>NC_050476.1:18069709-18727721 GCF_013373865.1 Monomorium pharaonis | reverse complement strand
ACTCGTCGCGAACGTTTCAGCGCACCGCTGCTCTCAATCCTTACGTGCTCGTTCGACGACGGCTGTTCATTACAATTAAACGTTCACAATAACGTATAAAGTTAGTCGCTTGCTCGCAATATTTAAACAGTTCAAGCTGGATCACCCGCGATGAGGAGCTCGGTCTCTTTGTCGCGCCACGACGTCAATCGCGGAGCGGCGATGCAACGGCTTTAATCCGCTTTTCACGGAATATCACTCGCCGGCCAACCGGTTCGCGACCACGAATGAATGATTTGCGCTTCTCTAATTTAGGTGAAATCTTACTATGCTTTCGATACTCGCGGAGACGGCGGTCTTGTTCCGATAAGTCCTGAGCGCCGACTGAGACGCGACATCCTGAGCGCGAACGAGAGCATCATGCCCCTGCTCGTTCCAGGACATCCCGCGTACACGAGCGTATCAGGGTATACGAATAATACGAGATCACGCGGATACCACGAGCGGGCGAGCTGTTCGTATCCTCGCTCGCGCGCGGCACCGGAAAACACAGTGATCGAGCGCTCTCGCGCGAACACTAAGTGAGTTTTTATTTTTATTGACTGCAAATCAAACGATAAATGTGAAGTTAGTATAATGTAGTATATTAATTATTACCTTACTTTTTACTTTATACACGTATACTTCTTAACTTTTATTACCGTTGCACTGTGTTATTTTATTACCGCACAGGAGTATAAAACATTTATTACTGAAGCTGTCACTAACTTTAAAATTTGGTAAAGTTTGAAAAGATACGTGTTATTGTTTGTCGAATATTGATGTTTATATTGATATAACGTTTTAATAGTTGTATCTCATAATACTTTACTTTAAATTTTCATAAAATATTTCGTTTAAATACTTGCCAAATCATGACGAGCTAAATAACAACACTTAGCTTAAAAGAGTTTGAAGATATTAGTTTTATTTTAGAAATAAAGTTTTTTTACTTTTTATTTGTAGAAAAACGATTACATAGCTAGAAAAGTCCTCAATAAGTGTCCTCAAATAATATGTTCAAATTTTACGTAGTTCATATATCGTGAGCTTACTTCGAGGTCATCTTTTATATAACTTATGTATATTTTGAGGACGTAAAAAATATATTTAATGTATAATTTAAAGACAAAATATTATAATCAAAATGTACTACAAAGATTATTTCTAACTGAAGGGGGGGTCCCGTTTGCCTACGTTCCCGATTGCCTACTGTTTCGTTTGCACACACATTTTGCAGAAATTCACAATTGCCGATATTCCCGATTGCCCACGTCCCGATTGCCTACTGCTTCGTTTGCACACACAAAAATAATCAAGATACAAAGTACACATTGCACACGTGACGCTATTGCACACGTGCACATTGCACACGTTATATTATTGCGCTCATACACATTGCACACGTGACGCTATTGCACACGTGCACATTGCACACGTTATATTATTACGCTCATACACATTGCACACGTGACGCTATTGCACACGTTATATTATATTGTGCAATAGCGTCACGTGTGCAATGTGTATGAGCGCAATAATATAACGTGTGCAATGTGCACGTGTGCAATAGCGTCACGTGTGCAATGTATATGAGCGTAAAAAAATAACGTGTGCAATGTGCACGTGTGCAATAGCGTCACGTGTGCAATGTGTATGAGCGTAATAATATAACGTGTGCAATGTGTATTTTGTACCTTGATTATATTCGTGTGTGCAAACGAAGCAGTAGGCAATCGGGACGTGGGCAATCGGGAATGTCGACAATCGGGAAATTTCTGCATAATTCATGTGCAAACGAAGCAGTAGGCAATCGGGAACGTAGGCAAACGGAACCCTCTCTAACTGAATTAACATATTTCTATATATAATATATATATAGTATAATTTGAGATAGTAAAAGGACATTTATAGGGAAATATTTCGGTTCATATAAATATAGACGTAAATTACATAATTTATATAATATAATTTGCTTCTATATTTATATAAATCAAAATATCTCCTTATAAATATTTTTTC
Source organism: Monomorium pharaonis (assembly GCF_013373865.1). Taxonomy (NCBI): domain Eukaryota; kingdom Metazoa; phylum Arthropoda; class Insecta; order Hymenoptera; family Formicidae; genus Monomorium; species Monomorium pharaonis. The sequence continues at coordinate 18,725,681 of NC_050476.1, read as the reverse complement.
ACTATTTCAAAAGATACGCAGAAACATATAAACCTAGTTAAAAATAACTTTTGCCGTATATTTTGACTATAATATTGTGTCTTCAAATTATACATTAAATATATTTTTATGTCCTCAAAGTATACATAAGTTATATATAAAGACCTCAAAGTAAGCTTAAGATATATGAACTACGTAAAATTTAAACGTTTTATTTCGGGACATTTCACTTTAATATGTTCAATATATAATTTGCGGACATGTTCTAGAAAAATACATTGCACGTATGAGTTCTCGTGGTAAACGTTGAGTATAAAAAATGCTACACTTATCCTCGAAATATTGCCTTATAAATAAAAAATGCAATTATTCAAAGTTAGGGAGTTTATTTAACACAATTTACAATTAAAAAAATAGGGTTTTAAAAAAGTCTTAAGACTTTCATATAAAAGTATGTAACTTATGTATACTTTGAGGACATAAAAAATATATTAAAAATATAATTTAAAGATACAGAATATTGAATATTATAGCCAAACTTCGAAGATTATTTCTAATCCAATGAATTTTTCTCGTAAATTTTATAAAAATTATCATAAAATATAAATTTTTCCCTACAAATTGAAAAAAATTGAAGTTTGTACGATTTTTTGCCGGAGTTATAATATATCAAAGTTATCTATGCATTTTAGTCTGTTTATGGCTGTCGCCAGCATTTCTCGATGCGCACGAAGAGATTGTATGAAATTTCTTAGAATGCAATTAGATTTTTGTACCCTGCATCTTCAAATAGTCATTCAAAGACGAAGAAGTAAAATACATGTATTTCTTCTAAGCAATATTTTTTTATTCTGTTCGTTTAACACGCCACACACACACGTACACACAATGCGCAAAACCTGACCAGCAACCTTCTTGTGGTGCGCATCGGGTAATTCTAATGCCACTGGTAACAGGAATAAACTTAACAGACTAAAATGCATAGTTGACTTTAATATGTCATAATTCCGTCAAAAAAATCGTACAATCTTCAATTTTTTTCAATTTATAGGAAAAAGTATTCCATATTTTACGATAATTTTTATAAAGTTTACGAGAAAAATTTATTGCACCTTGTGGAGTGCGTCAAAGTATGACAATTTTTGAAGACAAAACATCTCATTTTTGAAGAAATGGGTAAAGAAAAAAGGAGAAGACCAAAATCTGACAAAAAATCTTTAAAGTAGAGACTTCAAGCTTTAAAAAACTTTCCAATACGACAAGTTTTTGCGAAGTTACGTAAGTTATTTAAAGTTGAGTAAAATTTTGGTATAAATTTTTGTTGTGCTAATTTTGTTGTTCAGTATATATTTGCAATGGAAAAATATAACGTGTATATATATATATGTCTCATGTATTTTGTTAACAATTTAAATTTTAAATAAACAAATATAAAAATTAAAAACCAAATAATGAAATTTAGCAATATTATTAGCGATATTATTGTAGAGTACAATAATATCAGAAGACACGGCCGTGTCTCGTGCCAAGTTCACGCATAGCAAAGCCGACCGTGTATCTTATAATTATAACAGAATACAATAATCATCTATGCAATTGATCATATATTATAATATAAATTGCAATACCATTTTTTTCAATTTTTTTATTTCTTTATATCTTTTTAACTACATCAGTGCTAAAATATAAGTTGCATACAAAAAATAGAAAAAAAAAAACACTCAAGAATGAAATTGGCTTAAAAAAAGCAATGTTATTAATTTTTGTCATCGTTTTTCTGTGATGTTGATTGGTTGTCAAGTGTTCTGTGACTTGCTATACTCTGCTGTTTGATGTCAAATTTGGCAATTGACAGTCAACTCTTGATAGTTCGTGTGATAGATTGTAAAAGCGTTTAAAAGAATTAAAGAAGATTAAAATTATAGAGTTCATGTTAAATCACATTTATACTTAATGATTTTCAGGCTAAATGGTGCGCGCGTAATGTCATGTTCTAGTAAAAGTTTCCGACAAAAAATGACTTTATATTATATAATATATATATATATATATAATATGTTAGATATATTAAACATTTTAGTATTAAAAAACTTAATATACGATGTTAATTTAATTAATTGTTAATACATTACATTATAAAATCTGTGACAAGAGTTATAATGCTTGATATTTGATTTCCGATAAAACGGTATATTGTCAGCTGAATCAGTGAGTTATTCCTTTCAAGTTAGCCCCCTCTTCTTACTAATGCAAATAAAATCTGTACCTATTTTAAATTTAATGTTATTTATGTGCTAATTTGTTATCCTATTTTAAATTTTGTTGCTCAAGTTTAGCAAGAAACGGCGATTGAAATGGATGAAGCTAGCTTGGCATGAAGTTAGCTCACCCCATAATAAAAAAATAAATTCAGAGTGCTCAAACCATAGAACTTATATTAATGGAAGCGGAATAGCGTATACCGTCCGTATGCCGAAACTGTGTCCAACATCTGTGCGACAAGGATAGGTAGAACATGACTTGAGATGAAATGAGACAGAACTAGTTTTCTGTCTCATTTCATAACGTTTCCTCATAATGCGCATGAGCGGCCGTATTTGTAGGTATGAGACAGAACTAGTTTCTGTCTCATTTCTTGGACACACTTGTACGGGTTCTTTTCCCCTTCCATTAGTATAAGTTTTATGGCTCAAACCAAAAAATAAATACACGAAAATTTTTTGTTACTGTGTTGCTCTAAAGTGGTGCAAAAACATTTTGAAATTATACTATTGATTAATATATTCCCATATCTACAAAATATTGGTATACAGATATCTTCCAAAAAATGTTGCATTTCTACAATGCTTTTACGCTATCTTAGAGCAATAAATTAGTAACAAATTCAAATATATACATTTTTTTAGCAGACTAAATATATTTTTTTATATTCAGCGGAGCTCAGCTTAAAACAAATAAGGTTCTGGCCCCACCGCAGAAACCAATAAAGAACCTAGAAAACCAATAAAGAATGCCACGATTGACAAATTGATTATGCTTGAATTTGTTGCTATTTTGTTGCTCTAATATAAAGTTAACAAGTTTTGATAATACAAAATTGTTTTTGTACAGAGCACAGAAGCTTTCAGCAAGGGAGCGTCCCAGATGCGCATAGTAACAAACGGACACCACCAATTAAATTGCTGGGTTGGTTAGGGTTAGGATGAATTTATAGAATTTGATTAGTGGTGTTCGTTTGTTACTGTGCGTATCTGGGACTCATTCTTCAGCAACATTGCTGCAACGTTACAATGTTATGAGTTATAATGTAACATTAGTAGTATAGGGGCAGTCATGGGGCATCAAAACAAACTCCCACTCTTTCTCCGTCTGGCGCCAGGTGGGCGTGTCTAGACAGTGTGACGTCACGAGTAGGGGGTGGAATGGAGCGTTCTGATTGGCTGATGCGTGGGCGTTGCCGAATTAAAACGAAGCGTTTTTTTTATTGGCACCCCATGACTGCCCCGAGCAGTAATTGGCTATCCTAAGTATACTACTGGATTTAGAGAAAGGGAGGAATTTTGGAACTAGGATCCCTTTTCATTCGTTTAACCAGCGTTTGAATTTGTAAGCGTTGCGTAACGTGCAAAGAAATTTTGTGTTGGTGCGAAATCCGTGATAACTGCAGCGATGTTCAAGCTCGCCGGAATCAGGCAAATCTTTAAATGTCGGTGAATCTGCTTCCAGATTATATATGTTTCTTCCCAGACAGCACAGGATATCCTATGGATATCCGTTTTATGTCCATTTCTTGTCCTGATGTCCATGGACCTTATGAAGATATCCATAGGATATACATTTGTGGACACCGAAGGGATATCCTAAAATGGACCACTTTGTATGTCCATATGCTATCCTTATTTGTACTCGCTCCGCCAACACCATCTGCATGCACAAGTGAACTAAAAAGTAGTATGGCCGTAGTAGTGGTTAGGTTTTCGTTGGTTATCGGCATGTTTTATACAGTCAGGTAAGAATCCTAAAAATTTTCAGAAATCATAAGTTACGAGAGCAGCAAAGAATCTTATTGTGTGCCGTTAGCTTTGCCTCTGCCTGATTGACTGTTCTGTTTACGTGTATACACAGTATCAGTGACGAATTCTAGACGTATAATTACAAATGATAATTAATATTAATAGACGACGGCGGAGTGTACGCGGATTACGACGGTCTCGATAAAGAACAGCAATGGAATTAGAGATTGCAGCAACAGGAACAATCAGAGCCTACGAGCAAGCGAGCGTCGACCGAGCACCATCATTTTCGTTAAAGGCGAGTTTGTGATGGAATATATTGGCGAATTGATCAACCAGGTAGAGGCAAAGCCAATAGCACACAATAAGATTTTATACAGTTTACTCTGTAGCCTATGTATATATGTATATATACATGTGTGTATGTGTGTGTGTGTATAGAAATAAAATTTAATTTTTGTTATAGTTGACGAGTCACAATCATTTGTTGCCTAGACAAGATCACTCGCATGCTGCAGTCATTGTCTGCAATATAAAGAATATTCGTTTCATGGTAGTCGTTAAACAATGGATACACACTATATATATGTGTGTGTGATAATTACAAAATACTTTAAGCTGATTGTTTAATTAGTATTATACGTATGATACTTATTTAATTAACATTGTTTAATGTATAATCTATCGAAAAAATAATATAATTTCTTAAATAAATATTTATATTTATATATTTTATTCTGTTTTTACCCTTTTATTTACTGTAAAATTTAATTTTGAATGCCGCTTTTTATCACGTCTATAGGACGTCCATAGAACGTCCATCGGACATATTTTAGGGATAAAGCACGTCCACCAATTTCATAAACCAATATCTCATGGACGTCCATAGAATGTCCAAAGGATGTAAAACGGATGGCCTGTGGATATCCTCAATATCCGTAAAGGACGTCTTATGGATGTCGTTAGGATATCCGTGTGCTGTCTGGGTTGAGAGCAGATTACGCAAGTAACTTGCTTTTTCTTGTCCCCTGGTATATATGGCAAGCTCTGCGCGTAATTTCACGTAGTCGTCCCGCCAAATACTTGGGATTGGCTTCGCCGTCGAACTCGATTCCGTGATAATTTCGCGAAAGACAGTTTTCTCGCCTCGATCTCTCGGGTAATTCGTCAAACAAACAAGATGGCAGCAAAATCCAGTGTCCGAAGATTGGAGCGTTAACCATAACGACACCCAGGTAGCAAGGTGTCGTCTAATTGACGGCATTTTTTGGTCATTTTATGACGAACCAGACGTCATAATGTCGAGATAAAATGACGTCTAAATGTCGTAAAACTGACGTACATTTGTCTCATCTTAACGACGTCATATATTGACGTCAAAAATACGTCATTATTTTCATATTATTGACGTTATTTTCAAGAAGCTAGTATCGTACATTTGACGGTATTTTATTGTTATTTTTATGACAAAACATAGGTTTTTAGATTACATTTAATAAAGACGACATTTTAACGTCATTTTTATGACTATCCTAGGTAGTAAAAGCCGTTATTTTGACGTTTTAGAAAATATTTCGGGTACATGTCCTATATATGCAGTACTTGCATTATGAAAATATCGAAATAACATAATTATAATGTAAAAAAAAAATCTACGTTGTTTCTCAACAAGCATCACGACCCACCACGCCATAGTCACATTTGGAATTGCCTAACTTCCGCGGTCACCCATCCAACTCTGAACCGCCGTCGACGTTGCTTGACTTTGAAGATCGTACGCTACCTAGCCCTTTGTGATGATCCATGAACACTTGATGATCATAAATACATATTTGTTATAGATTAGTTCAATAGATGCGAGAAACATGAAACTTGTAGTTAACTAATATTTTTATAAATAAATATAAATTTACAGTTTTTTTTTCTGATTTTTACATATGCAAAATAACATGTGGAATAACTTATAGAAATATGTTTTTGCTCTGTTCTTTTGATAAAGCTAAATTATACCTCAGACAAAACGCAATATTTTATAAATATTTATCCAAATATTTTATAAATATTTTTGTGGTCTTAGATTTGACAAATCATAAAGATTTATCATAAATATTATAAAAATATTTATGAAATATTTATAAATATTTACAAAATATTACTTATACAAATCTTTATCTTTTATTTACCATAAATATTATATAAAATATTTAATCTATATTTTAATATGTTGAATAAAGATTTTTTTCTTCGTATATATAAAATATGTGTAAAATATTTATATAATATTTTGAAAAAATAAATATTAATAAATATTAATAAATATTTATCATAAATATTATGTGCTGCCTGGAATGATTCTGAAATATTGATAGTATTAATTATATAAAATATTATATTAATTTTAATAATGTTGTTTATTAACCAATCTTTAAATAATGATTAATAGTTATAGGTAGTAAGGTGTCGTCTACTAGACCTCAATAATTTGTCATTTGAGGTCAAATCGTCAATTATTACAAAGAATTATAGTTAACGTCAGTAATTAGTCACTAATAAAATCTTATTAATACGTCGTAAAATGATCAATTAACTGACGTTATTAATTAGTCAAGAATATGACGTCGGAAATACGTTGTAGGATGGATAAATGACTGATGTAATTAATAAGTCAAAAAATGACGTTACTATTACGTCTTAATTTGGTAACATGACGTCTGCGACCTTAAATGACGAATTATTGACGTCGTATTAACGTCACCTTGCTACCTGGGCAGCGGTTTCTTTTAGAATAAATTTTTCTTCGGCATCCCGAAAGTCTTGAATCTCGATCTCGATTATGTCCATGGTAGCGAGTAATTTTGTTTCACACTGTTAAACATTGTTAAATTCAAACAACTTGTATTGCCTCGCGTCCTTGCAAGGCAAGGAGTGTGCTGTGAGCGGCAGCACCGCGTTCGTTCTTTTCGGGAAGCTTAGTAAAGAGCAGTTCAGTTGGCGCATAAAACTTGTCCACACACGTTGTGTCTCAATCATTCCGCACAAAAGTAACCCAGCATTCCTCAATACACATCTTTTTTAAAGCTCAAACGAGCAAGGTGACTATCTCCGTGTCTCGTACAAAACTGATTTCTCTTTTCTGTACGATTTTGAAAATATTGTCGAAGAGAATTGCGAAGTAGTGGTGGTAGTGGTGATAGTGGTGGTAGTAATGATGATGACGGAGGAAGTGATGGTGGTAAGGGTATAATTTACGTGCGGATAAAGTTACCGTATATATTAACCCTCGTAAAAAGTCGTAGCCGGAAAAGTCAATAATTTAACGATAATTTAACGAGAAGAGTCGATTTCTAGAACGTTAACAAATTCTGCATAAACGATGCAGTTAATGATCGTGGAAAGTGGCTTTGCAAATCGTACTTCTAATCGTAGACTGCCATGTTTCACGAGATTCCAATAGCCGGCACAATTTGCGGATAAATCGGGGGTGAAATCGAGTGAATGCAACGGATGAAAGAAAGAAAGAGTCGGAATAATAAAACTGTTTATGGATGTGCGATCGGAGACATCGCGTACAGACGAGAGACAGAGATAATGCAAAGAGAATCGTTACAGGAAGAAAGCAATTAAAAAATTTTTGCAAATTATTACTGGCGACCTTTCAAGGATTTTGCTTTTATACAAATTTATACATTATTTTGTAATTAGTTTTCTTTATTATTTTCTTAATAATAAAAGGATATGATCTTTTTGCTCACTTGGCTGTTCCCAATTTTATTGCTTATTTTATTAATACATTTTATTTTTTTATATTTTAAAATTAATAAATTTTATAATCAATATATTACATTCATTATTAAACGGGTTTTTTATTTTAAACTTTATGTTTATTTGTGCGATTTTTGCGTTTAATTGTACGGTTGTAGAGGTAAGGATAAGAGTAAGGTTGTATAGATAATAATGCTTTTCATATGTCATTTTACTTTTGACCCGTATTATTTTTTTATAATGGTCATCATTGATAAATCACATACAGTTATTGCATATCATGATGCGGTCTGCTCCTTAGCGTTAGTGCCTTTTTGACTACGACACATAAAACTTGTAAAAATATGCCATAAATTATTAAATAAATATAATATAATTTCATACCCATGGAATTTTATACTTGTTTAAATATACGTGTTTTATATTTTATATGTATTACACGTGTATTATATGTGCATTTTTATATGTATGTGTATTTTGACAGATGCCGCGTGATATCATGCCCCGCTTACAAGTGCCACCGTTGCAATCCGCTCGTCACTCGGAGCTTCTTAGTTAGAACTTTTCCTTATTTCTATTATTTTAAGTGTAGTTTTAGGAACAGTTTAAAAAGCAGTATTAGGAGTAATTAAGAAGCAGTTTTAGAAGTAATTTTAGAAGTAGTTTTAGCAGCAGATTTAAGAGAAATTTTAGGAGGAGTTTTAGGAGTTTTATATGTAGTTGCAGAGGTAGTTTTAGAAGCAGTTTTAGTAGTTTTAGGAATAGTTCCAGTAGCAGATTTAAGAGCAATTTTAGGAGGAGTTTTAGAAGCAGCTTTAGATGTAGTTGCAGAGGCAGTTTTAGATGTTGTAGTTGGAAGGGCCCTTTTACGAGTACCTTCTTTAGCTTGTTTTATTTTTTTAATTATTCTGGATTCCGCAGGTGTACATGTCCTTTGTTTTATATTTTGAAGGATCGGAAAAACAGTAAGTATGAAAGGCTCTGCATTTTTCTCTTCTCGTTTATCTGCATGATGTCTTAAATACATTTGGACAGATTCGATATTTTTTTTACGATGTATTTGTATTCCTCTATGCCAATAGGATCCTTTAGGAAATGAGACATCTTGTTCTTTCATGTCGTCAACGTGTACGTTTAATACCGTTTTATCGTTCTCGTAAAGGTAATATAGTGCTCGTCGACCGTTTTCTGATAGCAATGCTCTATGAGTGACATAGTCTTGGTCTCTTTCTGTCAGAAAAGCAGATCTTTATTTACATGGATTATTTCTAGTGTAAGCTTCGACACCTTCCGCTTCATTTTCTCTTTTTACGACATGCCTTTCTCTAGAATGGCCTCGTTTTTCATCTTCATCTTCATCTTCATCTTCTTTACCTTTAATTTCTTTAACGGGTGCGCTTAATTTGCCTTCTGAATCATTTAAAATTCTTTGAGCGTCTCTTTCCGTGTTGGATGATGGGTACCTGAATCTTGTACCTGTGATTGGATAAATATAAACTATAAGAGGCTCTTCATCTATCTTGTCTCGTTTATCTTTATGATGTCTTAAAAGCATATTGACAAATTTGATGTCTTCTAAACCATGTAGTTCTATTCCGTTATACCACCGGCTTGCTTGAGGAAATGAGATATTTGGTTCTACTAATTCTGAAACAGGTATCTCTACTTTATATTCAATGGTATCGTTAAGTTTATGTAGTGCTTCTTGACCCGATTTTGATAGCAATGCTCTATGAGTGACATAATTTTGGTCTTTTTCCGTCAGAAAAGCAAATTTTCCTATATGCGGATTATTCCTAGTCCAAGTTTCAACACCTCCTTTTCTTCCTCCTACGAGATGCCGCATTCTAGAATGACCTATTGTCAAATCGTTTTTCTCATCACCACCTTCGCTTAATTTACCTTCTGAATTATTCAGAATATCTCTAGCTTTTTCTTTTGTGCTGTATTTTGGGTACCTTTCTGAGTACTTTTCTTCTTCGGGACTTTTTTTCGGACTTTCTTTTCCGGGACTTTTCCTCGGACTTTCAGGTCCGTGTCCGTTTACTCCGCCAATCATAAAAAAACTCCTGCACCCTTCTTCCACTGAATTTTATCTAACCATTTGGCCAAATTCTGAAAATTGTCCTTTAGTTTTAACACAGTCCACTTACGAAGTTTTAATGGATTTTGCCCGATTTGAGAACCAATCACCGAAAACAAGCAGCTGTTTAAATCAATAATAACGTTATCGGGATCTTTGCTATCTCTTAGGGTCCAGTGACCTAGAAAAGGATTTAAAAAAGTTTAGATAGAAATTAAAATATATTTAAAACTTTTACGTGTAAAATGTCAACTTAAAAAAATTTAATAAGAGTTAATGTCCCTATTCGCGACCATATTTCTTCTACTGATTACTTTGATGTAAAACGTTATATACGAAGCTGCCGATTCATTAATGTTTACCAGTGAAGTGGAAAAATTTCAAAGTTTGTGCAGTACAAAAAGATTGTAACGTACAGAGTAAGTACAATAATTATCAGAGATACTTTTTTTGCGTTTCTTGCCGCATGTTATCATCCACGCGTATTCTTAAGGCCATCACACAATGCCAGGCAACAGGCAATAGAAACAAAAAATAAAGAAAGAGATAAAGATTCTTTCTCTCTTTCATTATTTCTGTTCCTATTGCCTGTTGCCTGGCATTGTGTTTAGGCTCTTAAGAGGATGCTAAACTGTTCGTCAAACTTGATTGATTTCGATAATGTAGAGTCATTCGTTCATGTTATTAACACAATTATGTATGTATTTTTTTTATAGATTTGAAAATCTTTTTACAGAATTAAAGTTTATGTATTGTATTAATATCAGCTTATGAAATGAATTTTGTACTGAGAATTTACAAAATTGTTTTAGATTGCTTTTTTTAGACACGAAATGTTCGTACCCATTAAACTTATTTATTAGAACGTCTATGCTCAATCTAAAACAGTAATATTGTTCCTAAATGTTTGCTCCACTTGGGATTAGGCTTGATTTGTACGTACAAGGATCAAAATTTTTACATCAGACACATTTTGTTACGAGTTGACGCTAGAAGCCGATAATTTTAAAAGTTTTGTCTTTTTTCTTACAAAATCGTTACGGCCCGGGTTTGTTATTATCTATACTTTAATTCTGGAGAAAGATTTTTAATTCTGTAAATGCAATTAAAAGATTAATAAGAAATAAAATTATAATTATTAAAACAGGACAACTTTATCATCTTCTTAAGAGTGAGATTAAATAGGACGTAATGGTTAAATTTAACAAATATAAAAGTTGTCAACTTAAAAATTTTTTATTAGCTATTGTATTATTCGATATTTCTGCTATAGTTTTCATAAATGACATTTTATACACTATAGTTTAAAGTTGTCTCACACAGAATTTAGATTATTTATATTTTATGCATGAACTCATAATCCTGTTTTACAATAATTGGTGTTAATTCATCGTGTGCGTGCCTGCGTGCGTGCTTGTGTGTTTGTGTGTGTTGTTAATTTAATCTTCTATTTTTAATTTTTTTAAATTTTAACTTTAAAATTTAATTTTTTTTTATTGTTGGTTGAGTATTATTACTGAATTTTTAGTAATTTTAATGTTTATATAATCTAGTAAAAGAAAATTTGCGTAAACATCATTTAACAATAATATATATAAAATTCTTGTAAACACAAAGTACAATAAAACATTGAAATACAGCATATCTTTAATTGTAAATGTAACACGAATGCAAATCGAAAATAGCGTATTATTCTCTCAAAAAGTGGATATGGCTACGTAGTTTTAGTCATTTTTTACATAATAATTAATGTAAAAAAAAAGACCTGTGATAAAGAGTTTGTTTTGAGATAGAAGATAAATTTTTTTTTTTATTATATTTTAATTGAATTAAAACGTAACTGTTTTAAATTAATTTAAAACAGTTTTTGATTCAATTATAAAATTTTATATATCAAAACAATTTTACACATTTTTTTTTGAAGTTATTTAATTAATAACTTACCAAATTGTTCCGAACTGTTTGCATGATATTCAATATCTACAGATTGTCCCAATTTTTGTTTTCCGATGGTCTTATTTAAACTACCATTAGCATTCCATATATTAATGGGTCTTTTAATTATGTTACTCAAAATAGCAATGTGTATTAAACTAGCTGGTCCATAGTTTTCCAAATCTTGTATAATGTCTTTTACATATTTAATTTTGTGCATTTTGTTCTGATTTTTATAATTACGATAATTACTGATTAATTGAATTTTATGCATCTCTCTATTGCGTTTTCTTAAATGTATTAGTTATTTTTGATTATTTAATGTTAAAATTTAAAGAATCGTGTGTCCATTATTGAATTATAGTTTTCTTCAGTTTTAATGTTTATTTCGTCTTTGTTAAGTGTCAGCTTCTATATATCTAAAACAGATTATTATAAAATTTATTTTATAAACATAAAAAAAAATTTTCTGAACATTCTGAAAAACACTAAAATGTTGAAAGAAATGCATAAATTTAGATAAAGTATATAAATATAAAAAAATTAAATAAATAATACTTGTAATGAAAAAATAAAACATTAATAAAAACAATAAATTTTAGAAAAAAGCTGTCAGAGTAAAAAAGAGTTGTGTTATCAAAAAAGTCAATTATTTTTAAATAAATCTTTAATTAAATAATTAAAGTTTGAATAGTAAAAAACAATTATTTCTTATAATATTGATAAAATTTACAAGTTTGCATCATTACTTTGTTGCAATGAATTCAGGGTTTACATTGTTAAAATTTATTGTTAATAGTCTAAAAACTCTAAAATCTAAAATTCGGTTTTGAATGATCAATAATTTAAGCAGAGAAAAGAGAGAGAGAGAGAGAAAGACAAACAGACATGCAGAATTAAAATTACATTATTAAAATATAAAAGATCAAGATAATTGAAGTTAAAATACCTGATCTCTAGCTTGTACAGAATCCATTATATTATCTGATAATTTTAATAAAAATTTGTATTGGTAGTAATAACCATTTTTTATTATGGAAATAGATTTTACTTTAAATTTTGTTCAGCCAGATGACATAATGAGATATTTAAATCAAATTTTGTTGCTTCGTAATTGTTTTTCTGACATTAGCTGCATTTTATGATTTTTTGTTGCTCACTTTATAATCGATTTTATATAAAAAGTCGATACACTTAATATCAAGTTTTTTTAGTTGAATTCCATGTTTGTTTCTCACCGTTACAATTTTATAATAAAATTAAAATTAATTAATACCTAATTATAATTAAAAATAATATTTTGATAGGCATGTAAGTGTTAGTATATACATCAATTATTTTACAAAAGATTCGTAGAGTTAAGCCTTGTTTTGACGCCCTTTGCCCTTTGCTTCAATTAAGAAAAAAGTAAATTACTATGATTCAATAAATTGTCTTGTTGCGGGATGCCAATAGAAAATATATATATTCATAATATAATATTAATGCAAGTACAATGGTCTCGATTGAATCATAATGTTGATATTGCAACAGCTTATGTCATTGTATTAAGAATTTATTTTAAGTAAAAAGAGGCGCAAAGTGTGTGTATGTGCGCCCTTAAAAAAAAAAAAAAACATTATTTTATGTAAATTGCTTTTTGTCCTATTGTTTTATTGTCTTATTGTCTTCTTTATAAAAATAATAATATAAAATTAATGTGCCAACTATAAGAATATTTATACAAAATTTGTTTATTATAACTTTTTATTGAAATATATAATAATAAACGGGCTTGATGCTCAAATAATTAAATGATTAAAATCAACTAACGGGATTATAGTAAAGTAAAAATTTGGCGTGCCCAGGTCGCATTTTTTTTATTTTCAAGACTCTATGTAGTCTATGTTATTGATATCAGTAAGTATATACAAGAATACGATTAATGTGGCTTGGGTTTTGTTTTACTATCCATCAGAGCATTTTTCCGAAATTTAATATAAAAATATTGAATACCTTTTCCAAAAAAATTAGACTTACAAAAGGTGAATTCCTTTTTGATATTTTATTCCAAATCACCTGTTTCTCAATTACCTGTTTATAATTTGTTAATAGTATAAATTTTCTAACAAGAAAACCTCACAAACCCAAAAATTCTGATTTTAATAAAACTTGGCATAAATGTAGAGGGAGTAAATACATAAATTAAAAAATTTTTAGTCGATACTTATAATCGGTTTAAAGGATTAAAACCACGCTTTAAAAATTAAGGGTTTTGCCTTTTCTCGATATATATCGTAAACTAAACAAAATATAAAAAAATGTTTTATACAAAATTGTACAGCATAAATACCTCTATTTAACTATGCTGTTGATTAAAAAAAATTTTTTTTTTTAAATTTACTCTTTATACCTTCCCTATATTAAATATCTATTGCATTAAAAAATTTAAATTTCAGTGAAATTTGACACAAATGTAGAGGAAAGTAATACACAAATTTAGAAAATTTTAGTTGGTGCTTAAAAATGGTTTAAAGGGTTAAAACTACTCTTTAAAAGTTGAGAAATTTTTGCCTTTTTTCGATATATCTCTTAAACTTAACAAAACATCAAAAAATGTTTTATACAAAAGTTTTACAGTATAAATACTTTTGTTTAACTACTCTGTTGATTTTTTGGAAAAAAAAATTAAAAGAACATTTTTTAATTAAAAAAAATATTAAATAAAATTGACACTTATGTACCTAGCATTTATAAATTATACTATCGTATACTACGTATTATTTATATTATCTATGTGTATATTTTTTTATCTATGTGATAATGCTAGATACACTGGAACCCCGCGTTAGCGTACTCCGCGTTAGCGGAAACTATCCCCTCCATATGCACTCGGCCCACATGAGTAGCGTGTGTGGGGGATAGCAATGAGCAATGCAGTCGCGTATTTCACGGAGTGGGAGTGAAACCAAGCAATAGGAGATAACCCCGCGTTAGCGGACTAAAGCCCCGAACAGTCCGCTAACACGGGGTTCCAGTGTATATATTTATATTAATTGCATTTCTGTATGTATTATTTTTTATGTGACAGTTGCGCAATATTAGTCACGTTGTTTTCACATAGTGTTTATTCTGTACATGTTACATATTTTACATTTATGTTTTATATTAGTCATGTTACGTATTAAGCGACGCGGTAGCGGCGCGACGCCAAGTACATAAAGAATTTTGCTGCATGATACAAATGATGCAAACTTCACTGCGCAAATATCACGCCGCTACTAAGCTTTATCTGGAATTTAGCTGTCAAATTCACTTTCAGTTAAAATATCTCAGAAACTAAAATCATAATCAAAAATCTAATGGCAATTTTGTTATATAATATTGATGTCAGCTTTCGATTGCGACCACTCCGATTAAAATTGGTACACTCATTTTTGAGATTTCGTAATTTCTTGCGCGAAAAAGCTTACTTGGATCACTTGGATATTTTCCACAGATCACATGTACACACACACGTAAAGCTAGTTTGTCGTTCAAGGGGCTTCACAATGTTCCTATATACAATTTTATAAAATTAAAATAAAATTATTTCGTAATGTAAGTGGTGAATATTGGTACGCGAAAAAATATAATAAACTTGATAATTCTAAGATCTTGTGATCTCTTGCGCAAAAAAGCTCACTTGAGTTATTTTTCACGCATTCACATATACATGCACACACACACCCAAAGCCGGTTTGTCCTTCAAGGGGCTTCACAATGTGCCTACATATAATTTTATAAAACTAAAATAAAAATTATTTCGTAATATATGTGGTGAATATTGGTATGCGAAAAAATATAATAAACTTAATAATTCTGTGATCTTGAGATTTCTTGCGCAAAAAAGCTTATTTGAGTTATTTTCTACAAATTCACATGTACATGCACACACACACGCAAAGCCGGTGTGTCCTTCAAGGGGCTTCACAATGTGCTTACATATAATTTTATAAAACTAAACATATAAAAAATTATTTTATGATATAAATAGTGAATTTGGTATGCGAGAAAAGTATAATAAGTTAACAAAAATAAAATAAATATATAACATAAACAAATATATACATGATATATGTGTAAATGTCAAAAATATTAATATAAAAATTAATAATAAAATTACAACGTCTGAATGTGAGTAATGTAAGTGATATTATTAGTACACAAAAAAATTTAATAAAATTAATAAAAATAAAATAAATAAATAATAATAACAAATAATATACATAATATATATGTAATAAATGTCAAAAATATTAATAAAAAAATTTTTATCTGTCAATGCAAATAAGTATAAAAATATTAGTGCAATCTTTTATCACGGTGAAAATATAATAGATGGACATTACACAAACATGATATGTACTAAAAGCGCAAAATGGATGTTAATAAATGATTTAAGTATAAAGAAATGCAATTGGCCTTGAAATGCTAAAAATGCATTCATATTTTTTGCAGAACAAATAAAATAAAATAAATTATGAAAAATATATACATATATACATACATACATATTAAATTAACATATTAAAAAATATGTATAATAAAACTTAATGTAATTAAAAAAAGAAGTAACTCTTTAATTTTTACAAAAAGGAGTGAAATCCCTTAAAAAAACCTTAAAAAGGTAAAAAAGATACGCCAAGTACATAAACGCGTGCTTTCCAAAATAAATTTAAGATCAATACAGTCAGCCAAGTATATTTTAAAAGACTTAAAGAAGTTTAATAAACATCTATTTAAAAATTGCTTAAACGGGCTTTATGATTAAATGATTAAAATCAACCAACGGGATTATAGTGAAGCAAAAACTTGGCGTGTCCGGCTCGTATTTTTTCTGAATTTCCAAGGCTCTATGTTATTGATATTGATAAATATATATACAAGAATGCAATTAATGTGACTCGGATATTGCTTTACTATCTGTCAATTTCTGCTTTATTATATGTTATCACTTATATTCCCATTTTTCACATAATTTTTGAATAGAACCATTTTTGAATGCGTTTATATACTTGACATATCTTTTTTAACTTTGTGAAGTTTTTCATAATTTTTTTATTATTTTATTCGTACAAATAATTTTCATATTGTATAACATTGATCATTTTAAGTCGGGCGTTTTAAGCAGGGCACGCCAAGTTTTTGCTTCACTATAATCCCGTTGGTTGATTTTAATCATGAAGCCCGTTTAAGCAATTTTTAAATAGATGTTTATTAAACTTCTTTAAGTCTTTTAAAATATACTTGGCTGACTGTATTGATCTCAAATTTATTTTGGAAAGCACGCGTTTATGTACTTGGCGTATCTTTTTTACCTTTTTAAAGTTTTTTTAAGATAAATCATATATGTTGTATGAAATGAAAATTACATATTAATAAAAGATTGGTACCTATTTAAATGTCGTTAAGAATTAGAAAATAGGCTTACTGGTTACAACTGAAAGTCAATGCATAAAGAAAAAATATTTTATAATATTAGGCACATATCTGAAACCGCCTCATTTTTTGTTAATAAAGATTTGTTCATGGTTGGCTTTTGTTGCTTCAACAAATTAAACAAGTTTATTAGAGTGCAGGACACAATCGACATAAAGTAGGACAGACGAAGAGACATTTAAACACCAGAATTAAAAGACATGCGAATAATTTTAAATTAGAATCGTCGAGAAACTTTGTTATAACAGAACACATGCTAAAAAATAACCACGTGTTTGATTGGGATAACGTTAAGATATCAGATTTTGAATCAAGATACCAAAAAAGGTTGATTACAAAAATGATCTATATTAAGGAGCAAGTGAATAGTATTAATTTATATAAGGACACGGAGTGTCTTGACAATTCTTATTATTGTTTGACGTTTTGTCGAAAATGACTAGCGGAAAATAAAGTTCGCTCATTCCGCCTCTGACTACTGAGCGTTACACTTGTTTTTAACGCTCGAATACTTTGTGTGTTTGCTGCTCGTTTTAATATTATGTTTTAATATCTGGGATCTACATATGTAAGTTTGTAATTTTTTACAATACGCATATCAGTTTATTTTATTCATAACACGTATTCCATTGTTTTTGATCTTTTAGATTTATTGGCAAGACTTGTTGACCCTCTATACTGTGCTTTTAATATGAAAACCGACTTGCGGAAAAATTTTACTATTTTTCATTTTATTATTTGTTTAATTGTATTATTTATTGGTTTAAGTTTTTATTTGTTATGACATAATTTGATACAATATGCGTTGTTTTGTGGTTGTTCAATAGTCGTCATTTTTTGGCTGTTTAATTATATTTCTGTTTGCGTTAATTCACTGATGTCTAAATTCATACATATTGGTAATTTATTATGAAAAGGACTAAGTATAGTCGAAACGTCTCGAAATTTAACATTTTATAACACAGCTGTTTTTTAGTCGCGTTTATAATTATATGTATAATGTTTATTTAATATATTATATTGTATTAGAAAAATGTGTCTTGGCTTGATATATTAACCGATTTATCGTAGTAGTTTTGCAATTTTTAGTGTTTAAAACATATTTAAAAAAAGTAAAAGACTAAGTAAAATAAATAGCAGATAATAAGAATAAAAATAGCAATTATTACTGCTGAGCTTGTAGACGGTTGGGAAAACTGTGCATTTTCACTCGAAGCAGATGAGTCAGTTACCATGGATTGATTTTGACCTTACCGTATAAATGAATTGTTTTAATATGATGGACCTCGCAACTACTGCTTTAAATAGTATAATATAATAATAGTAATATTATAATATAAGCGGAAGAATAAATGCAAAAATATATACATACTGGATGTGCCTAACATTATCGACGACTCCAAGTAGCATTTTGCGGATTTTGAAATTCTGATGCAGCACTATGAGCACTATGTATCAAAATATTTTTTTTTAAGAGCAGTAAATGTTCTATAACATTATACATGATAGCCGTTGGTTTTATCTGATATTATTGGTAAAATAACATTTTTGTATTTTAAATTATGTGTAATACGAGCTTTTAAAATGTCACTGCATTTTTGTATAGTTTCTTTTATAAAAAGTAATATTTTACAATCTTCACTGTTACATATCACACACTTTTTCTCAGTATACATTTTGCAATTTTTACGAAATTATGTATTTACACAAATACGAATTTATATATTAAAAAAATATAAGAAATGAGAAATTTAACAACTCTTACACAATTTAATATCTCTTTACTCGAGACGCTTTTAAACTTTGCACAGTACAACGTTTAAACTTGCCGAAGATTTACATCGCACTGAATCCTCTTTTGAAAAAGACCTTCTGAAGCTCTCCTGCCTTCTTTACAATACATAACATTTGCTCGTCGACCGTTTGATCTACTTGAGTCTCTATCTCTTTCTATCTAATTCCTACAAGTGAGTCCCAGATGTGCACAGATCGGAATGAATATCACCAATCAGATTGCTGAGTCAGATAGGGTGAATTTACAGAATTTGATCCCATTCTTACTCAGGTCCCAACTTACCCGGGTTGAAAGTATTTTATGGGATCTAGGTAAATCAAAGTAAAATGCATTATTCTATAATTTTATTCTAATTATTCTAATTATTTTAATTTTAAGAAACTAAAAAATATTTACAATTGCATATTAAACATTTTCGTAGTAATATACTCTGATGGTTATTAAACTCAGAATCCAAATTTCTATTATTAGTTTAGGAAACGATATGCAAAAGAGATTCTATTATTTAGTTTAGAAAACGATTCGCGTTCTTCATCGCAGTCTATATCGATGTTATCTTTCACTTTTCAGTCTGTCTTTTTGCATATTGTTTTTTAGGCGTATAAACAATTATTATTGTTTAATATTAATTTTTATCTTTGAATCTTATGATTTTTTTACTGCTAATTTTTCACCACTTTAAAGCAGTTTGCCGACTCTTCCTCTTCCAGAAAACAGTCTGCCAATAATTGTGACATCTTGTTTCAATAAACACTAAACATTCTCGCAGATTTTATGCTTGAATCTTATTCTTTTGTTTTGTCGTGAATACTATCTTTAGCCGCGCGTCCTCCGCCTTAATCTTCCTGACCGCTTAAGCAGACTGGCGATTTAGTGTTCGACAATACTAAAGAACCCTTTTTAGGTAGAGACATTCCACGATGCTTATTGATGCTATTTTTATGTAGCTAGCTCTTAGACTATTAAGGTATTCAGCGTTTCATAAACTCAAATCGGACGTTTAACCGAAATCTTTCTAAGAAGATAAGCAAGCACGAAAAATAATAAATTACATCTTGATTATATATTTGACATACTTGTACATATAAAAAGATTAGCTGCCATTGATGATGTTTGACAGATGGCTTTTTTCGCATCTTTTGTCTCACTTATTGGTGATTTCACGGATGACATGGTGCCCGCACGCATACACGCACCATAATAAAATATCTACATACATGGTACTGCTTGGTGCATATAAAAGTCGTTTTGAAGGTAGTATATCTGCGCGTTCTAGATAAACTCAACATCGTTGCAGCAATGGTGGCTTGTTTAATCAAGGCATAAAAGGACAATGTGAACTCGTAACGATTTATGGCAATTATTTTATTTATTGCTCCGTCATTTGTTGACGTATAAATTTAGAAATTTTTAAGTAGCGCTGAACTTAGAAGTTACAGCGACAGTTGGCTTTTAAAGGCATGTTCTTAATATATTCGGCAACATCCTGAATTTCTACTTTATAACTAGCTCTTTTGTTTCCTACCACACGTGTTTTACTTCACAACAATGTTGCTGATTTATATCTAGGCTATGGTGCATTAATGCGGTGCTATACAGGTAGTTTGAATGAATAACTGAATAATTTGATACCTTCTATACAGTAAAAAAGACATGTAAAATTACATAAATGTTACATATATTTGATGTATTAAAATCCGTGCATGACTCACGTAACCCTTTTTTTGTTATATTCTTGTTTCTGTTTATTTAAACGAATAATATGTATGTGTTAACATATTACACAAAAAAGCACTTTTGTTTTTAAATTATTTTTTTTTTAATGTTAAGTTTTAAAATATTATAAAATTACGCAAAATTATGTTTGATGGGCATAATTGATTTGCATAAAGAATTTTATATATAATTTTAATTTTTCTTAAAAAAATATATTTTTATTTATTATATATCAATAAATTTTGGATCGCCTATCGATCTACATCGGGTCTTGATAAATATAATTTTTCTATTGAATTAAATTTTTTAGCTTTATTTTAAAATATGCGCTAAAAGGTTTCGTCAGACTTGAAACACGAAAAGTTTGTTTTTGGTAGCTGCACTGCTGTACCAGTGTAATAAGTTAAAATGAGAAAAAATATATTTGTCTTATTCTAATTTGTTGCACCAGTTCAGTAGGGCAGCGACAAACAGGCCTATAGTCGTTCTCGATGCATTGATGCATCACAAGTTAAAGTAAGATAAATATATTCTCACTATACAAAAAAAACGTATTTAATATGTTTCATAGATGTTCTTCTGAAACATAAAATGTTTCAAAGACTCATACTGAAACGTTTTAAAAATGTAACATAAACAGTTAATGTCCGTATTCAGATACTTACATGTGAAACGTTATAGAAATATTTCTTGATATATATTATATCATAAATATTTTTTAAAAACAGTATTTAAAAATCGTTATTGTGGTATATTACTATAATAATATTTATAACGATATCATAAATATCTTATATGAGATCCATAGTTCCGATTAGATCAATCAGTAATTATAGAATTGCTAATAAAATAAATTTTACTACATATCCCAGGTAGCACGTACTTGTTTTAAAAACGTTTCACAAATGTTTCTTCGAAACGTTTCATAACCGGCTCTTGGAAACGTTTCTAATTGGTAAAAATGTCCGTTTCAAAAACGTTTAGGGAAACCTTTTTTTAATAGAAAAAATACGTTTAAGAAACGGTTAAAATACGTTTTTTTTCTTTATTTTATAAAATTTATTTTTTCACTGTTTTAATAAAATAATGCATTCACGCGCGCGCTCGTTTTCTTTTCTCAAGAAAAACTTTTTGCCACAAATACTCACTTTTCTCTTTGCATTTTTTAACTTATATATATACCTGGTCTGTAACTTTAAAATGCGGGTTTTTTCAATAAAGATACGCAATAATTTAGAAAAAATAGAAAAATATATTTTATTCAAAATATTGGCCCTCGCTTTCTACACATTTTTGCCATCTAGTAGGCAAATTATGGATGCCATTCCAAAAGAATTGAAAGTTGCGCGAGCCAAACCAGTCGTCGAGCCATTTTTGGACGTCTTCATAAGAATGGAAATGCTGCTCGGCAAGTGAGTGTCCCATAGATGAAAACAGGTGGTAGTCGGAAGGAGCAAGGTCTGGTGAGTACGGCGGGTGAGGTAATATTTTCCATCCAAGTGCTGCCAGAGTGTTTTTAACCAGTTTTGCTGTGTGACTGGGTGCGTTGTCATACAGCAAAATCACCTTCCCATGCCTTTGAGCTTATTCTGGTCGTCTTTCGACCAACGCATAATTCAAATTGATCATTTGTTGTCGGTAGCGATCAGTATTAACTGTTTCGTCAGGTTTCAGCTTGCAATTCGGTGTCTTCAAACTTTTTCGGTCGATTTTCACGTTCTTTGTCACTGACATCAAAATCACTTCTAAATCGTTTAAACCACCGTTCGCAAGTATCGACAGATAGAGTATGTGCACCGTATGTTTCCACAAGTATTCGATGTGCTTCCGTTGCTTTTTTCTTCTGATTGAATAAGAAAATCAGCACGTGCCGCAAATGCTCTTTGTTCGGCTCAAAACTCGACATGTTTACCACCGAAAAAAATGCTACTAACACTTAAACGTTTAAACAAATATGGCGTTTTGAAGCTAACTATTATAGCTACAAAATGACATATTGGTTGTGACACCAGCATCTATCGGCTTTGTGCTCCATCTCTTGGAAAAAAACCCGCATTTTAAAGTTACAGACCTGGTATATATATATATATATATATATATATATATATATATATATATGTCTTCAAAATGCAATAAAAAATACGATATAGGCCCTGAAGCTCACTACGATAACATTGATTGATTCGTTTTGTGTCATTGTGGGTGGTCTGCTTATGTAGCCTTTGGAGTATAAATTGTATTACGAGAAAGATGTTGTGTGCGTCGTCCCCTAGTAGCGGTCCGCGAGCCTACAGCACAGTTACTGAGACCATATAAGATTGAATTGATTTGTTGCACATATTTATTTTAAAAATGTTTTATACACATACACGCGCGTGCGCAATTGGGTAGCCATATTATTATCTTTTCTCTCTCTATATATATATAAATATATATAATTTTTAATTAAAAAATTAATTTTTATTCTATCTATAAAAACGTAAAAAATACGTTTCTTAAACTATGCATGGTTTTAAAAACGTTGAGATGTTTTTTATTAGTGCTTGACGGTTAAAAAACATTGGATACGTTTAGAAAACTTTTATAAAACGAACATGTATGCATGTGCGCATGTGGCACGTATATTAAATATTTCGAAATTATGTTTCAGTAATATCTACAAAATAAAAGTAAAACAAATGTATAAAAATTAACATATTGTGTATCGCAACTGTAAAACGTTTAGAATATGTACTAATTGTAACATTACTTTTGAAACGTTTACGATATAAGCAATTATAAAATGTTTCTATAAAAAAGTTAATGAATTATGACATAAACATACAAGTAGAATGTATCTTCTGATACCTGCATGAGACAATTTGAAACATTTCATATATGTTTCATGTTTAGTGGGCTTTTTTTTATTCTAACTTACTGCAGTTACTAAGCAGAAACTTCTTGGCGCACAGTTTAAAATAAAGCTAAAGAATTTAATTTAATAGAAGAATTATATTTCAAAAATAAAACAATAAACAGGTCAATATATCAAGCCAAGACAAAATTTCCTTAATACGTTGTAATTTATTAAATAAACATTATATAATTATAAACGCGACTAATAACACTGTGTTGAAAAATGTTCAAACGTTTTAAAAATTTTGAAATTATATTTCATTACTAAGATCCAATGCAAACCAATAGGCAATCCACAATTCATTGACATGTTTAAACCTACTTTGGTTGATATAATTAATAATTTACTAATATTGTTTATACATTATAATATTTTGATGTAATCAGGGACCCGGACCACACCGAAACCGAAACCGATAACCGGTTCATAATCGGTTTTTTAGCCGGACCGAAACCGTAAACCACAACCGAATTCTGATAAATTTACAGCACCGGAACCATAACCGGAAACCATTAAATTTTTTTAGGTTTACGGTTTTTTTCGGTATATTTTTTGGTTTTTTTAAATTTACTTTTACATAAATATTTTTATATTTTTAATTTAAATTTTTTGTCGTTTTTAAAAATTATTTTTACTTATAATACTTTGAGTCTAATTGAATATTACTGCTTTCTATGATATCTAACTGGTTCTTAATGTGACATCCTTGAACTAAGATTGCAATTATAAAATTGCAACAATCGTATGTGACATGAACATACTGTTTTCTATTAAAACTTTTTTTAGTTTAAGATGTACTACAGCGTATCATATTAGTTTTATTACCACTGCATTTAGTCTTATTACTACATATTTGTATGTTTTTTTTATATAAGGTGTCCCGCATCAGATATGCAATATTTCATGAAAAGATAGACGGGATCAAGGTGAACATAAAAGTCTACTATAGTTTTTAGATATCTTCAATGATAGCCGAGATTTTCAATTTTTCAAATTGTACAAATGAGAGCACGCCGAGGAAAGCGCTGAGCCGCTCAAACTGCCGCCGGCAACTACTGATTGACAGTAGTGCTATAGCTCGAGCGGCTCAGCACGCTCTCATTCGTACAATTTGAAAAATTAATATTTTGTCTTTCATTGGAGATATCTAAAAACTATAGTGGACTTTTATGTTCACCTTGATTCCATCTATTTTTCCATGAAGTATTGCATACCTGATGCGGGAACTCCTTGTATATCTGAATATAAAAAAATATTGTACACATTTTGCTTATTATTTTTTATTTGCAACTTTGCGGATGCAACTTGTTTAACTACTTATACTTTTTTGCCTTTTCCTCTTATTTCTCTTATTTAATCATCTTTTTTTGAACCAATAGATTTATTAATAGCACAATTCAAATTGAGTTCTTTCTTTATACGTAAATAATTTTTTATAAATTATTATTAAACATTATTAAATGTTACTAAATATTATAATATTTAATAATATATTAAATATTATAAATTATTAAATATAAATAGAAATAAGTAATTATGTAATAATTACTATTACATAATTACTTATTAAGTAATAATATTAGAAGAACCGGAACCGTAACCGGAAAAAAACGAAAAAAACCGTAATAAACAGTTTTGGGTTTTTGTATTTGCAAAGTAACTGAAACTGAAACCGTAACCAGATTTCAAATCTTTTTATTAAACCGTAACCGTAACCGAACATTAATTTTATTCAGTCTGGATCCCTGGATGTAATATTACTTTTAAGCATTAAAATTTTTAACCGTTGTTTTATTAAAACTATCATGTTGTACTCTTTAGATGACTATTATGTAAAATATTATAATAAAAATATTATATTTACTAAAATTTAAATATTTAATTAAAAAAAAAATTAAATTATATAAGTACAATTATTGTTTGGCACATAAATCAAAACAAGTGAATGCAATGGATGAAAGAGAGAAAGAGTCGGAATAATAAGACTGTTTACGGATGTGCGATCGGAGACATCGCGTACAGACGAGAGACAGAGATAATGTAAGGAGAATCGTTACAGGAAAAAAGCGATTAAAAATTTTTGCAAATTATTACTGGCGACCTTTCAAAGATTTTGCTTTTATACAAATTTATACATTATTTTATAATTAGTTTTCTTTATCATTTTCTTAATAATAAAAGGATATGATCTTTTTGCTCACTTGGCTGTTTCCAATTTTATTGCTTATTTTATTAATACATTTTATTTTTTTATATTTTAAAATTAATCAATTTTATAATCAATATATTACATTCATTATTAAACGGTTTAATACTTTACGTTTATTTGTGCAATTTTTGCGTTTAATTGTACGGTTGTAGAGGTAAGGATAAAAGTAAGGTTGTACAAATAAAAATGCTTCTCATATGTTATTTTACTTTTAACCCGTATTATTTTTTTATAATGGTCATCATTGATAAATCACATACAGTTATTGCATATCATGATGCAGTTTGCTCCTTAGCGTTAGTGCCTTTTTGACTACGACACATAAAACTTGTAAAAAAATGCCATAAATTATTAAATAAATATAATATAATTTCATACCCATGGAATTTTATATTTGTTTAAATATACGTGTTTTATATTTTATATGTATTACACGTGTATTGTATGTGCATTTTTATATGTATGTGTATTTTGACAGGTGCCGCGTGATATCATGCCCCGCTTACAAGTGCCACCGTTGCAATCCGCTCGTCACTCGGAGCTCCTTAGTACTTTTCCTTATTTCTATTATTTTAAGTGTAGTTTTAGGAGCAGTTTAAAAAGCAGTATTAGGAATAATTAAGAAGCAGTTTTAGAAGTAATTTTATAAGTAGTTTTAGCAGCAGATTTAAGAGCACTTTTAGGAGGAGTTTTAGAAGGAGATTTAGATGTAGTTGCAGAGGCAGTTGTAGGAGCAATTTTAGTAGTTTTAGGAATAGTTCCAGTAGCAGATTTAAGTGCAAATTTAGGAGTTTTAGAAACAGTTTCAGATGTAGTTGCA
Source organism: Monomorium pharaonis (assembly GCF_013373865.1). Taxonomy (NCBI): domain Eukaryota; kingdom Metazoa; phylum Arthropoda; class Insecta; order Hymenoptera; family Formicidae; genus Monomorium; species Monomorium pharaonis. The sequence continues at coordinate 18,699,013 of NC_050476.1, read as the reverse complement.
GATGCAGTTTTAGATGTAGTTGGAACAGCCCTTTTACGAGTACCTTCTTCAAGTCCTTTTATTTTTTTAACTTTTTTGAATTCCGCACCTGAACATTTCTTATGTTTTACATCTTTAAACATCGGGAAAACAGTAAATAATAAAGGCTCTGCATTTTTCTCTTCTCGTTTATCTGCATGATGTCTTAAAAACATTTGGACAGATTGGATATCTATTTCACCATGTATTTGTATTCCCCTATGCCATAGGGATCCTTTAGGAAATGAGACACCTTGTTCTTTCATGTCGTTAACGTGTACGTTTAATACCGTTTCATCGTTCTCGTAAAGGTAATATAGTGCTTGTCGACCCTTTTCTGATAGCAATGCTCTATGAGTGACATAGTCTTGATCTTCTTCTGTCTGAAAAGCAGATCTTGATACACATAGATTTTCTTTAGTCCAAGCTTTGACACCTTGATATCTTGTTTCTACGACATGCCTTTGTCTAGAATGGCCTCGATTTGTATCTCCATCTTCTTTACCTTTAACAGGTGCGCTTAATTTGCCTTCTGAATTATTTAAAATCCTTTGAGCGTCTCTTTCCGTGTTGGATGATAAGTACCTTAGTCTTGTACCTGTGATTGGATAAATATAAACTATAAGAGGCTCTTCATCTATCTTGTCTCGTTTATCTTTTTGATGTCTTAAAAGCATATTGACAAATTTGATGTCTTCTAAACCATGTAGTTCTATTCCGTTATACCACCGGCTTGCTTGAGGAAATGGGACATCTGGTTCTACTAATTCTGAAACAGGTATCCATACTGTAAATTCAATGGCATCGTTAAGTTTATGTAGTGCTTTTTGACCTGATTTTGATAGCAATGCTCTATGAGTGACATAATTTTGGTCTTTTTCCTTCAGAAAAGCAAATTTTCCTATATGTGGGTTATTCCTAGTCCAAGTTTCAACACCTCCATTTCTTCCTCCTACGAGATGCTGCGTTCTAGAATGACCTATTGTCGAATAGATTTTCTCATCACCACCTTCGCTTAATTTGCCTTCTGAATTATTCAGAATATCTTCAGCTTTTTCTATTGTGCTGTATTTTGGGTATCTTTCTGAGTACCTTTCTTCTTCGGGACTTTTTTTTGGACTTTCTTTTCCGGGACTTTTCCTCGGACTTTTTTTTCCGGGACTTTTTCTCGGACTTTCAGGTCCGTGTCCGTTTACTCCGCCAATCATAAAAAATACTCCTGCACTTTCCTTCCACTGAATTTTATCTAACCATTTGGCCAAATTCTGAAAATTGTCCTTTAGTTTTAACACAGTCCACTTACGAAGTTTTAATGGATCTTGCCCGATTTGAGAACCGATCACCGAAAACAGGCAGCTGTTTAAATCAATAATAACGTTATCGGGATCTTTGCTATCTCTTAGGGTCCAGTGACCTAAAAAAGGATTTAAAAAAGTTTAGATAGAAATTAAAATATATTTAAAACTTTTACGTGTAAAATGTCAACTTAAAAAAATTTAATAAGAGTTAATGTCCCTATTCGCGACCATATTTCTTCTACTGATTACTTTGATGTGAAACGTTATATACGAGGCTGCCGATTCATTAATGTTTACTAGTGAAGTGGAAAAATTTCGAAGTTTGTGCAGTACAAAAAGATTGTAACGTACAGAGTAAGTACAATAATTATCAGAGATACTTGTTTTGCGTTTCTTGCCGCACGTTATCATCCACGCGTATTCTTAAGGCCATCACACAATGCCAGGCAACAGGCAATAGAAACAAAAAATAAAGAAAGAGATAAAGATTCTTTCTTTCTTTCATTATTTCTGTTCCTATTGCCTGTTGCCTGGCATTGTGTTTAGGCTCTTAAGAGGATGCTAAACTGCTCGTCAAACTTGATTGAGTTCGATAATGTAGAGTCATTCGTTCATGTTATTAACACAATTATGTATGTACTTTTTTAATAGATTTGAAAATCCTTTTACAGAATTAAAGTTTATGTATTGTATTAATATCAGCTTATGAAATGAATTTTGTACTGAGAATTTACAAAATTGTTTTAGATTGCTCTTTTTAGACACGAAATGTTCGTATTCATTAAACTTTTTTATTAGAACGCCTACGTTCAATCTAAAACCGTAATATTGTTCCTAAATGTTTGCTCCACTTGGGATTAGGCTTGATTTGTGCGTACAAGGATCAAAATTTTTACATCAGACATATTTTGTTACGAGTTGACGCTAGAAGCCGATAATTTTAAAAGTTTTGTCTTTTTTCTTACAAAATCGTTACGGCCCGGGTTTGTTATTATCTATACTTTAATTCTGGAGAAAGATTTTTAATTCTGTAAATGCAATTAAAAGATTAATAAGAAATAAAATTATAATTATTAAAACAGGACAACTTTATCATCTTCTTAAGAGTGAGATTAAATAAGACGTAATGGTTAAATTTAACAAATATAAAAGTTGTCAACTTAAAAATTTTTTATTAGCTATTGTATTATTCGATATTTTTGCTATAGTTTACATAAATGACATTTTATACATTATAATTTAAAGTTTTTTTACACAGAATTTAGATTATTTATATTTTATGCGTGAACTCATAACCCTGTTTTACAATAATTGGTGTTAATTTATCGTGTGCGTGCGTGCGTGCGTGCTTGTGTGTTTGTGTGTGTTGTTAATTTAATCTTCTATTTTTAATTTTTTTAAATTTTAACTTTAAAATTTAATTTTTTTTTGTATTGTTGGTTGAGTATTATTACTCAATTTTCAGTAATTTTAATGTTTGTATAATCTAGTAAAAGAAAATTTACGTAAACATCATTTAACAATAATATATATAAAATTCTTGTAAACACAAAGTACAATAAAGCATTGAAATACAGCATATCTTTAATTGTAAATGTAACACGAATGCAAATCAAAAATAGCGTTTTATTCTCTCAAAAAGTGGATATGGCTACGTAGTTCCATGGTGTAGAAATATAAGACGAAACATTGCGCATAATAGCAGCAAGAACCAGTCAACGATTAACCGTAAAATTTGCGCTAAATTCAAACATAGTATTAATAAAGCAAAACATACACATGCACAAAAAACATATACATACAAAGTTTGTATTTGTGATGGCAAATCTTCAGTTGGTTTCGATAGCCGCCATTAATTTGAATAACGAATGCGCATCCACGGGGTGTTTCACCTTATATCTTTACACCAAGCGTAGTTCTACGTTATACGAAAAATGGATGTGATGGCGCTGCGAATTAGCACGATTTTCTGAATCAGTAGATCGCTAGTATGGTCCCTAATTGCAACATTGCTGCAACGTGGTTGCGATGTTTTATGCTGTATAGGACTTAACTGGTGACTAATTTTTGATAATAAATTAGTATAAATTTCATTTTTTTCCAAAATAACCATACATTTTTTAAGCTGCGGTTTAGTAAACGCTACAAACCCTACAAAGCGTTTGTAGCCGCGCTACGACTGATTCACTTAGCGCTTAGCGCTACGAAACGCTACAACAGACCTCATGACGTTATGAATTATGGCATTATATTCGCTACCGACGTTTCAAATGCCCTACCTCGCCAGGTGGGTTGGCTGTAGCGTTTGGCATAGCGATGGTAGCACTCGTAACGTTCGTCGACTGCTTCTTTTGATAGCACTCGGAGCATAGCGTTCGAAGCATTTGGTAGCGCTTACTAGACCGCAGTCTTCCCACACAGCACAGAGTATCGCAATGTTCACCAGATATCCGAGGGATATCGCAATAACCGTAGGACATCCATGAGATTTTAATATGTCCACTTGGATATCTAGATAACCTAAAGGTATCCTCAGGATAAAGTGTGCTGTGTGGGTTAATAACTTGAAAAGATGTTCATAAATATTTAGAAATTTTCTAATTCACTATAAATAAATTAATATTTAAACACTTTTTAATTATTATAAATAAATAAAAAAATAAGCGAGTTACTTAAGTTTATACAAATAAAGTGTCATTTTTTACATAATAATTAATGTAAAAAGAAGACTTGTGATAAGAAGTTTGTTTTGAGATAGAAGATAATTTTTTTTTAATGTTATTTTAATTGAATTAAAACGTAACTGTTTTAAATTAAAACGATTTTTAATTCAATTATAAAATTTTATATATCAAAACAATTTTACTCATTTTTTTTTAAAGTTATTTAATTAATAACTTACCAATTTGTTCCGAATTGTTTGCATGATATTCAATATCTACAGATTGTCCCAATTTTTGTTTTCCGATGGTCTTATTTAAACTACCATTAGCATTCCATATATTAATGGGTCTTTTAATTATGTTACTCAAAATAGCAATATGTATTAAACTAGCTGGTCCATAGTTTTCCAAATCTTGTATAATGTCTTTTACATATTTAATTTTGTGCATTTTTTTCTGATTTTTATAATTAGGATAATTACTGATTAATTGAATTTTATTCATCTTTCTATTGCGTTTTCTTAACTGTATTAGTTATTTTTGATTATTTAATGTTAAAATTTAATGAATCGTGTGTCCATTATTAAATTATAGTTTTCTTCAGTTTTAATGTTTATTTTGTCTTTGTTAAGTGTCAACTTCTATATATCTAAAACAGATTATTAAAAATTTTATTTTATAAACATAAAAAAAATTTTTTTGAACATTTTGAAAAAATCTAAAATCTTGAAAGGAATGCAGAAATTTAGATAAAGTATATAAATATAAAAAAATTAAATAAATAATACTTGTATAAAGAAATAAAACTTATTGATAAAAAAAATAGATTTTAGAAGAAAGCTGCCAGAGTAAAAATGAGTTTTGTTATCAAAAAAGTCAGTTATTTTTAAATAAATCCTTAATTAAAAAATTAAAGTTTGCATAATAAGAAACAATTATTTTTTTATAATATTGATAAGATTTACAAGTTTGCATCATTACTTTGTTGTAATAAATTCAGGGTTTACATTGTTAAAATTTATTGTTAATAGTCTAAAAACTCTAAAATCTAAAATTTGATTCTAAATAATCAATAATTTGAGCAGAGAAAAGAGAGAGAGAGAGAGAGAGAGAGAGAGAGAGAGAGACATGCAAAATAAAAATTACATTTTTTAATTATAAAAAATCAAGATAATTGAAGTTAAAATACCTGATCTCTAGCTTGTACAGAATCCATTATATTATCTTATAATTTTAATAAAGATTTGTATTGGTAGTAATATCTATTTTTTATTATGGAAATAGATTTTACTTTAAATTTTGTTCAGCCAGATGACATAATGAGATATTTAAATCAAATTTTGTTGTTTCGTAATTGTTTTTCTGACATTAGCTGCATTTTATGATTTTTCGTTGCTCATTTTATAATCGATTTTATATAAAAAGTCGATACTTTTAATATTAAGTTTTTTTAGTTGAATTCCATGTTTGTTTCTCACCGTTACAATTTTATAATAAAATTAAAATTAATTAATACCTAATTATAATTAAAAATAATATTTTGATAGGCATGTAAGTGTTAGTATATACATTAATTATTTTACAAAAGATTCGTAGAGTTAAGCCTTGTTTTGACGCCCTTTGCCCTTTGCCTCAATTAAGAAAAAAGTAAATTACTATGATTCAATAAATTGTCTTGTTGCGGGATGCCAATAGAAAATATATATACTTATAATATAATATTAATGCAAGTACAATGGTCTCGATTGAATCATAATGTTGATATTGCAACAGCCTATGTTATTGTATTAAGTATTTTTTTTAAGTAGAAAGAGGCGCAAAATGTGTGTATGTGCGTCTTTAAGAAAAAAAAAAAAAAAAAAAACATTATTCTATGTAAATTGCTTTTGTCCTATTGTTTTATTGTCTTATTGTCTTCTTTATAAAAATAATGATATAAAATTAATGTGCCAACTATAAGAATATTTATACAAAATTTATTTATTATAACTTTTTATTGAAATACATAATAACAGACGGGCTTGATGCTCAAATAATTAAATGATTAAAATCAACTAACGGGATTATAGTAAAGTAAAAATCTGGCCAAATATATTTGAAAAACAGACTTAAAAAAATCTTATAAAATCTATCAAAAAATTAATTAAAAAATGGAAATGTTATCAATAATAACAGATAGTAATGTAGAAACTGATGGATAGTAAAACAAAACCCAAGCCACATTAATCGTATTTTTGTATATACTTACTAATATCAATAACATAGACTACATAGAGTCTTGGAAATAAAAAAAATGCGATCTGGGCACGCCAAGTTTTTGCTTTACTATATATATAATCTCGTTAGTTGATTTTAATTATTCAATTATTTGATCATCAAGCCCGTTTATTATTAAATATTTCAATAAAAGTTATAATAAATAAATTTTGTATAAATATTTTTATTGTTGGCACATTAATTTTATATCATTATTTTTGTAAAGAAGACAATAAGACAATAAAACAATAGGACAATAAGGCAATTTACCTAATATAATAATTTTTTTCTTAGAAGCCCACATACACACACTTTGCGCCTTTTTTAAAGTTTTTTTTAAAAAAAGGTAATTTTGTTCGGATATCACGCATTTTGTAGTATTAAGGAAGTTTCTCTGCTGAGACCCGGCACAATAAGTAGCACAAAAGTTCAAGAAAAGAAAAATATTCAAATGACCATTTTGTTGTTTTCTTTTTTCTTGCTGTACATGATCTAAAATTAATAATGGTGAATATAAGAAAAAAATCGGCTATAAAGTACTACTTTCATTACTAAAAAAATTTTTTTAAAAATTGAGAATAAACATTCTTCACTGTCATACCACCCTTAGATAACTACTATAAATACAACAATTTGAAATTCATGTTGTATCACTAGACACATTTACTTTATCTACGTACTGTATTACTTCGATTATTGTAAACTTTTTTTATCTTATCAATTATTTTTCTCAAACAAACAAGTGCATTATTTTAAAAATTTAACAGTACTTTTCTGGGCAGCTAAGATGTATTGATGTAAAATTTTACTAGCATTTGTTCGCTATTTTTACGTTTAATACGACAATTAAAACTGAAAACTCCTGAAAATTCATCGATTCCCATGTTAATAAAATATTTAATATTTATAAATAACTACCTAGTTCAGTTTTCTGAAATTTTGACGGTCAATTTATATCACTAATTTGAATTTCTCTACAAGGCTTCATGATAATCTATTTATTTTGATTTAGCAGCGGAACTCTCTTAAACAACTTATTTAGGATGCGTTTGGGGAACGTACTTTTGGCACTATGAGCGCGCTGTGGTCGTTCGGGCAGTCGTTTCGTAGCACGTAGCACGAAATTTATGTAAATTTCAATATTTTATAGCATATATATATATATATATATAAAATATATATATAAAATATACCAGGTGTGTCGGTAATTCCTTTCCGGTTTTTGTCAACAGATGTCACTAGTCATAAGTATGAAATGTTATGATTTGATACATATGTCATTTTATTCTACTGACATTAACCTTAAAACTACACAAGTTACGTTCCGCCAAAATAACAGCGTTATAGATTTATAATTTTTTGAAAATGTCGAGTTTTGTGCCTGACAACGTGCATTTGCGGCACGCATTACTTTTCTTGTTTCATCAAAAGAAAAAAGCCGCTGAAAGTCATCGTTTGCTAGTAGAGACTTACGGTAAGCATGCTCCAACCATAAGAACATGTGAAACGTGGTTTCGACAATTCAAATGTGGTGATTTCAACGTTCAAGACAAAGAACGTCCTGGTAGGCCGAAAACGTTTGAAGATGCGGAATTGCAGGAGTTATTGGATGAAGACTCAACACAAACTCAAAAACAATTAGCAGAAAAGTTGAATGTGAGCCGAGTAGCAATTTGTGAACGATTACAAGCGATGGGAAAGATCCAAAAGATGGGAAGATGGGTGCCACATGAATTGAATGACAGGCAATTGGAAAATCGAAAAATCGTCAGTGAAATGCTGCTTCAAAGGTATGAAAGGAAGTCATTTCTGCATTGAATAGTAACGGGTGATGAAAAATGGATTTATTTCGAAAATCCCAAGCGAAAAAAATCATGGTTATCACCTGGCGAAGCCGGCCCATCGACTGCAAGGCCAAATCGCTTTGGTCGCAAGACCATGCTCTGTGTCTGGTGGGACCAGGTTGGTGTCGTATATTATGAACTGTTGAAACCTGGAGAAACAGTTAATACTGATCGCTACCGACAACAAATGATCAATTTGAACTGTGCATTGATCGAAAAACGTCCACAATACGCTCAAAGACATGATAAAGTGATTTTGCAGCATGAAAACGCGCCGTTTCATACAGCAAAACCAGTCAAAGAAATGTTGAAATCACTTGGATGGGAAGTTTTATCGCACCCGCCGTACTCTCCAGACCTGGCTCCATCCGACTACCACCTTTTCGCATCGATGGGGCACGCGCTTGCAGAGCAGCACTTCGCCGATTTCGAAGAAGTTAAAAAATGGCTCGATGAATGGTTTAGCTCAAAGGAGAAACTGTTCTTTTGGAATGGCATCCATAAATTGTCTGAGAGATGGACAAAATGTATAGAATCAAATGGCCAATACTTTGAATAAGTAAATTTTAACTATCCATTGTAAGTAACGTGTTTTCTTTAGGGAAAAAACCGGAAAAGAATTACCGACACACCTGGTATATATATATACAGGGTGTCTGGTATTTTTTTATGGGATTTTTATGAGCAGGTAGAGCGCATGAAACTGAACAGAAAAGTCCTTACCGTTTTTCCATTTTCGCAATAGTTAACAAGTTAGTGACTTGTAAAATTTTCTGTATTAGCCCGGCCTACCGGCAAATGCAAGCGCGCTGAGCGCCCGGCCGCGGCGGCCGCCCCTCCTTAGCGCTTGAACCTTGAGATTGCTAGGCACGCGGGAGGAGTTGTTACAACAAGCAACAATGACTACGCACAAGCGACGTGTAACGCTAAATTCTCCCTTTGAATTATGATAGTTCCTTACCTTTTTTAATGAAAATAAAATTTTCTAACAACAAAAAGTATGTGTGTACGTGTACATACATGTGTACAAAAAATATCAGATCTAATGCTTAAAGAAGTGATTACTAAATTTATTTTTTAATAAATAACGATTATTTTTAATAAAAATTTTTTTTTTTATGATAGTCTTAAACGTCGTAAACTGTCATTATAAATTTTAAAAGAAGCTGTTATCATATGCTCGAAACAAAATTTATGCTTCTTCAAAAAACATTAGAAAATTTTATCGATTAAAATGGAAATGACAAGCAAATAAAATGTTTGTTTCAATTTTATATTCTTAATTAAAAATTAAATAACTAGGATATTTATATTTTTAATAAAATTAATCCTAGTAATAGATTTATAATACACGGAAAAAACTTTATGGTAAAAATTACTATGGTAAATAGTAAACACGGGCCAAGGAGGAATTATGAAAATTTTTATTATGTTTTTCATCAAATTACGACAATATTTACACTACTTATATGATATAATTCTCTGAAATTTCTTCTTACAGTTCGTGGTTACTATCATAAATAATAAAATCATACATAATTTTACTATAAAATTTTCTCCGTGTAAATTTAAGAATATATGAATTTATTAAATATTTGAAAACTTATAAACAATATTTATTTAATTTAAGAAAATTTTAGTTTGTAGTGTGTGTGTGTGTGTGTGTGTGTGTGTGTGTGTGTGTGTGTGTGTACGTGTGTGGAGGGGGGGGGGATACATACATACACAAGCTAAAGAATAATCACTTTGTGACAGGAAAATGATTATTCTTTAATTCAAGAATTGGTTTATAATTTGTGTGTAATTTGTGTGTGTGTGTGTGTGTATGTGTGTGTACATACGCGAAAATGTTAAACATTATTTGTTTTATGTAAAGTGTGGTGTTTATTATCAACAGAATACTCTTTTCAGTCATTAAAGATAAAATAATTATTAAAAAAAATACAATTAAAAATGAATAATTGATTTTTAAACTAGAATCATATTTTTTTACGTGTACGTGTATAGTAATCAGCGTAAATAGTAATAGTGATATAAAATCGCGGAACTAAGGCATAATCATTTTCCTGTCACAAAGTGATTATTCTTTAGCTCGCGTATGTATGTACAAGGATTAATTTTATTAAAAATATAAATATCCTAGTTATTCAATTTTTAATTAAGAATATAAAGTTGAAACAAACATTTTATTTAGTTGTCATTTCCATTTTAATTGGTAAAATTTTCTAATGTTTTTTGAAGAAGCATAAATTTTGTTTCGAGCATATGATAACAGCTTCTTTTAAAATTTATAATGACCGTTTACGACGTTTAAGACTATCATCAAAAAAATATTTTTTATTAAAAATCATTGTTATTTATTAAAAAAATAAATTTAGTAATCACTTCTTTAAGCATTAAAACTGATATTTTTTTGTACACATGTATGTACACGTACACAAATACTTTTTGTCGTTAGAACATTTTATTTTCATTAAAAAACGTAAGGAACTTGTTTCGTTCAATGATCCGAATGGATCGTGCTGTCTCTGGATGTTTAGGGATGCGGTTGAAAAACAACGCTCAAAATGTATAAGAAACACTACTAAATATATTTTACTTTATTTGTGCAAGCGTCTCGCACGAGTGGTTACAGGCGACTGACTCGTTTCTCCTCTCTTCCCTTTCGCCCCGCCAGCTATAAGAATGACATCTATTGCATTGACTTACAAGCTAGTTATATTATCACATCCATGAGCGCTATCGGCCCTAAATCGCGAACTACGAGTTCGGACATCCCGCGCCCCTTGAAAGGCCGCTTTCAATGAATAATCTTATAATGAGTATTATACTAAATAAGTATTTCCTTTATATACATATAAAATAAAATAATAATAAAAAAAAATAATAATACGCGTCTTAATACTAATCAGTCTCGCGTAAAATGAGTTACAATCATATAGTCTTTAAAATTTGGTTGAGTTTTACATGGTTTCGTTCAAGGGTAATACGCAAATTTTTCCCAGCGATCGTTTCAATATTCCACTGACTGTCTTTACGCTTACCACACGTACTACTCCATCCTTACCAGGATGAATTTCCATTACGCGACCAAAACGCCATTGCTGTGGCGGTGTATGATCCTCCTTTAATATTACCATGGTACCTAGTTTAATGTTTGACGGCGTGTCAATTTTCCATTTGCTACGATGCTGCAGACTCGACACATATTCCTTATTCCATCGGGACCAAAAGTGTTGAACGAGCTGCTGTAGACGCTGATACTGATTCAATCGATTAGTAGATAATTCTGTGACGGAGTTTTGTGGTAACGCTGTGAGTGGCTCACCAATTAAAAAATGTCCCGGCGTTAATATTTCCATGTCATTTGGATCGTTTGATATCGGCATTAATGGTCGAGAATTCATAATTGCTTCAATTTGCGTGATCACTGTGTACAATTCTTCGAATGTTAGATGGGCCTGGCCCACTATTCTCTTAATATGATATTTCGCGCTCTTTACCGCCGCCTCCCATATGCCTCCAAAATTTGGAGCATGTGGTGGAGTAAAATGCCACGTTATTAAATTTTGGGTACAAAATTTTATAAATTTGTCATTCTTGTCCATGCATTTTAACCATTTAGCGATTTCGTTCAATTCTTTGTTCGCACCAACAAAATTAGTGGCGTTGTCAGAATATATATGACGGCACAATCCGCGTCGCGATACAAATCGTTTTAACGCGTTTAAAAACGAATCGCTCGTTAAATCGCCAACGATCTCCAGATGTACAGCCTTGGTCGAGAAACAGACGAATACGCATAAGTAACATTTGATAATCTTTTTATTTCTAAGCTTACCGTCTTTAATTACTAAGGGTCCTGCAAAATCTATACCGATCACTGCAAATGGCTTGTCAGAGTTAAACCGGGATTCTGGCAGATTTCCCATTTGATATTTCGTGTTCTTCGGATTCACGCGAAAGCAAATTACGCATCGCGAAATTACCTTTCTTACTGTACTACGGCTATTTAGAGGCCAAAAACGCATTCTATTGCCGCTAATGTACTAGCCAATCCTGCGTGCATTTGTTTTTCATGTTCGTGAATTATAATCATGCGCGTGAACGAATGATTGCTCGGTAGCAACATCGGATGCCTCCGCTCATATGGTAGCTCGGAATATCTTAAACGACCCCCTACTCTTAATATACGATGCTCATCTAAGAATGGATTTAGTGACAGTATTCTGCTATTTGCACGTATTGTTTCTTTGCGTTCTAAGTCATTGATTTCAGGCGCAAAATGCATGGATTGCATCATTCTAACCAGCGTGAATAATGATTCGTTCAATTCATTGACCGATAACAGTCCGGTACATTTTTGCCTCCCCCTTACGTTTTTAATAAATCGCAAGCAATAGGCTGTAACGCGAAGTAATTTTGTGTATGATGAGAACCGATGAAATAAATCACAACTGAATTTAACCGTAGTGCATACCACCTCATTATCCTTTAACTCGGGAAGGACTGTAGTTTGAGGAACAGTATTTACGATAGGCCAGGCCTCAGATTTGAGTTTCAACCACGGTGGCCCGTGCCACCACAACCGAGTTGTCGCTAGCTTGCCTAGACTCATCCCCCTTGTTATGATATCCGCGGGATTTTCGTCACTCACCACATGAGACCAACGATTGACGTCAGTAAGTCGCTGTATTTCAGCAGTTCGATTTGCTACGAATGTTTTTAACCGGCTGGGTTCAGTGGTAACCCATGATAAAACAATGGTGGAATCGCACCAATAGAAGCTATCACAATGTTGACTATCAAGACGACTTAAAGCCTCTACTACTTGTTGATGCAATCGCGCTAAAAGTAACGCACCACACAACTCGAGCCGCGGTAAACTTACCGTTTTTAACGGGGCCACGCGTGATTTAGCGCATAAGATTTTAGACGTGATATTACCAGCTTCGTCTTCTGATCTAACATATATGCATGCGCCGTAGGCTACTTCCGAGGCGTCGCTAAATCCGTGTAATTGTACACTATGATACCGTTGACCCCATGCGCATCTGGGTATCGAAATTTCGTTCATGTTTTTCATACCCTCGAAAAATTGATTCCATATCGTGAATATCTCAAGGAGCAACGACTCGTCCCAACCGATTCCTGCCTTCCAAATTTTTTGCATGATAATTTTCCCTATGACGATCGTCGGACTAATTAATCCTAACGGATCAAACAACTGCGCTATAAATGATAATATTTTTCTCTTAGTAACCTTAGTCGATTTATTACTTATGTTGCTTGCCTGATAATGTAATGTATCGTTACTAGTATTCCATGACAGACCAAGTGTCTTCGAATTGACTTCCTGAGGCAGTTGTATCTGATCAGCACTCGGTTCCGCTTGTAATGACTCAATTATTTTTTCATTGTTGCTATTCCATTTATGTAGTTGAAAACATCCGCTGCTTAGTACTGTGTTTATATTATGAACCAGATCTTTCGCGCTCTTGATTGTATCGGATCCTGAGATTAGATCATCTACGTAAAAGTCCATTAGAATAATGTTACATGCCTCAGGGTACGCGTCCCGTTTGTCTATTGCTGTTTGATGAAGAGCTCGTATAGCCTCAAATGAAGCCGACGCTGTACCGTATGTTAGCGTATTTAATTTAAAATGCCGTACAGGTTCCCTTTCATTTGGGCGCCATATAATTCTCTGATAGTTACGATGCGGTTCATAAACATTGACCTGTCTGTACATCTTTCTTACATCAGCTGTAAACACATATTTGTGCACTCTAAAACGAACTAATATTGCGAACAAACTATCTTGTATAATCGGGCCAGTCATCAATACGTCATTCAATGATAAATTAGAAGATGTCCTTGCTGATGCATCGAATACCACGCGTACTCTTGTAGTTGTGCTCGATTCCTTCACCACACTATGGTGAGGCAAATAATAGACCGAGTTAAGATCCTTCTCCTCAGGGGTAATTTCTGTCATGTGACCGAGTTGTTGATATTCGTTCATAAAATTTAAATATTGTTTTTTAAGATCCGGATCTTTAGCTAACCGCCGTTCTAATGCGTAAAATCGTTTAATTGTCATATTTAAAGAATCCCCGAGTTCATTTACATTTGTTCGAAACGGTAATTGTACTGTGAATCGACCTTGCTCATCGCGTTCCGCGGTTTTAACGAATAATGCTTCGCATTCAGATTCCTCTCGTGTATATTTTGGTGCTGTGAAACATTCCTCTATCTCCCAGAAACGCTCTAAATTGTCGCGCACTTCTTGGATGGTGCTGACCTGACACAGGGATACTGTTTCCTTGCACATAGGTGCCATAGGTCCCGATATGACCCACCCTAATCTCGTTTTTTGAAGGAATGGCCTTCCCTTACCTAATTGAATTTGTCCTGCACAAAGAAGTTCCCAAAAAAATACCCGCGCCTAACAGTAGATCTATCCTATCGGGATAATTAAAACGCGGATCCGCTAATGATAGATCATCCGGTATGTTTAATGTTGAAATATTATAAAATTTGTTTGGCAATTCTTGCGTGATGTTTTCAACTACCAAGAATGACAATTCGGCCTTATAATCATTGTAAAACGACTTAACGGAGGCATTGATTTTATGTGAAATGGTCGTTACACTTTGATTGATTCCGCAAACCGGAAGCTTTATAGGCGTTCCCGCGACACCTAATTTTTGAGACAAACGTTTTGTAACAAAATTTGACTGCGATCCATTATCTAATAGAGCCCTGCATTGATGAGGCTTACCATTGTTGTCGAATATGACAATCCTGGCCGTCGCTAACAGTATATATGAATTATTGTTTATTTGTAATGCATGTGTGGCCACCGCCGATTCCTTTGCGCTGTTTTCACTGTTCGTATTAGCAGTCGAATGATCGTCTCTCTCATTTTCGCCTTTGGAGTCACTGAAATGTAATAACGTGTTGTGCCTACCGCTACATTTTTTACAACCACCTGCCTTGCAATCTCTACTAAAATGGTTACTTCTCAAGCAATTCGTACATAATTTTAGTTTCTTGACTTGTGTTAATCGCTTATCTACCGATAAGTTTAATAAATCCTTGCATGAATATATGTTATGCGAACCCTTACAAAATAAGCATTTTGCAAGGTTTGATGCTAAACACGTCAATGTGCCTAACCTTGTTTTATCCTTATTTTCTTTATTTCCAATTTGTTTGTTCGTCTGTTTATCGTCTCTTGCTAATTTTTCAAGAAATTGACAACGTTCGTTTAAAAAGGCCTTGAAACTATTGGTGGTTGGTAATTCGCTATGCTTGACCGTTGCCTTTTCCCATTCTCTACGCGTTATCGTATCTAACTTTGACGTAATAAGAAAAATGATCATCGAATCCCATTCATCGACCGGTTGTCCCAAGGACCTTAGAGCTCGCAAATGTTGTGACATGCTATCAATGAGGCTTCTAAGAGATGTGTGTGAATCTTTAATTACCTGTGATAATTCGAATAAAGCCCTTACGTGACTATGTATTATAATGTTTTTGTTTTCGAACCTTTGTCTTAAGATATCCCGAGCGACCTCATAATTCGCGTCCGATACCTCTAATGTATCTAATGCTTGAGCGGCCTCTCCACTCAAGCATGACTTTAAATAATAAAATTTTTGCGTGATATTCAACGTATTGTTGTTATGAATTATCGCATTGAATGTATCGTTAAACTGTATCCATTTACTGTATTCTCCGTTGAACTCTGGCAATTTCAATATGGGCAAATTTACGTTTTGATTAGCGCACGTGTGATTCGCTTGTGGCTGTACATCTGAACTCGCTTGTTGTGATCCCGCATGTTTAAGCTGTCTCGCCCTACCTATTACATTAAAATATGCTGTTTCGAACGCATCGCGATGCTCAGATTGCGTTTCGGTGTCATCCTCTAACTCGATTTCCGTTTGTATTTTGTCAAAATCTGCCCATAAATCTTCAGCCTTCTCTAGTCGCGCAGTTAATTCCGTCAAGTTTCTCGAATCATTAAATCTGTCAATATATGTTGTGAATTTCGATAATTGACTTTTGATAATGCCGCGTTTCTTTTTTAACATACTGATCGTTCGCTCATCCGCCATACCGACTCGTGTTGTACGCGAATACAATGTGCCTTAACTCGACAGTGATCACGCAATTATGCGCGTAAATGATACAAATGATATAGGTGAACCACTCTGCTTACGTGCCGCGATCGCAAATGACCTCGGGTCCCGCTGTCCTGACGTGCCGTGAACTCGAATTCTTTGCTGCTAAGGCCGCTGGTGTGTCGTTCCCGCCAATTCCTTTGATGCTACTATGGCTGCCGACGTGTCGCACCCGCGTCCCTTGTGGCTGCTATGGCCGCCGCCGTGTGTCTTCCGCTTCTCACGCGGTTGATATGGCTACTCGCGCTTGCTGGAAGTTTGATGCCGGCGCACGTGCCCTTGGCTTGCACGACGCCTTATGATTACTGCGTTGAACAGTCTTGTTCAGCCGGCCTTCGATTACGATGCCTTCTATCGTTTTGCGTTATCGTTACGCTGCGTAGAATCGCAAATCTTTGTTGTGGACTTACGATTCCGTGCGTACGATTATTGTCTTGCGTATGTTTGCATCAACGAATGTGCTGAATTGCAGATCCGCCTGCCTGATTCTGCTTTGAGAGCTCACTCGTGTGGATTTCTCGACGTTTCTATGCCACGCCGTACTTCCGATTGTTGCTTGCACAAACTTGTTCCTTATTACTTCTGAACATCCGGCTCGAAGGACCAATGTTTCGTTCAATGATCCGAATGGATCGTGCTGTCTCTGGATGTTTAGGGATGCGGTTGAAAAACAACGCTCAAAATGTATAAGAAACACTACTAAATATATTTTACTTTATTTGTGCAAGCGTCTCGCACGAGTGGTTACAGGCGACTGACTCGTTTCTCCTCTCTTCCCTTTCGCCCCGCCAGCTATAAGAATGACATCTATTGCATTGACTTACAAGCTAGTTATATTATCACATCCATGAGCGCTATCGGCCCTAAATCGCGAACTACGAGTTCGGACAGAACTATCATAACTCAAAGGGAGAATTTAGCGTTATGCGTCGCTTGTGCGTAGCCATTGTCGCTTGTTGTAACAACTCCCCTCGCGCGCCTAGCAATCTCAAGGTTCAAGCGCTGGGGAGGGGCGGCCGCCGCGGCCGGGCGCTCAGCACGCTTGCATTTGCCGGTAGGCCGGGCTAATACAGAAAATTTTACAAGTCACTAACTTGTTAACTATTGCGAAAATGGAAAAACGGTAAGGACTTTTCTGTTCAGTTTAATGCGCTCTACCTGCTCATAAACATCCCATAAAAAAATACCAGACACCCTGTATATATATTATATAATATATATATATATATATATTTTTTATAGCATATATATATATATATATATGCTATAAAAAAAATATATATATATTTTATATTATATATAAAATATTATATATAAATTATATTATATATAAAAAAAAAATATATATATATAGATATATATATGTTAATAGGGGATGACTTGATATAATTTTCAAATATCTTCTGATTTGTACACTAATTTGGCAATACAATCATTAAACGATATGTGCTTCACAAGCATCTGTTTTATATTTCCTAATTTCTTATATTCTTCCGAAGAATGTTAGAATTTCTCATAGCACTGTATCTAATTCTATATAGTTGTTTTACATCTGGGTATTGATCATGTAATTTTTTCTCTAGGGCGGAAACGTGAAAAGTGAAAAGTTTTAAGTTACTATCTCTTTCTATTTAACACTAATAGAAAGAAATAGTTACATAAAACTTATCACTTTTCACGTTTCCGTCCTAAGGAAAAAGGTACTATATTATAGTACACCAAAGATTATATATAAGACAATAGCCCACACAGAACAAAATATCTAATAGATATCTAATAAATATCTACATATCTATATAATGTCCATATCTATTATGGATAACTAGTAGACATCTAATAGATGTCTTAAATATCTATATCTTCTGAATAACTAGCAGGGATATCTAATGGATATGCACACATTATCTACATATCTATGTCCACCAAACAGCTATCCATTAGATATCCATGCGTTGTCCACATATCCACGTCCACCAAATAGCTACCAAGGATATCTATTAGATATTCACGCGTTGTCCACATATCCACGTCCACCAAATAGCTACCAAGGATATCTGTTAGATATCCACGCGTTTTCCACATATCCACGTCCACCAAATAGCTACCAAGGATATCTATTAAATATCCACGCGTTGTCCACATATCCACGTTCACCAAATAGCTACCAAGGATATCTATTAGATATCCACGCGTTGTCCACATATCCACGTCCACTAAACAGCTACTAAAGATATCCATTAGATATTCGGTCGCCGCGCACTCGCCAGCCGAGTAGTGCGCGGCGTCGCCGATAGAGCGGCGTGCAACTCGGAAGTAAGATGCAACAATCACGCTATATAAGGATCACTCGCAGTGCAAGAAACAGGTCTAAAATTAGACTTCCCCAGCGACGAGAGTGTTTCTGTGGTAACTACAGGACCTGTCAGAGCATGCTCGACGGGCCTTCACCCACTTTTGATGATTTTTATGACATCCTCCCACACATAACGTAATATGTATTACATATCTAATGGATATTCTTGACAGATATTAGAGATATCCATGAATATATAGAAAATATCCAGACATGCTATAAATATCCAAATGTCCGCAATATAAGATCTAGTAAATATCCATGGGATATATAAATCAATATCCAATCGACATCCATAGCAGTATCTAGTGGATATTTATGTAGATATCCACTGGATATTCTATAGATGTCGACTGGATATCGATCTACATATCCTATGGATATTTATTAGATTGCATATTGCGGACATCTGGATATTTATAGCATGTCTAATGGATATTTCCTATATATTCATGGATATCCCCAATATCTGTCGAGGATATCCATTAGATATGTAATACATATTATGTTCTGTGTGGGTATCCATTAGATATGTAATACATATTATGTTCTGTGTGGGAGTGCGTTAGAAAAAAAATTTGAACATCACAGAAATATTTATTTTATTGTTCGATATGTATTACTATATTTCTTTGTTTTTTATTTCATTTATCGTTCTATAAATAACTTGAAAAGTACTAATAAATTGTCATTATTTCCTTTCCTCTATTTCTTTTCCTTTCAACGGCGAGAGACAGAGTACGAGAGAGAGAGAGTCAGCCGTTGGAGAGACGGGTGGAAATGGGAAGACCTTTTCTCCTTTCAAAAAGTTGCAGTATCATATACCAGTATTGCGAAATGTGTGCAATGCAATTAAATGTGACCTCAAATAAACGTCTAAAAAATAAGCTTAATTAACAATAAAATAATTTTTAAAATATTAAGCTATCTAAATGAGGTAAAATGCATTTAAAAGATGGGATTTTTCTTTAAATTAAAAAAAAAAAGAACTTTGTCCTAGGTTGCTCAGAAGCCAAGATAATTTTTTTTCTTTGAAAAATCACTGTTGCTACTGTTCTGAAATTTTAACAGCGTCTTATTAAATAGTTAAAGTAGCCTTTCCAAAAAGTTCGAAGCGATTCATGAAGCCACTGTAAACGTGTAACAAAAGCAGTATCACTCGAGAGCGGCGGCCGGCGGCATGCGCGCGCGCGCTCGTCGGCTGCTAGCGCGTGGCCAGGCGAGCGCGTACAAAATTGATCTGGCGCGTTCAAATTACTTCAATCGGCAATATCTCGGGAACTAAGCGTCCTAGAAAGACGATTTTTTTTTAAACTGGGCTATCTCGACGAGACAAGACTAATGAGCTAAACCATTTTCTTATATCTCCTAAAATAAACGTTCTAATTAATTTTTTTCTTTTTTTAATTAATTATTTCACGCGTTATACGTATAAATAATTTATATATCTATGCGGCGTATGCATATGCCTTATGTTATTATAATTTAATTCTTTTATTACTTTGTTGCAAGGAATGTGTACGTTTTTCATTTTTTTTGCATAATTTAATACAATTTTTTCATTAATATTATTATTAAATTAACTTTAACCTACAATTAAATATTAGCAATATAACATTAATTTTTTAACATATAAATGTTTGTTAATTGTACTAAATTATGCAAAAAAAAAAATAAAAAACATACACATTCCTTGCAATAAAAGTAATAAAAAAATTAAATTATAATAACATATGCATATGCCGCATATGCACTGGGGAGATCTCTTTCTCTATGGGCGTTTCCATTATTGTATATAAAAATCTTAATTAAATAATTTAAAATTATTAAAAATTGTGTGTGTATGCACACACACATATATATATACATATATACAATAATTTTTATTTAAACATTATTACAATAATATAATTAGAATAATTACAATAATTTTTTAAAATAATTTTTATTTTAATATTTTTAACATATTAGTAATTAAATATTTACAAATTAGTTTTGAGAAAGACAGAGAGAGAGAGAGAGAGAGAGAGAGAGAGAGAGAGAGAGAGAGAGAGAGAGAGAGAGAGAGAGAGAGAGAGAGAGAGAGAGAGAGAGAGAGAGAGAGAGAACGCGTGAACGAATACCGTAACTCCTCCCGTATCTCTCTCCCACCGCACACATCCAAATACGTTTTCTCCTCTCCCGGCCTCGGAATTCCCGCATCGTAGGACGGGCAAACCTTGCATCGCGAGACTTTCCCCGCTCGGTACTCCCAGGTTTTATCGCTTCGATTGCAACGACATCTATCAAACGATCGGTCACTTACTGACAACTACAATTACTGCTCTACTTACCATGTTTCTCTGTTTTGAATGAAAAAATATACACGTGAAGCGTATTTTAAAGATATCTTTTTTGTTACGTAATCAATCATAATTACACTACGTCAGTTTCATTCGTTGTGGTTCAACGATTCCGGGAAACTCGTCATTTCATGCTTCCGAGCCTTTAGAGGCTTTATTTCAAGCTAAATGTATATCAGGTGACAGCTGCATAAGCCAAAAATAAATGAAATTTTTAACTTTTGTTCAATTTTCTCGTAAAATTTATCGTTCCCGGAATTCTTTTAGAGTGTATTTTAACTACCTAAAAGGATTTTGCGATCCATAAAGCCAATAAAAAGATACGTTATAATTACGATGTGTCTGTATTTTATACCACTTTAGCATCCTCTTAACGACAGTATCGATATCGTTATATTGTCGTTCCGCAGCTTTTTTACCATCTAAAATATCTGCGTAACAATACCCCTAGCTAGTAATATTGTCGTTAAAAAGTTAGAGAATAGGCCTACTGTAGGCCTATTCTGTAACTCGTTAAGAGGTATCGGTTTTGTTATACTGTCGTTGCGCAGCTTTTTTACCATATAAAATATCTGCGTAACAACTGTATAACGATACCGATACCTCTTAACGAGTTACAGTATCGCACTGCTGCGGCTTTATTCTCTAACTTTTTAACGACAATATTACTAGCTAGGGGTTATGCAGATATTTTATATAATAAAAAAGCTGCGCAGTGTTGGGTAAGATACTTTTAAAATGTATCTTGATACAGATACAGATACTTATAAAAAAATGTATCTAGATACAGATACAGATACACAAATCTAAATGTATATAGATACAGATACTCAGATACTTTAAAAGTATCTCAGATACGTATCAGATACTCTTAAATTATTCAAATAAAAAAATCTAAAAAATTTAAATGTTTGTGCGCAACACGAAAAGCGCATTATAAAATAAATAATTACATTGTGTTGTGCAATACCTGTCGCGCAATATCTGTCGCTAAACTCTTACTGTCTTTTCCGAATTTTTTATTTGTTTGTTGAGTTGTTGAGTAAACTTGCGTTTCTCGTTTTTTAAATTATATTTTATTGTAATAATAATAATAATATTAATAATGTATGTAATATGCACAAAATCTAATAATTCTATAGACTAGATAGCAAAGTTATTTCATACATAAGTACTATTTGCGCAAATCTAAATGACGCTATCGACAGTAATAGCAAATCAAAAATGATCTTAAAAAAATATTTTTTTCCCAATAAAGACAAAAAGTACGTGAAAATATATTTGAAAATGTATCTGAAAATGTATCTGAAAAGCAGTTCAAATACCGTGTTTTGTATCTAGATACAGATACAAATACTCTAATTCAAATGTATCTCAGATACAGGTTCAGATACACAAAATGTATCTCTATACATGTATCTAGATACATGTATAGAGATACTACCCAACACTGAAGCTGCGCAACGACAATATAACGATATCGACACTGTCGTTAAGAGTTAGAGAATAGATCTACTGGTTACAACTGAAAGTCAACGCATAAAGAAAAAATATTTTATAATATTAGGCACATATCTGAAACTGCCTCATTTTTTGTTAATAAAGATTTGTTTATGGTTGGCTTTTGTTGCTTCAACAAATTAAACAAGTTTATTAGGGTGCAGAAGGACACAGTCGACATAAAGTAAGACAGACGAAGAGACATTTAAACACCAGAATTAAAGAACATGCGAATAATTTTAAATTAAAATCGTCGAAACACTTTGTTGTAACAGAACACATGCTAAAAAATAACCACGTGTTTGATTGGGATAACGTTAAGATATTAGATTCTGAATCAAGATACCAAAAAAAGTTAATTTCAAAAATGATCTATATTAAGGAGCAAGGCAATAGTATTAATTTATATAAGGACACGGAGTGTCTTGACAATTTTTATTATTGTTTGAAATTTTGTCGAAAATGACTAGCGAAAAATAAAGTTCGCTCTTTCTGCCTCTGACTACTGAACGTTACACTTGTCTTTAACGCTCGAATATTTTGTTTGTTTGCTGTTTGTTTTAATATTATGTTTTAATATCTGGGATTTACATATGTAAGTTTGTAATTTTTTACAATACGCATATTAGTTTATTTTATTCATAACACGTATTTCATTGTTTTTGATCTTTTAGATTTATCGACAAGACTTGTTGACCCTCTATACTGTGCTTTTAATATGAAAACCGACTTGCGGAAAAATTTTACTATTTTTCATTTTATTATTCGTTTAATTGTATTATTTATTGGTTTACGTTTTTATTTGTTATGACACAATTTGATACAATATGCGTTGTTTTGTGGTTGTTCAATAGTCGTCATTTTTTGGCTGTTTAATTATATTTTTGTTTACGTTAATTCACTTATGTCTCAATTCATACATATTGGTAATTTATTATGAAGAGGACTAAGTATAGTCGAAACGTCTTGAAATTTAACATTTTAAAACACAGCTGCTTTTTAGTTGCGTTTATAATTATATGTATAATGTTTATTTAATATATTATATTGTATTAGAAAAATGTATCTTGGCTTGATATATTGACCGATTTATCGTAGTAGTTTTGCAATTTTTAGTGTTTAAAACATATTTAAAAAAAGTAAAGGACTAAGTAAAATAAATAGCAAATAATAAGAATAAAAATAGCAATTATTACTGCTGAGCTTGTAGACGGTTGAAAAAACTGCGCATTTTCACTCGAAGCAGATGAGTCAGTTACCATGGATTGATTTTGACCTTACCGTATAAATGAATTGTTTTAATATGATGGACCTCGCAACTACTGCTTTAAATAGTATAATATAATAGTAATATTATATTATAAGCGGAAAATTAAATGCAAAAATGTATACATACTGGAAGTGCTTGACATTATCGATGACTCCAAGTAGCATTTTGCGGCTTTTGAAATTCTGATGCAGCACTATGAGTATCAAAATATTTTTTTTTAAGAGCAGTGAACGTTCTATAACATGATACATAGTAGCCGTTGATTTCATCCGGTGTTATTGGTAAAGTAACATCTTTGTATTTTAAATTATGTGTAATACGAGCTTTTAAAATGTCACTGCATTTTTGTATAGTTTCTTTCATAAAAAGTAATATTTTAGAATCTTTACTGTTACATATCACATACTTTTTCTCAGTATTTATTTTGCAAATTTTTACGAATTTATGTATTTACACAAATACAAATTTATATATTAAAAAAAATATAAAAAATGAGAAATTTAACAACTCTTACACAATTTAATATCTCTTTACTCGAGACACTTTTAAACTTTGCACAGTGCAACGTCTAAACTTTCCGAAGATTCACATCGCACTGAATCCTCTTTTGAAAAAAACCTTCTGAAGCTCCCCTGCCTTTCTTGCAATACATCACATTTGCTCGTCGACCGTTTGATCTACTTGAGTCTCCATCTCTTTCTATCTAATTCCTACGAGTGAGACCCAGATGTGCACAGATCGAAATGAATATCACCAATCAGATTGCTGAGTCAAATAGGATGAATTTACAGAATTTGATCCCATTCTTACTCAGGTCCCAACTTACCCGGATTGAAAGTATTTTATGGGATCCAGGTAAATCAGAGTAAAATGCATTATTCTATAATTTTATTCTAAAAAAATATTTTTTCTTAAAAAATATTTACAATTGCATATTAAACATTTTCGTAGTAATATACTCTGGTTATTTAACTCAGAATCCAAATTTCTATTATTAGTTTAGAAAACGATATGCAAAAGGGATTTTATTATTTAGTTTAGAAAACGATTCGCGTTCTTCATCGCAGTCTATATCGATGTTATCTTTCACTTTTCAGTCTGCCTTTTTGCATATTGTTTTCTAGGCGTATAAACAATTATTATTGTTTAATATTAATTTTTATCTTTAAATTTTATGATTTCTTTACTGCTAATTTTTCACCACTTTAAAGCAGTTTGCCGACTCTTCCTCTTCCAGAAAACAGTCTGCCAATAACTGTGACATCTTGTTTCAATAAACACTAAACATTCTCGCAGATTTTATGCTTGAATCTTATTCTTTTGTTTTGTCGTGAAAACTATCTTTAGCTCCGCCTTATTCTTCCTGACCGCTTAGGCAGACTGGCGATTTAGTGTTCGGCAATACCAAAGAACCCTTTTTAGGTAGAGACATTCCACGATGCTTATTGATGCTATTTTTATGTAGCTAGCTCTTAGACTATTAAAATATTCAGCGTTTCATAAACTCAAATCGGACGTTTAACCGAAATCTTTCTAAGAAGATAAGCAAGCACGAAAAATAATAAATTACATCTTGATTATATATTTGACATACTTGTACATATAAAAAGATTAGCTGCCATTGATGATGTTTGACAGATGGCTTTTTTCGCATCTTTTGTCTCACTTATTGGTGATTTCACGGATGACATGGTGCCCGCACGCATACACGCACCATAATAAAATATCTACATACATGGTACTGCTTGGTGCATATAAAAGTCGTTTTGAAGGTAGTAATATCTGCGCGTTCTAGATAAACTCAACATCGTTGCAGCAATGGTGGCTTGTTTAATCAAGGCATAAAAGGACAATGTGAACTCGTAACGATTTATGGCAATTATTTTATTTATTGCTCCGTCATTTGTTGACGTATGAATTTAGAAATTTTTAAGTAGCGCTGAACTCAGAAGTTACAGCGGCAGTTGGCTTTTAAAGGCATGTTCTTAATATATTCGGCGACATCCTAAATTTCTACTTTACTAGCTTTTTTGTTTCCTACCACACGTGTTTTACTTTACAACGATGTTGCTGATTTATATCTAGGCTATGGTGCATTAATGCGGTGCTATACAGGTAGTTTGAATGAATAACTGAATAATTTGATACCTTCTATACAGTAAAAAAGACATGTAAAATTACATAAATATCACATGTATTTGATGTATTAAAATCCGCGCATGACTCACGTAACTCTTTCTTTGTTATGTCCTTGTTTCTGTTTATTTAAACGAATAAAATGTATGTGTCAACATATTACACAAAAAAAGTATTTTTGTTTTTAGATTATTTTTGTTTTTAAAATGTTAAATTTTAAAATATTATAAAATTACGTAAAATTACGTTTGATGGACATAATTGGGGTTTGCATAAAGAATTTTATGTATAGTTTTAATTTTTGTTTAGAAAAATATATTTTTATTTATTATATATCAATGAATTTTGGATCGCCTATCGGTCTACTCCGGTCTTAATAAATATAATTTTTCTATTGAATTAAATTTTTTAGCTTTATTTTAAAATTTGCGCTAAAGCGTTTCGTCAGACTTGAATCACAAGGCCTTTCTCGATGCACTGCTGCAACAGTTAAAGTAGGATAAATATATTTTTTTTCATTCTAACTTACTGCAGTTACTAAGCAGAAACCTCTTGGCGCATAGTTTAAAATAAAGCTAAGGAATTTAATTTAATAAAAGAATTATATTTTATTACTAAGATCCAAACCGATAGGCGATCCACAATTCAGTGATATGTTTAAACATACTTCGGTTGATATAATTAATGTACTAATATTGTTTATTTATTATAATATTTTGGTATAATATTACTTTTAAGCATCAAAATTTTTAACCGTTGTTTTATTAAAACTATCATGTTGTACTCTTTAGACGACTTTCATGTAAAATATTATAATAAAATTATTACATTTACTAAAATTTAAGTATTTAATTAAAAAAAATTAAATTATATAAGCATAATTATTATTGTTTAACACATAAATTAAAACGAGTGAACGCAATGGATAAAAGAGAGAAAGAGTCGGAATAATAAAACTGTTTATGGATGTGCGATCGGAGACATCGCGTACAGACGAGAGACACAGATAATGCAAAGAGAATCGTTACAGGAAGAAAGCGATTAAAAAATTTTTGCAAATTATTACTGGCGACCTTTCAAGGATTTTGCTTTTATACAAATTTATACATTATTTTGTAATTAGTTTTCTTTATTATTTTCTTAATAATAAAAGGATATGATCTTTTTGCTCACTTGGCTGTTCTCAATTTTATTGCTTATTTTATTAATACATTTTATTTTTTTATATTTTAAAATTAATGAATTTTATAATCAATATATTACATTCATTATTAAACGGTTTTTTATTTTAAACTTTATGTTTATTTGTGCGATTTTTGTGTTTAATTGTACGGTTGTAGAAGTAAGGATAAGAGTAAGATTGTACAGATACAAATGCTTTTCATATGTCATTTTACTTTTGACCCGTATTATTTTTTTATAATGGTATTTCATTGATAAATCAAGTACAGTTATTGCATATCATAATGCGGTCTGCTCCTTAGCGTTAGTGCCTCTTTGACTACGACACATCAGACTTGTAAAAAAATGCCATAAATTATTAAATAAATATAAAATTCCATACCCATGGGATTTTAAATTTATTTAAATATACGTATTTTATATTTTATATGTATTACATATGTATTATATGTGCATTTTTATATGTATGTGTATTTTGACAGGTGTCGCGTGATATCATGTCCCGCTTACAAGGTTACCATCGTTGCAACCCGCTCCCCACTTGGAGCTTCTTAGTTAGAACTCCTCCTTATTCCTATTGTTTTAGGAGTAATTTTAGGAGCAGTTTAAAAAGCAGTATTAGGAGTAATTAAGAAGCAGTTTTAGAAGTAATTTTAGAAGTAGTTTTAGCAGCAGATTTAAAAGCACTTTTAGGAGGAGTTTTAGAAGAAGTTTTAGATGTAGTTGCAGAGGCAGTTGTAGGAGCAATTTTAGTAGTTTTAGGAATAGTTCTAGTAGCAGATTTAAGAGCAATTTTTGGAGGAGTTTTAAAAGCAGCTTTAGATGTAGTTGCAGAGGCAGTTGTAGGATTAATTTTAGAAACAATTTTAGGAGTTACACGACCAGTTTTATGAATAGTTCCAGTAGCAGATTCAAGAGCAATTTTAGGAGTTTTAGAAGCAGTTTCAGATGTAGTTGCAGATGCAGTTTTAGATGTAGTTGCAAGGGTCCTTTTACGAGTAATTTTAGCTTCTTTTTCTTTTTTTAATTTAGATTGTTCCTGAACTGGACATTTCCTAAGTTTTATATCTATAAGAA
This sequence comes from Monomorium pharaonis, assembly GCF_013373865.1. Classification (NCBI taxonomy): domain Eukaryota; kingdom Metazoa; phylum Arthropoda; class Insecta; order Hymenoptera; family Formicidae; genus Monomorium; species Monomorium pharaonis. The sequence goes on along the minus strand of NC_050476.1, from coordinate 18,670,882 downwards.
ATGGGCAAACAGAAAGTATGAAAGGCTTTGCATCTTTTTCTTCTCGTTTATTCTTCTGATGTCTTAAATGTATTTCGACATATTCGATTTCTTTTGCACCATCATCTATTTGTATTCCCTCATACCAATGGGTTCCTTTAGGAAATGAAACACCTGGTTCTTCCATTTCCGTAACGGGTACTTTTAATAAAGATTGATCGTGTTCATAAAGTTCATATAGTGCTCGTCGACCCTTTTCTGATAGCAAAGCCCTATGAGTGACATAGTCTTGATCTGTTTCTGTCTCAAAAGCAAATTGTGAACTACATGGATTCTTTTTAGTGTAAGCTTTGACACCTTCCGCTTTATTTTTTCTTTCTACGACATGCTTTTCTCTAGAATGGCCTCGATTTGCTTCTTCATCTTTACCTTTTTTACCTTTAATTTTTTTATCAGGTGCGCTTAATTCGCCTTCTGAATTATCCAGAATTTGTTTAGCATCGTTTATCTCGCTGTTTGATGGGTACCTTAGTCTTGTACCTGTGATTGGATAAATATGAGCTATAAGAGGCTTTGCATTTTTGTTCTTTTTTTGACCTTCAAAATGTCTTAAATGTATACTGACAAATTTGATTTCTTCATCACCATGTAATTTTATTCCATTATACCACCGGCTTGCTGTAGGAAATTTGACATCTGGTTCTACTAATTCTGAAACAGGTATCGTTATTTCAATTTTCATGTATCTTTCAAGTAGATATAATGCGTTTTGACCCGATTTTGATAGCAATGCTCTATGAGTGACATAATCTTGTTCATCTTCTGTCTGAAAAGCATATTTTCCTACACCTGGATTGTTCTTAGTCCAATTTATGACACCTCCATATTTTCCTCCTACGACATGCCACCTTCTAGAATGACCTGTTGTCAAATATTTTTCTTCTTTCCTAAGACGTTCGCTTGGTTTGTTCTCTGAATCATCCAGAATATCTTTAGCGTGTTGTTTCGTATTGTGTGATGGGTACCTTTTTGAGTACTCTCTTTTTTCAATTTTTTTTGTTGCTTGTAATTTAAAGCGTGTAAGAGTTGGACATCTTTTTTGTTTTATATCTTTAAGATTTGGGTAACTAGTAAGTATGAAAGGCTCTTCATTTTTGTCTTCTCGTTTATCTTTCTGATGCCTTAAATATATGTGGACAGATTCGATTTCTATTTCATTGTTATCTATTTGTTTTCCATTATGCCAATGGGTTCCTTTAGGAAATGGGACACCTGGTTCTTCCATTTCTGTAACGGGTACGTGTAATAAAATTATATCTTGTTCGTAAAGTTCATATAATGCTCGTCGACCCTGTTCTGATAGCAAAGCCCTATGAATTACATACTCTTGGTCTTCTTCTGTCTGAAAAGCAGATTTTGATTCACATGGATTATTTTTAGTGTAAGCTTCGACACCTTCCGCATTATTTCTTCTTTTTACGACATGCCTTTCTCTAGAATGGCCTCGATTTTCTTCCTTATCTTTCCCTTTTTTGCCTTCAATTTCTTTATCAGGTGCGCTAAATTCGTTTTCTGAATTATCCAGAATCCTTTTGGCATCCTCTACCTGGTTATTTGATGGGTACCTGAATCTTGTACCTGTGATTGGATAAATATAAACTATAAAAGGCTCTTCATCTATCTTGTCTCGTTTATCTTTTTGATGTCTTAAAAGCATATTGACAAATTTGATGTCTTCTAAACCATGTAGTTCTATTCCCTTATACCACCGGCTTGCTTGAGGAAATGAGATATCTGGTTCTACTAATTCTGAAACAGGTATCTCTACTTTATATTCAATGGCATCGTTAAGTTTATGTAGTGCTTCTTGACCCGATTTTGATAGCAATGCTCTATGAGTGACATAATTTTGGTCTTTTTCCGTCAGAAAAGCAAATTTTCCTATATGCGGGTTATTCCTAGTCCAAGTTTCAACACCTCCTTTTCTTCCTCCTACGAGATGCCGCATTCTAGAATGACCTATTGTCCAATACTGTTTCCTATCACCACCTTCGCTTAATTTGCCTTCTGAATTATTTAAAATATTTTTAGCGTGTTCTGGCGTGTTGTGTTTAGGGTACCTTTTTGAGTACCTTTCTTCTCCGGGACTTTTTTTCGGACTTTCTTTTCCGGGACTTTTCCTCGGACTTTCAGGTCCTTGTCCGTTTACTCCGCCAATCATAAAAAATACTCCTGCACTCTCCTTCCACTGAATTTTATTTAACCATTTGGCCAAATTCTGAAAATTGTCTTTTAGTTTTAACACAGTCCACTTACGAAGTTTTAATGGATCTTGTCCGATTTGAGAACCGATCACCGAAAACAGGCAGCTGTTTAAATCAATAATAACGTTATCGGGATCTTTGCTATCTCTTAGGGTCCAGTGACCTAGAAAAAGATTTAAAAAAGTTTAGATAGAAATTAAAATATATTTAAAACTTTTACGTGTAAAATGTCAACTTAAAAAAATTTAATAAGAGTTAATGTCCCTATTCGCGACCATATTTCTTCTACTGATTACTTTGATGTAAAACGTTATATACGAGGCTGCCGATTCATTAATGTTTACTAGTGAAGTGGAAAAATTCCGAAGTTTGTGCAGTACAAAAAGATTGTAACGTACAGAGTAAGTACAATAATTATCAGAGATACTTTTTTTGCGTTTTTTGCCGCACGTTATCATCCACGCATATTCTTAAGGCCATCACACAATGCCAGGCAACAGGCAATAGGAACAAAAAATAAAAAAAGAGATAAAGATTCTTTCTCTCTTTCATTATTTCTGTTTCTATTGCCTGTTGCCTGGCATTGTGTTTTGGCTCTTAAGAGGATGCTAAACTGCTCGTCAAACTTGATTGATTTCGATAAGGTAGAGTCATTCGTTCATGTTATTAACACAATTTTGTATGTATTTTTTTTATAGATTTGAAAATCTTTTTACAGAATTAAAGTTTATGTATTGTATTAATATCAGCTTATGAAATAAATTTTGTACTGAGAATTTACAAAATTGTTTTAGATTGCTCTTTTTAGACACGAAATGTTCGTATTCATTAAACTTTTTTATTAGAACGTCTACGTTCAATCTAAAACCGTAATATTGTTTCTAAATGTTTGCTCCACTTGGGATTAGGCTTGATTTGTGCGTACAAGGATCAAAATTTTTACATCAGACATATTTTGTTACGAGTTGACGCTAGAAGCCAAGAATTTTAAATTTTTTTTGTCGTTTTTCTTACAAAATCGTTACGGCCCGGCTTTGTTATTATCTATACTTTAATTCTGGAGAAAGATTTTTAATTCTGTAAATGCAATTAAAAGATTAATAAGAAATAAAATTATAATTATTAAAACAGGACAACTTTATCATCTTCTTAAGAGTGAGATTAAATAGGACGTGATGGTTAAATTTAACAAATATAAAAGTTGTCAACTTAAAAATTTTTTATTAGCTTTTGTATTATTCGATATTTCTGCTATAGTTTTCATAAATGACATTCTATACATTATAGTTTAAAGTTGTCTTACACAGAATTTAGATTATTTATATTTTATGCATAAACTCATAATTCTGTTTTACAATAATTGGTGTTAATTTATCGTGTGCGTGCCTGCGTGCGCGCTTATGTGTTTGTGTGTGTTGTTAATTTAATCTTCTATTTTTAATTTTTTTAAATTTTAACTTTAAAATTTAATTTTTTTTTGTATTGTTGGTTGAGTATTATTACTCAATTTTCATTAATTTTAATGTTTGTATAATCTAGTAAAAGAAAATTCGCGTAAACATCATTTAACAATAATACATATAAAATTCTTATAAACGCAAAATACAATAAAACATTGAAATACAGCATATCTTTAATTGTAAATGTAACACGAATGCGAATCAAAAATAGCGTATTATTCTCTCAAAAAGTGGATATAGCTACGTAGTTCCATGGTGTAGAAATATAAGATGAAACATTGCGCATAATAGCAGCAAAAACCAGTCAACGATTAACCGTAAAATTTGCGCTAAATTCAAACATAGTATTAATAAAGCAAAACATACACATACACAAAAAACATACACACAAAAAACATATGCATACAAAGTTTGTATTTGTGATGGCAAATCTCCAGTTGGTTTCGATAGCCATCATTAATATGAATAACGAATGCGCATCCACGGGGTGTTTCACCTTATATCTTTACACCAAGCGTAGTTCCACGTTATACGAAAAATGGATGTGATGGCGCTGCGAATTAGCACGATTTTCTGAATCACTAGATCGCCAGTATGGTCCCTAATTGCAACATAGCTGCAACGTGGTTGCGATGTTTTATGCTGTATAGGACTCAACTGGTGACTAATTTTTGATAATAAATTAGTATAAATTTTAATTTTTTCCAAAATAACCATACATTTTTTAAGCTGCGGTTCAGTAAACGCTACAAACCCTACGAAGCGTTTGTAGCCGCGCTACGACTGATTCACTTAGCGCTACGAAACGCTACAACAGACCTCATGCGTTATGAATTATTGCATTATATTTGCTACCGACGCTTCAAATGCTCTACCTCGCGAGTTGGCTGTAGTGTTTGGCATAGCGATGGTAGCACTCGTAACTTTCGTCGACTGCCCTTTTGATAGCACTCGGAGCGTAGCGATTGAAGCATTTGGTAGCGCTTACTAGACCGCAGTCAATAGCTTGAAAATATGTTTATAAATATTTAGAAATTTTTTAAATTACTATAAATAAATTAACATTTAAAAACTTTTTAATTATTATAAATAAATAAAAAATAAGACGCGAGTTACCCAAGTTTATACAGATAAAGTGGCATTTTTTACATAATAATTAATGTAAAAAAAAGACTTGTAATAAGAAGTTTGTTTTGAGATAAAATATAAATTATTTATTTTAATTTTATTTTAATTGAATTAAAACGTAACTGTTTTAAATTAAAACGATTTTTAATTCAATTATAAAATTTTATATATCAAAACAACTTTACTCATTTTTTTTTAAAGTTATTTAATTAATAACTTACCAATTTGTTCCGAATTGTTTGCATGATATTCAATATCTACAGATTGTCCCAATTTTTGTTTTCCGATGGTCTTATTTAAACTACCATTAGCATTCCATATATTAATGGGTCTCTTAATTATGTTACTCAAAATAGCAATATGTATTAAACTAGCTGGTCCATAGTTTTCCAAATCTTGTATAATGTCTTTTACATATTTAATTTTGTGCATTTTTTTCTGATTTTTATAATTAGGATAATTACTGATTAATTGAATTTTATTCATCTTTCTATTGCGTTTTCTTAACTGTATTAGTTATTTTTGATTATTTAATGGTAAAATTTAATGAATCGTGTGTCCATTATTAAATTATAGTTTTCTTCAGTTTTAATGTTTATTTTGTCTTTGTTAAGTGTCAACTTCTATATATCTAAAACAGATTATTATAAATATTATTTTATAAACATAAAAAAAAATTTTTTGAACATTTTGAAAAAATCTAAAATCTTGGAAGAAATGCATAAATTTAGATAAAGTATATAAATATAAAAAAATTAAATAAATAATACTTGTATAAAGAAATAAATCTTATTGATAAAAAAAGTAGATTTTAGAAGAAAGCTGCCAGAGTAAAAATGAGTTGTGTTATCAAAAAAGTCAATTATTTTTAAATAAATCCTTAATTAAAAAATTAAAGTTTGCATAGTAAGAAACAATTATTTCTTATAATATTGATAAGACTTACAAGTTTGCATCATTACTTTGTTGCAATGAATTCAGGATTTACATTGTTAAAATTTGTTGTTAATAGTCTAAAAACTCTAAAATCTAAAATTTAATTCTAAATAATCAATAATTTGAGCAGAGAAAAGAGAGAGAGAGAGAGAGAGAGAGAGAGAGAGAGAGAGAAAGAGAGAGAGAGAGACATGCAGAATTAAAATTACATTTTTTAATTATAAAAAATCAAGATAATTGAAGTTAAAATACCTGATCTCTAGCTTGTACAAAATCCATTATATTATCTTATATTTTTAATAAAAATTTGTATTGGTTGTAATATCCATTTTTTGTTATAAAAATAAATTTTACTTTAAATTTTGTTCAGCCAGATGACATAATGATATATTTAAATCAAATTTTGTTGCTTTGTAATTGTTTTTCTGACATTAGCTGCATTTTATGATTTTTCGTTGCTCATTTTATAATCGATTTTATATAAAAAGTCGATACACTTAATATCAAGTTTTTTTAGTTGAATTCCATGTTTGTTTCTCACCGTTACAATTTTATAATAAAATTAAAATTAATTAATACCTAATTATAATTAAAAATAATATTTTGATAGGCATCTAAGTGTTAGTATATACATCAATTATTTTACAAAAGATTCGTAGAGTTAAGCCTTGTTTTGACGCCCTTTGCTCTTTGCCTCAATTAAGAAAAAAGTAAATTACTATGATTCAATAAATTGTCTTGTTGCGGGATGCCAATAGAAAATATATATACTTATAATATAATATTAATGCAAGTACAATGGTCTCGATTGAATCATAATGTTGATATTGCAACAGCCTATGTTATTGTATTAAGTATTTTTTTTAAGTAAAAAGAGGCGCAAAGTGTGTGTATGTGCGCCTTTAAGAAAAAAAAACATTATTTTATGTAAATTGCTTTTTGTCCTATTGTTTTATTGTCTTATTGTCTTCTTTACAAAAATAATGATATAAAATTAATGTGCCAACTATAAGAATATTTATACGAAATTTATTTATTATAACTTTTTATTAAAAGATATAATAACGGGCTTGATGCTCAAATAATTAAATGATTAAAATCAACTTGCATTAAAGACAAAAACATTGCATTAAAGAACCAAGAGAAGCCAAGTTCATCAGATTCAATGTCTTCTACAGCATTAATTTTAGAAACCGAAATTCTTTTATCAGAAATTTCTCAGGATTTCCTAACTATTCCTGCAATTCCGATAACCTGAATACTCGCTGGTCATGCACAGACCCTGCATGCCCTGCGAAACAATGAGTAAATTGTGCTTTATGGTTACACACTGTCTGAAAACCAAAAAGAACTTACATTAGTCCATATTAATTAGTACAAATGGAACTTATATGCAACAAGCAATGTGCAACATGTAGATAAATACGACATACCTGTAGTTGAATGGAATAATATCCTTTACGATTTACGTATGACGCTGGTTGAACACGAGAAGCTTGAATATTTATATGTGTACCGTCTATAGCGCCAATAATTTTGGGAAAACTACTGGTAGCTTCGAATCCTGTTCAAATTTTATTGACATTGTTGCCTGATGGCCATTTGATGAAAACTGGTGCCAAATCATATAGAGCCCTTACTACTCTTCGTGTAGCACTGAGAGCGGTAGCACGACTAATGTCAAACTTTTCACATATAGATCTAAAGAATATGATACTAATTGGCAATCATAGACAAGCATTACTACAGTTGTGACACCTAAGAATATAAATTTTACAAGCATTCTTACCTATAGGAATCAGGAGTTGCCATATGCCATATTGCAGGAAGAAATTGCTTCTCGGGAGATATCATTGACAGATCCGGTTGCGTTCTTTTCAATTTTGAAGCAATAATGATAAGTATAAACTCAAATGCACCTCTAGATATTCTGTGCTATAAAATAGAACCACAAGAGAAATAAATCTTGGTTGCGTTCCGATATTCACTGCCAGTACTAAAAATCTATAGTTTACGTCACATATGCTGTAGATTTTCAGTACTGATAGTAAATATCGAAACGCAGTCCTTTTAGTAAGCAAAGAGCATGAGTGCACATACAAAGAGAATTAAGATTAGATGCATATAATTCAAGTAATACAAAATATACAATGTACAATTCACAACCTTCAAATTACCTAAAATGTGACTTAAATTGTTAATCACTTTAGACAGGCACAATGTTCTCCACGTAATTTTTCAATTTTGGCAATTTTTCCTTTTTTTCCATAACATGTTCAAGTTCATCTTCTTCACTTTCTGATGATGAAGTAAAATCAATAAGATCTGTCAAAATTACTGCAATCCCATTTAAAATAGTTTGTTGCGGTGTCAAGTTTATAAAGTTATCTTTATCCATGTTGCGCTCACAAGTCGTGTCTTATATAATTGAAACGTTTTTATTGAAATACACATATTGACCATAACATTTACATCGTATATTTTTGTATTACATGAATTATATGCCTCTAATCATAATTGTTTATATGTATACTCACGCACTTGCTTACTAAAAGGTTAAATTATACTTATGCTTCTATTTTATGGCGCAGAATATCTAGAAAAACAATAAAAAGGAATTAATAACATTAATCTTTTAACGAGAAGATATAATACACAATGTTAGGTTTTTATAAACTGACCTTTGGAAAACACGTGTACGTTTGCGCTCACAACCCAACAAAAGTCGTTCGAGGAGCTTAAAAGTGCCAACAAGAGTGTGAATACAAAAAATTACGCATTCTCTTAAATATCAGATTTGAACGAATGGTACGAGCTATACGTTAGCGAGCTCACGTTAGCGTTGCTCGAAGAATTTCAAGAACGCGATAGTGGGTGGACGTTATCACGTATACTAAATTTAACTGTTAGTGTAAATAAGTACAATCCTATGCGTGCGGGATATCGTTTTACATTACCACGACCTATTATGCTGAAAAGAGCGGTAATCAACGTGCAATCTGAAGACAATCCATGCTTCGCATGGTCGGTGGTCGCTCTACACGATTTATCCTTAAATTGAAACGTCAGCTGCTGGCCCACGCTTAATACTTGCTCTGAATACTTCAGCAAGAAGTCGTCGGCCATCTAATCTGTCTTGTATGGCTTCAAAGTGACACTGAAATAACAATATATAAACATAATAAAAAATTAAAAAGTTTAATAAAAAATTGCGTTGCGTTTTTAAATCAAGATTTATTATGCGTTTAATACATTTAATTAAATCATAGAGAAAATATTTTGTAAATTATAGATTAGAGACTTGTTAATTAGAGATTTTGATCATTTTATGTGTGGTGTCTCTAAATTTCTTAAAGTAAACATACTGCCACTACAATTTTTTGAATGATTTTTCACTCTAATAAAAGTTAAAAATTTATTCTATTAGAGTGAATTCTAACTCTTATTGAGTGAAAAATTACTTAAAAAATTGTAGTGACAGTATTTTAAATCTTAGAAATTTAAATAGTATACATTTTTTCCAATATTACGTTTCCTTCTGTAGGAAATCAATTTGCAAAACAATCTTGAATAAACGTTCCGTGTTAGAATTTGAATCGAAAGTAATACGGCTTTCAATCTCTTGATTGAAAGACAACGTCACCCACTTCCGTTGAAACAAGCTAAAAGCCAACTGTGCCACGGGAAATCTCATAATGCGTTCTCACGCTATATACAAAACGATAATTTGGTGCTATAGTTACTTCGACGTGCCTGCAATAAACAACAAGCGTATAAATAAGTATACTCACTAATTTAAAAATATATTATATGTGATTATAAAAAAAAGAAAAAAACATTTCATAAATTTTTGAGTATTTTTGAGTAGTAAAATCATTAAATTCATATAATTTGTAAAATTATAACTATGTAAAATAATCTAGAGTTTTGAAAAATGTATATTTCTATATATAAATAATTTATTATTATAATGTATAGTCCATTTTTTATAATAATTTATAAATACTTTTCTCTAATTCAAATTCATGTAAGTAATTTTAGCGAAACAATTATATGGATTTTTATAACATAATTACATTAAAAAGATTAAGATTGTAATAGAAAGTCATTCTTCCTTTCTTCTCACTCCGCGTTGCCGAAGTGCGAGTGCGGGACAAATCGGTGGTGCTTCGATCACTCTTAATACTTTTCATTCATAGACGGTGAGAGTGGTGAACCACGGCAGTTCCGTAAGGAGCGCAGCGGCCCTTATCACTCGCTGAGTGAGCGCGTTTCAGCGTTCCCTCGCGGCACGCGGGAAGATCGTGCGCCTTGCTTCTCTCTCTCTCTCTCTCTCTCTCTCTCTGTCGTTACCTATCCCATAGGAGATAATCAACCCAACGGTGCGGGAAGGTGCGCGCTGAGAAGCGTACGTCCTTCCCCGTCAACCGCCCCTGCGAAGACTTTAGCGTAGGCGCGGAGCTACCGGCGCGTTCCGCCATTCTTGACAGCACCGGAGCGGACACCAACGACGGTACTAAACCTGGTGCCTCCATTCACACTCATGATGGTAGGTATTCGTCTCCTATCCTAGACCGATCCACGCCTAAGAGCGATCCAGCGACCAGCGTATAATAAGCGTCATGCGAAGCACCAACCGAACGCAACGCCCGACAAAATCAAATCAATAAATCTATTACACTAAGTATCTGTTAAAATTATGAGAACTACAAAAGATATGGCATTCCTCGTCACAGGGCGGAAGATCAATTAAATAAAACTATGTGTAATTCAAATTCATATAACTGTGCTGCACCTGCAACTCTCTCTTTCTGTTTCCGCTCGGCAGAGAGGAGTTTAATTTATTATAAAAATACGGCAAAATAATAAAATTCGCGATCCTGACCCTGCCGGACGAATAAAAGTATTATAAACAAAGTATTTTATTATCGATAAAAATAATGTTTTTGTTTATATTTAAATATATTATTTTATCTAATATTTCTTAAATTTTTGTTGACAATAAAAAACAAGTTGTATTTCTTATTGCTTATATTTGCACGTACCATTATTTTATTTGACATTTCGTAAATTAAACTGGCGATCGTATAACAACAGCTGTAATGCAGATTGCATCACAGTGCGATCGGATCATGATGGAAGGAAATAAAGTGAGGTGCACATCATGAGTTTCAGTTTGGGATTAGCCAACAGAGAACGTTGCACAGTCGTCGGCCATTACTAACGGTTTATTTAAACAGTATTATACATAATTAGAGAATTCAAACAAATAGAAATGAATAAGAAAATCTTTTTAAGCTCTCACTTAATGGTTTTCTCTACAAATTTTAAAATTTTTTAATAATAAAAAATGTAATAATTATTGAGAGATAAATTTTTCCGAGAGAGTATTCTTCCGAAATTTAATATAAAAATATTGAATACCTTTTCCAAAAAAATTAGACTTACAAAAGGTGAATCCCCTCTTGATATTTTATTTTAAATCGCCTGTTTCTTAATCACCTGTTTATAATTTGTTAATAGTATAAATTTTTTAACAAGAAAACCTCACGAACCCAAAAATTCTGATTTTAATAAAACTTGGCATAAATGTAGAGAGAGTAAATACATAAATTAAAAAATTTTTAGTTGGTCCTTATAAACGGTTTAAAGGGTTGAAATCACGCTTTAAAAATTAAGGGTTTTTGCCTTTTCTCGATATATATCGTAAACTAGACAAAATATAAAAAAATGTTTTATACAAAAGTTGTACAGCATAAATACCTCTATTTAACTATGCTGTAGATTAAAAAAAAAAATTTTTTTCAAAATTTACCCTTTATACCTTACCTATGTTAAATATTTATTACATTAAAAAATTTAAATTTCAGTGAAATTTGACACAAATGTAGAGGAAAATAATACACGAATTTAGAAAATTTTAGTTGGTGCTTAAAAATGATTTAAAGGGTTAAAACTACTCTTTAAAGGTTGAGAAATTTTTGCCTTTTTTTCGAAATATCTCGTAAACTTAACGAAACATCAAAAAATGTTTTATACAAAAGTTTTACAGTATAAATACTTTTGTTTAACTTTTCTGTTGATTTAAAAAAAAAAAAAATTAAAAAAACATTTTTTAATAAAAAAAAATATTAAATAAAATTGACACTTATGCACCTAGCATTTATAAATTATACTATCGTATACTACGTATTATTTATATCATCTATGTGTATATTTTTTTATCTATGTGATAATACTAGATATATATTTATATTAATTGCATTTCTGTATGTATTATTTTTTATGTGACATTTGCGCAATATTAGTCACATTGTTTTCACACAGTGTTTATTCTGTACATGTCACATATTTTACATTCATGTTTTATATTAGTCATGTTACGTATAAATCATATATGTTGTATAAAATGAAAATTACATATTAATAAAAGATTGGTACCTATTTAAATAATGTTACGCGTCATTTTCGCATTAATATTGTGCTGATATTAATATTTTCATCTGTAGAAATATTATTTTCCTCATATATGTACATACAATATACGCATGCATTTTATGACTGACATTCTCACTATACTGATAAGAAGTATTACGCCACATATTTGTTGAAAGCTTTTTCTGTAACATAAATGTAGTTATTATAAAGGGGTGGTCCCGTTTGCCTACGTTCCTGATTGCCTACTGCTTCGTTTTTTCGAGCAATTTGTGTGGAAAATTTTGAGAATGTAAAGATAAATGTAGAAAAATTTATTAAATATATTAAATCAATAAAAATAAATAATCAACCTATACTAGAAACAAAAAGTAAAACAGGTTTTATAGGATTAATCATATGTCTAAAAAGTATTATGCTATTAGCTGAAAAATTATTTGCCGAAAAGCATATGACATTCTTATTAACATACAAAATGTCACAGGACCATGTAGAAACGTTTTTTGCTTCTGTTCGACGATTTGGTGGATGCAACAATAATCCAACGGCACGACAATTTAAATCAGCATTAAAGAAACTGCATACACATGTTAATTTAAATATAGTATTTAATGCCAATTGCATACCCAAAGACGATACACTTATATTAAAATTAAATAATGAAACAGACAATCAGAAAGACAGTGAGATAGACAATTTTATTTGGGACATAAAACATGATTATAGTGTGCAATCAATGATAACATTGAGCGAATATCAGAAAGATATTTTAGCATATATTGCAGGTTTTATTGTCAAACACAAAAAATTATAAAATGTAACTTGTGCATTGAAAGTTTAACACAATCTGCACTATCATCTCTGCTGCAAAAAAGAAAACAATTTGGTAAATTATTTAATGCATTAGACGATGTGCTCAAAATTTGCAAACTAGCAGAACATATTTTTAGAACTAATGAAAATATATTAACTTCCAAAAATGTTATACAAAAACTAATTTTGTTTACAATAAGAGAATAATGTAAATAATTTATTTACTGAAGTAGAACACACTTTTAATCAAATTCCATTGATGGATCACAGAAATCAATTAATTCGAATTCTGTTAAAAAAATTTTTTGTTCTTCGTCTTCGCCACTATGCAGCTTCCAAAAATAATAAAATCAATCGAATACGAACAAAATTTACAAAGTTAATTCTATTTAAAAATCAATAACTTATAAGTAATTTGATTTTTATTAAAGTTATTTAATTTATAATTTATATTAATATTTATAATTTATAAAAGTTATATTAATGTATAAGAATAATTAATAATTTATAAGTAAATAGATGTAAACAAATTATAAACATGTTAAAAACATTACAAAGTTTTGGATATAAAAAATATTGTTTACTTCTTTGCGTTTTTCTTAAATCGTAGTATCTATCACTCCTTAATCTCCTTCATTCACTTTCATTCCCACTACTTTTCTATTCTACGAATCAACGAAGGCTTTATTCCCCCACTATGTGTTGTTAGACAGAGAGGTGACTACCATGAACAGAGGCTCACTCTTTCTAAAGTTTGACCATGCACAACAAAGGAAATCTAGAATACGCGAGGTCTAGATATCCTACGTCTATGGTTACAATTGAGTAGTAATTTTTGCCTACCTTTTCGATTCAACAAAAAAAGTACCTCGTCCACGAGGTCATAAAAGATGTAAGAAATTTTAACAAATATATGGACCTAGAAACAATAACTAAAATAAAACATGCGGTCATTCCACAACTACATAGATTTTTAACAAAAAATTATATAATTAACAACATTGATAAAGAACTTTTGAAACTACGTAAAACAACCTTTGAATTTTGCAAAAAGAATTTTAATGTTATTTTTACTAGAGCGGACAAAGCTAACGTCACAATGCTCTGGATAAACAGGAATATATTACAAGGATGAAAGAAATTCTGCAAGATAAAATCACTTATACGATGGTTAAAAAAAATCCGAGTTACATGTTGAAAAGAAATTTAAACAATATGTTAAAGAAGTGGTTACGTAAAGGGTTTATTCAAAGAGAAACCTATTGGGTGCTTCATTCAAGTGATTCCACTTTATCTAGGGCTTATGGCGTTTCTAAAATTCACAAACCGAACACACCTGTGAGAATTATTGTTTCTTCGGTAAACACTGCTCTATATCCACTTGCGAATTACATACATAAAATCATTAAAGAAAGCCTACCAACGTATGTACAATAGGCACGCCATGGACAGTTTCAGATTGTACGACGCTCTCTCGGGTAAAACTATACCGTCAACACATATCTTAATATCGTTGGATGCAACTTCATTATTTACAAATATACCTCGAGATTTTGCGATACAGAGCATTACAAACAGATGGACATTTATTAAAAATAATACCTCCATTCCGTTAGATAATTTTATACATGCCATTAATTTCATTCTTTCGTCAACCTTTTTCACGTTTAACAATAAAATATATAAGCACACATTTGGAACTCCGATGGGATTACCGCTGTCACCTACTGTAGCTGATTTAGTGTTGCAGGGCCTCGAGGAAAAAGCGTTGAAAGCATTAAAATTTGAAATTCCGATTTATTATCGATATGTAGATGATATCTCTGTAAGCCTGAAAAAAACCTCCGAAACTGCCAACGTATTTAACAATTTCTATTTGAGACTTCAGTTCGCTTTAGAACTCGAAAAAGACCGTTGTCTCAGCTTTTTAGATCTTTTGTTGAGAGTGGAGAACAACAAGATCATAATTAATTGGTTCCATAAAGATACGTTTTTGGGAAGATACTTGTCGTTTTTCTCGCATCATCCTTGTTGTCACAAAATAAGAACAATCTATAATCTAATAGATAAAACAGTTATGTTGTCAGATCCATCTATTTGACAAAAGAACCTCGAATTTTGCATCAACATATTGATGGATAACGGTTATCCATTGAATCTTATTTTCCATGAAATTAATAATAGACTTAAGAAACATTTAAATAATCAAGTGGAACTCACAGACTCTCAAACTAATCAGTAGACCTATTCTCTAACTCTTAACGACAGTGTCGATATCGTTATATTGTCGTTGCGCAGCTTTTTTACCATCTAAAATATCTGCGTAACGATACTTCTAGCTAGTAATATTGTCGTTAAAAAATTAGAGAATAGGCTTACTGCGGCTCTATTCTCTAACTTTTTAACGACAATATTACTAGCTAGGGGTTATGCAGATATTTTATATAATAAAAAAGCTGCGCAACGACAATATATAACAATATCGACACTGTCGTTAAGAGTTAGAGAATAGATCTACTGGTTACAACTGAAAGTCAACGCATAAAGAAAAAATATTTTATAATATTAGGCACATATCTGAAACTGCCTCATTTTTTGTTAATAAAGATTTGTTTATGGTTGGCTTTCGTTGCTTCAACAAATTAAACAAGTTTATTAGGGTGCAGAAGGACACAGTCGACATAAAGTAAGACAGACGAAGAGACATTTAAACACCAGAATTAAAGAACATGCGAATAATTTTAAATTAGAATCGTCGAGACACTTCGTTGTAACAAAACACATGCTAAAATATAATCACGTGTTTGATTGGGATAACGTTAAGATATTAGATTCTAAATCAAGATACCAACAAAGGTTAATTACAAAAATGATCTATATTAAGGAGCAAGTTAATAGTATTAATTTATATAAGAACACGGAATGTCTTGACAATTCTTATTATTGTTTGAAATTTTGTCGAAAATGACTAGCGGAAAATAAAGTTCGCTCATTCCGCCTCTGACTACTGAACGTTATACTTGTTTTTAACGCTCGAATACTTTGTGTGTTTGCTGCTCGTTTTAATATTATGTTTTAATATTTGGGATCTACATATGTAAGTTTGTAATTTTTTACAATACGCATATCGGTTTATTTTATTTATAACACGTATTCGATTGTTTTTGATCTTTTAGATTTATTGGCAAGACTTGTTGACCCTCTATACTGTGCTTTTAATATGAAAACCGACTTGCGGAAAAATTTTACTATTTTTCATTTTATTATTCGTTTAATTGTATTATTTATTGGTTTACGTTTTTATTTGTTATGACACAATTTGATACAATATGCGTTGTTTTGTGGTTGTTCAATAGTCGTCATTTTTTGGCTGTTTAATTATATTTTTGTTTACGTTAATTCACTTATGTCTAAATTCATACATATTGGTAATTTATTATGAAGAGAACTAAGTATAGTCGAAACGTCTTGAAATTTAACATTTTATAACACAGCTGTTTTTTAGTCGCGTTTATAATTATATGTATAATGTTTATTTAATATATTATATTGTATTAGAAAAATGTGTCTTGGCTTGATATATTGACCGATTTATCGTAGTAGTTTTGCTATTTTCAGTGTTTAAAACATATTTAAAAAAAGTAAAGGATTAAGTAAAATAAATAGCAGATAATAAGAATAAAAATAGCAATTATTACTGCTGAGCTTGTAGACGGTTGGAAAAACTGCGCATTTTCACTCGAAGCAGATGAGTCAGTTACCGTATAAATGAATTGTTTTAATATGATGGACCTCGCAACTACTGCTTTAAATAGTATAATATAATAGTAATATTATATTATAAGCGGAAAAGTAAATGCAAAAATGTATACATACTGGAAGTGCTTGACATTATCGATGACTCCAAGTAGCATTTTGCGGCTTGTGAAATTCTGATGCAGCACTATGAGTATCAAAATATTTTTTTTTAAGAGCAGTGAACGTTCTATAACATGATATATAGTAGCCGTTGATTTCATCCGGTGTTATTGGTAAAGTAACATCTTTGTATTTTAAATTATGTATAATACGAGCTTTTACAATGTCACTGCATTTTTGTATAGTTTCTTTCATAAAAGGTAATATTTTAGAATTTTCACTGTTACATATCACATACTTTTTCTCAGTATTTATTTGGCAAATTTTTACGAATTTATGTATTTACACAAATACGAATTTATATATTAAAAAAAATATAAAAATGAGAAATTTAACAACTCTTACACAATTTAATATCTCTTTACTCGAGACACTTTTAAACTTTGCACAGTGCAACGTCTAAACTTTCCGAAGATTCACATCGCACTGAATCCTCTTTTGAAAAAAACCTTCTGAAGCTCCCCTGCCTTTCTTGCAATACATCACATTTGCTCGTCGACCGTTTGATCTACTTGAGTCTCCATCTCTTTCTATCTAATTCCTACGAGTGAGTCCCAGATGTGCACAGATCGAAATGAATATCACCAATCAGATTGCTGAGTCAAATAGGATGAATTTACAGAATTTGATCCCATTCTTACTCAGGTCCCAACTTACCCGGATTGAAAGTATTTTATGGGATCCAGGTAAATCAGAGTAAAATGCATTATTCTATAATTTTATTCTATTTATTCTAATTATTTTAATTTTAAGAACCTAAAAAATATTTACAATTGCATATTAAACATTTTCGTAGTAATATACTCTGGTTATTTAACTCAGAATCCAAATTTCTATTATTAGTTTAGAAAACAATATGCAAAAGAGATTCTATTATTTAGTTTAGAAAACGATTCGCGTTCTTCATCGCAGTCTATATCGATGTTATCTTTCACTTTTCAGTCTGCCTTTTTGCATATTGTTTTCTAGGTGTATAAACAATTATTATTGTTTAATATTAATTTTTATCTTTAAATTTTATGATTTCTTTACTGCTAATTTTTCACCACTTTAAAGCAGTTTGCCGACTCTTCCTCTTCCAGAAAACAGTCTGCCAATAACTGTGACATCTTGTTTCAATAAACACTAAACATTCTCGCAGATTTTATGCTTGAATCTTATTCTTTTGTTTTGTCGTGAAAACTATCTTTAGCCCCGCCTTATTCTTCCTGACCGCTTAGGCAGACTGGCGATTTAGTGTTCGGCAATACCAAAGAACCCTTTTTAGGTAGAGACATTCCACGATGCTTATTGATGCTATTTTTATGTAGCTAGCTCTTAGACTATTAAAATATTCAGCGTTTCATAAACTCAAATCGGACGTTTAACCGAAATCTTTCTAAGAAGATAAGCAAGCACGAAAAATAATAAATTACATCTTGATTATATATTTGACATACTTGTACATATAAAAAGATTAGCTGCCATTGATGATGTTTGACAGATGGCTTTTTTCGCATCTTTTGTCTCACTTATTGGTGATTTCACGGATGACATGGTGCCCGCACGCATACACGCACCATAATAAAATATCTACATACATGGTACTGCTTGGTGCATATAAAAGTCGTTTTGAAGGTAGTAATATCTGCGCGTTCTAGATAAACTCAACATCGTTGCAGCAATGGTGGCTTGTTTAATCAAGGCATAAAAGGACAATGTGAACTCGTAACGATTTATGGCAATTATTTTATTTATTGCTCCGTCATTTGTTGACGTATGAATTTAGAAATTTTTAAGTAGCGCTGAACTCAGAAGTTACAGCGACAGTTGGCTTTTAAAGGCATGTTCTTAATATATTCGGCGACATCCTGAATTTCTACTTTACTAGCTTTTTTGTTTCCTACCACACGTGTTTTACTTTACAACGATGTTGCTGATTTATATCTAGGCTATGGTGCATTAATGCGGTGCTATACAGGTAGTTTGAATGAATAACTGAATAATTTGATACCTTCTATACAGTAAAAAACCATGTAAAATTACATAAATATCACATGTATTTGATGTATTAAAATCCGCGCATGACTCACGTAACCCTTTCTTTGTTATGTCCTTGTTTCTGTTTATTTAAACGAATAAAATGTATGTGTCAACATATCACACAAAAAAAGTATTTTTGTTTTTAGATTATTTTTGTTTTTAAAATGTTAAATTTTAAAATATTATAAAATTACGTAAAATTACGTTTGATGGACATAATTGGGGTTTGCATAAAGAATTTTATGTATAGTTTTAATTTTTGTTTAAAAAAATATATTTTTATTTATTATATATCAATGAATTTTGGATCGCCTATCGGTCTACTCCGGTCTTAATAAATATAATTTTTCTATTGAATTAAATTTTTTAGCTTTATTTTAAAATTTGCGCTAAAGCGTTTCGTCAGATTTGAATCACAAGGCCTTTCTCGATGCACTGCTGCAACAGTTAAAGTAGGATAAATATATTTTTTTTCATTCTAACTTACTGCAGTTACTAAGCAGAAACCTCTTGGCGCATAGTTTAAAATAAAGCTAAGGAATTTATGTTAATAAAAGAATTATATTTTATTACTAAGATCCACAAACCGATAGGCGATCCACAATTCAGTGATATGTTTAAACATACTTCGGTTGATATAATTAATGTACTAATATTGTTTATTTATTATAATATTTTGGTATAATATTACTTTTAAGCATCAAAATTTTTAACCGTTGTTTTATTAAAACTATCATGTTGTACTCTTTAGACGACTTTCATGTAAAATATTATAATAAAATTATTACATTTACTAAAATTTAAGTATTTAATTAAAAAAAATTAAATTATATAAGCATAATTATTATTGTTTAACACATAAATCAAAACGAGTGAATGCAACGGATAAAAGAGAGAAAGAGTCGGAATAATAAAACTGTTTATGGATGTGCGATCGGAGACATCGCGTACAGACGAGAGACAGAGATAATGCAAAGAGAATCGTTACAGGAAGAAAGCGATTAAAAAATTTTTGCAAATTATTACTGACGACCTTTCAAGGATTTTGCTTTTATACAAATTTATACATTATTTTGTAATTAGTTTTTTTTATTATTTTCTTGATAATAAAAAAAAGGATATGATTTTTTTGCTCACTTGGCTGTTCTCAATTTTATTGCTTATTTTATAAATACATTTTATTTTTTTATATTTTAAAATTAATTAAATTTATAATCAATATATTACATTCATTATTAAACGGTTTTTTATTATAAACTTTATGTTTATTTGTGCGATTTTTGCGTTTAATTGTACGGTTGTAGAGGTAAGGATAGAAGTAAAGTTGTACAGATAAAAATGCTTCCCATATGTCATTTTACTTTTGACCCGTATTATTTTTTTATAATGGTATTTTATTGATAAATCAAGTA
The DNA here is from genome assembly GCF_013373865.1 of Monomorium pharaonis. Taxonomy (NCBI): domain Eukaryota; kingdom Metazoa; phylum Arthropoda; class Insecta; order Hymenoptera; family Formicidae; genus Monomorium; species Monomorium pharaonis. Next base: position 18,650,515 of record NC_050476.1, on the reverse strand, counting down.
CAGTTATTGCATATCATGATGCGGTCTGCTCCTTAGCGTTAGTGCCTCTTTGACTACGACACATCAGACTTGTAAAAAAATGCCATAAATTACTAAATAAATATAAAATTCCATACCCATGGGATTTTATATTTATTTAAATATACGTATTTTATATTTTATATGTATTACATGTGTATTATATGTGCATTTTTATATGTATGTGTATTTTGATAGGTGCCGCGTGATATCATGCCCCGCTTACAAGTACCACCGTTGCAACCCGCTCCCCACTCCTTAGTTAGAACTTCTTATTTCTATTATTTTAGGAGCAGTTTTAGGAGCAGTTTAAAAAGCAGTATTGGAAGTAATTTAAGAAGCAGATTTAGAAGTAGTTTTAAAAGTAGTTTTAGCAGCCGATTTAAGAACACTTTTAGGGGGAGTTTTAGAAGAAGTTTTAGATGTAGTTGCAGAGGCAGTTTTAGAAGCAGTTTTAATAGTTTTACGAATAGTTCCAGCAGCAGATTTAAGAGCAATTTTAGGAGGAGTTTTAGAAGGAGTTTTAGATGTAGTTGCAGAGGCAGTTGTAGGAGCAATTTTAGTAGTTTTAGGAATAGTTCTAGTAGCAGATTTAAGAGCAATTTTTGGAGGAGTTTTAAAAGCAGCTTTAGATGTAGTTGCAGAGGCAGTTGTAGGATTAATTTTAGAAACAATTTCAGGAGTAGTTACACGACCAGTTTTATGAATAGTTCCAGTAGCAGATTTAAGAGCAATTTTAGGAGTTTTAGAAGCAGTTTCAGATGTAGTTGCAGATGCAGTTTTAGATGTAGTTGCAAGGGCGCTTTTACGAGTAATTTTAGCTTCTTTTTTTTCTTCTAATTCACGGTGTTTTTCAACTGGACATTTCAAAAGTTGTATATTTTTAAGAATTGGGTAACTATTAAGTATAAAAGGCTTTGCATCTTTTTCTTCTCGTTTATTTTTCTGATGTCTTAAATGTATTTCGACAAATACGATTTCTTTTACACCTTCTATTTGTATTCCGTTATACCAATGAGTTCCTTTAGGAAATGAGACACCTGGTTCTTTTATTTCTGTAACGGGTACGCGTAATAAAATTACATCTTGTTCGTAAAGTTCATATAGTGCTCGTCGACCCTGTTCTGATAGCAATGCCCTATGAGTGACATAGTCTTGGTCTGTTTCTGTCAGAAAAGCAAATCTTGACTCACATGGATTATTTCTAGTGTAAGCTTTGACACCTTCCGCATTATTTTTTCTTTCTACGACATGCCTTTGTCTTGAATGGCCTCGATTTTCTTCTTTATCTTCCCCTTCTTTACCTTCAATTTCTTTATCAGGTGCGCTAAATTCGCCTTCTGAATTATCCAGAATTTGTTTAGCATCGTTTATCTCGCTGTTTGATGGGTACCTTAGTCTTGTACCTGTGATTGGATAAATATGAGCTATAAAAGGCTTTGCATTTCTGATCCTTCGTTGACCTTTACGATGTCTTAAATGTATACTGACAAATTTGATTTCTTCATCACCATGTAATTTTATTCCATTATACCATCGGCTTGCTGTAGGAAATTCGACATCTGGTTCTACTAATTCTGAAACAGGTATCGTTTCTTCAATTTTAGTGGCTGCCGCAAGTAAGTATAATGCTTTTTGACCCGTTTTTGATAGCAATGCCCTATGAGTGACATAATCTTGTTCATCTTCTGTCTGAAAAGCATATTTTCCTACACCTGGATTGTTCCTAGTCCAAGTTATGACACCTCCATTTCTTCCTTCTACGACATGCCACGTTCTAGAATGACCTGTTGTCAAATATTCAATTTCTGTCTTAAGACGTTCGCTTGGTTTGTTCTCTGAATCATTCAGAATATCTTTAGCGTGTTGTTTCGTGTTGTGTGATGGGTACCTTTGTGAGTACTCTCCTTTTTCCACTTTTTGTTTTGCTAATTTAAGGTGTGTATAAAATCTACATTTTATTTGTTTTATATCTTTAAAATTTGGGTAACAAGTATGTATGAAAGGTTCTTCATTTTTGTTTTCTCGTTTATCTTTCTGATGTCTTAAATATATATCGACAGATTCGATTTCTTTTTTATTGTTATCTATTTGTATTCCATTATGCCAATGGGTTCCTTTAGGAAATGGGACACCTGGTTCTTCCATTTCTGTAACGGGTACGCGTAATAAAATTACATCTCTTTCGTAAAGTTCATATAATGCTCGTCGACCCTGTTCTGATAGCAATGCCCTATGAGTTACATACTCTTGGTCTTCTTCTGTCTGAAAAGCAGATTTTGATTCACATGGATAATTTTTAGTGTAAGCTTCGACACCTTCCGCATTATTTCTTCTTTTTACGACATGCCTTTGTCTAGAATGGCCTTGATATTTATCTTTATCTTCATCTTCATCTTCATCTTCATCTTCCTCTTTTTTACCTTCAATTTCTTTATCAGGTGCGCTAAATTTGCCTTCTGATTTATCCAGAATTCTTTTGGCATCCTCTACCTGGTTATTTGATGGGTACCTGAATCTTGTACCTGTGATTGGATAAATATAAACTATAAAAGGCTCTTCATCTATCTTGTCTCGTTTATCTTTTTGATGTCTTAAAAGCATATTGACAAATTTGATGTCTTCTAAACCATGTAGTTCTATTCCCTTATACCACCGGCTTGCTTGAGGAAATGAGATATCTGGTTCTACTAATTCTGAAACAGGTATCTCTACTTTATATTCAATGGCATCGTTAAGTTTATGTAGTGCTTCTTGACCCGATTTTGATAGCAATGCTCTATGAGTGACATAATTTTGGTCTTCTTCCGTCAAAAAAGCAAATTTTCCTATATGCGGGTTATTCCTAGTCCAAGTTTCAACACCTCCATTTCTTCCTCCTACGAGATGCCGCGTTCTAGATTGACCTATTGTCCAATACTTTTTCTCATCACCACCTTCGCTTAATTTGCCTTCTGAATTATTCAAAATATTTTTAGCGTGTTCTGGCGTGTTGTGTTTAGGGTACCTTTTTGAGTACCCTTCTTCTTCGGGACTTTTTTTCGGATTTTCTTTTCCGGGACTTTTCCTCGGACTTTTTTTTCCGGGACTTTTTCTCGGACTTTCAGGTCCGTGTCCGTTTACTCCGCCAATCATAAAAAATATTTCTGCACCCTTCTTCCACTGAATTTTATCTAACCATTTGGCCAAATTCTGAAAATTGTTCTTTAGTTTTAACACAGTCCACTTACGAAGTTTTAATGGATTTTGCCCGATTTGAGAACCGATCACCGAAAACAGACAGCTGTTTAAATCAATAATAACGTTATCGGGATCTTTGCTATCTCTTAGGGTCCAGTGACCTAGAAAAGGATTTAAAAAAGTTTAGATAGAAATTAAAATATATTAAAAACTTTTACGTGTAAAACTTAAAAAAAATTTAATAAGGGTTAATGTCCTTATTCGCGATCGTATTTCTTCTACCGATTACTTTGATGTGAAACGTTATATACGAGGCTGCCGATTCATTAATGTTTACTAGTGAACTGGAAAAATTTTGAAGTTTGTGCAGTACAAAAAGATTGTAACGTACAAAGATACTTTTTTTGCGTTTCTTGCCGCACGTTATCATCCACGCGTATTCTTAAGGCCATCACACAATGCCAGGCAACAGGCAATAGGAACAAAAAATAAAAAAAGAGATAAAGATAGAAAAAGATTCTTTCTCTCTTTCATTATTTTTGTTTCTATTGCCTGTTGCCTGGCATTGTGTTTAGGCTTTTTAGAGGATGCTAAACTGCTCGTTAAACTTGATTGAGTTCGATAATGTAGAGTCATTCGTGCATGTTATTAACACAATTTTGTATGTGTTTTATTAATAGATTTGAAAATTCTTTTACAGAATTAAAGTTTATGTATTGTATTAATATCAGCTTATGAAATGAATTTCATACTGAGAATTTACAAAATTGTTTTAGATTGCTCTTTTTAGACACAAAACGTTCGTACTCATTAAACTTTTTTATTAGAACGCCTACGCTCAATCTAAAACAGTAATATTGTTCCTAAATGTTTGCTCCACTTGGGATCAAGCTTGATTTGTGCGTACAAGGATCAAAATTTTTACATCAGACACATTTTGTTACGAGTTGACGCTAGAAGCCGATAATTTTAAAAGTTTTGTCTTTTTTCTTACAAAATCGTTACGGCCCGGGTTTGTTATTATCTATACTTTAATTCTGGAGAAAGATTTTTAATTCTGTAAATGCAATTAAAAGATTAATAAGAAATAAAATTATAATTATTAAAACAGGACAACTTTATCATCTTCTTAAGAGTGAGATTAAATAGAACGTAATGGTTAAATTTAACAAATATAAAAGTTGTCAACTTAAAAATTTTTTATTAGCTATTGTATTATTCGATATTTCTGCTATAGTTTTCATAAATGACATTTTATACACTATAGTTTAAAGTTGTCTTACACAGAATTTAGATTATTTATATTTTATGCATGAACTCATAATCCTGTTTTACAATAATTGGTGTTAATTAATCGTGTGCGTGCCTGCGTGCGTGCTTGTGTGTGTTGTTAATTTAATCTTCTATTTTTAATTTTTTTAAATTTTAACTTTAAAATTCAATTTTTTTTTATTGTTGGTTGAATATTATTACTGAATTTTTAGTAATTTTAATGTTTATATAATCTAGTAAAAGAAAATTTGCGTAAACATCATTTAACAATAATATATATAAAATTCTTGTAAACACAAAGTACAATAAAACATTGAAATACAGCATATCTTTAATTGTAAATGTAACACGAATGCAAATCGAAAATAGCGTATTATTCTCTCAAAAAGTGGATATGGCTACGTAGTTTTAGTCATTTTTTACATAATAATTAATGTAAAAAAAAAGACCTGTAATAAAGAGTTTGTTTTGAGATAGAAGATAAATTTTTTTTTTTATTATATTTTAATTGAATTAAAACGTAACTGTTTTAAATTAATTTAAAACAGTTTTTAATTCAATTATAAAATTTTATATATCAAAACAATTTTACACATTTTTTTTTAAAGTTATTTAATTAATAACTTACCAATTTGTTCCGAACTGTTTGCATGATATTCAATATCTACAGATTGTCCCAATTTTTGTTTTCCGATGGTCTTATTTAAACTACCATTAGCATTCCATATATTAATGGGTCTCTTAATTATGTTACTCAAAATAGCAATGTGTATTAAACTAGCTGGTCCATAGTTTTCCAAATCTTGTATAATGTCTTTTACATATTTAATTTTGTGCATTTTGTTCTGCTTTTTATAATTACGATAATTACTGATTAATTGAATTTTATGCATCTCTCTATTGCGTTTTCTTAACTGTATTAGTTATTTTTGATTATTTAATGTTAAAATTTAAAGAATCGTGTGTCCATTATTGAATTATAGTTTTCTTCAGTTTTAATGTTTATTTCGTCTTTGTTAAGTGTCAGCTCCTATATATCTAAAACAGATTATTATAAAATTTATTTTATAAACATAAAAAAAAATTTTCTGAACATTTTGAAAAAATCTAAAATCTTGAAAGAAATGCAGAAATTTAGATAAAGTACATAAATATAAGAAAATAAAATAAATAATACTTGTAATAAAAAAGTAAAACATATTGATAAAAAAATAGATTTTAGAAGAAAGCTGTCAGAGTAAAAAAGAGTTGTGTTATTAAAAAAGTCAATTATTTTTAAATAAATCTTTAATTAAATAATTAAAGTTTAAATAGTAAAAAACAATTATTTCTTATAATATTGATAAAATTTACAAGTTTGCATCATTACTTTGTTGCAATAAATTCAGGGTTTACATTGTTAAAATTTATTGTTAATAGTCTAAAAACTCTAAAATCTAAAATTCGGTTTTGAATGATCAATAATTTAAGCAGAGAAAAGAGAGAGAGAGAGAAAGACAAACAGACATGCAGAATTAAAATTACATTATTAAAATATAAAAGATCAAGGTAATTGAAATTAAAATACCTGATCTCTAGCTTGTACAGAATCCATTATATTATCTGATAATTTTAATAAAAATTTGTATTGGTAGTAATAACCATTTTTTATTATGGAATTAAATTTTACTTTAAATTTTGTTCAGCCAGATGACATAATGAGATATTTAAATCAAATTTTGTTGCTTCGTAATTGTTTTTCTGACATTAGCTGCATTTTATGATTTTTTGTTGCTCACTTTATAATCGATTTTATATAAAAAGTCGATACACTTAATATCAAGTTTTTTTTAGTTGAATTCTATGTTTGTTTCTCACCGTTAGAATTTTATAATAAAATTAAAATTAATTAATAACTAAATATAAATTAAAAATAATATTTTGATAGGCATGTAAGTGTTAGAATATACATCAATTATTTTACAAAAAGTTCGTATTTAAGCCTTGTTTTGACTTCCTCTGCCCTTTGCTTTAATTGAGAAAAAAGTAAATTACTATGATTTAATAAATTGTCTTGTTGCGAGATGCCAATAGAAAATATATACTTAATATAATATTAATGCAAGTACAAAGGTCTTGATTGAATCATAATGTTGATACTGCAACAGCCTATGTTATTGTATTAAGTATTTTTTTTTTTTTTTTTTTTTTTTTAAAGTAAAAAAGACGCAAAGTGTGTGTATGTGCGCCCCTAAGAAAAAAAACATTATTTTATGTAAATTGCTTTTGTCCTATTGTTTTAATGTCTTATTGTCTTCCCTAAAAAAATAATGATATAAAATTAATGCGCCAAATATAAGAATATTTATTATACAAAATTTATTTATTATAACTTTTTATTGAAATATTTAATAATAAACGGGCTTGATGCTCAAATAATTAAATAATTGAAATCAACTAACGGGATTATAGTAAAGTAAAAACCTGACGTGCCCAGGTCGCATTTTTTTATATTTCCAAGACTTTATGTTATTGATATTAGTAAGTATATACAAAAATACGATTAATGTGGCTTGGTTTTGTTTTACTATCCATCGGTTTCTACATTACTATCTGTTATTATTGATAACATTTCCATTTTTTAATTAATTTTTTGATAGATTTTATAAGATTTTTTTAAGTCTGTTTTTCAAACATATTTGGCTAACTGTATTGATCTCATCCCATTTTTAAATGCGTTTATGTACTTAACACATTTTTTTTTTGTAAAATGTTTGATATGTTGTTATTTTTGCATTACTTTTTTTGTACCAATAATTTCATATTTTTATTGCATAAATTAATGGTTTATTGCGTTTTAACAACCCGGGCACGCCAAGTTTTTGCTTTACTATATATATAATCTCGTTAGTTGATTTTAATCATTCAATTATTTGATCATCAAGCCCGTTTATTATTAAATATTTCAATAAAAAGTTATAATAAATAAATTTTGTATAAATATTCTTATTGTTGGCACATTAATTTTATATCATTATTTTTGTAAAGAAGACAATAAAACAATAAAACAATAGGACAATAATGCAATTTACCTAATATAATAATTTTTTTCTTAGGGGCGCACATACACACACTTGGCGCCTTTTTTAAAGTTTTTTTTAAAAAAAGGTAATTTTGTTCGGATATCACGCATTTTGTAGTATTAAGGAAGTTTCTCTGCTGAGGACCGGCACAATAAGTAGCACAAAAGTTCAAGAAAAGAATAATATTTAAATGACCATTTTGTTGTTTTTTTTTTTTTTGCTGTACATGATCTAAAATTAATAATGGTGAATATAAGAAAAAAATCGGCTATAAAGTAGTACTTTCATTACTAAAATAATTTTTTTAAAAATTGAGAATAAACATTCTTCACTATTATACCACCCTTAGATAACTACTATAAATACAACAATTTGAAATTCATGTTGTATCACTAGACACATTTACCTCACCTATGTACTGTATTACTTCGATTATTGTAAACTTCTTTTATCTTATTAGTTATAATTCCAATCTTGTTTAATAAATATCGTAATATTACACAAACTTGTATGCAAATTAGGTACGCAATGTTATATTTATACATAAAAATCGGAGAAGATTATTTTTGAAACACAAAATATGGATTATATTTTTCGAATACTTAGTGTAAAAAAAAATAAGGCAAACTCTAACAAAAGGGGACCCAGCCCCAATGGTCTTGATCTTGACATATGTTGTTAAGGTTACCCTCCTGTGATGTTCAAGAAATTTTAGCCGGCACTAATCGTTCGTTAAAAAGTTATAAACAAATAAAGAAAGATGTATCTAGTACAATAAGAAATTCATTATTAAAATAAAGCACGCTTAAATTAATAGATTTTCTTATTTTAAAGTACGCAAAAATGCATACTTTATAGAAATTAATGCAAGGATGTAGAGGGAGGGTTTCGCGTTCTCTGCACCACACGGATTTGCGACTTTGCATAAAAGATTAAGATAATAATAAATTAATAGATTATCTTATTTTAACACACGCAAAAATGCGTGCTTTATTTTAATAATGAATTTATTATTTATTGGGACTGGATTCCCTTTTGGTAACCATTCTTTTTATTTATACATGGTATGAGAACATTACAGCCAAATTATGAAATTTTTTTTTAATTAATAACTTTTTAACGAATCAGCGCCGGCTAAAATCTTTTGAACATCACTCAGGAGAGTGACTTTGACAACATATGTTAAGGTCAAGATCATTGGGGCTGGATCCCCCTTTGTTAAGGTTTACTAAAAATAATTTTACTTAAATTTTTTGGATAAAGTTGTATATTCAATATTTTAAAGAAATAATTTTTGTGTAAAATAAGAGAAAGGTTGAGAAAAGGATACAGAAAAAAATTAGACAGTTTAGTTTTGTTAAAAATTAATTTTATATTATCAGTGTTAATTATGGCGCGCAATTATGACTATTGATACTGATGTATCTTGTCAGTAAACTTTAGGCCATTAAAGTTAGATAAATATTTTTCTCGGAGTAATAATAAACAATACATTTTTTGTTCTATCTTGTGCACTTTCAAGTTCAACCAGTAGTCTTCCGTATCGAGCCATATCGTTATACATATTGACTTTAGGATCAACGCGACATTTTATCGACGTCATAAACGAGGTTTCTATGCTTTCCTATCATAGGCAAATTATAGAGAAATCTGGAAGGGAAACATTCTCTGCCGAGGACAACAATCAATTGTTATTCTAATGTCGATCAATATTCCCCGATTCTTACGAAATACTTTCCAATAATATCACTTGCAATCTTTTAACACACTTTCGACGAGCTATTATTTCATTTTAACGCACGCTTTATCTTGACTAGTGTACAGTTTTCGCTTTGTTTAACATTCGAATTATTTGAAGAGATGGATTACCTCCGTTAAACCTTAAACCTTTTTGGAAGGAATTTTTTAAGGACTTGGTTTTTCGAATCTCGCTGCAAAAATGAAGATAAAGTATATCATAAATCTTGCTAACAGTTAACGGCTGTCGCCATTATTTGGACGATTAACTCTTTGACGTTAATAGACTTCTAGGCTGTAAAACATGTAGTTGACGGACTTATGACATAAGAACTTACACGGTTACTCCGATACGGTGCGATGCACAGTAATTTCGACATAAGAGTTTATATGAATAATTTGTGCTCCAACTTTACCTCGATAGTTTTGCACGTGAAATCGTGGAATAGTTTAACTTAAAGATATATTTATTTATCAATGCCACAACGATTAAACAATATAATTTGCACAAAAATATTTTAGAATTTTATCCTATTAATATTATTATCATTATCAAGGTTGGATAGTAAAAGATTAACAATTTTTGTTAAAAAGATAAAAGTTAAATAACAAAGTTAAAAATTTAATAACTAATTAATTTTAAATAATTTTACTTTAACTAGTTATTTTTAGAAACAAATTTTAATTTATTAACCTTTTTATGAACTTTATTAAAGTTATAAGAGTACTTATTTAAATAAAAGAAATAATAATAAAAGAAAAAACATTTTTAAATAAAAAAGTTATATTTCTTTATTTTTATATAAACTTAATTTATAAATAAAACATTAAATTTATTTAATGTTTTATTTATATGAATAATTTGTTTTATAATTGTATTGAGTAATCTAGCTTTATAAAAAATAACGACTTTTTTATTTAATATACATAATGCTTTTCAAAATTAACTTTTAATTTAATTTAATTTAATCTTAACGTTACTTTTAACTAAGTTTTATATTTATGTAAATTGTAACTAAATTAATTTTAACTTAATTTAATTATTAAATATATTAACTCACCCAACCCTGATTCTTTATCATCTCAATTTTATTTTATTAAAGTTTAGATATCTATTTGTTTAAATAAATTTAGTATTGTTATAATGCAACAATTTTTTAAGTTTACACATTTACTTAATATACGCGTTATTTCTTCAATATAATTATTTATATATTTATTTAAAAAATTTTCAAAAATGAAAGGAAATTCTATGTTTGAGGTAAAAGGAAAATTGTCGATTTCATAACGATTTTATGAACAATCCGATGCTCATTAATTAACATGATTTGATCAAGACCTCTTTGCTTCAACAATTGACTAGCTCTGTCAATCAATATTTAATATTAACTGGCCCTGCCAGCGTTATCAAAACTCTCGCAAAAGCATAGATTCAACTTGTACCTTATAGTACAATTATCGTGTTAATCGACGGTCATTCTAATCAAGCATTAAGCTCGTCGCAGCCCGCATAATTAAATCGCGAAAACTAGTGTTTAATCCAATTCGACGTGATCTGATACATTATTTTTCACACATGACAATGTTATCCAATGAATTAGTTAAATGATGTGCTCGTTAAACACAACATCCATTAATCGCTTGATCTAGTTAATCGATTAAGACTTGTCAAAATATTTTTTATATATATATACAGGGTGTTTGGTAAAGATTTATGCAATTTTTATAGGTAGAGCGCATTAAACTGAACAGAAAAGTTTTTTACCATTTTGCAATTTTCGCAATACTTAATAAGTTGTTGATTACACAGGCACACAAAAAAGTGATTGGTTCGTCGGATCAAACTAATTAATCCTTATGTATTTGGACTCGCTGAATTCAAATCCAAGGTCAGAATTGCTGAATTGGCTTATTTTTTCTTAATTTAAAAAAAACACCACTTTTTTTGCGTACCTGTGTAATCAATAACTCATTAACTATTGCGAAAATTGCAAAACGTAAAGGACTTTTCTGTTCAGTTTAATGCGCTCTACCTGCTTGTAAACATTGACGGAATGTTTACACAACACCCGTATATATATATATATATATATATATACATATATATATACAGGGTGTTTGGTAAAGATTTATGCAATTTTTATAAGCAGGTAGAGCGCATTAAGCTAAACAGAAAAGTCCTTATTGTTTTTCCATTTTGGCAATAGTTAACGAGTTATAGACTTGTAAAATTTTCTGTATTAGCCCAGCCTACCGGCAAATGCAAGCGCGCCGAGCGCCCGGCCGCGGCGGCCGCCCCTCCCTAGCGCTTGAACCTTGAGATTGCTAGGCGCGCGGAGGGAGTTGTTACAACAAGCGACAATGACTACACACAAGCGACGCGTAAAGCTGGATTCTCCCTTTGAGTTATGATAGTTCCTTATTTTTTTTAATAAAAATAAAATTTTCTAACGACAAAAAGTATGTGTGTACGTGTATATGTGTACAAAAAAATATCAGTTCTAATGCTTAAAGCAATTACTAAATTTATTTTTTTTAATAAATAATGATTATTTTTAATAAAAAATATTTTTTTGATAATAGTCTTAAACGTCGTAAACTGTCATTATAAATTTTAAAAGAAGCTATTATCATGTGCTCAAAAAAAATTTATACTTCTTTAAACAACATTAAAAAATTTTATCGATTAAAATGGAAATAACAACCAAATAAAATGTTTGTTTCAACTTTATATTCTTAATTAAAAATTAAATAACGAGGATATTTATATTTTTAATAAAATTAATCCTTGTGATAGACTTATAATACACGGAAAAAACTTTGTGGTAAAAATTACTATGGTAAGTAGTAAACGCGTGCTAAGGAGGAATTATGAAAATTTTTATTATGTTCTTCATCAAATTACGATAATATTTACACTACTTATATGATACAATTCTCTGAAATTTCTTTTTACAGTTTGTGGTTACTATCATAAATGATAAATCATACATAATTTTACTATAAAATTTTCTCCGTGTAGATTTACGAATATATGAATTTATTAAATGTTTGAAAACTTATAAACAATATTTATTTAATTCAAGAAAATTTTAGTGTGTGTGTGTGTGTGTGTGTGTGTGTGTACATACACGAAAATGTTGAACTTTTTTTTTTATGTAAAGTGAGATGTTTATTATCAATAAAATATTTTTTTCAACCATTAAAGATAAGATAATTATTAAAAAGAATAAAATTAAAAGTGAACAATTGATTTTCTTAAAACTAGAATCATATTTTTCTACGTGTGCGTGTATTGTATATTATAGTAATCAGCATGAATAATAACAGTGATATAAAATCACAAACTAAGGAATAATCATTTTTCTGTCACAAAGTGATTATTCCTTTCTCGGATACGTACACACACACACACACACACACACACACACACACACACACACACACACACACTAAAATTTTCTTGAATTAAATAAATATTGTTTATAAGTTTTCAAACATTTAATAAATTCATATATTCGTAAATCTACACGGAGAAAATTTTATAGTAAAATTATGTATGATTTATCATTTATGATAGTAACCACAAACTGTAAAAAGAAATTTCAGAGAATTGTATCATATAAGTAGTGTAAATATTATCGTAATTTGATGAAGAACATAATAAAAATTTTCATAATTCCTCCTTAGCACGCGTTTACTACTTACCATAGTAATTTTTACCACAAAGTTTTTTCCGTGTATTATAAGTCTATCACAAGGATTAATTTTATTAAAAATATAAATATCCTCGTTATTTAATTTTTAATTAAGAATATAAAGTTGAAACAAACATTTTATTTGGTTGTTATTTCCATTTTAATCGATAAAATTTTTTAATGTTGTTTAAAGAAGTATAAATTTTTTTTGAGCACATGATAATAGCTTCTTTTAAAATTTATAATGACAGTTTACGACGTTTAAGACTATCATCAAAAAAATATTTTTTATTAAAAATAATCATTATTTATTAAAAAAAATAAATTTAGTAATTGCTTCTTTAAACATTAGAACTGATATTTTTTTGTACACATGTATGTACACGTACACACATACTTTTTGTCATTAGAAAATTTTATTTTCATTTAAAAAAGTAAGGAACTATCATAACTCAAAGGAAGAATCCAGCTTTACGCGTCGCTTGTGTGTAGCCATTGCCGCTTGTTGTAACAACTCCCCCCGCGCGTCTAGCAATCTCAAGGTTCAAGCGCTAGGGAGGGGCGGCCGCCGCGGTCGGGCGCTCGGCGCGCTTGCATTTGCCGGTAGGCCGGGCTAATACAGAAAATTTTACAAGTTTATAACTCGTTAACTATTGCCAAAATGGAAAAACGATAAGGACTTTTCTGTTCAGCTTAATGCGCTCTACCTGCTTATAAAAATTGCATAAATCTTTACCAAACACCCTGTATATACACACCGTGCTCTATACTCTAATTTTCTCTATAACAAATATAGCTCTTTTCTTTTTACTTGTCGTTCGCGGGGAAGGGATTGCCTAGGCGCAAAGAAGGTCGATATGTATATTCTTATCGAGAAGATCGAGAACTCGAGCCGCGCGGCGTAGAGATGCACATCAACGTAATTAACATTTATGTATACACTTTGGCCGAGTTTGTACATATGCACACAAGCGCCCCATATACATACATATACATATACATATTTACATGATAGTACCTAATCTATGAGACATTGAATATATACCGCGGAACGTCGACGTTTTCGTCGAATCCCCCGCGCGTAACGTTCGGACGATCAATCGTTTCCACACGAGCGTATTCACAGCGTATTCAGAGAGAAAAAGACAGAGAGAATTTGCAGAGTCGTATAGATATATCGATAATTTCGATGTCATTTCGACCATCTTGATTTTCGGCGGCACGGAATAAGAAAGAATTCACATTATTGCGTTCCGGCTGCGAGTAAATTCGCATTTCGAATATTTGAAGCATTGAAATGTTGATTCAGTAGAATTCCATTCATTCCTACTCCGTTGAGATTCCACAAAGTATTTATCTTTTCATCTCTCTTGGTGTTTGTAACCTGCACCAGCCGCTTTGTCGCGTTTGCCGGTCAAATGCGCGCGCCGGTTTCTCTTTTCTCTCTTCGAGGGAAAGAGAGGAAATGATTCGTTTCCGGCATTCTCGTCTTCTTCTGTGGTGTATTACATTAAGGCTCTTACTTCTACATTAAGTACTTACTACATACTTATTTTATAACATTGCATCACGATGTTTCTAGACGAAACTAGTATTTTAATTAACTAAATTGACCGATAAATTAATTTATGACTTCCAATAGTTTCTGCAATTCTTTTTTATAAAGCAGTAATCAAATAAAATATCTTTTTTGAACGTTCCTTTAAAGGTGGTTAGGTTCGATGAGAAAAAAAATACCCGTCGGTTAGTTGACGCCTGCATGGTAACATCATGCAATTTCATTAACTTTCTGTCGGAAAGTTGGCTAGTGTAGAAAATCGTTCGTCCGACGTTTACAGTTCTCTCCTACGTCCGCCCGGAGTTTACTATTTTAATTACATTAATTTACTTTTACGCTAGAGGTCCTTTAAAATTCTGAAATCAAGGCAGAATTGCAGCTGCGGATGTGTAAAGAACAGGCATTGTATTCAAAGTTCAATAAAAAAAAATCTTTGTAATGTTTAAAATATGATGAAATAAAATAGTAATCAAATTAAACTTTTTTAAATAACTGATTTTTCACACAATATTTCTTAAATTATTAATCTTTATCATTTTTTAACTGAGTAATACAATTTATATTAATGTCCTTATCTTGTATTATTATTTTTATACATTTTTTAATAAAAATTTTAGCCTGCATTAATAAAATACAATTTTTTAAATTTAATATTGGAAAGTAAATTTCCTCTAAATTAAAACAGAAAAAGTAAAATAGTAATTGAGTAATTAATTTTTTAAATAATTCATTTTTCAATATTTCTTAAAATATTTATTCTTCATATCCTTATCACTTTTTTATTTGTTAATAATATAATTTATAATTTATATCTTGCTATGCGTTCTAATGAAAGCTGCATTAGTGAAATATAATTTTCGAAATTGCTTAATACTAGAGAGTAAATTTTTCATAGATTAAAATATGAAAGATTAACAGTTTGTAGCGATTTATCAAGAATTTTTTCTTTATTAAAAAATAATTCTTTAATGAATTATGAAAAAACGATTAATAAATATTTTTCCATATTTAATATCGATCATTATAGAATACGAAGAATATAGACGCGAGTATAAAATAAAATAACGATTTTTTCACATCCTTCGAGGCGACTACAATTCAATCGTTGAGTCTACATTTATTAACTCGCCGTGGTCCCCTTCTTGTTAAAGCAAACTGTTTACACGTACGAGGTTCGTTCGTCCACGGTTTCGTTGTATCAGGCTTAACTTTTTTTCTGATATATATTCATTGGGAAGTCTTCTCTCTTCATATTGACTAGAATAATACGGAAGTGTCTAACTCGTTAAACACGTCGTGAGAATGATTCGTATCGCAGTGAACCCGGAAATTACTACAAATAATTAAATTGTCTACAAATTATGTACAAATTATGCCAAATAAATAAAAGTTTCGGATCAATAATATACTCAGCAATACAAAAAAATGAAATTTTTCTTTCAACGAAGTTGAAATAGTATTTCATGGAATTATGTGTTTTGTGATGCTGAGATTCCTAAGTCGACTTGATAAAGCTCACTTAACTAATTATAAATAAACTATTTTTTTAATTAGTTTTAAAATAATAGTTAATGATAAAAACAAAATCTCTCTTTATTCTATTATTAAACATAACAATTATTTTTAACCTTGTCTTTAATTAATCGTTTAATCTGGAAATTTCTAATTGTTTGATGCAATTTTAGCTTTTAAAAAATTGTATATATATATATATAGAATAAATATATCTTTTTTAGAATCAACATACTCAATAAATAACATTTAATAATTTATATAAACATTGGTATAGCCATTAATATTTATTTGTTATACATATATGTAAGCTTGCACTAAAGCTAATTTTTTTAAAACTATAAAATTGCACTAAACAGTTAGAAATTTACAAAGTTTAATAGATTAATTAAAGACACAATTAAAGTTTAATAGATTGATTAAAGACACAATCAAAATAATTGTGTATTTTAAAAGACGTAAAAAACGCGTTTTTAAGAAATAAATTCAAAAGCGGATTTTTAATGCTAGATCTTATTCAATCTTACTTTTAATTGCTGCATACGACTTAACATATATTATTGACCCGAGTTTATAATTAATATTGACGCTAGATATATGTATTTCTTCGAGGATGTTGGCATTCTTATTGTCAGAGAATAAATGTTTTTTTTCTCTTTTCAATTTTAAAAATCTTTATTCTCATTATCTTGTTGTATCATGAAATCATGGAAAGTATTTACCTGTTTAAAATATAGAAAAATGTAATTTTAGATATAATATGAGCATGATATAAAGTTCAGAACTTTTTCTAGCCTTGTTGTTAAACTTTATAAAAGAATATTTGAAAACTGACATAACAAACATGCGAAAGAATTTGGAAACACGAATGGATGTGGAATCACGAAGAACTAGAGCTACCTTGTTTTATAAAATAATTGTGCGCACACATTTAATATTATGTATAAATTGACACTTGTCGCTACATAATACTTCACTTAATTAGCATACATCCCCGAAAGAAATTTTCCACAGTACGACACGCTTCCGGTAACACCTGTCTGGGCATCGATTACCATAACTATTGTGGAATTCATCGTTAATAAACTTTAGATTAGCACTCGAGAGAACTAAAGTTTTCTAACACGTAAATCACATACATTTTGTAGGCATGGTTCAAAAACAGCTTAAGTACGACGAGTGTACAGGAGGGCGAATTGCCATTCCTTACATTTCGCTAATGTCCGGCATTTCGGTGCACATTCAACTCAAATTTGGCTGACGATTGCAGTTGCTAAACTTTTGCCATCACAGCAAATTTAAATTCTTAAGGAAATTAAAACGATTTAAGTATATCAGTAAGAACGTTTTTTACACCCACCCACACACACACACACACACACACACACACACACACACACACACACACGCGCGCGCGCGCACGCACGCACATTTATATTGAGTTATAAAAAGTAATTTTGTTATCAAAAATTATTGTGTTTTTCTTTCTGTTAATCAAGGTTGTCTGTTAATTCTTGTGTATTTTCTTAAAATATTAAAAATAACTATTATATATATATCCTTCCGTTGCTCTTATTTGACATACAAGAGTTAGTGTTTTTGTATGAGTGCCGCGTTCAAATATATCATACTTTAACACTTTCTTTAATAAAAATTATACAAAACGAAATTGAGAAGACAATCACACAAATATACTCTGGAAGGTTATAATTAAAAGTCAGAAGATTTCAGAATTACTTTTATGTCACATCCGTGCCATTAAAAAAAAAAAAAATCAAATGTGAACTAAACGTTTAATAGAGGTATATTCGGAAATTTTTATTATATATTTGCCACGAATTAAGGAGCAGAAAAGTAAGGCTCTTAATTTTATTTGTTCTTTGAATATTTGCTTTTAATTTGTTTTTAAGATTATTTCTTCTAGTTTTATTAATTTCGAAATCGGCATGTGATCAAGGATCAGGAAACGTAGTTTAGACGAAATTTGCAACGAAATGCCAGGATTGTTTCTACAAATGTCAATTACGCTTTGTTTGAGACTTAAAATTAGTGATGCTGTTATCTCGATTTCATTTCGATCAATTGATTAGTTACAATTCTAATTTGCGCACCCGTGATCTGGACATTATATTGCCGTTTTTGGACTTGAGTACGTGGAAGAAGTCTTGAATAGCTCGAAAATTGGAAAGTAATTGATGGGCTCTATCGGTGATGTGACTTGTCATCCATCGCTAATTCTTGCTCGAACATTCCCATCTGTCAACATTATTATCAATTTATTAATGACTGAAATTAGTCTTCAAGATCCGTTAAAGATTCGCTTACATACTACAAATTAATACAAGATTACTTTATACAAGATTATTAAACAAACGGATTCATATTAAATTTATGTTCTCACTCAACAGAAGGAGATAAGTTCATATTCTGCGAAGGGATAATTGCTGCGCATACAGTTAACAAATGTAATGTGTTTTAATTAAGAATGTATAATAGTTGGATGTTTAGGCTACATTTGGAGTTCTGTTCAAATGACAAGAAATTGTAAAGGAAAAGGTGATTCTACGGCTTTTGTAAATATTACAGTTACTCCTAATGTTTCCATTAGTGATGGATTATGGTGATTACTTATTCGTTGATTTAGTAGCTCGCCATTGTGAATGGCGCTAATATGCCACAGTAGCCAACATATTTTTACTTTTGACTATTTTGAAACCTTTTCAAGGTACACTTTAGCATTTAATTATTTTCTTTTTTAATCTAAGTGTATTATTATATAAATGTATGTATATTTAAGTGTTTTTTTAAATTAATGTTTTATTTATTATACACATTTTGAGTCCTGACAAAGATAAACAACAATATTACATGTATTATAAATGTATTGTAATAGTTTATATGCGGAAAAGTTAGGTATGTATATATTCTGCAATGTTTCCTCTTTATTTTGAATAAAAATATGTAATTTTTAAACAAAACGCTGTTTTTAAAAAAAATTTTACATTTGTTTTTGTAGGAAACAAAGAAATATATTACTACTTTTTTTTTCGATCTATTATGCAGTGTCATATTTTTATAAACATATATTATAACATTTTTAAATGTTTTCTTTAAATAATAAATATTTTATAATTTTGAATTTATAAAATTAATTGAACAGCGCACGGATGAATGTAATTGTTAAACTTTTAATTTAAAATATTAATTATTAGCAAAGTTATTGTACTGAATATAAATAAAATTTTGGCTTTTTTCCCTTCTCACCCACTTGAATTTTAGGTAATTTATTTATATCGTTGCTAATAAGCATATTTTAAACACTGCAAAGAATTTGCAAAAAAGTCATCTCAATCAGAATAACTTAAGAACATATGCGAGTCTGCTGCGAGAAATGCATGCAGGATTCCTTCTTGTCTGCGAACATTTTTCAACTTCCTCAAATATTCGTATACAACCTTAAATTAATGTTGAGCTTGGTAGAAGTTTCAATTTTCTATGGTGTACTATGGGTTAATTGAATCTTTGATTATGTTTATAAAAGAAGATCGAATTGCGAATTACTTGATGAATTAATTCAGTTACTTTTTGTAATTCCGAACGACATCACTTAAATTCGCATTATTATTTTACGATTTAAAAAGTGCAGAAATATTACAATTGCGTTACATTTTTCGTGTAACCCAATAAAATATTTTGATTTAGTGATAAATAAGTAAAAGTTTTTTATTGTCCTTTCCTCAAGTTTCATCATTTTTAATAATATCAATTTTAAAATATGCATACCGTGTATGTTTAATTTACAACGTTATTTGTAAAGTTAAATTTGTAACTGTCAAATTTGCAATTGTCGTTTTATTTGTTTAATGTTTACCTTTCTACCCCATTTCGACTCTCCTGCGTTTTATTTTAATTTAATTAATTTACCTCCGCCATGCGTCATTATGTAGATGAAATTTTTACTTTATTTCTATATTAAACGCTTCGCACAAAGTGGAGATTTTTCATGACAACAAGACCGTTCTTGCGCAATAAATGTTTGTTGTGTAACTGTTTGTGCATGTATCCTTGTCAGCGTATTTGTTCAATGCGACAACACGGTTGAAAATATTACGTAACAACCCCCTAGCTATGGGAGCACTTCAATTCCGTAACAAATTGTCGTAGCTGGATACAGTGGTGACTTTATGCTAACAAGATATAGTGCGATATCACGACGAAATAATAAAATTTTTAACGGCTAAGATGAATATAAAATAATAAATTAAAATACGTAAAGAGCATCTGAGCAAAAGATATATGTTGGAAATGACGAGTAAATTGCTTCTTCAAGAATTTGCTTTTGCAACATTCGAGAGAAATATTGAAATGATAATACATTCTAGAAATGTAGACAACATTGCGCAAGTTAAATAGACACCGTGCATTTTAATGAGTCGAAACTGATGAAACTTATGAAAAAGCCAATAAAATAGTTTCGCCTGTTTACCCGCGAATTGAAATATGCTGCGAAACACTGTTGATTTAAATGAAATGTTTAAAGGCGCAGTACTTTCGCGTAACTTTTTAATAACATAAAGTTGCGTTAAATAGAGTGCGTTAAATGGAGTATAAAAAAAAAAGGAAGAATGGACAGAAACATTTTTCAACTATTGATTAACGTGTATTAAGAGGAATTTGGAAGTAGGGTAAAAAAAAAGTTGCGAAGCTCGCAGCGAAGTAGTAATATTCGCATACTCCGGCAGCAATTTACGGAATATTTTGGATAGATATCCGCGATCGTGCATTACTACGGGTTGTTACTTCGTCAGCTTCGCCCGAGATAATAACCCGCTTTGCATTCCTTCTCCCTTCACAAATCCAAATTTATCGCGAGATTATGCGGTTGATTGCGATGCCATAAGGTAAATTGCATCAAACATGCACCGTACGTATTCAGGCAAATCGATCAGGATAGGAATGGGTATCCCGGAAGTCTAACCACACTATTTTCTTCTTTTGGACTTTAGCGTTGTTTCTCGTGTACTTTTATTAGTGCTACTTCAACCAAATTATTATTTCAATTAAAATATATAAATATAAAATGTAAAATCAAAATTATTCCCAGTTTTATTTATCCCCTGTCAAGATTTAAAATTCCATGCTGAATAAGGCACACTCAATTTACTTTATTTACAAAAAAAATTATTTATTTTAAAATATATAGTGTTTTAATATCCCTGTAAAAATAGAATTTAAAAAAATCAAGTGGACCTTATTCAGCTCAGATACCTTCACGATGAACTTTACTTTAAAAAAAAACGAAGAACAGATTTTAAGGAAAATACTCTAATGTGAAATAAATTATCAATAACAATACCAATCAGATAGTCTCGCTGCTATTGTTGACGATTGTTTTCTCCGCGGTGTCGGTGTTGTTATTGGAATTCGTTTTGACGTCCATCTGATTGGACTTCATATTGTCCCTCGGGCCGTCCAGGAAGTAAGTTATCATACTGCCCTTCCCCTTGACTTGGATTGTCCCGCGGCACGTGAGCGGATATCCTTTATTGACAAGAATATCGCGGACCTCCTGGGTGACTTGAATCCCATCTAATACGCCTGTAGAATCCATCCTGGAGGCCACGTTCACGGCATTGCCCCAGATGTCGTATTGCGGCTTCCTGGCGCCGATCACCCCGGCGACCACCTGCGCAATCCGCATCGCGTATTGAGTATCTTTCCTCCTTCGAGGTTCCTCGACAGACTCTGCCGAGAGATTTTCTTTCGCACAGCTGAGTTCGAGTGCCGTTAAGCGAAATAATAAAAATTTAATGTCTACTCTTTTACGAGAAAGAATTGCACATTTGACGCAGGAACGTTTAAAGTTCAATCGCCTTTAGCATTAGAAGAAGTAGAATTAATATACCAGGTGGCTTTTTAAGCTACCTGATTTTAAGCTACCTTTTTAGCTATATTACATTTTAGAATATATTTTGAGAGAAATTGGTATAAAAAATTACAACATATTTTCCATTTTCTTAATTAATTTTCGGTATGCATTAAAATTTCGAGAGAAATTGGTATCAAATTTTAATGTTCTCCCCATTCTCTCAATTAATTTTAAATTGATACAAAATATAATTTTATGAAACTCCTATTATCACAAATTTTCAATATATTTGCGAATTCCCTTTCATCTTCCGTTTCGTTGCTGAGTGCAATTTACGGATTATTTATAAAGGATGTGGTACAGCGTGCGATCGAAAATTGCTCGGTTCACGTTCTTCAACATTACCGGTCCGATGTTGATGCCCACACGCATGCGGAAGTTATTAAAGCTGTGTTCATTGACATAGGCCAGCTGCTCGCGGATTCTCAGTGCGTAATCCGCCATAGCGACTACGTGCTTGAAATCCCGCATATCGCAGGTGCTTTTCGTTAGGCCTAGAGCAACAAAGAGAGAGGGAGAGAGAAAGAGACAAGGATGAATTTTGTGCGATAGTGGTGTCCCGATCGCGACGTCCTAATTTGACTAACAGGTCCGCGTCGTTAGGAAATTGTTAGGAAATTGCGCGAAAAGTCAAGTGGTCGTGGGAAATTAGATCTGCCTTCGTGGTACTAGAGAATTTCTATTGCGAGTATTAAAACGGAGGGTTCTGTTCGTGTCTGAATCTAATGCGAAATACATTTGGCAGTGATGATAATAAATATACGAAAAAAAAAAAGATAGTTTTGCTGAAGTGTTTACAAATTTAGCTAGGAATAAACCTGAAAATATTTATGTGTTGAATCAACTTAATTAATTATTAAAAAAATATTCTAGCCAAGAGCGCAAGAAAGTTTACCTACTTTTAATAGATTGTTATACATATTTTTCAATGCTTTTGCACATCTCTACACATTTAATAATATCTGTAAATTTTTATATAATTAAGTGTTTATTAGTTTTTATGTTACATAAATTAAGAAATACATATTTTTAAAAAAATACTGAAGCCGTGGACTTCAACTTTTGCATACACATAAAATACATGTCTGTTTATTGCTTGAACAAAGATTATTGCTATTTCTATAAATTGATTATTTTCTATATATGTTAAATTAATTAACTGCGCTATTTTTATAATTTATGATTTTTATTTTTCATCTATTCTTGCGATAAATAAATATATTTTACATATATTTTACGTATGCCTATTATTATGTACACGTTTGATTTTTAATATTGAAATCTATAGTTTCGATAGTTTTCAATACCATGCACTACATGATATTGAAGTTGGTTCCTAGAATGTAAAATTTTTTACAGCATTATCTTTTAGAGCGTCTTACATAATAATTGTAATGGCTCATAAATTATTTTTGAACTTACGCGTCTAGCTAAATTCTTATTTATACTTCCGCTAAAACTCGTTATTTCCTCGTAAACAAATTAAAAGTTAATTATCTCGAGATATGTAATAAAAATAATGTATATCTTATTATGCTTTTGAAAATTTTATTTGATCGCCAAATTGGTTAGAAGAAATCAAATTAAATTAAATTCATTAATTTCGACCAATCTCCGTGATTAATTGCAATTCTTTTCCGAAGCTATAATAAGAGCCGATGAAACGAGGGCGTAGCCATCGGGGGCGAGTTTAAAGGCTCGTCGAGTAGCGCGATGCCGCTAAGACTTTACGAGTGACATACCCGAAGCGGCCATATACGTGGAGCCCGTGCTCTTGATCTTCTCGATGTACTTGAATTGCTCCTCGGCGAGTAACTCGTCGAAGTCGGCTATGATTTCGTTGAGCAGCCTGAGGCATTCCACTCCTTCGTTATTTGCTTCGAGCTCTACATAGAACTCCGAAAAATTTGGTATCGAGGCGAACATAATGCAGACACAGTCGCATTGTTCGTGGTATAATTCCTGCGAAACAATTGACAATATTGTTCTGGGCATACCACTGATTAGATAAGGGTGTGTACTCTTCAGCGAAACTTCTTGTAACATCGAGAGAAAAAGGGAAAAGACAAGAAGTTCAACTGAAGAGAACAGATTTCATTTTTTTTTTTCACAAAATAGATTCAGATGTTCTACACTTTCTACAGGATTCTTTATCAGGAGTTTTGTTAACAATAAACAGTTGTATTAATTTTCGAATAATTATCATGTTGATTATTTTAACTTTCTGTATAAAAGTTTTTCACTATTTATTGTAATTGATTTGGCTTTTGAAAGGAAATAAGACACACGGAATTTCAAGTAGCGAGCGGCATTGAAAACTATAACCTGGTGCTTAACTTGGTATATGAAATTTAGAGCCGCTTCTGGGCAGGACAAGATAAATTAGGCAAATAGATAAATACTGGCGGAAATTCAGTCTGGAGATGAACGATTTAACACGTCGGTTGTCAGAGGTACTTAATTTATGTATACAGCTGGCGTGAAATTGTGAAACTCCAGACAGTAATCCTACATTGAAACATAAATGAGCGATATTGCTTAAGTGGTCTTTATGTGAAAACTCAGAATTGTCGTATAAAATTGATCAGAATTAACGATTAATATACTTGCGATTTAATCAGAAGGAGAATCGAAAAACAAAGAAATAAATGTTGCTTTTATGAAAAGTCGCCGTCGCGAAGTTTCTAGTTAAAACTCAATTAAGATAAAACTTTATTAAGATGAATTTTAAATATACAATGGGACTTCGTTCTATATGCATCTGTCCTTCAGTTAAAACGTAAATTGCTGTTTCGTCTATAATTGCGTAACCTCATTAGAAAATGTCACAATGCATTATAAATATCCTGGATTTTATGTTTACTGTATGTATGTACTTCGAGCACTTGTTACATATGCGTAGTACAAATAATCGATCAATAAAATTAGAGCAAACATGCACAGAGGAAAAACGTTTCTTTATATTCAGCATTTCTATTTATTTGACTTACATTTATTTCACAAAAACAATGTAACTTTAAACGAAACATTATTTTGTTGAATGTAATTTTTTTAGTTTTTTTTTGTTGCGTGTACATTAAACTACATTTGATGTATTGAAAAAACACGATTGTTTGGAACAATACTTTTCGGTAAAATAACAATGTCTTTGATTACATTAACAACTTTCCTGCAATCGCCATGTCAAGTCTCCACTTATGTGGCTCACTATCGCGAAGTAGCTTGCGGGGGTGTTTAATAATTCATAAGCAAAATTCAGTACACGCGTGCGAGCTTCAGTCACCTACAATTTCGCCTCTACTCCTCATTGCTCCCACACGCATCGCTATTTATTGTTATTAAATATTATTGCAATATTATTATTGAAAATCCCCTTATTGTCTTAATATTTTGAATTTTATTCAGCAGCTAAAGGAAAAGTTTTAATATCACATAATGTTAATTATAAGTAAAATAGTACAATAGTTTTATTACTAAAATAATAAACTTTAATGCAACATAGTTAAAATAAAGCAATACAATACTTTTATTAAAATAATAAAATTGCCCGAGAAAAAATAGACTTATGCAATTATATATGATTATATAATTGGCCATATATAACTAGATCCGAAAAATGGCGTGATAAAGATCCGGTAATATATTTTGTCTGATTTGATAATATATGTTAATATACGTTTATAATAATATAATAATATTTAAATGAGGAAATAATATGATTTTTATCTTTATGTAATCATATTCAGCTACATTTAACTATATATGTATATGGAAACAGATCTGGACAAATATGAATACTAAAAAATAAGATCACATTGCGCCAAAATTCCGATATTATTATATAAAATTACATAAAATTATATATGTCATTACGTCTTTTCATATCTAATTATTTATATTTATATATAATAATATTATATCAATTTTCTCTTGGGTGTTTACATAGAAAAAAAAATTTAATTATTTTAAAAATGTATTTATTTTACGATACATATTATATAAAAATCAAATAATTGCATTTTTTAATTTAAACATTAGTTTGCTTAAATTTCTTTAATGCATAAATTTCTGGACTTAAGAGAATTTGTTAAATCAGAAAAAACGTTTTTTTTGTGATAAGCTGTTGAAAAAATGTCATCTTGTTTTATCTGATACAGAAATAGAATGTGTGACAGTAATATTTATTATATTTTATATTTTTATGTACTTTTAGAAATTATAAATAAAAAAAAAGATTAAAAAAAAATTTTGTTAAATAAAACTTACATCTGAATTGACAGTAGACAGGAAATGGGCAGCTACGTGTTCCGGAAGTATGTTCGCGAGCAGTTTCTGGTTGTAGGCCTTCAAGTGCTCCATTTCCTCTTTCTCCTCGGTCGCTTGCAACTTCCACAGGAAATCCAATCTGTATTGGTACACAGTGCACGTCAATATTTCTTCGCCTATATCTGCCACGGAAAATATCTCGGCAAAATTGCATCACGCTTTTGGGGTGCTTTATGAAGTATATTGACATCTGGGATTCTAGAATTTTTTTTAACACATGCATATATTATGCCGCGGATTTTTTATGAGATATACAATTATAAACTGGCAGATTTTCTTATAATATACACGTGACAATACGTATCTTTCTAGCGATATACTTGCTTTAATTAAATTCCCAAGTGTCAATATATTCACGAGATATCAGGTATATAAATTTACTCGCGTCTCTCTATATACGCGGCTTCTATCTCGACTATGATATTATTCCGCAGGAATCAGTTCGCGAGATTGTCGATCCGCGACGTTGTTCGCTACGAGTCGAAGACTCTCGCGGGAAATTCCACGAGGGTTTCAAAGATTTGTAACATGCAAGTTCGGGATGTGTATATATATATATATATATCTACGGACTGACGAGTTGCGTAAGCTTCGGGGGAAGGCAGAAAGTTAAAGTGTAAGCATGTTCGAATGTTCGAACCTGTAGGTCGCCTCTGTGTGCTGGGAGTGTGCCACTAGGCAGGCCATGAAGAAAACCACTAAAACCCCCGCCAACCATCTTCCAGTGGGGTCGACGTCGTCCTCGTTTAGCGCCTGGTAAATGCTGACCCCGAGATAACAAGCCACAACGATGCTCAGTACGGCTACTTTAAAAACCGACGTTAGGATTTGGTACACCGCGCAGGTTACCATCACCAGCATCACTAGAACTGGGAACAACTGCAAGCAGCGATAGTTGTGAAATATCACTCGGCGAATTCCTTATAGTTTCATGAAAACCGTTTTCCACAATTATCCGTGCGAAAAATTTTCTATTACGAAATTGTGGGAAAGCGACGTAGGCTGTTCTTATTTAAGAAAAATCGTTGGTATCAATATATCACTTTGCAGGATTAAAAGTTTATAAAAATACGGTAGTATATATATAAAAATAACGCGTTACTGTTACTGTTACTTAAAAAGTAAGAATTCATTACTTTTTTTATTATTGGTTATAAGAAATTAAAGTAATAATAAAAGTAACAAAAATTTATTACAATAAAAATGTAAAGACATTAATAATAATTTTTATAAAAAAGATAATGGTAACTGTTAGATAACGGCATTACAAGTAATTTCAACCTGCCACTTTGTTTTTGAATCATATATTTCTTAAACAAAAGCTAAAAATAAAACTTTAGAAACATAAATACAAATACAGAAAGTTTTTTCAGTACATAAATATAGTTTTTATAATGTTATTTACAGTTTTGAGAAAATTTAGTTTTTTGTAAAATAAGCAAAAATGAGTCTCAAAACCGACATAGACAGTATGCTATTTAAAAAAAAATTTTTATATAATAGATTTTAGAGGAGAAGCTTCTTATAAAACACTTTACATAAAACATTTTTTGTCAATTTATACAAATATCTTATTTAATTCTACACAACATGTAGCGCGACAATATAGATTAGATTAAGTTAATTTAGTAGACAATGCTTTTTATTCTAGTTTTTACTGTTTATAATCCTATCAACAGGCTAATTTATGCTGCACTCCAATTTTATGTTTAAAAGCATATTATAAAAAAAATTAAAAAAAGAAAACAGAAGTAAAACAATTTTTAAAACGCTACAAATATGTAAAAATAATCTTATCAATAATAGTCAGTATTGTTTAAACTACGCAATTTGCACAAAAATCGTAAGAATATTATTTATGTATTTGAAAAATTTGTTTTAGCTGCATTTATATAGAAACAAGTTACAGATATATAAATTATAGGTTTTTCTTTTATAATTATTTAAATAAATCATATTTTTATCAGTATAAAAAAATAAAATGTTTGATTTTGGGAAAATAAAAGTGCGTCGCTGTAGACCTATGTCAGTATTGGTTCTTTTTTCTAATGATTTCTGAAATTTAATTATTTTGACTGTTCAAAATTTAACATTATTTTTTCATTAAATTATAGCAATATCTTATTAAAAGATTATTATGCATTTGCTGAACTGACGCAGTTTTTTCCGTCATTTAGGAGATTGTTGTAATCCCTTTTTTGAAGTATCTCCATCTTATCGTATTATCCGCATGTTTTTTGGGCAAAGACCCGATTTTGCTCGAGTAAAGGGTCATTTAATAATTAATGTCCTTCTATTCAACGTCATTGTCATTTATAATATTCAACTTACGTCGCAGAAAAGAATATAATCACAGATACCGACGGCATCGATATTCTCTGGCATTTTCATTACACTGATATTCTCATCCACCCATTGCTCGGAAGACAATGTGTTATTCTTGCAAGCCTCACTTCCGGTCAACGTTATCTGCAACGAGAGGAAAAAAATGACAAGGATTGACTATTATTCATCAATTTCTGCAAGAATGCAAAACGTTCGCAAGCAGTACGTGCACAATCCATCGTTCGATCGACATTCTTTCCGTTCGTGTGTAATTCAATCGCGAACGTTTGCGACAACTATTATTCCACGTCGTTTATGATCAATCGCAGTATCGACGTATTCGCGTCCAATTTATCGCCGAAAGTTTTAGCATGGCAGGCTCTAATTTATGTTGCGCTATACGATTTTGACATAATGAGTTTTCCAAAGTAAACGGCGGCAACAGTTATGGGATTGAAAAACGAGAGAGAGAGAGAGAGAGAAAGAGAAAATAGAAATCAAATGTCGGAAATTGGGGTTACAAATAAATTACTTATTTCAGTATTACGCGTGATTAATGTCTCGTACGGCTCTAATGGATTTTACATTTCTCGGTTTTCCGAATGTTAAAATTCTTGAATCATTGAGTTTGCTTCAATCGCTGAGCACTACTCCGCCTGAATATTTCTGAAGTTTTGAATTTTCGTGCTTTTGAAACAATAAAAAAAAAAAAAGATAAAATAAATTTCTCTCTCATATATTACGGAATTACGGTTTTACTCGCGAAACGTGAAGGGATCACCGCCGTCGTGATGCACGAGAAGTGTTTAAATAGCAGACTGTGACATAAAAACGTAAATGATAGCCGCATTAAAAGCTTCGATTACTCACCAGTGGCGATAGTACCGTGATGAACGTCAGAAACACGACGATGGACGCGATACTTTGCGCGATGATGCGATTCTCGAAGATCTGCAGCGCCATGCCCCTCACCCACGCTGGCACTCCCTGCGAAATCCCGCGCACGATTACCCCCTTCCCTCTCGACTAATGAAATTGGATAAATAAAGGGCATGCGATCCCCCCCCCCCCGGGATCATCGGGAGATTAATGGGCGTGCTGCGACCGAGATCGTTGGTTTCGGCAGTGGCCTGGAAGCTTGCCACTTGGTCAGGGTCAAAAAGAAAGTGGCACTTTTCCAAAGAGTTTTGTCATCGACCCGATGACGTACGTGACGTATCGTGCGATTTAAAAGTCGCGTCCGTACGGATGGACGTACATTTTTTATACAAGACAGCCGCGAGAAGGGAAATAATTGTCACTGCGAGTGTGTGCAGTTCTGTGATTCCCCCGGGGGAAAGCGTGGAAATGCATACGTGCATTCAGATCTCGGGAGAATATAAATTTCTCTATCCTCGGAGAAATTTTGCACTGGTAGTACTCACTTCGTTAGCGATTAAAAACTTATTCCACGTAAAAGCACTTAACAACAATGCTTTTACGAGTAACCTAAGAGTGCTAATTGTTCCTATTTTTCTAATTTTCTAAATTTTTTAATACTAACATTAAAAAAATATATATGCGTGTATAAATATTTTTTACACTTTTTATGGGTTGCAAGATGATAGAATAACTAAATTAACATTACTTTTAAGTAGAATAAATAAATTTTAATGATTAAATACAATATTATAAAATATTGTTGTAACTCATTAAGCTTCAAGAAACCTTTACGGATTTTTTTTGTTTAAAATCTTTGTAACAATGATTTTAATTATTAGACCGCAATTGGTGTCTCAAAGTAAAATGAATTTTTTTTTATCCAAATGATAATGGGATATACGGGAAAAAAGATATGAAGATCGAGTGGAGCTAAAAGAAATACATTTTTACTTTTCTACTAACAAATATTCAACTATTAAATAGACTATTAATAATAAATCTTGTTTCTAGTGTCGCAGTTAAAAAAAATATCACAAGATTTGTTTAAAATTGCTAAAATAGTTCTTTTATAATATAAACATTTCTCTAGCTATTTTAAATAGTTTTAAATAAAAAAAGAACAAAATTACTCACAAATAAAATATGTATATAATGTACATTGCAAAAAAAATTATGAATGGAAAGAATTACATTAACACCACTCTAAGTGAAAAATTCTCACCTAGTAATTAATCAAACGATTAATATAATCGCTAACCAAAGAAATACTGCCATTATAAAATTTCTCGAAGGGCAAGGGCACCTGTGGGTTCTCACCTCGTTCTTCTCCGCCAGTAAAATACCATTGACCAGGGCTATCACCAGTATGCTTATCGCCGTGCAGACGTAGAAGTATACGCTCCTGCAGGAGAACAAGAAAGATACTTTTTTTTAAATGTAATCTTTTTACGAGCTTTTTTTCGCGAGAAATTTTTCAAAAAAATCATCGGATTTATATCGTTTTACGTTAACTTATCGAACGATTTCCGCAGAAGTGTCCATAAATATTGGAACGAAGGACAATTCGACGATGGTAAGGTACGAGTAGACTTTACACACACCGGGCTCGCTCTCTCTTGAGAGCGTAGTAAAAGAAAGATACCCTGCTGCCGCTAGATATAGAAGGTAGGATTTATTGGAACGTGTATTTACCCGGCAAGGGTGATGGCTATTGCGACCACAACGACCATGTAGACGAAACCGGAGCACACAAAATAAGCCGAGAGCATCCTGTCCCTCTCGCGCGAGTACTGCAACAGGTTATTAAAACAATTGCAATATCGCGCATTGCTTCCGTTTACGAGCTGTTTACTGCTAACGGGCGCGCTTTTAATCATCGGTTACCGGTGGGCAATTTCGACGCGGACTTTCTTCTCGACGAGAAAATGCGGAATTTCGTTTCCGATAAATCGATTACAACGCGCACACGATTCAATCGACGCGGAATTCGAATAATCCAAATACACGATTAGCGAATTAACCGAAATTAAATTTAAACGATCTTCTATTAACGTGAATTGCCGCGTCGATTGGTCGCGTTCAATTGCAGATGGACAGTTCAGTACGTAATTACAGCTCGTATTTCTTCTATAATATGTTACCTTTATTAAATTTATTGAATTCCTAAAATCCGAGAAAAATTATTGGATGATGAAAAATTATTGTGAAATAACCATGTTAAAGGATTCTGCAAATAGAGTTTTTATTGCACAAGCTCGAGAATAATTTTATAAACTCTATCGCATCAATCAATGAGAAAAAGTTTCGTATATTAAAATTTATTTTATCAAACGTCAGAAAATTGTTAGGAGAAATATATATGAAATAAAATGAAAACTGCAAATGTTCTAATTAACAAACTTAATTTACCGCGATAATTTATTTTGACCAAGTATATCAGTAACGTAATTTGCTACCTTCTCTTCGACATCCGGTCTTCGGAACGTCAATATAAACGGCGTACAATGCTCCGCTCTTAATCGATCTATGCTTCTGGCATCGATCGCTCTCATTAGGTACTCGTTCACTTCGTCCTCGGGATCTTTTTCGCCCTCGATGGTTTCACCGAAGCCTAATCTGAAAGGCATGCAGCAGGTATTATTCGAGTATAAATTACCAATATGGAGCTTACGATAACATTTATCTTTGATCTGAATTATTCAATGATAACATTTTATATCAATTTTATTACTTTGATATATTTATTATTACGATGTAAATACAATTTTTATTTTACTCATTGCTTACTTTCAAGATACGATTAATTTATTTTACTGCTCGGGCGAAAAATAAAAGAAGAACGCAAGAGTTACAATGAAATAGTTACAAATTGTTTTCTGTTGCCACGAGGTCGGGTAACATTCGGCTGTTCCGTAATTGTTGGCAATTTTAGGGAATTATTTAAACGAGATTGTAATATCGTAACGTTTTAATGTCAAGGATTAAGAGATTAAGCAGCAATAATAGAAAAGCTCTTACTTAGTTTGTTTTCCGTGTTGCGAACCGTGACCCATAACCCTCATCTCTTTGGACACGTTACCATTCGCCGGAAAGGTTTTTCGCATCCCGGAACTAGTTATGTTGCCCTTAAATGTGTCTCCCGGGACAATCAAGTAGGTTCTGATGTTATGGTCCTTTAAGTACGCATTCCTCTCGCCCCCGCGGCCTTCCTCAACTTCGTAATACCCGCCCAAGCAATCTAAAGTCTCTTTCGTGATGTGCACACGTCTGCGAAACATCATATCTTTCATTTAATATTAGCTTTATTAATGTAACGATTTGATATTAGAAAAAAAAAAATTAATAAAAAAGGTTTTTTTACGATATGCTATTCTACAAGACATCAAGATCTTGTGGCTATCTAAAGTATCTTAATACTTTTAAAAGATATTTAGAAGTTATCTAAAAATTCTTTAACATTTTTATTACAAATAATTTTGTAGAACTTCTGATTAGACATTTTTGGCATTTTCAAAAATATTTTTAGAATATTTATTGCATAAGATGTTTCTCTTTTAGATTTTTAGAAAACATATCGAAGATATCCGCATTTCAAAACGTTGCGTAAGATTTTCTTTTTGCAAAATTTTTCTTGAAACTTTGACACCCCGAAGGAATGCGAAACTTCCCAACGGGGGTAAACATATTTAGGTGGGGGGACTTTTTTTCCTCCCAGTTATGAAATCACTCACGCAGAAGAGGACCGAAAAGTTTTCTGCGCGGGTCGAAGCAATTAAAGCGCGCGGAAGTTACGCGGAGGGTTTTATCGGCCGTAATTTATCGCCGCCAATCAAAATTAGCTTGGCGAAGGCAAGTCGGTCGAGGGCCTGACAAACCCGAAGCAAAATTGCTTGTACTCACCCGGGTATACCGCCGCTCTCCATGTAATTGGCTAGGGTCACGTCGTTGCTCCAAACATCAAACTGCCATTTTCGCAGACCGAGCACCCCGCAGTGGACCCGGCCCGTGTGGATCCCGACTCTCATATTCACGTTCACGGCCATTACCTCGCGAACCAATCTACGGATAATACAAACGCGCGTATTTATTGATACCTCCCTTGTCATTGTACAGGCGTGAAGATTAGACGGATGCCCGTCGTTCGGGGTTTGCGACAGCAGACAGGGGCCAAACCCTTCTTTCCGCGCTCCCGCGGAGTTTAAGTGTATCGGCGCGCTTTTACCTTGGCACACGCGAATCCTCGAACTATCGGAAAAGTATTCTCGGGTATTTTCATTTGAAACATGACGGTGAAACATTTACGCGTATAAACACGTAGACTTTTTCCCGGCCGGTCGAGCCAGCCCCCGTTCTCCAATTCCTCTCTGATTTCTGGCGCGTATACGTTTATCTCGTCCCATGAATACTTTAACATCGAGTTTCGCTTGCGGGTAACGCGGACTGGTCGCGATTGCGCCAGAAGTTTGCGGGAGAGGAAAACTTACGAGGGATTAAGTTACGCGAGGGATTACGAAGCTGAAATTTTAAACGCACGCGCTCTCGTGGTGAATTTATCTGCATGCAGTGACCTGTGGACACCGGTGTGGCCTTTCATCGGCGACGCGAATCGACCTCGCGAGCACGTACAACCGCGCGCTCTCTCTCTCTCCGAGGAAATCTTCCCTTTGACGATGGAACGCGTTTTATGAAAACACGAAACGAACCAAACGCGGGATATGTGGCGCACGGGATATAGTTTCGCCGGAAGTTCTGCAGTCGTTTCGTGAACTCGAGCGAAAACATCCTTATTGCTCAGACGTTACTTTGATCTGTTTAGCTTGTGTCTCTTCCATCCCTTTCTCTCTCTCTCTCTCTCTTTTTCAGTAGCTTTGAAATTTTATCCTTAGCTATTTTTATTTTGTGCTTCCTCTTTGTTCGCTGCCAAGCGAGCCGGGGGTAAGGACTATTATGTGGAGCTTTGATGTTGCTGATGGAACACGTGATAGATTTATTTTGTTATTTCATGATTTTAAACGGAGGGTACGTTCTGAATCGTGACGCAGCCATCTTATTGTACTTCGGCTTATGTCTTATCATATATATTGGTCTTAAAAGTAGCGTACACATACGATACAGCGGCGTGCCGCTTCTCTTTGACGATAAAAGAATAATATACGGTAAAAGCCTTGCCAAACGTTATTTGCGACATTAGAAGCGCGCGGACTTACGTTATTGCGTCGATCATGTCCAGTCCCATTTCTACGCAACAGTGAGCGTGATCGGGCCTTGGCTCCGGAAGTCCGGAAACGCAGTAATAACAGTCTCCGAGGAGCTTTATCCTGAGGCAGTGGTGCTCAGCGGCTAGCTTGTCAAACCTGCGAGATATTTCAGAAGAGTTCAACGACAATGCAATATTATATTGTAGAAAACCTGAGCCTGTCCGTGAACTCTACTTTAGGGAAAAGCTCAGAAAAAAAGGAAACACCTTCCCCGAGGAAATATTACCCAGATCTTTGCTGCGGTCAAATCCAACTTTCGCGAAAATCAGTTTCATAACAATGTGTAAAGAAGTACCAGCTACTTTCCCCACACGTAATTCCGCAACTTTGTGCAACTTCTGCAATTTTTCTGACAGTGCGTGCAATGCAATTTTTTACCTTTACCGTATGTTGTTGTCAGGTTTCGAAATTAAATCTTTAATTGAATCTCCAGCTTGAAGTGTTGAGCAAAATTTTAACAATTTATCGAGTAATATTTACAACTAAAAATTTGGTTTTTGATTATAATAAACGATTACAATTTTTTAATTATCTTGAAATAAATTTTAGGGGTTAATTAATTAAAATTCTAATTAATACAATTAATAAAAAAATAAGTAATTGTAAGTAATAATAATAATTAAAGAAAAAAATATTAAACCTAAAAATCACAATTAAACTGGCAATTTCTTATTGATAGAATTTATATTTATTTAACATGTTTTAAAAATTCTAGTCTTTTTCAAGCGTATGGTACAAAATTCTTAATCAATTAATCAAAAGTTTGTTGAATGTAATTTCTATCGATAAAAAATTGAAGTTCAATCGACTTTTAATATACTCTTGTTTTCACTGGTGGCAATAAAAGTTATAAGTGTTGTTAATAATAATCAATTTTTTAAATATAAAATACGTTTAAAAAATTAATGATTAACGATTAATTATTATTTTTCTTAATTAAAGGTATTTGATTTATTTTAATAATTGGTTAAATTATAATTATAATTT
The DNA here is from genome assembly GCF_013373865.1 of Monomorium pharaonis. Lineage (NCBI taxonomy): Eukaryota > Metazoa > Arthropoda > Insecta > Hymenoptera > Formicidae > Monomorium > Monomorium pharaonis. Next base: position 18,614,732 of record NC_050476.1, on the reverse strand, counting down.
TATTTATTATTAACTTTTAATAAATTATTTTAATTAAGCAGAAACTTGATTAATTATTTATACACGTTTAATAATTAATTCAATTAGATTACATTAGTTAATTCGATTAGTTGATACATTAATTATAATTACATATATTTTGAATTTGTTAGTTGATTGTTTTAGTTAACAAGTAAATTAATTGATTAACTGCTCAAATGTCTCCAGTAATCTTGTAATGTTGTTATTAGTATCTCTTTTTTATAATATGAACACATTTAGTAGAATTACATAGGGTAAATATGGTACCGCATTAAATTAATTCGAAATGACAGAGGGATGATGCGTCAACAAAAGTAAGGGCGCTCATAAACCAAGGGATAATCGGTTTATTCAGATTAGATATTCAGCAACGTCGCGTTCCGCGCGTGGTGCATATTATATGAAATTAATTTCAGGGGGCGCCAGAAGGGCGATATTAATATTTCACGCGTGCACCAAATCCACATAACGCGCAGCGTAGCGCGTGTTACGTTAATCTAGTTTAGTATGATACGTAGGAAATAACAGTGCCGATGGAATTGCGTACAACCAGCACGAATGTTAATTAAATCACTCAATTATTAACGCATTATCACTAAGTCTGAGAGATAATAAAGTTTCCATATTAATATTGAAATGGGCAACGTCTATCCAATGCAATATGGAAGGACGAAAAGCGTATATCTAGCGAATACGTTTATTCATAAAGAAGGCCCGATGATATCAGCCCGCTAATTCGATTTGCCCCGTTCAGGGATGCGACATAATCTTTTAACGATGCCGGAAATATCCGGGTCGGATATTATCTTACTCATTCTTCGTGGAGATTCAACGTTATTTACCCTTTGATCTTTCACGTTCCCTATAACACTTTCCGACCCGGGCGTTCTTTTTCAAGGGGGATTTCTCTCTTCTCTCGTGGGGATGAAAAGCGTTGCATTCGCAGAATTCCGGAAAGTGATCTGGGGCTGTGCACCGATACGATGAAAGCGGGCATCATCGCAAGGAGCGAAACCGGCCTTTATGACCTCTTAGCAAATCCCTCTTGGTAGTAGGATAAGTATACCCTGTTGACCTAAAAAAGTCACTAGGGACACAAAATCCATAGCTATCGAGACTTTTCAAGGGCCTCGTAGGATGTAAGGAATATGATCGAGGGAAGCTTTAAGAGTGAAAGGTGCCGAAAAACTTCCAATATAAACGCAGAGCAGATTGACATCATATTCGTCAGAGATAAAGGGCAAAAATTTAATAAATATAGACCCCTTAAAGATCAATACATTCTTAGAATATTATTTTGGTTTTCCCGCGTCTTAAAAAATCGTCAGATTTATCCCCTGCAAATTAAAGTAATAAAAAATGATTGATTTGATTTAAAAATAACGCGTACGTGATTTGTGAAACGTAAACGTATTTCGACGTCAAACTGATTTTTGACAAAACGCGAGATCTGTCCGCGAGATTTCAAATGGGACTTGTGTTCTCTGATATACAAAAAAACTTTTGTGGAATAAGAATATTTACATGACTTAAGGGATCAGAGGCAGGAGAATTGCATCGGGAGAAGGAAACGGGAAGAAATTGATATTTCGATTGAGTTGAGTGGAAATATACGTCGCAGTAATCCGCTACGCTTCTTATAAACGTTTTCTGAATAGAAAATAAAAATAGGGATTTCACAATGCACGATTGTGAATAACTCGGCGAGTTTCTCGAGATTTATTGACCGCATTAAAATTGCATTTTACTGACTCTTAGTGGTCAATTCCCAAAGTTACAACAATGGTATTTTATTTTTGGAAATATTGATCTTGCAATCGCAGTAAATACAGACGTAAAAATTGTTATTTACAAACGTTTATAGAATATCACTTTGTAAATATAGGTTTCCCGTGAATTAAGAAATGTTTCATATTATTGAGGTCAATTCTTAAACCAGCCAGCCACAAATAAAAACAGTGAATGAAATTTCTAATTAAGATTTTTTTTCTGAGAAATGTGCGACTAGAGAACAAAAGCTAATTTATCGAAATAAGCATAATGTATTAAGAAAGATGCAGAAAACTCTATAGTATAATATTTTCTTATTATATTATTAAAGACAATGGCGCTGACAATTTGATTATTTATCGATCCTAATACAAATTGATTCTACTGTACAATTTTTGCAGATTTAAAATTAACACTAATTAACAATAATCCTTTTGTTTTATTACAATGTTTCTTACCGTGCAAAAAGTTCGTTGAGCAATCTGACGAGTTCTTCGGCAGTGCATTGGTCGGAGAGCGAGGTAAATCCACAGATATCGGCGAACAAAATGCTGAAATATTTGAAATAAGCATAAAGAGGGTGTCAGTTAAATTGATTTACAAAATAATTGTCGCATTTTTCTCAAGCGAATTCTGTAATTACTTCAGCGGGCGTCAAACGGGTCGCGGGGAAGCGTCGAGGTAAACATTTTCGAAATGGGAAAACCGGGAATGAAAAATTGCGGCAAGTTCGCGGAAACTCACGGAGGAAGTTAAATGAACGTGACATTTGCTCTTCGCGAATTCGCCGATTAAGTTAGATTGACCTGGGTGCTCGGTGAGACGTCTGATACTGGGGAGATTGGATGTAACATCTGAAATCCACTTAAAACCAATCTAGAATTCTCTCTATGCAGCCGCGCGTGACTATCGTGTGCGGAGTGCACGGTACCGTGATAAATCGTCAAGTTTCGAAGCATCTGGCGTGAGTGCATTATGGGATGATCGTGCACATCATCTCGTACACGCCCGCCTACGCATAATGTGCTCGCAACGGTGTAAATATTTGTAACAATCTCAATGACATGATGTCACAATATCCATGTCAATTATTTTCTAAAATACGTAAAATACTCCGACTTACAATTCATAATTAACTACGTCCGATCAAAACGCGGCACGGGAGATTTATAAATTTCAGAAAGGTGCTTTACGAAAAAAAAAAAAAAAGGAAAAGGTTTTGCGATAGGGGGAAAAAACTTTGTGTCGCCGGGAGGGATTACAAAGTTTAACCTGCTGTGAATTTCAGTGTAAGTAGCGAGCACGTATTAGAGGACATAATGTATAAAGTAGTTATGTAAATTTCTTTGAGCTCTGGTAACAAAGCGGAACTGGGTCTCGCTTGCAAAATATCAAAGTGGCATTATCGAAATGATACTTCGGTTCTCCTTTTTAAGCTGCGCGTATTAAACGGAGCTGCTCTATTCGTTCGCGGACCACATCCGGAACAGCGTACCTGACGTTCTCGTGTCTTTGAATATAAATTTTGTGAAACATCGTGTCCTTCGGCTTCCCGGCTATGTCGGCTTTCATCTCCATAGCGACGTGCCTCGGTAATACGCTGAGCAAGAGCCTCTCCTGAAAGATATAAGTTAACATTATGGGGATTTGTTTGCCCGTATTTATGGAGTCGTTTAAGGAACGTTTTATTGGTTTAGAAACAATAAAAAAAAAAAAGTAAGTAGACATAATAAAAGAGCTAACGTGAGGGCTTGACAAGGCTATCATAAAAATAACTCAAAGAGAAATTAAATTGCAAATATATTGGATCATTGAATTACATCATTATTTCTTTTATTTGTATAATAAATACTTCTGCAGATATAAATTAAGCATTAGAAAGAACTAGATAAAATGCGAGCTGCTATATAATAATAATAATTGAAATGCAATTTTCCTCAGTTCAACTTTACTCCCGAAATAGTTCCATTAATTACGTTATACAATTTATATTGTTCTTGCGATGTTGTCATAATAAGATAATTTAACGTTTTATTAAATTTGCCGATATGCTGGTGTACGGGGGAAGGAACGATTTTGCCGACAAATAGATCTAAAAATAATTATGTTGAGCCATTAAAAAAATTGAACGTTATATCGGACGTTAAAACTGGTTGCTAGAACGTTGAAACTTTCTGCAGCAATATCACGCTTGAGCGTCTTACATAATACATTTTGATGGTAAAACATAAAATTATTTTCTAATCTGTATCACGTAAAATTTTTATGCTGCGGCAAAATTGCCTTCTTTCCGTGTACAAAATAAATTCTTATATACGGTAATGGATTAATAACAGTCGTTATTAAATTAGTCCCCAGAATAGACCCAATAGTCTCCTAAGAGATTTGTGGAGGATCATTATAGACAGGCCAGCTTGAGGGACATGCCGGTTAATATAGACATAAGATCTGCGTTATTCAATAACTACTACACTATTAATCCACTATGCACGTGCACGTGCACGCCTGTTACGTGCGTCATAGGTATCCATTGAAACCTCCCTCAAGTTTAGTCACAGATTCTTGAAATAGTTTCGAGTCGTTTTGCCATATAATACGATCTCTGATATATTCTTAGAACTCGTTTAAAAAAGGCGTTTAAAAGTGAAAAAAAAAAGAAAACTAAACTTTCGCAGACTGAAGGGGGTTGTAATTAAATGATAAAATCTAAATTCAGTCGTTTAGGTTTAAGTGGATCTTATCTCATCTTAACGCGACTTTAATTCTTTAATTTAACTTCGAGGTTGTTTAATGCCGTACGTAGTTGCTCTCGCAATATTAATGCGCGCGGACGTCTTGAAACTTTCGCGAAATCACGGAAAGCGGCTATATTGTGCGCGCGCTTGTACATGGATGTTTCCCACGATTGTCGATCGGATACCACCGCGGTATCGCGGAGCTAAAGCCGAAGAGTCAGCCCTCCGATAGCCGGTAATCTTTGCTATTCCGCGGGGATCATGTACGTCGGGCTGACATGGCCTCGGTTTAACATACACGGGTGGGAAACATGCATGTCGAGCCGGCAAGTATATTGTTCGAAACGTAGAACTTGTCAACATCGTGGGAACCCCCTCAAGTGGCGGGTGAAGTCGACGACAAGCTTTTGCATCGATGGTCGATACACCGTGGACGTAGTCGCTTGTGTGAGCTTTTAGAATACTGCATGGCGATGCAATGTGCAAATCCACGTGTAACATAGACACGCCGTTCGATTCCGATTCTATATAGCATCACAATTATTTTTATCGTACCGCTGTGCGTTTGTCTCGCCGATTGTGTTAGCTAAAGTACAAGCGATTACGTGTGTGACTCAAGGATTTTTAGCAACTAAACTTTAAATTGAAGATAACTATAATTATGTTACGTCTCGTCTAGTTAGTTCCAAGTGGAATTAAAGGTGCATGTATTACATCTTAAAATATTACGAAAAGTTAAAAAATTTTATAGATTAATGTATTATTACGATTGAGTATTTGTAGAAAATTTGAACATAACTTTCTTATTGATTTAATATATTTAAATCTTTTTATTCTTGATTCTTATGAAAAAGTTTTGTACATTACAAACAGTTAATTTCACAACTTGATTTATATTTTTTCAAATATCTATGCATTTTATTTAAATATGTAAACACTTGATGTAAAGTTTAAGTATTGTACATATTTTATATTTAAACTTGAATCTCAATGCTGTGCCTTTTATTTTATTCTATATGGTTTTCAGTCTCTTATAGTCTTATTGACAGGTGTATCAGTTTGTACCCAGATTTCATAACATTTAAAATAATATTATTAGAAAAATAAGAAAAAGGAAAATATAAATAAAACAATTTTAGAACGCTAGAATATGTAAAATAATTTAATATTATCAATAATATAAATATAAAATACATACACATATATATAAATAAAATAGATTTTAACTTCTTTATTTAATAACTTAAGAAGACTATGTTCTTATTAATTAATTAAGAATTATTTAGTTTCTGAGAAATAAGGGAGTATAATTTTAAGAAACTTACATTCGTTTTGATGATTTTCCTTTATTTCGACAGAAGTCTCATTAGTCTAAAGAATTAGTTATAAATCTATTTTCAATTCCGGAAATTGGAGAGTTGCTTCTAGCCGCTTTTAACTTTCTTCTCTTCAAAGTTGACTTCTCCAATATTGATTTCTTTATTATTGGTTATCTTTAACTCTCGTTTTGTCGTGGTTTTTTTCGCTCTTTCCCGAATTAAGATTAAGAAGGGACAAAGAATAGAATAAATTACTAAAATGAATCGAGGCCAACGAGAGAACGGTTTTTACTTGTAAAATTAAAGAACAATACACCCGCGGTGTATTGCGTCTCTCGTACCCAGTCGACAAACGTAGAAATTTACATTCAATATATAGAAGACAATCATATTATTTAATTTTCTTTTTTTCCCCATTAATCTGAGATATTATTGTTATTTGCTGCTTTCGCTTTCTTGACGAAGTATGATCTGCCTTCTCGGTGATTGAGGCGATTCTGGGTTATCAAAGACATCAGCATTTCGATCGCATATTCGTCACTGTTGTTGAACGCATACCCATACATTCGACGTAGGCGACGACAATGTGTCACATACAATCACGGGATGATCGTAGGCGATCAATGAGCAAGCGTGCGAACAATAGCCGATTGATATCGCGACTGTGTTCACGGATTTCTGATTAATAATATAAAGCCCCTCTCGTCACTAGGGCGCCGTGATTATGAGCGATAAGATGCTATCTTTAATAGATCTTAATAGACTTCGCAGCCTGCCGACGTGATTATTTCGGTTTCCGTTATTTTTGTACGCCCTGCTGGGAATGAACTGTAATCAAAGAATTCCGATCGTGATCCTTGTCGCACAACGATGGTATTTTAAGCTCTCTGGACGTATGACACGTAAAGGCATTTAGCCGAGTGCTTTTTATATCAGTTATGCTATTGTATATTTCACAATAAAATAAATAAAAAATATACGTATAAATATGAAGTGAAAGATAACAAAGTTTAATAATTTACGTATTATAAGATAATAAGGAGTAAACAGTTCACATTTACCAAGCCGGAAATAAGAAAAGGCTAAAGGCAGACTAGGATGTAATTTTTAATGATAAAATCGATTTCTGTTTAAACATTTAATATACTGCATTTCTAATATACCATTTATAAAATATGTGTATAAACTTAATTGTTAATTTTCTTAGATTTCTATATTTTAATCATTATTTTTATATAATATTTATACTATTTTCTCAATATACATGCTTGATTTCAGGGATTTGTTAATTATATATGATTGATGAAAAAGAGAGAGAGTTAAGTAAGTCAGAACGTCCTGTCTCTTCTAATATTTTTGTAGAAATAAATTTATTTTAAACATTAATCTTGCTCGTGGGTCCGATTATTTAATAATAAATAAAAAATAAAATATGCACATGGCCACATATAAAGAGAGAGTATACATAAAGTAGAAAGTATAAATAAAGTAGAAAGTATAAGACTAGACAGAAATAAAAATGTTTGGTAAAGACAAACGAAGAAGTAGTACTGAAATGAAGTAATGACAAAGTTAAAGCAGCTTGTTCATTACATTCGTTCATTTGTCTCAGAAATAAGGAAAGCGTTGTTTTGCCTCTGTTTTGAAGTGCATTCCGCCGTTGTTTAAAAAGTTCAACAAGGGAAAGAGCTGCTCCAACAGGACTGACTAAAAATGCGCGCGAGGAAAAAAAAAATAACGATGAACAATCGGTGCACTCTATTTTATTAAAGGTCTTGTGCCTAGGCAAACAGTCCGTCTATTATTCCCTGACTGTTGGACGACACGTTCACGCAGAATAAATTCACCCGGCGACTTTGCCGGACAACCACCATATTTCGATCGGATTTGCATGCTTTTCAACGCAGACGCCGTTTTGTTTTAACACACGCGGTGCTAAAGTTCCACAAACAATGGAGCAAAATGCGGCGCGCGCATATCGGATGATACCCGTGGTATCATAAAATAATAATTATGCCTCAATACCGTTTAACATGCCCCCGTGGGCATAAAATTCCCACAAAGACCAGGTGCGCGATAATAATTATATGCACGCGGGTAACAAAGAATTGAACGAGTGCAATTCAGTAAATAATTTGATTTCGCACTTTTTAAACATTGATACTCTTTTTAAGCTTTCCCTTTTTATTATGCAATGTCCATTGCCATTTATTAGTTGCAGAGTAGGATGTAATTTATGAAAGATTTATGTATCTTGTTTTATTGAAAAGGTATATAAACACACGGTTATTAAATACTTTCTCTTGTGTACCTAAAAATACTGCAATTTTTCATTATTTATTAACTTAAAAAATTCTTTAATGCAAGAAAGTAGTATTTCCTTAAAGAATTTGGCGATCTTAAATTACAACAATATTATATTTTTATCTAAATGTTACAATAATCTAAAGAATATAATATAATTGTAATTTTGATTTGTACTAAAGAGTATTAAAAATTTATTTTTCTTTATTTCTAAAGATTATATTATTTATTACATATTTCTTGTTCTTGATTCATGGAAATTATTATCGAATAATAAGAATACGTTTTTCTTAATATTTAAAATGTATAAAAATTTTATATATAAGCAAATTACGTCTGTTTAAAGCGTTATACGATTTTATTTTAATATTTGCATTTTTGTAAATACATTTTCTGAATAAGAGAATGTTCTTTTACTTAAATGACTTTATAAAAAAAATTTGCATATTTATCTCGGTGAAATCGATGTCTCAGTTTTCTACGCTACAGAAAACTTGATTGCGAATTTACCGGGAAATCTGTAGAAATGAAAGAATGCACAATGATTCTGAATACTTCCTATACGTACGCTTACCTATATACACGTTCACCTACATACGATGACAATCGCTCGTGAAATGTTCCATCGGCGAATCCTTTCGGATCTCCGAATGGAAGTCCAAATCGAATCGCTCGTTATCGCCATACCCGGAATTCTTTGTGCGAGAGATTTCTAATCGCGCGTCCTACAACGACGATATTATACGCGATCGGCAGCGCGGCGCGTTTTCATCTTGGAACCTTGCAGCTGATTGAATTCGCATTGTGCGATTGACTACAGCGCCTGACGTCCTTTAGTCGCTCTTGTCGAATTTTCGCTTGGTTTGTTAAGAGCGCTAAAAAGTCCGCTCGAAAATCTTCTTACTTTCGTAATTTTTATTTATTACTTTTTAAGCCGTCTTTAGTTGACATTCTTCGATCGGAATTCTGTCGATATTATATTATATTATTGGAAAACAAAAGGCCTCCATTATTCACTTCTTTACAGATTGATTTTGTAAAGTTTTTATGTATATAAATGCTTTCCATCTTTGCAAAAGTGTTTCCAAATAATCAAGACATGATTTAAAAGTGATTAAAAAAAGTGATAAAAAGTTTTTATCTGTTTACTCTTGAATTTTATAAATTAAAAACGTTTTATTTACCAAATTGGAACAATAAGTTCTAACACATACACAATATAAAATTTAAGGATCAAATTTTATTATTTAATTTGAGTCATATTAAATTATTTATTAATATCAACTAAATAATGTTTTTTTTTTTCGAGAATACGCAAAATTATTAGATTTATTAAAATCATCAAAGAGATACATAAAATTTCTTTTCATAAAACGTCTTTTTATCTTTTTTCAAATATAAATTTAGAATAATTTTGATTTCTATATTGATTTCTATATTAAAATAAGGATTATATATATCTATATATGTACATTTCCTGATTGATGAATTCGGGCCACAGTCGTGGTTTCCGAACATAGGACACAACTCCCCTTTGTGCATTCACGTGCGGTTTACATTGATGGCGTCATTAATAATTAATAAAGGCGTCAATTACTCGAGATTCCAGTAGAACGATGCACCGAAGGATTGATAACGATCGTTACTTCCATGACATGGCTTTATTAATGTCGATTAGAAGATTATTGGATGTGACGTTAAAACAGATCTCTCAATTGTGATCTCAGAGACGTCTTTAAATATAATCATTTTCCTCGTCGTTAATAGATAATTGTGTCAATTGGCCGCATTTATTTATTACTTTATAAAATGTATGAGAATAATTCATCAAAATAGAAAGAGATTTATATTTATCTTTTTTGTTGTAGTCTTATATAGAAATAAATATTTTTAATACACGATTAAATATTTTATTTAAGGAGAATTTATACATACTTTTTTATATATTAATAATCAAAGGGATGTTTTATTTGTTTGCTATTTAACATTTTATTGCTGTAAAAAGTAACAAATACATGAAAACAAATGTACGTCATAATTAGAGAAGACTTATATTAAAATCTATTCGGCACATTTTATTTAATTCAATTATCTTTTTGCATTGCGATAGGTGCTATAGTTTTGAAACTAAATAAAAGTTACATTATAAATGACAAAAATTACTAAAAATAGGTTTTAAATATTATTAAATATTATTTAATTATCAAGATGTATTGCAGATATAATGTAGCATTAAATAATAAATAATAAATTGTTATAATGTTTTAAACTATGAGATTTTGCTAAATAAGATTTTAGTAAACTTAATAATTGAAACATTATTGTAGCTGTATGTGAAAAAAAAAAATTAAATTTTCCAACGTCGAAGCTTCACGTATCATGTATTATGGTTCCACTTGGTTTCTTTTCCTTATCGATAAATGGATTTCGTCGTGGTCCTTTAAGTTAATCTTCAATTTTTCTAGAGATCTGACATTTTATTATCTTCCTATATTTCACATTAATCCCTTTTGTTCACCGGATAACGTAGCTTGTTAGTAACCTTATGTTACAAGCTACATTTATTACACAGGATATCTTGTGATTAATGACAAAACCTGCTCGTGTGCAGGTAGAACAAATAAAACTTATAATTAATTGAAAAATGCTGTATCATTTTGTAATTTTTGCAATAATTAAAAGAAATTAATTATTAAAAATCACCGAACAAGCGCATATCTGCTCGTCCTATTGCCAAATGCAAGCACGCAATAAGATACAACTGTCCACACAGTGTCGGAAATAATCTGTTGAAATATCGAATAACAATGGCGCAGAATCGCATTTCAAAAAATATTTCTTTTTGCTCTGTTCGTGAGGAGAAAATGAGAGAATAATTGTCATTTCTGGATTATCTTGTAGACAGCATGTTAATCTTTATAAATATTATTAAGACACAACAATACTTTCATCGAGAACAAAATAAATTGATTTTTATGTGATGTTTCTTTGTGAAACTTCGTACCACATGCAGTATCGAACATGTAGCTTTCTATTGTTTATCGTACTACTGTTTTACAAAATTATGTTTATTATTAAATTCTAACAAATAATGCCTTACGAACATTAATAACAAGTCTTTGAAAATGCAAAAAGGCGGAAATTTATTTAAAATTTAAATTATAGAGCTGAAAAAAACCAGAGCGTTTAAAAAGACTGAAACTTTTGCACACATATATACACAATAAGATATTTTTATTTCATATTTGTTTATTGTATTGAATAATACAACCTACGTTATATTTTTCCTACGCACATAAAATGTCAAAAATTTAAACTAAGATTAAATTGATCTTTAAACTCTGTTATCATTTGCCTAATTCGGTAAAGCATGTATTTAAACAATATGTTTTACGAATAATCAAAAGTAGAGCGACGGGACAATTAAATAATAGACAAATTCAATCTGTGCATCAATATAATTTAGTAAATATTAACACATCTCTCTTCAACCTTAAACAAATCTAACATTAAAGCTGATACATTCAATAATAAATGTCATACTATACTGTGCGGAAGTAATGCGGCATTGCAACATGATTATAATTGATTGTGGCAAAATTGAGTAAGACTAAAGAGTAAAATTGTAACAAAATTGCACACTTATTTATTTTGTAAAATAATACAAAGTGGCAAATACCGAAATAAATTCTTGCTCTAGTTTGCTATAAAAATATTTCACAGATAGAAAAACGCAAAAATCAGCTAAATAAAAAGTAAGCTGCAAATTTTATAACTGGAACTATCTTCGTACTTTAAAGTTGGATTATGAAAAAGATCATTTGCCATGGACAACACATATATGTATAATATAAAGAAAAGTTTGATTTTATTATACATTTATTATACATAACATGCTCAACAAATATGAAATTAAAAATCTCTATTATAATTTTATTATAATTACTTGAATCACGTTAACGGTAACGTAATAAAATGTTTCTATAAACATTGTGCTGTAAATGAAATATACGTAATATAGAGAGAACATATAAAACAAAATATTGAAATATCTCAAAATTATCTCGGCAAGCAAACATGTTTCACACAAAAGTTGTATATAAGCTTATTGTACACGGTACAAGTAATATACTAGTACAGTATACATATCGTAACAAGAAATGAGGAAAGGATTGTATATAAACTTATTAATCCTAAAAAAACCAAACGCATGCTATCTATCGCAAAGTAGTGTAGAAATAATGTTTTATTTTTTTTTGTCACAGAAACAGCAAGAAAGTTATTTTTCAGCTTGCAATCACCATTGTGTGATATTACAGCGACTCGTTTGTCATCATTATTGCTGCAGTCGTATTTTGCCTTGTAATTGGCAGCGTACCAAATTAAAATTCTTTCAATCGATGATCTTTAATAATTAATTTTTTGCGCTAATTATTGCGAGAATTGCAAAACGGTACAAACTTATCAATTCAATTTAGTTTTCTACGAATGTTTTGTCGATAATTTGTCCAACACTCTGCATATATGTGTCATCGTTAGATTATCGTTTTTTTTTTGTGTAGTACATTCGCGGGAAAAGTCTTAATTTTCTTTTTAAAACTTAGACTTGAAATCTTTTTCTAGAACGTAAAGGTTTTATAAACGTGACCGGAAGTTTAGTTTTATATTTTCATTGTAAATTATTTTTATTATTATTAATAACTTTTCACATAACTTTTTATTATTAGAATTAATCAGTATAAATTTATAATTTCATAGTTTTAATTCTTTGACTCTTTAATTAATTAATTTAATTAATTAAATTCTTATTACAACGAGCAATATGTCAATCCGAATCGAATACAAAGTTTCTGCAGTAGCGTACCTGTTGCTGATTCTCTCGCTGCGTAGTCAGACGTGCTTCGACACATTGCCGGGTTTCAAGGAATGCCTGTCTTTGTGCCAATTCCCGTGGGTGATGTGTCAGTGCACCGGCTACGTTCGTCCCGCCGACTACGACCATCGAACTCAGCAACTAAAATAGAAATAAAGTTTTACAGTTAGATTCAGTCAACTTAGTTGAACCATTGTTTCTCTACTGTTTTAAACCTTGAATTGCGTTAATTTTAGCTCTGTATACTCTGTATACTGTTAGCTTTTTTCACTTTTGTAAAATTAGAATCTAATGTTAGTAGTAAAATTAATAATAGAAAGAATATTAATGGTAATTTTATGTTGACATTTTTATTTCGAACTATTTATAAATAAAAATGTTCATAATATTACTATATTAAATATTTTGAAAGTGCAGATGTATTAGAAACAGTAAATTAACATTTGTTTCTGAAAAAATTTACGCGCGGCTTTTTAAGGCTCAGTGGGACATCAATGTCCTGTACATTCAAATATGTTAAAATATACTCCAATTTTATAATTTAGGAATTTTATCTAGAGTTGCTTCAAGTAGACCTTATAAAGAAACTGTTTACAATATTAGAGCCCGAGATTCAATAATGAGCCCGTTAAAAAATAATGTCAGCGTTGTTGATAAAAGTGCACGTTGCGTTTACTGAGAATTATCCAATTTAAATCATCCAATTTAAAGTAAATAAAAATATCTTTTATAGTATAATAAATATATAGATTTACTAGAGTATAAAAGATAATTTAAGCTGTCAGAAAAATTTTACAATTCCTACAAAAAACCTGGATCTTAGAGACTTAAAGAATGGATTTTCCTTAAAAATTTCAAAAGAAAAATTTTTTAAATAATTCCTTAATTGTGATATTAAATTCATGTTAATTAAATAATCTCTCTATAATATTAATTAAATAATATCCTCTTTTAAATTAAAACAAAAAAAAATAAGTTAAATAATTTTGAATTTTGATTACATAATTTGAGTGGAAGAATAAAAGTTTTTTTTTCTTTCAAACGCTTCAATCTTAATAATCTTGAATACTTCACGCGATGCATTTTTCTTGAAAGATTCAGCAAATCTGCCCTTGTAAAGCGGGAGAAATGTCCACAATGAGACGGATCATAATTTTTCGATTGTAACGAAAGAATTGTATGCGTGTCCACGAGCGAGAACGAGGAGGAACGAGTGGATTACGAGTGTCACAAGATGAGGATCGAGAACGAGGCTGCTAAGAAGAGTTTTAATGCCGGATCAGCGGCTATAAGCCGGGGGGGTATCGGGTAGAAAGGAACGTAGTAGGAAGAGAAAGTTTAATACTGGATTAGCAGAGTGCAGGAGCGGAGATTAAAGGAACGAGTCGAGGGAGGGATGGAGAGGGATATCTTGCAAGCGCGATGAAAGGTATGGAAAAAGCGTTATGGAAATAACAAAGGGGATCAGACTGGAAGCTGCGGCACTGAGTGCAGTGCTAATCCGATAAATCACGATTCGTTACGATTGAGATTCAGCCGCGAACAAGTAAACTATTGTTTTAAACAAATACGTTCCTCCTATTCTGTCATCAAAGTCAGATACTCGAAACATATATGTACACACACACACACATACGTTAATATTTTGATTATTGGTGGACCTAACCCAAGACAATATTGGAATTTTATGTTCATCTCGATCCCTTCTACTTTTTTACGAGCGTTGACTCACATGTTTTGGGACACCCTATATGTATATATATATATATAAAAGTTTAATTAATGACATATACGTAAAGTTGAGAGCATTTGATTCGAGGATTAATTTAGCGGATAACATTTTTAACTACTACTTTTTTCGCCACCAACCGGGAGTTGGTTTCGTTTGCCATCGTCTGCGACATTTGGCAATATTTGGTTTCGGGTTAAACTGGCCGGTCGAACTTTACACATGCGTGACGATTTTTATTTTATCCAGTTGTTGCGCGAGCTCTCTACCTTTGCGTATCGGAATCAATTTAGCCGCTGGCCCCTTCGGGGGTGTCTCTCTGTCGAAGCCGACAAAAATGCGTATAAACGGATGCAGAATCCCACAAACGGCGCCGCACCACGTACACGTGACTTTGTAAAGCCGTCGACGTCGCCCGGCGATTCGGTCGGGTTTATCGGTGGCAAATTTTCCCCCGCGAATGCACCGCACGTGCGGCTGCAACGACGCACCGCGCCCGGCACGTTTGCGCCGTATGCACTCGTGCCGCGCCCGCGTGTACGGCATTTGCAGACTTTGTCGCGACGCCGCCGTCGACTCGAATTGTCTGACAAAAGGAGCCGAGCGACATGGGCGAGATAAATATATTCGTACAAATCATTGTGAGAGACGTGGAATTGAATTTTACGCAAGCTGCGCATTTCGCGTGGGAGAACCGAGAGACGAGAGAAAGGTGGCTTTTTTTTTTTTTTTTTGGTACGCGATCGCGATTTTATTATACATGCGCATGGCCAGAGAAAGGGGTTTACGTTAATCTAGCGATTATTTTTTAACAACGTCCATTATGATCGTTACCGCCGTGACCTGTAGTCACCTGGAACGTAAGCCAGGAATTACCGTTGCTCTGCGTATTATTCAGCTTACATTTGAATTTTTTAAATGCTGCATTAAAGTATTACGAGAGGGACGGCAGCTTTTTAAAGGGGAGAAACAAACGTGGGTGGAGAACGGCGAGGGAGAAGATTTCTTCATAGCTCAAAATTATTTGCCATTACACGGTTAAGCAATCATTCAGTTAAGCCGTTGTTTCAATTCCATCAATCACACTTCTCTCTTCCTCTCTCTCTCTCTCTCTCTCTCTTTCCCTCTTTCTCCGTCTCTTCTCATCTTTCCAGGCTGACAGCACACATTTAAGATATTGCACGAGATTGATTATCAACGCGCAGTGTGCAGGAAGTGCGCGTAGGAAGCGAAAGCAGGCGGACGAGCGTTTCGCTCTCGAGAAATATCTCTCGCGGGGGGGGGGGGGTTTACCCGCCAATTGGCGTCGCCCTTATTTTTAGACCCCGAGCCCTAACGCGCTCTCGTTACACGATCCAATAAGCACAATGTGAAATGGAGGAGGATTAGCGACGACCCTCACACTTTCTTTTTCACGCCGTGGTGGCGAGATGGGTGTTTAAGGGGTCGGCGGCTTTGCGGCTTTGCACGAAAATCGATGGCCGCGCTTTGAATCAAAAGAAACGACGACGACGACGACGACGACGACGGCGGCGAGGATGTGAGAGCCGGCTTCCGGTCGCCATCGGCGAAACTTGTTTTGCACATTGGTCAATATTTAAATAAGTTCGCGTCAATATTCATCGCGGCGTGTCCTCGAAGAAACTTTGTTATCGAAGTGTTTTAGGCTCGCGGTCTCTTGCCTCGAGTTCTGTCCTTCGTTCCTTGAGCAAATGAGATATTAAATGTGTTGTGTACCTCGACCGAGTGGCGCGGGGCTCCTCCTTTTTGTTTGCCGTGGGATGGAAAATGATAAAATCACAAAGCTTCTTTTCTTTTAATTTAAAGTTCGGTTGACAGATTAATCAATCTATGTCATCGCTAATGGTTACGAATGTTTGGATAATGTTAAGGCAATTGCGTATCAAGGATATGCTTTTGACTGTACAATACCGGTTAAAAGTTATCGAGGTTGAAAAACTGTAGGCTTTTTAGATTTATTCTCTTTTGTCTTAATTAACGATCAAACGTTTTTTTGGAATTATGAATATTCGATAACGAATGATTTGATTTGAAAAATAATCATATTTTGCTGCAGTTTTAGATAAATTACTTTTAAACGAGGAAATTAATTAAAATGGGCTTTTGTATGAATATTTGTTTAGTTTTACTAATACGCGCAAAAAATTTGTAATGCTACATTTTTATTCAAATTTGCAAGCAGGTATTGCAAAACACGATTTTACACCAGGAAAATCAAAAATAAACAAAAAGTTAAAGACTTTTTAATTAATAAGAGAATTGTGCAATTTTACACAGATATTCAAACGTAATAATAAAACAATCTCTGTGGAGCTTTTTTATTCTTTGTAATAATGCTTTAATGTATAATTTTTGAAGTGTATAATTTTATAACATTCTTTGCTTGAAAATAAAAACAATAATTAGTTTTTTTAATTTTAATAAACATAAAAAAGCGAACAAATAAAAACAATTTTTTATTATTTTTAAAGAAATTGTTCTTATGCACTAAATTATATTAAAATGTTATACATAACTTTTTTCTTTATCTTTATTTTATTTTCATTATTTATAATCATCCAAAGAATAATTTTTTAGCATATAAAGAATATTAAAACCAATTAAGAATCTTAAAAAGACTATGTACAGTTTTATTTTGCTTAATGTAAAGCTCCGTGCAACAATTGCCATTATCGACTTAAGGGTTAATGCAACACACGGCGTCAAGAGACAACACGATGGAGCGCCACTCAAAGGGCGAATTAATATTATACATTAGCTGCGCGGTACTCCAAAGCATTACGCAGTTAACAGCCGAAGTCAAACCACCGCGATTTACCGAGACAGCGCGGCAGTGAAATTTCTCAGGCGAAATAGGAAAATTTCGCGGCAAAGGGCGCGCGTTCCGTCAAAGGGACTGGCGCGTTGAGTTTGCGGAGTTGCCGAAGAGATTGTTACAGCGCACACACAATTACACACAGCCCTACGCTCCGTGCCATGGTCTTCCACGTCTAATGAAACCCGAGTTCTGATGGGGTTTATTATCGGGACACCTTGTATCGTGCCGCTGGGGCTCTTTGATCTATCCTCATGGAAGGTACGGCGACTATCTATGAAGGGTCGGCTCTTGTCCTATCGTGAATCTTGAAAAGGGATCATCCTGCGCGGAATTGCTTCTAGGTGGACCTATAACTTATTTGTAATCTTGGGATTTATTCGCAACCACCTGTAGGATCGCCATCACCGACCCTACAGAGCTGCTCCCTTTTTACGAGCCACATTTTTCGGCTCGGTATTTTGCACAGCTTTACGACAATGTTTCTTTACGTGACCTGACAGAGATATCGCAATTTTCTTCTCCTGTGAAGGGAAAACGTTAATAGACGTTTTGAAATCTACATGAACCTCCCAGAAATACTTGCTGTGCGATATGAAAGCACACAAAGGCATAAGGTACTTCTATGAAGTTTAAGTACCATAGACGTCCGTGTAGGATAACGTTTTCTATCGCATTATTTTAAAGTTCTTCTTTAAAAAAAATGGAAAACTTATAATAATAGGAATCTCTTTATCTTATTTAATTTTTATTAGAATGTTCTGACATTTCTGAGTGTATTATATTGAAAAGATCGGCTTAATAAAAGAAAGATCATATTTAATCTCTTTAGCCTCTTTAATTTTCATTAAGGTATTCTTATACTTTTGTGTAATGAAGTACAAGTCTACATTAATCAAATTTTACGTAAAAAAATTACAAAGAAATGTAAAAAAAAATATTTTTCTGAAAATTTTTGTTTTGTTATGCATCGAAATATTAGAATACAGATTTAACACTCTATATACAGTATTTTTGGGCATCTTCTCTGTATACGTTGGGTTATTTGCGTTTTGTGTTAATTTTTATTATTTTTATAAAAATAGAAAAATACTTTAACATCTCTAGAAAGCATTTGTACAATTGTTAATAAAAAAATTGTATATAAATGTTATAACTAATTATAATTAACAAAATCATAGAAATGTATGTTTTCTTATAAAAATTTTATGTAACTTTGAAACAAAAGTGACTTAACAAAATATTTTCATACCAAGTAGACATTCCAGACTAGAAAATAAAGTTTAACGACCGCTTACTTAAAAAGTTAAATTATTAAATAACTTGAAAATGATTTAATATTTTTATATGAATTTTAGTTTAATGTATTTTTATGATATAAATGAGTATAAATTAAAAGTGTAATACGTATACATTTTAAATAACACATTTTCTATTAATATACGGTACAAAAATTTAAATAAACGAAAAAAAGTTTATAAACATATTTATAACATTTAATACAAATATGTTTCTATTTTCACTTAAATTTTATGTTTTTAAAACTTTGTAAAATCCTCTTTCAACGTATAAACAAAAATTAGTGTGTTAAATATAAAATATAAAAATTTACAATAATAAAATAAGCAATCATTCTATACACAATAAAGTAATTTGTGACCTAAGACATTTTTCAAAATGTCCTGTATAAAGAAAATATGCATAAATTGAAGCTGACAATGCAGACCTACTTCCTACATTCCAAACTGTTTTTTAATGCCTAAAAATGTTATTTGACTAGATATTCATAGTATTTCACAGAAAAGAATGCACTGTATATACATATTTGTTCAATCGTACATGGTACAGATTATCAAAATACCATACATTCTCGTCTGTTTCTGCACAACTTGTATTTGCATGCAATATTATGCGAAACTCTGGTTTCCTAGCCAGAAAGAGAGAGAGAGAGAGAGAGAGAGAGAGAGAGAGAGAGAGAGAGAGAGAGAGAGAGAGAGAGAGAGAGAGAGAGAGAGAGAGAGAGAGAGAGAGAGAGAGAGAGAGAGAGAGAGAAGGAGAAGGAGAGAGATGGAGAATCGCTAACTTTCGACCACGATAGATGATGTTTTGCTTCTGGTCAATTAGAATTCCGCCAAGTCAGGGTATGTACGAAGGTGCGGTTCCGAACTTAATTATTTAGAGAGTTACATCGGTCTCGCGGGAGATTCGCATCTCATGCTGCGTTATCCGCAGGCCGGATCGTTGCGAATTTCAGGGAGAATTCTGACAAGATCCTGTTGAATATTGTACGTCGGGAGAGCGAGGCCGGCCTTACGTATATATATATATATATATATGTATTTCCAACAAAAGTACAGGATCGCGATAGAGAGAAACATAGCTGCCTCGGCTGATTTGTCCGCTATAATGGAGGTCGAGTTTCGCAGAAGGATTTAAAAAGCACGTCAGGCAAAAGAAATGCCTTTCATGGCACATAATCAGCTGGTTGCTTTGCAAACTACATCGAGAACGCTTTCATAGGGCTCGTATAACGGCCTCTGTGAGGGAATTGCATATTACTCGATGAATTCTGGCAAAGGTGCATGCGATATTGTTGATCGCAGCAAACAAGCGGTGGTTTACAAAAAGATAAAGGAAAAAGAAAAAAAGAAGAGAAAAAGCCTAGTATGAGTTACTCGTAGATAATAATGTAGTTACAACATATTAAAAAGATGTAAAAATATAAAGAGCTTTTATTTTAAAAACATTTGTTGTTTTTTACTTTCTAAAATCTAAGACTTATAAATTTAGTTATTAATACAATTAATATAATGTAAATATTATTTTTTTAATTAAAAGAATGTTGTGTTATAAAATAAATTATATACTATTTGAATCTTTTATTAATCTACTTAATGTATTGTTACTTAATGTATGTCAGTTAATAATTAATATTATTTTTAATTAACATAAACACAGAGATAAAATGCTAATGTTGAATATATAAATACAAAATTAACAATAGTATATATGGTATATAATATTTAAGATATTTATACATATACAATTTATATCTAGATAATAATACTCATTTCATTAGAAATATGGTATATAATAAACTTAATATTTTTATTGCGTCAGCAATTTTTACACAGTAATTTATAATGTAATTTATGCAATAAAGCAATAAAGTAATTCATAAATATGCCTTCTAGAATTTAATTATCCATAAATAGTATTTATAAGCGATAGCTAGTAATTATAAAATTATCGATTTATCTAGATATATAACGATGACTTTAAGAAGGTTAAAATTAGCAAGGAGTTTGTCTTTCTCTACCACACTGCGGTGAGTTGTGTCCAATTTATGGGGTCGGATAAAATTCGCAAGTGGATAAGACGAATAGGGGAATAATAATATTTTTCCGACCGAATATATGTAATTCTCTTTTACAGTTTTCATGAAGCACTCTCATTCAATCATATTTCCTGTTTCTGCTCGAGCGACGAAACCCTCTTCACTTCAAACGCCAATTGAATTTTCTGATTTGTGCTACGTACGACGGATCTTGATTTCTTTCTTCATTTCTTCGTCTTTCTTATCTCGTGAATTTACAGCTTTACTTCATGAATTTACAACGTTGTGACCAGAAATCGAACTGATACTTCAACTCACATATTTCAACAAGTTTTTTTTATTCTTAATATTTCCAATCATAAAACACGTGGGAAATCACGTATAAAAATCGGTGATTTACAAGCGAAAATAAACAACAAAATCAAATTTTTATATGAAATGAAACAATATAAATATGTATAAAATGTTATCAACAGCTGTATTAAAAATATGCGTCGATAAAAAATATTGTAGAATTACTATGTTTGTTGTAAAGAAAATATATGCATGCGTTTTTAATCGCATTTATTAACATAGTACATTTCGTACTGCGAACTGTACGGCGGAATTACGTAGTACGATTACTTCAGTGCGAAAAACTGACTTCACTCTGACTTTTAACTAACAATTCGAATAAATTCGAAGTATCCGACAACCAAACTCTACGGAGGATTTTTCTTTGCCGTCGGTCGAAAAGTCAAATGCGAACTTACAAGAAGGAAAACGAGTAACGCACAAATTGCTGCGACCTGTCGGTCCGTATTCAGATTTTTACTACTCAAGTCTGAGCGTAACTCTCTCGGCTGCGCATATTCGCACCTCCACTACTGAAAGACATACGCTCTCCATGCGTTGCTACTTTACATTCTTTTTCTTTCGAGATAAAAAATTTCTTAAAAGCGCAATTTCTTAGAATATTTAATATAATCACATTTTTATTTTACAACGTGTAATAAATTAATTTTTATGTAAATAAAAAATAAAAAAATACATTTAGTAACATATGTATACATAAAAAGAAAGATAAAAAAAGGAGGGAGAGAGAGAGACAGACAGAAAGAGACAGAAAGAGAGAGAGAGAGAAAGAGAGAGAGAGAGAGAGAGAGAGAGAGAGAGAGAGAGAGAGAGAGAGAGAGAGAAAGAGAGAGCAAGACTCTTCAAATAAATTATATTCTAAATTAATTAAACAAGGAAAATATTGATTTATATTTATATTTTATGTAATTTGCCTTAATTTAACAAAAAAAATATATGTATTTTTTCCTTTATATTTGATTTAACGTTTACACTTTACACTATCTCAACACTTGTTTTTATTGCGAGGTGATAGAACGCTATGCGGAAATTATGTTTGCTTGCAACAACACGTTTAAATTTTTTACAGCCGACTGTTTTCCATTTTCGCGTATGTTTGTTTTTATTTTTGTTGAACGTTCGAAAGAGCTGTTTCGAGTAATTAAGTAGTATAAAATAATTAATTGCAACATCGAATTATTTGTCATCTTACAAAAAAAAACTTTATAACATAAATTAAAATTAAAATTTTAAGTTAAAGTTTTATTAAAACAGATTTTTGGTAAAGAATTTCAAACAAATATTTACTTGGCGAAAAAAAAGTCCTATTTGCAATTCAAAATGTGAAAGTGAAAAAGATATTTTATTATTTATGACACGAGAGACAAATTAGACGTAAAGCAACTGTAAAAAATATTTTATCATTACATACCTATTTTTGTTTAGCCATAATTGCTTTGTTTGTAAAATGTACGCCAACTTTTTTATAATGCTTAAATTTACTTATCGCCATGGCGCGAGTTTGCCCCGTAACGAAACACGTTTTCGACTTAGACATTTTTAGCGGCGAGTGATCCATCAGGGTTATCGATGAATCTGATGCGGGCAGACACGTTGCCGTCTTCGTGTCGGTGCAGTCGATGCACACATGTCGATAAAACGCAGCTTTCGAGACGAAAAATCACGTCTCTTTCACGTCACCGTGCATTGACGCCTTTCGAATTGCATTTGCAACTTTAATGTACCGTTCATCGTATTGCGAATGCAATACGGAAATAGAATGAACTCGCTGGAGTCTCGATACGCGGGACTGGATTACATTCGTGGTAACATTATTACGCGGCTCGCGATTATTACGCGGCTCGCTTCGCCGCGTTCCTTCAATTCTCGCTATTCGCGTGTTTCGTAATGGGCGGCTCAGCGTGTATACAGCTGAGATTTTATGCAATCGACTTTCCCGATCGAGCGGCCAAAAATCTCCACCCTAAGCCACCTTTCAAACCCGGCCGCGTTCGTGCGAATGCATGCAAATAAATGAGGGCTTTCGCACGCGGGCGAGAGCAAGGCGCGGCACTGATGTACCGCCGCTGTTGAAAGCGGCTCGCGTGAAAAGCCACCATTTTTCAAACTCGCGGCTCCGCTGAAAAATGATAACTCGCGTGCAATTAAGTCCTTCCTAATTTTTGCCGTGTCTGTCGCCCAGAGCGACAATTAGCCCAGAGACGGCCTCGCGATGTTTCCCGTTCGTTCGCGTCATTAGAGCATCGTCGTCGTCGTCGTCGGCGGCGGGAGCTTTGTCTTCACAGGGGTAGTAGCCGCATCGACAAGGGGGTCGAGACCCGAGACACGAGAGCTGAAGACTACTTTCGCGAGAGATATCGATTCGCTTTTTTCCCCTCCTCTCGTTCTCTGCACGTTCTCCTCACCGAGGCACCCACGCGACTTCCGTTTCCGACCTCGCGGAGAACTTACCTCCCTGAAAGAAAGAGAAAGAGAGAGAGAGAGAGAGGGAGGGACGGAGAGAGATGCGTTGTCGGTCGATTGTTGCTCTCGAGCTCCGTGCACGATCGCCGTGGAAAAGTACGAATAGGGCTCACGTTTCGCTCGTGAAATGAATATACGTGCTCGTCGCCGCTCGTTATGTGATTCGTTAGGATTACCCGAAGTTCCCGGTCGAAGGTAAACAACCCTGAGGATGTTGCACGAGACGCTAACGCGCGGTGTTTGCGCAATGATTGAAATTATTATAGTTCTTATTACAAATTCTGCGCGCGCGGCGCTTTGATGCTCACCGATTGCAAATATATCGTAAACCATCGGGTTTATATACTTTGATTATTATTCATTTCGGTTCAGCCCCGATTTTTATAAAGGAGATATTATAATTTTTGTAAGCATTTCCAGTTACTAATGATATCTCCGGTATTAGATGAGGATTCTAGTGATTACTTGTAGAATTATTTGTTAATTTTTCGTTGTGCAGTGATACGCTAAGTCAATATACAATAGCCGACATTTGTCATAAGGCATTTTTACTTTTGAGCATTATACTATTTATGATACTTTTTACGATACTTTTTCAAAGTATATTTCAGTACACAGAGAGAATTTTCTTTTATTAAAAATTACCCTGAACATCGTGGTAATTGTGAGACAACGTAAACCTTGAAAAATTTTACTATACTAAATTTACTAAAACTTTGCCAAATTTTATTAAAAGTATGATAAAATTCTTCAAGGTTTACGTTGTCTCACAATTATCACGATTTTCAGGGTAATTTTTAAGAGAAAATTCTCTCCGTGTATTTAATTGTATCAAAATATACAATTGCGCTAGGATGATATGTCATAACGTTACAATAATTTTGTCGGAATAAAATTTCTAAATAACATTTATAAAAAATTAAACAAATTTGTTTGCAACATTTAATACCTGATTATTTTAAAAAAATGTTTAATCCTTGCAATTTTGCTATGTTGAATGTAGAATATTTCGTGTTGTAATATTTCTATATTATAATTGAGGAAATTTGGGTATTTTTGTAAGCATGTATATAAATTAATTATACTTCTACGTAATACAACTAAAATAATTTTGTTAATTAAAATCCAAAATAATTTTCTCAATTAAACAATTTCTTTCCAAATTTAATTTTGCAAATATAACACTAAGATAATTCGCTATATCATTACAATTTTATCAAAATTACTTACCCAAATATTTATCAATTTATAAAAGATCTCTTTTTTACAAAAGTACACACACACATTCTCTTTCTTCTACATTTATTTTTGTAAATATGTACATATAAAATGTTGATCATAATTTTTATGCAAGTTTTGTCATATAATTTAATAAATGTTGTCATATCGGGAAAGTTTACGTTACATATATTACAGATTTTACTATAATCTGTATGCAAAAAGATTACGTATGTCCGCGTACATACAATTAGATATGTTCTGCAATAATTTCTCTTTATTTTAAATAAATATATCATTTTATAATAAAACACTGTTTTTTTTTTTAGAGAAAACCAATTTTTTAAATGTATTTTATAAAGCCATGCGTTATCACTCTTTTTCTCTTTGATCTATTATGCAGTATTGTCACATTTTTATATAAATAACATTCTAAATAATAAATATTTCAACTTTAAGTCTAGAGTTGATTAAATAACACATTGGCAAATGTAATCGTTTTTAGTTTCAAATACTATACTTATTAATAAAGTTATTGTACGAAAGGGGTAAGTGGGCGGCGGCGCCACCTTCTCCTCTAGTAATTAATAATTTAGGTCAACTTCATTATAACTCGGTAATTAAGAGCTTTTTTTAGCTTCTATAATTAATCCCCCCGCAAGCCTCGGTGGGTCTGGTGAGTAAGTAATTTTGCATTGTACTTCTTCCTCATAAAGAAAGCCGTTATCTCAGTGTCAACTGACCGTTTTGTCCGGCTCCCCCTACCTTTTGCGACGAGTTATCCTTTGTTTCCTTGAGAGATCGGCGGGCAGATTTTACGGAGGAACTTGATCTCGGGCCACAACGATCGGATTTCCCGTTGCGGGATTGCGCGGTAATTAAAGGAGTACTTGCACCGGACAGTGTCGGACAAATTACAACTCTCCCCTTATCGAAATGCGATCTCTATCGGCAGAGACGTCTCTCTATAATTTAATTAGCAATCGTACTCCTAACACACCCCAAATCATATCCTTATCGATTACAAGTCGCGCCATTATTAGTCGTCATAGCTTCACTTTATCACTCGACACAGTCGTTCTCTCGTCGTCGAGTTTCTCGTCGCCACAATAAACTTGGCGCAAATCAAATCAAGTAAATTGCGAACGAAACGTCGCTGGGAGCTTCTTATCTGACGCGTCGTCTCATTAAAAGTTACTGATCAACCGGCTCCTTTTACAGAAAGGCAAAAAGAAGCTTATCCGCTCGCGAGAAGCTCGCTGAAATTGCGTGATCCTTCGACACGGATTTGATTTATTAACGAGGGGCAAATTCAACGATACGTAAAAACGGCGTGTTAATTCGTCGGATTGGACATAATATCGTTCGGAAATTTGACGAACTCCGATGGGGCGTAATTAATTCCTAAGCGGATCGAGCGCGGACCGGGGTTCCCCTCTGTTCCGTTCGCAACTTCCGCCGGCGGCGCTGTTGCAATGCAACACTCATGCCAATTAACGGAATATATTTCCGCGCTATTAGCAGGAGACACCTTGCCTGTATGTGTCGAGGTCAACTCCGAACTTTGCAAATGCCCCCGTCGCAAGAGCAACGGTCAAGCATTGTGTTTCTCTCACCAAACGCGCGCTCGCGGAGCTTTGAAATTTGCATATATTTTCACTATGTACAATTTTTTCAAGCTCCAAATGGCACATTCCGATGCTAATCAATATTCTAATACAGAAAAATATAGTTGGTCAATGTTTCTCAATATGTGACAGGAAGGGGAATTTCTTATTTTTTAATCACAATTAAAATAATACGTTCAAACTGAAAAAAATGTTTTTTTTTATGATGCAATGAAAGTGTAAATTGCATTCGATCTCTGCAACAAGTAAAACTACAAGTGAAACTAACGGAGAATTATCGGTATAAAAATTACAGGAGCATTTTATGCTTAGATAAATCAATGTTCATGAATTTCTAGACCCTGTTTAACTTTTATAATAATTCTATTACCTTTAATAGTCTATTAAGAAAAGATCTCTGGAAACTTACGGTAACAGCTGTTCTCATCTTGATATTTATTCCTTACGTATTCCTAAAAGTCCCATTTATTGTAACTTTTTGATGCTTTTATACGATCGCGGAACGATATAATTTGATTTAGCACGTATTTAACATCGTAATTTGATTTAACATCGTAATGTAGATAATTGTTTTCCATTATTTTACGTTGATGAATATCTGTCGAAAGTATAAAGAGAAACAATGTAATAAAGACGTAAGAAGAAGAAAAGTAAAATTTACGGTAATAAGAATTTAACCTCATATTCATTTACGTGGGTTGTACATGCATGCATCTTTACATCAGTAAGAATTGTTCCGCGTAGCATGCAACCAAAAAGGATTTTTTTTCTTTCTCGAAACCTTGTTTCCTCAAGTAATTCATGTCTGACTTTCTTTTTAAGAAAATTTAAATTGCTTTTGAAGATTAGTTAATTTATATTCACTTGCAACATTGATAAAGAAATTAACTTTATGAAATATTTTAATTACAATTAAAATAACTTATTCGCGTTAAACAAGGGATCGATCTTTCAATTTCCTGAAACTTTCTACTTTCCAATAAATCTTCCACTAAATTTCTTGTGAACTTCTTTATTATTTATGCGATCACATAACTCTGTACGTAAGAAGTATAAATTATTAAACATGATTAATATATTAAAAGAATATTAAGGGAAATTATTAGTATTAATACTCGCGATAGCTCTATAAACATCATCTGAGAAATACGTGACACTTCTCACATTTAACGCCAATATGTTTCATGGTGAAAAAATTCATATAAAAAATATCACATATTTTTAAGGTTATGGTGATGTTTATAGAACTATTATGAGTATAGATACTATTAATTTTCATGTAAAATGTAAAATCATGTTTAGTGATGTTTGTATTTTTTACGTACAAAATTATGTAATCGCATGAATAATACTCATACGGAATAGATACACGAGGAAAATGAAAAATTTCACGAAATTACGTGATCAATCTTTTGGAAGAAATTTTTTTATAAAATATGATAAAAGTGTTTCAAATTGCGTTTTTTTACTAAACATGACAAAATTCTTCAAGTTAAATACATAAATGTTTGAACCAAAGAAATGTAATCAATAAATGAAATTATAACTGATAATATAAATAACACATATAAGCAAAGATGCCTTTTTAAATTATTTAATCAAGTCAAATTTAATCAAGCTGAAATATTTTGTCGAGTTATGGTGACTTTTTCTTAGTGTATAATAAAAAAAGACAATTTCTTATTTCTAAATAAAATGCTTTGTCATTATTAATAATCAAAATTATTCATAATTTTCGAACGTCGTTGCGATACTTATATTCACAAGTAATTCGGAAATTTCGCATAAAACAGAATATTTATTTTTGCCGCGAGCGAGCTACAATCGTCCGTATAAATATATAATAAAACACGCAATAAAATAATTACTCTGATTTCGAAAGCAAAAGGGGTATGGGAATAATCGAGGCGTGCATTAAAAACGTGTAAATAAAAAAAGCATATCGTCGAGGAGAGTTGATTCTGCCTCTGGCAATTTATTTTTCATCAACGCGCAGTTCACGTTTTATAACGAAACTTCCTGTTTACTTCAACTTTTGAAGGTAGCTTTTCTATCTCTTTCTTTCTTTTTCTCTCTTTTTTTCTCTGTCGACCTCATTGAAAATATAAATCAACGATCGTAATGACATCGTGAAAGTTCTGTAGCATACCTCAGACTCGAATCATCTACGTCGAAGTTCCCGCGTCTAGTTCGTTTTCTACGCTCTAATTAAACGTGCGCAGGTCGCGGTAATCATTATGAAAGTTTATGTTTGTGGACTGAAAAGTTGGCGATAGCGATTCCAAAATGTTTTTGCGAATAGGTAAACTGGCGCGATGCTCTTTGAGATTTCAGAGTTGCCTTTCAAATGTAGGGGAGAATTGTTAAACGTGTACCACTTATGAAGTTTTCATTGTACTGTTTATTTGGTGCTGATTTATACTCAAATGAACATTGTATTTTGATGCCTACTTACTCTGGTATGTTTAACCCTTTACTAATAATAAAATAATTTACTATAAATCTTTTTGTCAACACGTAATCAAATTGTATATGTCATTTTTAAAAGTATCAAATGTACAAATAAAAATAATTAAAAATATAAAACATTAACGAATATTTATTTTATTAATAATTTGCTGAAAAAGGAATTTTTATTTATGTTAATTATTAGTTTTATAATACTACTGTCATTATCTGTATATTAATATTATTTACTGTATAAAATTTGTGTGATAGTAAAATAGAGGGAAAACTAATCTTTATAATAATTATAAACATTTATATGTAGTAAAATATTCTACAAAAAATAAACTTTTTTAATAATAATGTAATAATAATTTAATAATAATAAAAATATAAAAATTTAGTATAAAATGGCAGACGGAAAAAAATTAGTATGAATCTTCTTAGAAATTGATAATCCAAAATAGACATAATTTGCTTACATAAAATTTTATATAGTGTTTCATTAGAAAAATATATTCAATCTTAATTTTTATGAGGTGACAGAAAGAAAATATCAAAGCTAAGAAACAACTTCTTAAAATAAAATATTGTCATAAAATATAAACCTGCAAAAGTTTTGTCTCTATCATTTATATCTTGTCTTATTTCTTATTTAATTGTATGTTTTCGCAATTAAATGTTATTTAAATTAACACATTTGCTACTATAAACAACTGTAGTCGGTTAATTAATTTTTGTTCTACGTATCACACATATAAACGTTTAATGTCATTATTTTTACTAGGCAATAATGTTTCATGTTAATTTCACATCGGTAGCAAATGTGTTAAATAAAACTGTAAAATCTTGAAGAGACGCGATTTAAAAGACCGATACGCATTTAGCGACTCTCCCCTATTTCGCAGGCGCAAAGAAACGGCCACGTATGTTACGTAATTATGTCACAAAGGGGGGGACGATCGGCGTCGTAATCAGCCGCGGTTTAATTCACTCTTTGTCCCTTTCGCAGCTTTGGGAAGGGACGGGAACACGGGCGGGGAACGCAATTAAACAAGAATTAAAAGTCAACGTACGTTCACGGGATCGACCACCACGCGCGTTCCCCCGCTCTTTTCCGTGCAATTAACACGCATTCGCTTATGCAAGAGCTCTCGCGGGATTGTCAATCGACAATTTTATATGTCGCGACGGAAGATTTCTCCCTCTGTGTATGGAGAGCGCGAGCGCATTGTGCTCTTTCGAGCACGAAACGATAAAAGCGCGGACGCGCGTAAACGACCGAATGAACGTTCTCGCGTCGAAGCGGCAGCAGCCTTTCCTCGGGGCTGTTCCATTCGGAGCCCTTTGTTCGCTCGTTTTCACCCGGGCATTCGTGCTCACGCGTCCGCGCTCGTTCGCGGAATGTGTTATTTCACGCGTGCGTTATTCCACACGCGTATAACGCGTCGAACGCGCGTTGCCCCCGAAGTTATGTTACCTCGCGCGCGAGCTACGCACACGTATAGCATCGTAACCGTAGCCTAATTTACATAATCAGTTTTCATGGCGAACTCGATTTAGCTCCTAGTAACGTGAAATTTGTTATTCCCAAAGTTCCTCGCGAGATTCTCGCGCGTTTCCGTCGCGTTCTGGTGAAGGTGAGACACTAGTGAACGCCGACACATTGTTACGCGAGTGAAACTGTCTGTAAAGCAATCGTAAAACATTTCTTAACTGTGGACCTTTTGAATTTACTTTTTAAAGTAAATTAAAATGCTTCTATTTCGTTTATCCCCACTTTCCCCCCCATTAATGTAGAAACTTGATTGACCTTCGCATAATTTAACTTAATTGATATCTTTATTCGATATCTTTTAGGAATTGAGAAAAGATACAAAAAAGTTAACTTGTATTTGTTGTTTTATATTCATGTGTAAGTAAGAATATAAAATATTTATTAAAGAATTTGATAATTTTCAACAGATGTAGCTTACAAAAAGAAATTTTGTGTATACAGTTTTATCGAGAAAAATATGTATATTTATGTTTATATCAAAAATAAATTTTATTATCAAGAATTAAAATCTTTTAACACTATTATTATATATTATAGCTTTTATAATATATTATTTAAATATTTTACAACAATGTTATGAAACAATAAATTATAAACAATTTATAATAATAGTACATATTATTATTAAAATAATATCATATGTTGTTTAAATAAATGCTAAATTAGAAATATTTTCTTGAAATTTAAGATTATTAAATTCTCTAAAGAAAATTTTATTATTCTTGCTTATATATAGGACAATAATTGTTGATTTGACACTTTCACTTCTGTAAAAAGTAAATTAAATTCAGATTAAAGTTAATTTACATGTAACAGAAATAAACATAAATTAAACAAAAACAATTTACTTAAAAAAAAGTGATTATTCTCCATATAATTTTTATTTAACAGAATTTAACAGCATTCGAGAATTTTAGTAAATATTTATTTACTAAATATTGTAAATAACTTATTTACTAAATACTAAATATCAATTTATTATATAAATAAAAAAACAATGTAACTATTACGTTTGACCTGACTGGCCTCAAATATATTCAACAAATAGCGCACAATTTGAGGCCAGTCAGATCAAACGTAATAGTTACATTGTTTTTTTTTCTTTTGTAATCACTAGCAAATAAATAATCATTTTATTGTTATTATATAAATATTTTAGTAAATAATGAAGTTTATCCGACGGAGTTTATCCGAGAATTGTATAGATACATAAAACCGTCGGCAAGTTACTGTACCTGATAACGTGCATAATATATCACAAGCTTTATTGAACTTCATACTCGGTCGGGGAGCAAGTGAATAACGCGTGGGAATGTGATTGATTAGGCATTATAATACAGCGGCGCGTAGGAAACTCGGAAAATTCCGTAATACCGTTCCGTGTACGCGAGAGCGACGGCAAAATGCGTTCTCGCCGCCGTAACTCATTTCGCGTACGCGGTTGATTGTACGAGAATCGATGGTAATCCCGTGAGATTAAAACGCGTCGGGACAAGCTTTTTCGTCGGGAGTCTCTCCTTTCCATTAACCTCATTGCCCCCCCTTCTCCTAAATTTCTTGCGGTTTCAGCGGAAACAGCTCGACGCCCCTACGCGCAATCTGCGGCGAAATCACCGACGCAATCGCGATATAGAGCAAGTGAACAAGGCTTTTTGCTACTTTTTTCATCTCAAATACACGCACACATATTAATACGCGTATATTACCCTCCGTGTGTCTCGCCGATCAACGTTGCGGCAATTTTGCGCCATCCGCATGAAGCTTTATAACTGTTCGTATATAATCCAATCTCGACGTGAGACAAGGCTCGTATTATCCCAAGCGGAGAAGAAGAACAGTTTTGCTGAGGTACTTAAAAATTTAGCTGGAGATGCACAGATGTAAAAAAAAATAAAGTTCTCGAACTTTTTTCTTTATTAAAATAATTACGAAGGATGTTCGAGCGTGATGAGCGGTGATTCAGAAAGTTTTTCGACATTATAGCAACCAACCTTGGGCGTCCTGCATTAATTATTTTATGACGGTTTAAGAAAATTATTTTTAGAAAATTATTTTCTGTATCCAAGCTGAAGCTCTTTTAAGACACTCTAGTAACTTAAAATGATTCCAGCCGCGTGGGAATCAGTTCGAGAGAATGCCCGGTTAGAAAAGAAAAAGGAAAAATATACCTCGCTTCGAACTCGCGGTTATGTATCTGACAAGTAACGAGCATCGCACGTTTGTAAAATCATTCGGGATACCTAATTATCCGTTTCTCCTTGCTACCGTGTACACATCACCGGCACTCGGTAGAAATGCGTACCTTGGCGATGCACCGAAACTGGATTAGATTTGCCCGTCTAGATGTTATTAAGATAGCACGCTGCCGAGATAAATTGAAGTACTGGAAACGTAAATAGAACAAACCGCACAATAGCGCCGGGGAACTCTGTATTAATCCTAAAATTCACAAGATTGCTCTTGATGTGTATGCTCTTTAATGTAATTCTGCTCCAAATTAAATTGATCGCTTCCAAGATGGGTAAAATGAAATGCTCGCTGAATAGATGTTTCGCGCAAATTGACTGCATTTTGAAATACAGTATTAGATATATATACTTTAAAGTGAATTACT
The DNA here is from genome assembly GCF_013373865.1 of Monomorium pharaonis. Classification (NCBI taxonomy): domain Eukaryota; kingdom Metazoa; phylum Arthropoda; class Insecta; order Hymenoptera; family Formicidae; genus Monomorium; species Monomorium pharaonis. The sequence goes on along the minus strand of NC_050476.1, from coordinate 18,581,528 downwards.
AAAGATATCATTCACATGAAAGTAGGAGGAAAGAAAATTACGTAAACGTAAATTACGCCCCAATAACGGGATGTTTAAAAACGATCTAATTACATGTGTCAGTAATTATAAAAGTGATCCAAGCTAAGAATAAAGAGTCTTTTAAAAAAGTGATTTAAAGTGATTTTATGTAAAAAAAAGTCATGTATTTCTCGAAATGAGAAATGTGTGAGTTAAACCACTCTTTTATATTCATGGGCACATATAATTAACTAAAATATAAAATATATATTAACATTTTATTATTAACACACAAACAGATACATTTGAATAAACCAATAGCCGTATAATGCCTTTAATGTTCTAAAAATGCTTATTCTAAATGTTTGTTTTCTAATCTAACTAGAATAAATTATATAATGTAATGCAAAAAAACAGAGAAGAATTGTACCATATAAGACCACAATAAAAGGTCAATTTTTTTCGATAAATTATATAATAATAAAATAGATATCACTTAATAATTTATATTTTTTATTGTTTTAATTTTTAAATTTATTACTTTCAAACGCGATACGATTTAAAAAATCCACAGAAGGAATCGCACGGTTTTCTAAATCGTATCTTTTGCAACATGTTGCAAAGATTTTATAATAAATTAATTTATTATTAATGAACTATTAAATTATTACATTACTATTTGTAGTAATAAGTATCTGAAATACGCTTTTTCCAACGTTTATTTATGCACAATTCTCTCACACAGAGAGTAAATGATAAATATAATAAAATATAACGTAAGAAATATTTTGCGGTGTGGCACATTTGGCAATTTTCCCCTAATCTGATTTCGTCATCATTATTATCACTATATTGCGAAGGGCTTCATCGCTGCTATCTTCACTTCGCCTCGTATCGGTAAGTGCCGCTTACGATTGTCGCGCGCGTCGCGGGCTCTCCATTATTTCATTCCGTTTAACTCGCTACGATGTTTCGACCGGCACGATTGCCATTCTCGCCAATTTCTCCACTCTACCCGCCGGCTGTTTATCTTTATTCGAAAATGACATCGGAGAAATCGCTATTTGCGTCACGGCGGCGCAGGGCAGTTTACGCCGCAGTGTCTATATTCGGGCCGAATTATTTTAGTAACAAAATCGATAGCTGCTGCGCTATTAAGATACACACAGGTCGACCCTTCGGAATGATCCTCACGTCGTCGTCAGTGGGGTTGTCCACGGCGACAAGGTCGCGTAACACTTTTGGAGTGGAAAAGATTGTCGGCCGGGGGTAGCCAAGATAAGGGTCGACGTCGGGGATTGCCCCTCTGCTCCATTGCGAGCCATCCCCTAAATCCCACTTAAGAAACGAACGAGAAAAAAACACAAGTTTACAATCAGAACGGTCGATGATCTTCCCCCGCAGGAAAGAATGGAATACTTAATAAGCTTTAGACCTTGGAAACGCCTTTTCACTTCGCTTATTAGCTTTTAAGTAGACACGACGTGAAAAATTACATTGTTGATCTCCCTACGGATGCCGACAGGATTCGGGCAATTCTGCAATTTAGTTAATAGGGAGGAGAATATAAAATGAAAGATTTTTGATACATAAATCTTTATAATGAGATTTATTGACAGCGCAAGGCTCGATTAACAGCGACTCTGCTATTCTATTCAACTAACTAAATGTCTGCATGTAACGAAACGCGAGACATTATAAAGACGTGAAATGTAAGAGATAAAAGCTTTAAAATTTCAGGCTCATATTCTCTAATTTACTTTGATCAATTAACGCGCCTTTTGTTTATTCTAGAATTTCAAAAAATGGAAAAAAGATTTCTTTTTAATGTTTTAAACACTTCTTAGGAATATGTTCCTAAAAGATTTTGTTGAAATACGAAAGAGTAAATTATATTCAAAACTTTAAGTGCATTTTTCTCTAAATGTTTTTTAGTCAGTTGACATAATATATCAAAAAATGTTAAACCAATCGACTTTAAATTGGACATACATGTAAAATACATACAAATTTGGACATACACAGTCTGTAGAACTAGGATTATCTTCACGTTGACTATTGTTGACAGCTGTCAACAGTTTTTTTTGTTTTTTTTTTTTGTGAAAAGCGATATCTATTTTTTATTAGTCTGCTATTTCAACAATTTATAATAGTTTTTATAATACAGAGAAAAATGTCAAAGTATGGAGAACTAAATATTTCTTCTAACGTTTTATTTAATATGTATTTATTTATAAAAATTGATTTGTAAAAACAAAATATACATTTCTGTGAAATTTTCTGTGAAATATTCTGGAGAAATGTATTTTTTTGAAAAATATATCTTATTTAAAAAGATAACATCCAACGTGCGTAAAAATAAATGATTTAGTTGTTAGAAATAAAATTTTTAATTCGCTATGTAAATAAACTATATTAGAGAAAAATACTTTATACTTTCTTTATAGGAAATAATGTTTATTTTACTCCAAAAATTGTATTTCTAAGAAAAATCATTTAATAAGAAAAATGAAATGTATTTCATAGAGAGTTCGACATTTTTCTCTCAGTATTTATAATATTTGTTCCTTAGTTTCTATAGCTGCGTTCAATAATTATTAAAAACCTTTCTTTGTTTCAAATATGAGTGGAATTACTGTAATTGTGTGAATTAGCGACATGTGTTTTTTTCAATAGTTTTTTTAAACTTAAACAACAATAAAAAAATAATTAATGTCCATATGTACAATAAAATTTGTTATATTTTTTAAATATGCATAAATATGTGTACAAAAGTTCATAACTATATATGTAATTTTTATGCAAGGTTTTTTTTAACATTCTGTTAATTGTGTTTTTAATTTCTAATATTTTTTCGCGCTCTAGAGTAAAATATCCTTTAAGCATACAATTTATTATTAACAACAAAGATCTTAGTTTTATATTAGTAATTTCTTCTAACACAGGATTTTCCTAGCTTGGAAAGGAATTCTTCTAAAGGATTGGAAAGATGAACAATTGCGTTCGTTTGAGGATGACGTGCTTCTCCCGACTGTTCGTTTCGGTACTTTTGATGACGTGACTGTGCAAGTACCTTTCGTAATCGCCCGCGATGATTTGATGTATCTAGGTCGTTTTCGTGACCTCGTAGATCCGATATCGAAGATCGAGTGTGATTGATCGAGCACGTCGTTCGCGGGAGATTCAGCTCCGCGGCAATCACGCGAAAATATTCTGACTCGGCGCGCAACACGAAAAGAGGTAAAAATTCCATTCCGCCAGTCAAAGACTCCTCTTCCGCCGTTATACCTATTCCGACGTCTTATAATTCTCGTTATCTGAAATAAAGTGACGCAACGCTGGCTGATTCGAAGTTAATTAGCGCAACGACAAAGGCACCGAGCGACGTCGCGTACGTCGAAGGGAATTCGCGTTTTAATTCGCGAGCGGGAAAATACGAAGTTTATATCGAGAGATCGTTCGTTAAAGGATTTAACGTACCAGACGCGTTGTTTTTTTATTTAGGGCTTGTTCGTTTTTCCCCTCCTTTCTGTTGTTTTCCGTGCCAGGGCTTTGTTTTTTTTTTCCTCCCTATTTTGCGACGATCTTTTCATCGCTTTTCCCCGGCATCGCGCCACGCCATTCGGATCCCAACCAGCCGTTCGATTTGTTTTCGTCGGTGGGTGGAAGTTGTGCGAAACGTCGACGAATTCTTCCTGCCGAATTTTTTGCGATTTACCCCGCAGCCTCGATTAAAATTGTAGCCTTGCTCGCGTTCCACGTTAATATCCGTTTTTCCATGGAAAATCGCCGCACATTTCCGCTATGTAGTCGCGCAATTACCGAAATCGCGGAAATTGAACACAGGATTGCATTAATCGCGGGAAAAAAAATGGAGGAAGCGAACATTTAAACAGATTTCAATAGATTTGCCCATATATGGCCGAGTAATTAATTAGAATATAACATCTGCGAAATAGTGTTGTTAATGTATAGCAATAAAATATTCGGTCCAATTGTATAGCTTTTGTAAAAAAAAATATATATATGAATCTTAAATATTTTATAAATCAATGTTTCATATCAAGCTTAATTTAAGTTTTATTGAGTTTTATTTTATATCTTTTTTTTTGTATTTATTATCTTTTGTATGTCTGTATGTATTTATGGCGCACGTCGAAAAACAAGGATTCTGTGAACTTTGTGAAAAAAAAGCATTCTTTGCCACATTTTTTACCTCATTGTTATTCCTAATTTGTTTATCGTTTTCAAGGGACGTATAAAATTTTTCCTCGTAATTTATCTTAGAACTTGTTACACTTGCGAATATATTTAAATTGCAACACTCGCGCGGCTTCGTGGGTGATACATCGGGGATCATTTTGATGAAAATTTCACTCGGCGACTTACTTTCGTCCCACCCAAAACTTTTCAGTTTTCGGTATTCAATATTAAATTGCCCGGCTTTGGGAAGGCTATAGGAATAAATCCCTGCCTGCAGGGTAAAGAAATTTCAACGCTAACTATTTATAAGTAACTTCCGGTGTACGCGCTTTATGAAGAGACGTAGCGGCGTCTCGCGCGCTCAGTGTATGAAATATTAAGTCCGTCCATCGTACGCGGTAATATGTATGATACGGTCGACAAGCGAAAATTGCAACTATAATTATGATGAACAATCTCAATTTTTTAATTCTGCCTTTAATAAGTAGCGTGTCAAGGAAAAATGGAATAAACAAGGATATATTATTTGTTAAGTCTCATCTCAGTAACTGCAGGCATGCAACAAAGCGGAGAGATTGTTGAATTTCTGTAGGGATTTACGATAAAAAATAATTTAATTATATAATTGTATAAATATAAAACTCTATTATTAACCTGCAAAGACAAGAACATTTTTTAATTATTCATAAAGTGAAACATCTGAGCGAAGCAACATCCGAATGATTTAAAATGCTTTTTGACGTTCCAAATCTGAATACTTGTTTTTAATAAATTTTTTTAAATATTTATAGAATAAATAAAAAGTATTTTAAAAACATTGAACGTAAAACATTATCAAGGTCCGAAAATACTTGGAGATTATAATTGAATCTTTTTTATAAAAAATATGTTTGAATTAATATTGTATATTCGGTGTGTACAATTTCTCTTTAATTTTTATGCGATTCGCGTCTCTTCTTTTCCAGCGACTTTAATGCCACTTTGAAAGATAATTTTTACATTTTCCACGAGAATCAAGAAAACTTAATAAACAATAAATTAACTCCGATTGCGAGATGCTCTTTCTTTTATTATATTTTACTCCGTAATTCTGCGAAATCGACGGGGCGGTAGGTCGTAGCTGCGTCGCAGAAAGGTTCATTGCTGATTCTCTTCCTTCCTGCCCTCTGCCTTTTCCTTTTTGCCGCTCGCTCTCGCGCTTTGCGCGACATTTCCCATGTCAAACATTCATGTCAAAAGGACAAACGGCGGTTCCCTCGCCTGTTATCTACGTACCATGTTGCGCCCCCCCCCCGCCGTCTTTCATCGCCGCGCGTCAGCTCGTGCGCCTCCGCTCCTCAAATAAACGGCAGCTGTGCAATATCGCGAATTGTCGCGGTTTTTTTCGCATTTCTGGTCGATTAGGCGGACGACGCGACGCCCGGCTTGCTTGCAAAACGATTTCGTCTGCTACAAAGAGGCACTTTCAACGCGATCTCCGGTGCGCCGCCGAGTGGTCCCGGCAAACGGATGCGGGATAAACCGCACCAAATGCTGCGGCTTTCATCGTGATTACGCCGTCAAGTGGTGCATCACGTTGTACTTAAGTGAGAAATTTCTACACAGATCGTCCCATTTTAGTTTCCCGCAGACGGATTTTAGGAGGGAGTTGCTGAATGCATACCGATATCTAAGAATGCTAAATTATAAACCTCAATTTAATAAGAAGTTTTGTAGTCAGCAATGATTAAAACCAGTATAATTTTTTTATTAAGTCAATCAACTGGCCAATTTTATTATTAAAAATTTAATAGCGCGACGTTTCGATCTTAATTTTAGGTCCTTTTCAAGTGAGATTAACAAAAGGATTCAAAGACATAAATTCCGGAAACACATAGTAAATTCATGAATCTGTCTATACAAAGTTATTCTTCTTGCTGTGTTTCCATCGTTATACACAATTATTATATAAATAAGAAAGGTTTTTAAGCCGTAAAATTCATCAGACATAATTAAAAGCAAAGTTGTTATGGCAAATATATTTTATATTTAGTGATCAAAATTTTATTAATCTAAGATTGATCAGTGATAACAGAATAGAATTAGTAACTGATATAAATAAAAATGTCAGTTGCAAATTTAACCAAGTTTTATTTCAACAGCCTCATTTTTTTTACTATTGTTATTTATCAATTATTAAACGTTTGATATCTTCTTTAATATAAATTACTAATAAAATAAGTTAATGATTCCTTATATTCTTAATTATTTTAATTCTTAAATTTGTCATTTTTAAAGGTAAATATGTTTTAAGAGACAAATCTGATTTCAACCATATCTTGTTTAAATCATACCTTTTGTGCAAGTGTTATTACGTAAAATTCAACTTGTATTCGAATATATACTTTGCACATTATTCGGATTTAAATCCAAACTATTCGAAAATTTCGAAACTACATATATATTTACAATCTTACAAAATTATATTTAAAATAATTTTACATCATATAATTACCATATGTTGTTTGCTAAAAGTTGTGTTTCACCGAATCGATTCTAGTTTTGTTCATACAGTTCGGTTTGAATTCGAACAAGGATAAAACTCGATTTGATTCCCTGATACGCGCATCTATACAAATCCAGTACCAAATGGAAAGTAAGTAGCGCACATTCGGCAGCTCTACCTTATTTATTTCCGCCCCTGCGCAATTCCACGCCCGTAAATGTGTCGGTAAGCGTTATGAATGTCCTTCGGAAAATGGAAACACCGTTACGCTGAAACGTTTCTGGCTTGAAATTTGCTGATAACGGTTGTTCATGCTTCCCCGCGGCTTCTTGATTACTCGTCGGCGACAGCCCGCATAAATAACGCACGTATCACACCATTGTCGTTTGCTAAAAGCTCGACCGCGGTTTCTTACTTTCGAAATACTTCCTTCTCCCGCCGATTCATCTCCCACATGAATAGGACAGCTTAACGAATGTTCGTAAATCACTCGGGGAAATCTTGTTATAAACGTAATTCAGCGTTCTGTCATCAATATGAAAATCTCATACGAAAGATGCCATTGAATAAAACATCCCGCGGCTACCAGCGCCGCACGGGGGCAAGGAAAAAAAAATAAAGCCGTTATTTACGAGAGATCCACCTGTCCTCGCGCTCGACGCGAGGGACACTCCAGGTGGATTTTCTGCTCTCGAAAAATAAAAAGGAACACGCGACGTGTCGGATCCGCGTGTTATACCTAACGACGCGTGTGATGTAACGTCAGGGGAGAACTCCCTTTTCCCGCGACATGACGGATGGGCGAGAAGAGCAAATCCGAGGGTGGGACGGACGTTTGCCGCGCACGTTTATGCAGCGTGACCAGCAACGCATTCATTCACTGACCTTTTCAGTAATTGTTTGCACGTTTGAGTAAGATCTGTTTTTGTATTCTGACGGCCCCCTCGTCGTGATTGTTTCGAAATTAAATTAACTCTACGGGAGTTGCGAAATTAGCGAGAATAATAAATGTAATTCAAAAACTGAGAGTATACAATAATTTATATTTATATATGTGCTAATATAAAATTTATGTAAGATATTGCACATGTTTATCGCTACTTGACATTTATTTTATTTAAAACAACAAAAAATTAACTGTTTAATGCACTTTAAAAACATAATAATTCTACTATACGTACAGTTTAGTAATACCAATCAAACATTTTGTATTTTATTACGTTAAATATATGATAGATATTAATAAATCAGAGAAAATCATGTAAAATTCTTTAAAATACAGTGTTGCCCCGCGACTACCATAATTTTCCGGGTAAATTGTATTATGAGAAAATTCTCCGCGTGCATATATAAGACAAATATAAGACTCCCGGACACATCAGATGACTTATTAGGTTCTTTCCGTATCTCTGTTTTTTATTAAACACGTAGTGTTTATTAAAAACAGAAATACGGAGTTTTAGTTATTTGTATCGTCAATTTTATTAAAAAAAAATGATACAAAATTAATAACAAGAAATTATTTAATCATATATTTATGAAAAATCTAGACTCAAGTTTTATTTGTTGTTAAAGATGACTCGAGACGGAGTCGAAAAGTCCACGAGTATTTGAATAAAATATATTAACGTGAAGAAAATTGTGCTCCAATTGCTATTCTCATTAGTGTTCTTAATTATTTATCTGTGTTTATTTCACATCGCCTAGCAAACTTGTATTTCAATCATTTTTTTTCCTTTACGTTACTTATTTCAAAAATACAATTCGCTGTTGCAAAACGTTCGAAGGCATCGAAATTCGACAACACACGCTCGATTGTTCGTATAAACACATTTTCAAGTGCAGTACTTCTCCCATCCGCGGATCAATAAATATATAGAAAAATAAAAAAAAAACTAATACGTATTTCGAGAGTCTCTGCTTCGAGTTTGTTATTTGAGTCACGAAAATCGTTTTACAAATTGTTAAAGTATCCGACGGAAATTTTGTGATCGCTCGCGCTCATTCGGATTAGCGAAATGACTATCGATCGGACAAATCCGTAGATTCGTCCAGAAAATTGGAATATACAAACAGGATAATTATCGACGCGAGCGCGTCGAGTAATGGGTTTGGCTCGCATCGGTGTAGTATTTCATTTCAGTACGAAACGTATGTACGTATGTACATGTAGAGTGGAAGCGCGGATTCGCGAAAATTGCGCTGATAATTCGTTACGAACGTAGTGTAAGAAAAGATTAATAAATCTTCAAGGAAATCTCCCCTTTTATATTCTACATCTAACGAGAGAAACAGTTACTCAGAGTTTGTGACCCAATTAGTTTAATAGTAACAGCGAATTATCTCGTGAGAGGGAGATAAAAATTAAGAAACTTTGCGTTGTTTTCGAATTAATTAAGTTCTAATTACCGCGAGAGCCAAGCGTCGCGAGGTAAACGAGATTTTCCGCGTACCCGTTTCGAAGTTTCGTCGCATATACCCCGGTAATCCCGTGTCTTCATAAAAAGCGTCGAGAGCGGGGGGAAAAAAAACTACTACATTGATAACTCGCGCCCGTAAAATGATCGATACGGACGTCGCTATTGCATCTCGTGCGTCCATAAGGAGATACGTTATCGCGAAGAACCGCACTGCGCCATAAACTGTATAGATTCATAAAAGATACGCACGCGTCCGACTGTTATCAATGCCTTTATTCGACATAAAAAAGTATCAATACGTGACAGCTGCAGGTTGCAGGATGCGAATGGTCGAGATAAGGATTTGCCGGAGGCGGAAAATTGTAAAAAGCGTCGTGAGAGACTCACGAATACATTTTGTGCGATTCACGTTATACTCGAATATAACGTACATGTCGTGTGATAGTTTATCAAGAATTTTTACATTATTTGGTTGTATTTTTAGATTAGAGGAAAGTCGCAAACGGCATAGACCTTCTAAAGTGAAATCTCTTAAAACCTGAACATTGTACTATTAATACCGTTAAACATACGATCTTAGATAGATCTTAGATAATTAAGGAAGTAAAAGCTCATAGTTTTATACGTTATTCATAGTGCAGAGTCTTTTTCTACATAAAATTTGCTAAAAACAAATTCTTCAAAAGCAAGAACAAAATTTACACAAATTTCTTTTAAAGATTGCATGGTTTAAGCAATAGTAAGTATGTTGTTAAATATTAAATATTTTACATGTTTGTAACATTCTAAAACTGTTTCCCTTTTCTCTGTTTTGTTTTTCTCATAATGCGATTTTAAACATAAAAGCGAAGTGCAGCGTAAACTGTCACACCTGTTGATAAAACAGACTATAAGACAATGAAAACCATATAAGATATAATAAAAAATACCATATTATGAATTTATCTATTAAGTTAATAACCTGAGACCTAATCTTTATATATTGTCACGTTCTATGTTATGTTTTATGGAACAGTATAAGGTATATATTGACAAAAAGCGTTTTATGTTGAAGTAAAAGGCTTCTAGGAATTGTCGTATACATTAAATTGTACTTACAGTAAGCTTATTTCAAACAAACTCGTGTAGGAAAGAGAAAAGAAAAATGTAATATTATTATGCCTAATGATATATTGATTTGGGACTCCTTTTGCCAACTTATTTTTACTTTTCTTATGAAAAACTTAATTAGGATCATTAATTGCAATCAATGAGCAAATAAAAAATTCACGATATGTATTCTGAATTATATAGTGTATATATAAAGAAAATAATGAATCACCGAATACTAACGACTGTATTTATTTTTTTATAAATATCACGTGTGTTACTTTTAAAAAATAAAAAACGTAGTAATTTTAATTAAAAAAATAAAATATACAAAGAACCAGCAAGAGCTTGGATACACAAAAAACTTAAGTAGTAAAACGTAAGCAATAATAAAATCAACAGTTTGGATTTATACCGCTTACGTTACGTCTTAAGTTCTTAAATGTGATTGGTTGATTCGCTTATTGTTTCAGTTTTACTACTTAAGTTTTTTATGTGTCCCAATCCTAAGTGACAGTAAACTAGTTAACGATGCGTACTAGTAAATATAACCAGCGTGTAAGTTTTTATTTGAAAAGGAAAAGAACATATATACAAAAAAAAATTTTAATTTAAAAAAGCTTTATACAATAATAACAAATAATAACAATAATAATTAATTTTTTATCAGTATAAATAAGAAGTAAAAAAGAATTTACCTAGATACGTAAATATCAAAATACAAATACGAGGATGCTAAACTGTCCATCAAATTTGATTGACGTCGATATTTATTCTTGTTCATGAAAAAATTTGCTTTAAAATACAAGTTATATAGCTTATACTTACAAATAAATGGTGTCTCGCAGTTTGGAATAGAAGGAATAAGACTATATTTGTCAAATTACAATTACAAGCCGTAAAAAAACATATTTATGTGATCAAAAATTTTATTCATTTAAGCGCTTTTATTATATAAATATCTTTTTTTTACGACTTGTAATCGTAATTTGACGATTATTGCTTTATTTCTCAATCTATTCCGAACCCGGGAACACCATTCATTTGTACGTATAAACTACATAACTTGTATTTTGAAGCAAATATTTTTATAAACAAATAAACTTTAAAAAATTTCTTGCATTTTTGGTCTTTATCTAATCGTTCCTAGGCTTATTTGTGTACGTACTTTAAAAGTGTAAAAGGATTATCAATTCTGTAAATTCAATTCGAAACTAAATGGTTGAACAGAATGTCGGTAAAACATACTGCTTTAGCATCCTCTTAACATTTAAACATGAATGGTCATCTGCTAGTGAATCGCTTTGCAATTTGATAGTTAATGATAATATAGCATTTTCCTTTTTTTTTTATTTATCACTTAATATAATTATATTTTCAAGTAAAAAATAATATTTTATGTAATCAAGTCTGTATCAAAATTAGATCTAAAAAATATCAACTTATTATTTAAAATTATTTCAATATTTTTTAAAATCATCATAACTGTTCTGCGATTAGCGCAGTAATCTTATTAGCAAATCAATATTACAAACCGTTATATTATTTGACAGAAGACACTTCTTAGTTTGAATTTACATTTTCAAAGTTTTACTTTTACATTTCTTATTTAAATAATATAACTACAAAATAAAGTGCTATGGCGCGGTATAAGCGACCTCCCTCTACCTAAAATACAAATTAAGTCACTACCCCGTGGTTACATCGAAGTGTTGTCGTAAAATTTAAAGTAGGTCAATATAGAAGTAAATTCCTGGATAACAGAGATTAGGACGTTAATTGTCCTAGAAATCTCGTCCTTCGCTGAAGGGCGATAATTATTCGAGACAAGCTGAATGCTATTTGCCGGAACCGAATTCCAAAGGCAAGAGACAGTTGATGCAATCAGCAAACCTAGAACGTGATGCCTGCCGTCCATTAGCGCCGGCGGGCTAACGTCTTCCACCGTCGAACAGCAGTTTCTCCGGGTGCGGTTTGAAGGGCCTTTGAGGGGCTTGTTGCCGAGTTTCGCTCTGCGAGCCGTGGCAACAAGTTCGCCGAGCCTATCGCTTCTCGGACACCTGATAAGGACATTAACGCCGGGAATACGTCAACGGACGTCATTGTCCCGCGAACTTCCCGCTTTTGCGAGCAGATCGGGGAAAGTTTCCCTCGTTTGCCTCGCGAGGGAATTACGTCCACCGCGTGTCTAATAACGTTTAATTGCTGTCGACCGCGGTAGCCGGAGATCGCAGTCGGTGACTCCTTTGATCTTAGCAATGCGATTGTAATGCAAAAAGAAAAGAATTGTACGGAAGAATCTGACGAATCCGGGCCTCTTTCAGGCGAAAATGCACTTTTGCAGAAATCACATACTCCGAAAAATCTATTTGTACGCGCGTGTGTACATACACGTTCCCTCCAATCCTCTGTTAATCTGCATAAACAGCAAATATTTTACGAGCCACTTTATAAAATGTTTACTGCTAAAGCGGCTTATATGCATACTTATGCATATTTTGTTACGTATGTTCGTAGAGAGGGATAAGCGAAGTAATAGTATAAAATGAGAGAGAGAGAGAGAGAGAGAGAGAGAGATCTCAATCACGAGAGAAGTCGTGTTCTTAATATAATTACACTCTCCTAAGTGGACATGATACTGCCCCGGAATGATCGTCAAGTGGATTACGCAATAAGCCGATTAATATAAAGTCAAGTACCATCTTTCAATTCATCTTTGCTCAAGCTAAATGAGAAGCGCGCTGAATTATCACGATTTATAAGATTAAAGTCCCGGCAGAATGTACTTACTGAGCATAAAATTTTTATACCATTTATTTTTGCAACATATATAGAGCGTTCGCGCGATTTACATTTACGCTTAAGAAAACAGCCCGGAGACACTGTGATTTATCGAAGTACATTTTGAAAAACGGTAACAACCATGAATCACAAGCAACAACGAGGCTTCATTATTAATTTAATTTTAATTACTTTTATAATTACTTTTTGCTACTTTTTTTTTGCTTTTGATCCCGCAGCAGATTTATCTCTGAAGTCTCTCATAAAACTCTTATCTTTACCTTTTTTAATATGTAAATTTATTTTATATTTTTTGTTGAGTGATCGAGTATTGTAAATTTTTTCCGCTTGCAACGAAAGTAAGATGTAATATATACAATCAAAAGCGGCAAGTTAATCTAAAAAGACGATGTAATCGTAGCGCAGTTATGGCATTTTACTGTTGCCGACTTCACTGAAATTTTTACGATTCTTAGTCGACCACCGACTCGACGAAAGTGCCTCGTGATATCTCGTTCTTAAGGGATCAAAACGTTCGCCATAATAAGGGTTTACGAGCATCCTTGATTCTTAATAAACTATTCGAAACTTTATTTAGCGGTGAGTTTTTTCTCGTCTTTATCTTGCTCTCTTAAATTTCGAAGTTTTAGCAACTTTAAATTATTTTTCGGATAAAGATAATTATTACAGGAATTACGTATGCATATAGTTATTTTTATGCATATGAAACGATTGAAGGAGTTTTTTTTATAGAAATCAAAGCTCAGAAGCTAATTTTAGAAAACAAAGAATCTTTCTCATCATCAAATTGTTAAATATATAAATATAATTTTATTTTTGGACACATATATAATAAATATGAAAACTAAGGTTTTATTTAATAATTTGAGGACCTATTTAAAAGAGAAAATAAAAAGAACATTTGGGTTTGTTTGGCTTTTACGGAGATTTTATATTTATTATTTACTTATCCGTAATATTTTACATTTAACTTTTTTTATAACTTTATAACAAGACAAAAGCCAAAAAAAAATTTTTTTAAACATAGAGTAATAATTTTTACTTTTTATTTACAAAATTTTATAAATTGCTTTTTACAAAAATATCTTTTTATATTACTTTTGGTATAAAATATGAGTAATTTGCCTCTAAACGTACAACAGATATATATATAAAGATTTAATTATGGTTAATATTTTGAAGAAATTTTGTATCTATCCGCCCATTAATATTTTTTGTATTTTGTTTAATTCTAGTTTGATTTTCTCGAAACAAAATTGTTCACAGTGTGATAGAGAATAATTTTGAATAACCGGGATTTTGCAAAAAATGGAGACTTGTTTAATTTTTGTAGGGAACTTCTTTTTGTCATTACATCTCTATGCAAAATTTAAAATTTAAGTCACAAAAATATAACTTTACGTAGATTAATTATTCAATAGCGAAAAGATAACGGAAAACCGTAGAATTATATGTGCGAGGACCTCTTTTTAGAATATATGGTAATTATAACAGCGTGACAGCTTCCAAGAGTTAATTCGATTCTACGCGATAGAGTATTCGAAACACTTCCCGCAAAACGTGACTGCGTCGCTGCAGTTCGCTAATTAACCGCGTTGTAAAATCGCGCGCGATTCTTTCAGGCACTTCGTTTTATGCAGCTTAACGAGAGCTTCCTTTAGCAACTAAAATGTTATCTTTCATTTCGCGCGAGGTGCAACACGATTTATCCGAAAGCGTAAGCTCTCCACTGAGCCTTTAACGTTGTATCGGGTTTCGTTGTGTGTATTACGTGCGGCGGCGCGAAAAGCAATTACGGTCCATTTTGTGGGACGCGGCGTGTGCCTGCCCGATGAAATGATATTACTCTTTCGAACGTGAAAATAACGAGCGGGATGAATTATTAATGCGCCGACTGCGAGGTGCGCAACGCGAATTCCAGCGGAGACCACATTTGAAAGAAATTATGATACGCGAGCCATTCACTTTGAGTCATCAGCTTTTGCCGGTCTATTTTCAACTTACTTAATTTGATCTATATATATATATATATATATATATATATATATATATATATATATATCCCAAACGTACCGTACGTAATGGTTACGTACCTTTCGATAATTATAATTCTGTATGCTTTTATTTATTAAAATGGTACATAAAAAGGGGCATTTTTTTGTTTTGAGTATATTTTTATTTTCGAAATGTATTAAAATGAAATTACATAGCATTAATTAAACGTAATCGGCTTACCTAAGAAGATATTGTAGTTTCACAGAAGAAATATATTCAACCCTTTATTCATAATAATTTTTATGAATTCCAGAGAAAAAATGTCGGATAAAAATTAACAATATCTTCAAATCAAGAACTAGAATCATTTAATGTTATTATTATCAAAATAATTACACATATTGTCGTCATATATTCTGCTGAAATTAAAAATTATCAAATTATTCGAACAGGATTTTATATTTTTGTTTACACAAGATGTTACATTTTAATTGTTGCAGGCAAATATCTATAAAAATATAAAAGATGCAGAAAAATGTAAAGGGTTACTAATTGTAAAATTAGTTTTAATATTACTAATTTTTGTCTTTTCAGGCCATACAACTTTATCCTGAAATATTTTTCTGCATCTTCCATAATTTTCGAGATATTTGTCTGTCACAATTAAAATCCTGTATACACGAAATATGACTGTTAAATACAATATATTCATTTAAATTTGATATTACTTTTTTTCTGTATGCTGAAAAATGCCTGGAACATTAAAATAATATTTTTTAATATTTCGAGAGGATATGTTTGAAATGTGTTGCTTCGTTATAAATGACAGTTTTTAAAAATAATAATTATTTATGCGTAATAAACAACTAAAAATGTTATATAATTAAATCTACTATTTTATTTAAGTAATTTAAAACGCTTAATAATAATTGACGCAAACCTTTTGCAACGCTCCTTATTAATAACAGTTTATCAGCTTTAGTTATAGTATAATAGTTGTACTTACATCCGCTATAATAATGCTGCCCTTTAAAAAACGGTTAGATTCTTCGATGACGCCAGAAGCGCGACAAAGCGCGCGGTCCCCGATATGTTCGTAATTACGCGGAATCCCGAGTTCTCGACGTAATAAAACTTAAATAGAGCGCGAAGAGGAGGGAATCCAGGCGGGAAACTTGATGGATGGGAACGTCCATCCGAACGGAGATGCAATAAGACTTAAACCCTTTCCAACGAGACTGCCTTCACAACAGGCAGGGTCAAGCATCTAGCACGAGGTTCTCTTTAGCTCTCTCCGCGACGCCGATTTATTTTCTTATCTCTTATCAAAGCGGCCAGCCAATGCTCTTTGATTACGTTGTAAAGACTAATGGGATTTGTAACGAATGCAGACCACGAGAATAAGGTGAGGCTAGTTTTCCGATTGCTATCTCAACTTGCTTGGTCTATTTACTTGTTTTTTCATGTTTCTTTAATCTTAACTCAAGTCATTGAATAAATCCATAGAAATTTATTGGAGGTCTCTTTGAAAAGTCATGAAATACATATTTCTCGTTTGATCTTTCATATTTGATGTATTTTATAACTCTCGTCTGATTATTTTTGCAGACTGATTTAATTTACGCAATTATAGATTTTTTCAACGTCACGTTTGGTTTTTTTTTTCCTCACATCGCGCTTATTTTTCTCTCTTCTCTTAAATGCAAAAATAAAGATAGAGAAAGTTCCCGAAGAATCGAGGAAGAGATCGCGGAATCACGCGGTCACGCGTTCGCGAACACTTAAATGTTTAAAATCCGACAGCAGGCACGAAATTAATACCATGTCAAAACGTGCTCGGGCAAACATCGAAGCAGACCGAGATCCGCTTTAATTAGATTTCCAATTCAGTTCGCCGGGTATTTGCGAACAGCGCACCTCGTTTCGGGCATTCATGCCCACTTTGTGCATGTTAATAAATAGATACGTGCACAGTCGACGGGTATTGTGTTGCTTCGTGAACTCTAATCGTTCTCGTGACGGGATATGTATTGATTACAGTGCCAGTTTTGCTAATAATCGCACTGTTATTCGCGCCGTCATTTCCAACGCCGACAATCACGAAGTATCACGATACTTGACGTTAAAGAAATATTGTACTGATCCATTTCAGCACGTGACAAAGAGTTTATTAGGAACCTACTCAATACCGAATTCGCATTTAGATATTAGATAGCGTAAACGTATGAAATAAAATAAAAAATTGAAATTATGGCAGTCTAGTGTATCACTTATTTCAGCACGATTTTAAGTTAACTGTCAAATTATTCTTTTATATGTATATATAAATGCAAGAAAAAAAATCTTTTTCTAAATAATTGTTAATTCTTATTAAATAATTTTATTTATATTGCGTGTATTAGCTTCGAATATAAAAGAAATTCTTGATATAAAAGAATAATTTTTTTTTACTAAATAAATCATTATGAACGTTTAAACTTAAACATTTTATTTAAAAGACATTTCAATAATAAATGGAACTAATTATCATAAGAAATTATTGCATGCAATTTAATGTAATGTATATTTAGATACAGTACCGCAGTAAACTGATACCTTTACTGATAATACAGATTAAGATCCACATGGATATATTGAATTGCCAAAAACATATACCGTACTAGAAGCAACATTGACTAATTAATATTATCGGGTAACCTATTTTCGTTAATTGCTGGCCCAACGTTGTATATGTATAAACTCGATCGTTAATTAATGCGAATATGCAGCTTATAATTGTCGCGTGTGCCACAACAAAGCGCATTTTTAATTATCAAACATTGTTCTGATTTATCGTATGTATTTATTATTGAACACTTGAGAGAATTGATTTTGATTGCGGTAGAAAGTATAATCGTATATTATATGTAAAGACCAAAATTCAAGACTAATGTGACACGAAATACAAAAGTATTTTTAGAAACTATTACTACGTAAGCTTAGAGTAAGGGTCAACCTAATTCCACTAGATCCGAGATTAAATGCAGTGAATCCAATTTTTAATTGTTAATAGAAAAACCAATCTCTTAAATTTCGTTAAGTAAGACGGAGATATTGAGGATCTCTTTTAAAATGAGAAAACTTAATTTACGAGACACTTTAAAAACAACCTAATTTTCAGATCCAAGATTAAACGTACAAAATCCAATTCTGCTTTAATAAAAAAGACAGACTTTTTAAATTCTTTCAAGTCAAGAAGAAAGCATTTTGAGGATCCTTCTTAAAGGAAACTTTATTTATGAGGCATTAAAAATTTCTATGAAAGTCTTATTAGTTCATTAAAAATTTACATTTTATGAGCAATTTAGATTTGTAAAAGTTAGAAAGTACACGTGTTCCTTTCTTCCAATTTAATGCGAAAAGATCTCGAAGGAGCTTAAATAAGCGCATATATACTGCTAGTACTGTGTTGGACTCACATGTGCCATCACGGATGGATAGTCCGGATAGAGTAGAATGGCTCCGATAAGGTGAGCCGCCGAGAAGACGATCCCGGCGATGCAGGCGTGCCTGAGTCGGATTGGCAGAAGGGCGTAGGCCATGTAGATGAAGAAGCATACCATCAAGGCGGCGGCGAGAGGTCCCCCAGTTCGAAGTTCCTTTGATTTCAAGAACGATGTGTCGCCGGAATTGTCGCGGCCCACCTCGTGCAACTTCGCCAGATGAATGCTTAGGGTCACCTGTAGGGCTAGCAGGGTGACCAGCACGGCGCCACTAACACCTGCCAGCCATATCTCATTCATGCCCGGTCTGGAAATGGCTGCTACCAAAACTGGAAGATTTGTTTCGCTTAGATAACGTGAAAATTATCTAGATAATTACAAAATAAATTATGTGTCAAGTTATCGTGAATAAAATAAAGATCGTTTCACTTTAAATTTATCTAGAGAAAATATAAGATTATAGGATATAAAAGACATTGCTTTGTATGTGTCTCTCTCTCTCTCTCTCTCTTTCTCCCCCCGTCTCTCCCGGTCTCTCTCCGTCACTCCCCGTCTCTTGCGGTCTCTCCCGGTCTCTCCCCATCTCTTCTGTCTCTCCCGGTCTCTCCCCGTCTCTCCCGATCTCTCCCCGTCTCTCCCGTCTCTTCCGGCCTCTCCCCGTCTCTCCCAGCCTTTCCCAGTCTCTCTCCATCTCTCCCTGTCTCTCCCGTCTCTCCCGGCCTCTCCCTGTCTCTCCCGGTCTCTCCCCGTCTCTCCCGGTCTCTCTCTGTCTCTCCCGGTCTCTCCCCGTCTCTCCCCGTCTCTCCCCGTCTCTCCCCGTCTTTGCCCGTCTCTCCCCGTCTCTCCCTGTCTCTCCCCGTCTCTCCCCGTCTTTACCCGTCTCTCCCGATCTTTCCCCGTCTCTCCCCGTCTCTCCTGTCTCTCCCGGCCTCTCCCAGTCTCTCTCTATCTATCCCGGTCTCTCCCCGTCTTTCCCCGTCTCTCCCGGTCTCTCCCGGTCTCTCCTGGTCTCTACTGGTAGATATGGGAGAAACGCAATTGAATAAATTGCAAGTAGCACAGAATCGGGCTATGCGAGTAATATTACAATGTAGATACGCCAAAATAGAACATATGTTACAAGCGTTGCAATTTATGTCTATAAAACAGAGACTACACTATAATGTATGTATATTTATATTTAAAATTTTACATAACTCGGCGCCAAATTACTTAAGGGATAGACTAGATGTAATTAGTAATAAAAATGGAAGAAAAACAAAACAGAAAGGGACTATTGCAATAAAATTTGTTAGAACTAAAAGTGCGTAAAAAATTGTGTGTTACGAGGGCGTAAAATTATACAATACCTTGCCAGCAAAAATTAGAAGTTGTGAAAGAATTGATGTATTTAAACGGATGTAAAGAAGCATGTATGTAAATCTATGTAAAACATAATAGCTGAGAAAGCTAAATAAACTTCAATCAATCAATCAATCTCTCTCTCACGGAAAGAAGAGCTTAGCTAAAGATCTAAAAATTTAACTGGATCTGAAAATAATTTTGTTAAATCATCAAAATAATTATGTAACTCAAGTTGGATGCTGGAATGTCAAAAATTTTTGCAGCATTGTTCGTTATGTTTGACTGAACATGGTTATTTTAACGATCCAATTAAATTATTTTTACATTTATGTTTGATTACGTTTTTTAATATTTTAATAAAATTATTCCTTTAGTATAGATAATTTCCAGATAATATTGCTATGTTGAGTAAAACAATTTACAATATAAAAATAATATATTGTATTTCATATTTTTTATATTGTATTTCATATTGTATTCGTATTTTTATTTCTGAATCTTTATTCCTTAAAAACAAATTTTTTAAGTAATTTGACAAAAGACGTATTTTTTTTTATTTTGATTAATATGTAAATCAGGCATGTCAAACACGCGGCCCGCCAATACATGCGGCAGCCGAGTTTTAAAAAATTTTTTGAAAAAAATATTAATATAATCATTCTAAAAATCGTATTTTATTCATTTTTTGAACATTGAAAACATGCGGCCCCCAACTTAATACAAAATAGATCATGTGGCCCGTAATATCATATGAGTTTGACATGCCTGATTTATAAATAAAGCTCATGAAAAATGTGGAAGAAACATATAATTCATATTATAATTAAAAAATTCTTTGTAAGAGTTTTTGAACTTATAGTTTTGAGAAAATGTTCATATTTACTACTACATACTGTCTTTTGATTTGTGTGCAATCTGTTATTATCATTTTCAAAAATAATTCTTCTGTTGGAATAAATAATAACTTAAAATTTTATATTAAACACAATATTTTATTCTCGTTATTGTTCATACATTAATTTAAATTAGAAAAAGATAGTACTTTTTTATCTAAGATAAAGCTAGTGATAATGTATATAGAATAATAATAAAATGTTAATAATACATATTTTTTTATCTAGATAATTATTAATCAATAATTAATAAATAATTAATGTTTTGCAATTATTAATAGTAATTTGTAATAATTAGTAATAATATGCCAAATAATACAAAGCTATTTCTTCATCTAAATAATTATTAATTAATAATCAATGAATTAATAATTTTACATTGATAATGAGAGGGGACACAAACACTCTGTTTATTGTTCATTCTACCAAGTTTCAGAGCTGCAAGAAATATACAAAGTCGATACAAAATAGTACAATGCGTGTTCAATATATATATATATTATTTCAAGAAATAATATTTCGATAACAGATTTTTCTAACCGAATGCAAGAATTTTTTCTTTATTTTCGTGGAAACGTAGAGTGAAAATTTGCTGTTTATTGCCGAGCCTTACGTTTCAGAGAACGCTCTTAGAAATACACGAAGTCGATACGAAACGATGCGACGCGACATATATTTTATAGAATAAATGGGCAATATTTCGATTTTTCCGTGCGAATTCTTTTCATTTTTTTTCGCCTCGGGAGAGAAAAAACTTGTTATTTATCGTGCGGGCGTGCCCAGTTTTCACATTATACATTCTACATATAAGTGAGCTCCTTCGGATAGAAACTCGTTTAAAGTTACCAATGCGACTCGATGAAAGACTCGTCCAGGTCTCGTAAGAAAGGTGTAGGGAGGGAATGAGCTTTGTTGCGACGCGAAAAGCGGGTCTTGCTGCGCGTTCTGACGCTTTCGAAGGGAAACGGCACTTGTAGACAATATTCTCATGCATTATTGATACCGGGACCTCGGGAAACATCGGGGCTCACTGGAAAACAGGGACTCTCTCTGTACATAGGGGATGGGATAGAATGCACATCTTTTCGCGTTCGAGATATCCAACGACAGAGCCATTTCGATGCAATTCCAGTAATGTTTAAACTGCATATTTTATGAAAGCCCGAGATTCTCCTGTAAATACGTTTCCGACGCGATATATCGACGACGGACGATTAGATTTCTTTTCCCCGTTTATTCGCAAATATTACGCAGCAACTTGGATTGGATTTCTCGTTCGACAGGAGAAACGTAGAGTTCTCCGAAGTGTAGAAAATTCTTTATCATAACCCTAAGTTTAGTGAAGTTAGATTTTGTAAAAGTATTTATTTAATTACAAGTAGAAATCTTAGAAGAATTTCTTTATGGAACTTTAATTAAAAAGTAAGAAGGGAGAAAATTAATTTTAAATCGATTTAGAAATACTTTGGGGCGGAAATAAAAGTAATGCTTTTTAAATTTTAGAACAACGTTTTAAGTCGCTTTCTCAAACAGGCACAAAGTTACCTTTAGATCTCGAAGCGAGTGTATAAACTTAATTAATTCTGACATCTCAGTCATCTCGTCGCCGCGAAGTGAAAAGCGCGCTGGCTGCGAAAAATTAATTCGAAAGGAACGAGTCTTACCAACGTACACGGCGATGCAGGTCACCAGGGTGACCGCAAGGGAGAGATTTTCGGGTGTCTGCAGGAGCGTGAAGAGCGGTTGCGGGTTGTCGGTCAGCATTAGCTTCATGATAAGTAGTAGGCCCAATGCGAGCGCCAGACCGACCAGTAGACCGAGCACGTGTGTCATGTTACTTTGATTCATACGTAGGAAGTAACGCTGGTACAGCATTTCAACCTGAAACATGACCACAGATTTGTTACGCATTGCGTTAATCAAGAATTCGTTGGTAAACCAATAATGCTGAAACGGGTATTAAACTCGTTCGCAGAAAAAGAATAAAATTGTCGAAAAATGCACTTAAATAAAATATTTTTACAGAAGTTTTCGAATTCCAAAGACGTCATTTATTGAAATAATTTACGTATCACTTAAATTACCTCTTGTAACAACAATATCCGCGTTTAAGATATTAAATTTACTAAATCTTAAACTATTATAAACATTATTTTACCTAAAAGAACACAATAGTTTATAAATTCGAAAAGTCGCGCGTATTGTTCAAAAGAATGGTAGATTAAAAGAATTGCGTGCAATATGGGCACGGCGTGTAGAAGATAAATATTTAACGAAAGCACAGTGCGGCAGTCGCGCTAAATTAATGTTGTTAGTCACTGGATCTGAATATCCGCTAAATGAAATATTCGCTGCACTGCACTGTATACATCAACAGTTCTACAGTCATAGTTGTATGCAGATATGTTTATACTATGGGCAATGCATCTACTGTATTTCTCGCATCACTCGATAGAAAAATATATGTTCCGAAATGCCTCGCCGAAGTTAACGCCGCTATGGTTATTTTCCGGTATTTATTTTAAAAATAGAATCTGTGCGAATCACTTTAGGGAATCAGTGCTATTTCGTTCGTCTCACTAATTGCATTTTATGCAAATTATATCATAAAATATATAAAAATATTACCAACTGTTATTTATATTACATACAATTTATATTAATTATGTATTAATATAATAATATATTAAATTTATTAATAACGTGTGTATACATACATATATTTTTTCTAACATGTAATAATATATATCAAAAATACATATCCATTTGTAATATGCCTATCGAATTAAGTAAAAGTATTAATAATAACAGTTCGTCTCTGTGAAGCGGTTCGGCTTTAAATTAATGCTTTGCTTCAGCAAAATTATAATCATCACCTGCTTATATTAGTAGTAGCGTGTGCTGTACACCATTAAAATTATTTTATATATTAATGAACAATAATTATTTCTTTAAGAAAGCTCAGATTAGAATAATATCCTGCGCGCTTAAAATTTTAATTCTAATTTACACCCTTGTGAGTTCATAATATGGAGCACTATATGAATCGTTGGATTGAACCATTCACATAGCAAGAAGCCACATTATATCGTTCAAATTAAATTAATATGAAAGAAACGAAATCATCGGCGCGTACATTTATTTCGTAATACACTTTAAACATTTCGCAAAAGCGAGCTGTCCGGCATGCATAATGTAAAATAATCCATTTGTCAGAGAATATCTAAAATATAATGCAAATGTCAGGGTTAGGCGTAAATATATATATTTATGCGTAAATTACAAATAGCCTACATTACACATATATAATGTAAATTGTGTTTTATGTATCATCTATATATACAATATAAGCTATAGATTATTTATTCTATAAAAGATTTAGAAACCATGAAAATTATATTCTGTTTTTAATTTTTAATATTATATATACAATATTGAAATATATTTGACAATTATTAGTGAATTCTATTTAAAAACCGCAGACTTGTACCTTTGTTGTCTCTACCTAATTACAACTTTGCATTTAATAAAATAAAAGTATACATATACAGACACACACACAATTTTATTTTATTTATCTAAAATTAGATACATTAACAACTTTATAAATTAGTTACTTTTTTCTATATTGTCTAATTTATAATAATTTAAATTCTTTGTCTACATAGAAGAAAATTTGTGTAAAACTCAGATTCGTAATTAAATAGGGTCAACAAGGCATAAATCCACGGCTTTGAAATAAAACTGACTAATAAATTGTCAAATACATTTTTATATATTTGGGAAATATCAATTTTTAATTTTGTCGCCGTGCTTTGAAAGCCTCGACTACAGTTATTTGATGCTGTGAATATTTTGAAGCATTCTTTAACTGATCAATTAATAAAATTCTTTAGTAAATCAAATACTTCAAAGCATTTGCAGCGTAAAATGTATCGTAACTCTTGATATTAATACAAAACATTAAAATTGCACTTTCATTTGATATTTTATAAGTACTTTATGACTTTAAATTAATTAAATTATGTTTGAATATTAATGTTACTCTTCGAATATTTTTTGCTCTTCTTTTTTTATCTTTTTTGTGTATAAGAGAAATTTTAGTAAATTAAAATTAATTAACAATTATTTAAAATTGACTGTCGAATAAGAATAATTATTCAATCTTTCCATAATTTTGACAGAATATAATATATCGTTAAAATAAAATTAGTTATGATATAATCAATAAATTTCTTTAAAAATCTAGGAAAATGCAATTATAAATAATTTTTGCCTAATAATGTAGATTAATATATCAAATATTAATATATTAATAATATTGTAATTTTCTTGCGTACATACATATAAAAATTATTTATAAATAATTAATATATTGTACTTATTTTGTTTTCTCCCCAAAAATTAGAAAAAGTCCGAAAATAAAACCTGGTCCGGAGCATAAAAGTGAAAAGTTAAATACGGCTGTACGTAAATTTAAAGTAATAAGCAGTTACATAAATAATCCGTAATAGACATAATCTTAAAATGTATAGCACAACCCTGACACATATAAATATAAACTTTAATATAAACTCTATTTGAGATTTATTTATTTTGTCACACACACACACACACATACACACACTGACACATGTTAAACATATTTCGTGATAGTATAATTAGATACTCGGCCTTTGTGGGCGGGTAGGGGAATGAGGCATTGTATTATATGTGCGACAGTGTATTGTATTTACACGTAGTCAGCGCGCTATTATTTCAACTTCTAATGTTCGTGCGGACAGATAGTGTGCGACACTTCGCGTATCTCTGCATTTCTTTTTAAAACGCAATCGTGACGAGTAGTAGACGATATACATTAATGATATATTTTACAATTGTTATACATTACGAGTTCATGTTAATTATTCGTTAATGTATCAAAATAATCATGGTTGATCATGGTTCACTTAACGCTATAAACGCTTTGAAACATTTAATTGATCAACTGTAAAAGCAAACAATTTTTATTAATTAACCAATCAAAAAATGCTTCAACGCGTTTGTAGCATAGTAGCTGATACGTATAAAGAAAATTTGGTGAAATTATTCTTTTTATATAAAAGTTTATAACTTAGAAATTATCTAAGTTCTTTACATCATAATAAAAAATAGTATTTTTACATTCTGTCATTTTTTTCATAATTTTTTACGTTATAATTTTTTTTAATAAAAAATTTTGATAAATTTGTAAGTAGTGTAATTTAGAAAATACGTTTCTGAAATGGAAATTTTCTTTATCTTTCACGGAGTTTGCACTAGTTTATTTCATGCCATGTAAAACTTTATTCCAATAATGTTGCAAAAATGTCTTATTTCTACAGAAATACCGTAGTTAATTTGTTTTGTGCTAATATTTAATTTTTAAATGTATATTTTTAATAATCAAATATAAAATAAATTTTTAATATGCAACATCAGTATCATAATGTGATATATATATTTTAACTTGCTAAATTGATTTAATTGATACATCATACGATAAGATAAAAACAATTATACTGATAACAAAAGTATTAGCTTATAATTATATAAGAATATTGTAATATTTTTTGGATCTCATGTCGTTTTATTTGTTCTCATTGGGATATGCATTTCATGTGAAATTTATTAATAAGAATCCTTTATTTTTTTCAAGCTTGGTTTACGTTTAGGATTCTTTTATTCATATTTCTAAATTTAACATTTATATTTTATAAAGTTTAATTCCTAACAATTCGTGAGATATAATAGTATAATATATTATATGTATGTATATAATGAAATGTACTCTGACGTGGTTCACAGCTTAGTCGGCGATTTCGAACGTGAAGAGTTAGATACAATTTCTGAGATTGTCTCGAATGTTAGACATCGGCAATATGTATCTAATTAAAAAAAAGAGCTTTTCGAAGTAGGAGAATTTTTTCTCTCGTCACATATACCTTGCTTTATGACGTTTACTAGTAGTACGGCATCCGTGTATCTCACATGAGCTAACTAAGGTACAAATGACAATTTTAAACGCGATTTTTTTCTACATAAGAAGCGTCGACTAACAAACGGCAATCAATTTCATTTTCCTCCGCGTGTAACCTAGACGTCTCGAAAGGAGGTAATAAACTTTAAAAGACTTGGCGGAGAAACTTTGGAGTAAAAATTAATTCTCACATAAATAAATTATAAACTAAATAAAACAGGAAAAAACAAATAGCTCTTTTTCATTATTCAATTTGCTTTATCTAAAAATGTAAATAATTAAAGAAAAAAAACCATCTAAAATGTTAATATTATAAACCTTTGTCTTCACAAAGATTTTCTTCAAAAAATACATGATTATATTAGTAATGTAATTGAAAGACAAAGTGAAAGTTCAATTATAATTTTATAGCAGATAACTACTTATTACACCGTCGAGTGGATTAATTTCTCAAAATAAAATAACAAATCTGTAAAATCTGCATTATGTGTATATTTATATTACATCCATCTGACAGTACTGCATAAATGTGAGTCAAAAATTTCGAATCAAACAAGTTTGAATATAAATTACATAAATTGATAAAACAAAATATCATATTTCTTATAATACTGTAAATTATTAGGTATATTTCATAATTACTTCTTATAATACTTTTCCATATTCTGTGGCTTGCAAACTTTGTTCGAGTATTTTAAATATATGTAATAACGTAATTATGTATATATTTTTAATTATAACAGTAATAATAATTAAATGTATATTATATATAATATGTATGCCTGACAAAAATTTTTATTGTAAAATTGTGTTTATTTCTGTTTATAAAAAATTTTGTCGATGTTTACATTGTTTATGAAAAGTTTTATTAATGTTTACGCTGTTTAGAAGCAGCGTTACGAACACTTAGATAATCTTGTACTGACACATTTTATAAACATTTAGAAAACTGTTATAGAAATGTTTGATGATATATCATTAAATAGCTTAAACTCTTTGCTTAGATGTTGAGAAGATGTTTTAATTAAGTTTTAAAACATATTATGAATTGTTTATGAGATGGAAATTTAAACATGGAATTGTTTATGAGATGTTCACAGCTATGTTTGATAAAGGTTCGGGAAATGTTTTGCACAATATCGTGAAAACATCTTTTAACATTTCTTAAACATTACAAACACTACACAACACTTTCCGAACGTCTATTAAACATAACTGTAACATTTGATAAACAATTTCATGTTTAAATTTCCATTTCCTAAACAATTCAATATATGTTTTAAAGCTTAATTAAAACATTTCCTCGACTTTAAGCAAACATCTTATAAATTTTTAATAAACACTCTATTTTTGTTAAGGATATAATTAGGTATATTTAAACATTATTTCTATATTATTCAAATACTATTTTTTTAAACACAAACATTTATTTTCTATAAAATAAAAAGAATATACGCAAATTACCTCGATCAGTAAATGTAAGTCCATGATTTTAATATTACAATATTTGAATTAAGAGAGAAAAGGTCATGTTAATTTATTCATCCAAATACTCTTTTAGTTCTTTTAAATAAAATTATAGTACCACGCTTTATTCAAGATGTTATTTATCATTTTAACGTCAAAATGATATATTTGATATTTTCATGTTGAACTGACCTAGCTTACTACATAAATTATATTAACTAGTTATATTTCTTGTATAGTAGTTACACAGTCAGAATATAAATTAATAAATTTACAATTTCTGTTTTGACTATTAACATTCAAATTAATAAAATTCAATTTAAATCTCTAATTTGTTCAAATGAATATTAATTATTCTAAATTTAACATAAATATTGTATGTATTATTTAGTTGTCGTTATTTGTAGCTGTAAGAAATATACGTAAAATACGTAAAAGAGTGGATACGTCGAATATAAAAAAAATTCAAATACTTTATGCTAATTATTAAATACAAATAATAAAATAATTAATAAATGTTATAATTGTTGTCAAAAAATCGTTGTTAGAAAATCGCTTTTCCTTGCATAGTGATCCAAAAAGAGTAAACTATCGTCACAATAGTTTAAAAATTTCTCATGAAATATATTTTATATAGATTGAAGATGTTGTTTTTTCGGCTTAATGCATTGATGGTGCTTCATCATTTTTAAAATTTAAAATAAAATCTGTCTCTGTTGTCCTTGTTGTTCCTGTTACATACGTAAATATATAAAATATATAAAATAATTAAGGGAGTAAGAAATACAAAGCACATATATTACTAAACATTACAATAAATACTAAATTTGTTAATTTTTATATGCTGTAGTTCTTGATATTAATATTATAATAAAATGTGTGTAAGAGATTTAGAAGTTGGTATATTAATATTTGCAATATATATATATATAGTATATAATATATGATATATGATTAGTTTACCTTTTACTTTCTACACATCAATACACCTCTCAGCTTTTTAATTGCATCTTTTTAAATTATTTATTGTTCATTATTGCTCCTCTTTTTGTACGTTTTGAAAAGCATTCGCATGTAATTGTATATCGTGGCAGTTGCGTAAGTGGTTTCTTAAGCGATTTATTCCACTATATATATTGATAATGCAATTTTCAATAACACATTTTATAAGATGCGGTTTGCGTTTCTCGTCAATAACAAAGTATCGTGCTATATCGCTGTGTTTAACTTCATTTCGTTTTTCTTCCATTGTTTTATGATGGGAATATATTATGTGGTTCTCTAAACTAAACATGTTTAGAATAACATAAAGGCCATGACAAATTTTACATTCTATAAAGTAACTTGTCCTTGGTGTGAAATATTCCCGTATCAAAGTATGAATATACTGCGGATATGCGTTCTTGTATTCTACAGCTTGCAAACTTGGACCAGGTTGTTGACCGTCAACGTTTACACCTGAATTGTCATCGGTAGCTAATGACTGCTGTATGGGAACATCTTCATTTTCTTTTATACTTTGAAGCGCTTTTGTATCAATATTATGAAAGATGTATAAATGATCTCGTAAATAATTTATTCCATGTAATATATAGATTCTGCAGTTGCCAATGGTGCATCTTGTCTTATTATATTCTATATTGAATTTAAAATATGATGATAATTCGGTAAGTCTGATTTGCTCTCGTATTTCTGTTATTATTTCTGGATGTAGGCTTATCAGATGTTTCTCTAGGTTACTCGTATATTTATGCGAAAAATAATAGGTGTTACAACAAATATTGCAAATCGCTTTATGTTCTGACGTGTTCAGTGTAAAATATTGATTTACGAAAATGTTGAGATTTGCTCCGATATTTGCCATTGTGTATTTTATGATCTCTGAGTAAGCTTTTATTTTTGTTGACTGCTAACCACGATAATTTTTACTACAATTGCACACCTCCAGCTTACTTAATTTTACGTAATGTCACCACGATTACTTATATTCTTGCTGCTGTGTCACTTTACTACTATCGCACAGGAGTACAGAACATTTATTACTGAAGCTGTCACCAGCTTTAGGATTTGGTAAAGATTGAAGAGATGCGTGTTATTGTTTGCTGAATATTGATGTTTACCAAATATTGATGTATTATCTTAATAGTTGTACCTCATAAAGCTTTACTTTAAATTTTTACAAAATATTTTGTTTGAATACTTGCCAAATTATGACGAGCTAAATAACAACAATTAGCTTAGAGGAGTTTAAAGATACTAGCTTTTAGAAATAAAATAATTTTTTAATTTTTTATTTTTTATTTCTTACTTTATATTTGTAGAAAAACTATTACATAAGTAGTTACATATACATAAAATTATTAAAAATGTGAGAAACACAGAGCACAGATAATGCTAAATTATAATAAACAAGTATTACTTTTCTAATTTTTTTATGTATTTAAATTCTTGATGTTCAATTTATTGATTCTTGATTTTAGTCATGTTTATATTTGCGACTGTAGAAGTTAATACATAATATTCTCAATATATTTATAATTATTACTTTCTTTACCTTCTACTTCATACAAATATTCATTAAGTTGCCGACACTTCTCACATCGAAAAAATTGTATTCTAAAAACCAAAAGAATACTCTAAAAATAAAAGGAAAATTCTAAAATTGAGGTTAAAATTATAATAAAATTAATAAAATATTAAAATTAGTTCCTAGAATACAATTTTTTGGTGCAGCTTTTGTATCGTTCTTTTCAAAGGGTTTTTACTGGTTGTTGCATCATTATATTCGTAAACCTTTCTTCGTATATATTTATAACTTCTATGTATGTACATTTATATTATGACAGTTGCGCGAGTGGTTTTTTAAGCGATTTATTCTGCTGTATGTAGTAATAATGTAATTTTCAATAATGCATCTTACAAGATATAGTTTGTTATCAAATATGAAGTATTGTGATATATTGCTATGTACAATTTCTTCTTGTTTTTTTTTTATATTAATTTCTTGATGGAAATGCATGAAGTAATTTTCTAATTATTGCATAGGTCGAATAACGTACGGTTGATAATAAAATATTATATTTTACGTGGTAATTTGATTTTGATGTGAAATATTGTCGTATCAAGCTATAATAATATTGTGGAAATTTTTGTATAGCTTTGATGGCTTGCGAATTTGGACCAGACTGTTGACCATTAATATTTATACTTAGATTGTCCTTAAAAACTGTTAACTGTTGTATCATTATATTTGTATTTTTTTGTATTTTGCAGAATATTGAAATTTATATATTATGTATTATATATGTTCAAGTGCTGTCTTAAATTATTAGTAAATATATCAGTTGCCCGAATTTATCCGACACTCTCACTCTCTTTTTACCGGCTTTTTACCAGCATCACGTATCGACGTATCGCGATGTTTATTTCAATTTGTTTTCTTATGGGAGTAAATACTCTGGTTTAAAGAGTCAAAACATTGATTCTTTTACATTTTTTTAAAAACAATGCTTTAATGATTGATAGAAAAAACTAATACATTTTAATTAAAAAGCATTAGTATATTTAAAAGAGTACATCTTTTAAGAAAAACGCATTTAAATTTTGTGTCAAGTTTATAAATAGATAAAAAAATTTTTTAACTTACAGTAAGTCATCTATTCTTGGTCCATGTAATAATTCTTCCGCAGAAGTAGTCGCAGAGGTTAGTAATTTTTATAAGAATATATATATATATGTATATAAGTAATATAAAAAAGTAAGTAATATTAAAAGAATTGGGAGGGATAATCCACGAATAGTTCCTCACAAGTGTGAAAAAAGTATAATTTTAAGATATTTTTATTCAAACTTTATTCAAATATGCTCTTTTTCACTAATAATGATAATTAAATATTTAAAAAATTAATAAAAATTAAAAATACTGATCATTTTAATAAAATACGATCATTTTAATAAAATAAATTTGACATAATTAGATTTATTAGCCTTTCAAACTTTTTACTTTCTCACCTATTATTTAAATATCACGATGTTTGAAACTTTGATAATCAAACGCTAAACTGGAGTAACTATGTTAAATTATGAAAATTATATATGATTATTTCAAATATCAAATGAAAAGTAATGCACAGAATTTTATTAGAAAAAATAGCTCGAAAGATAGTTTGAAAGAATATATTTAAAAAAAACGGTATATTCTTATCACAAAATTATGTACCGTGAAAGCTTACAAAGACAATATTTCAATAATAATAATATTCTCTTATTTTTAGAATACAATTTCTTTGGTCCACGAGAATCGCAATGTTTTTACCTCAGGTGCATTGAGCAGAAACTAATGTCTGGCTGTATAATGTCACATTATCCGCAAAGTCACTGCATTGTCGAGCTATTTACCGATTGATTCAGATCGTGCCAAACGATTCGCCCTAAAAATAAAAGTTCTACCGGTAAACTTGGATTCGTCGTTGAGTTACGTGTATTGCCCCATTGCTCTCAGTCTGTCTATTAGACATCCATCATAAGACATAGTTATGAATTGTGTTTACTTTGATGTAGTCACAACTTGATCGACGGTTTCGAACGCGGTGAGGAGTTGAACTTCATTGAGTCATTACTGAGGTTGTCTAGAATGTTAGACATAGGCAGCGTGTATCTTCTTCTATTTTTTTTTTTTTAAGAGAAAAAGAAAAGCTATTTCTTTCATCATTCAGCCTTGTGACGTTTACTAATAGTAGAGCATTCATGCATCTTACGTAAGTTGTCAATTAAAGCGTACAGCTGACAAGTTAATTTTAAACACGATTTTCTCGAAATAAGAAGTTTCGAGAAAAGTGATTGATTTCATTTTCTTCCACGTTCAACACTTGTTCGACATACGAATAAGTCATGTACCCGTCAGTTCTTATACCTCTTCAACTCTGATGCTGGTTTCACGCAATTTTCACCCAAATAAAAATCATATCATAAATTTTAAAAATACCGAGTTTTAAAAATACCCAGTGTCGCGCGAAAAGCTTTCATAAATAATTAAACTACTCACAGCTGCAGAATATTTTTCGTGGGTATTTTTCATAAACGTTCTGTACAACAATAGAAGACAGAAGCCTAGCCGTCTTGAGAAGAGGAGGAGAAAATCAACGGTGCGAAGTAACTTTGAAGTAAGAATTATTTTTTATATAAATAAGTTATAAATTAAATAAAAAAGAAAAAATTAACGACTTCTTTCATTATTCAAACTATTTTCCTAAAGGTGTCAATATTTAAAGAAAGAAAATCATCTAAAATTTTTAGCTCTTCAGTTTTTATTTAAGTGATATAATACAAAAACAAAGTAGTGTGCCGGTATTGATGACTTTCTTCTTTATAGTTCGTTTTTAATAAAATAGACTTAAAATCTAAAATTTAAATTGAATTGCTCTATTTAATCGGAAAGTACGAAACTTAGATAAAATACGTCTAGTCGCAAAAATAATAAAGTAATATCTATAAAAGAACAAAATTGTTTAAGTATATTTTTTTTACTCGATTTATCGAATAATAACATTTCTGATATATTATCAATGTCATTGATATCAAGTGCGTTTAAAATTCTTTAATTACAAAGTAAATTATAAAATTAAAACGACGTAAATAAAATATATTTTATTGTGTCATTCTAAAATATATAAAAGAGTAAAAGAAACTTTTTTGAGGTATATAGATAAATAAAAGCGATCGAGACGATTGCTCAAGGCGCGAATTTTTTCCGTTATTTTACAGTGTAATTTTTGAAACATAGTTCTTCTTTTTCAAGCATGTAGTTAGGTGTGTTTTTTTAAATTTTGCAACAATTGGAGCAATTGTGACCTACATTTTGTATTCTATAATGAGTTTTCATCATAATTTCTCTGTTACAAATTCTACATGAAGTGCGATCGTGAAATATATGTTAAATTGATAGCTTTTGTAATGACTTTAATAAAGAGAGAAATATCTGACAAAATTTCATAATATCATATTTATGACGTATCTCTACATTTTACGATTTTTCGTAACATGAGACATGAGGCTGTAGAATCAGATAGAACGCAATATTTTTTTAAATATATAAAAATATAAACGTCGGTATGCTATATTACTTAAATTCTCCATGCGTAAAAAATAATTAATCGCGACGCCAAAGGAAAGGAGAAGGAGATGAAATAACGATATGTAAATTTGTTCTACACGATGATCGTCATTATACGGAGAAAGGGCGGTTACTTTTGGACGAGCGGGACGTCGCGAAAATTGCAGGAAAGATCGGGAAGCAGTTTGAAATTTATATCATCACAACGGTATCTATTTGCAGAGACTTGCGCGCAGACATATTATATTACCGTTAGCGTTGAATTTTACGTGGCGCACTGCCGTTAACCAGCGCGGTGCAATTTGTACGTAGCGCGCGAATCGCGAGCTGTTTGCAGAGATAAAGATAGAGAGAGAGAGAGAGAGAGAGAGAGAAAGAAAGGTCGTCTGTCGAAAATGGAACTTAATCAAATCTAGATCAAACAACGTGAGGAAGGGAAATCCCAGAACGATTGAATTTTATTTTTATGTGCCTTCGTACTCTGTGTTCTTTAGCATACAGCTGATTTATCTGCCTGCAGTGCAGCGGTACGTTTGAAAGATGCATTATACATTCCCTCCGGGCGTTGCTTCGGCAACGTCGCTCCTTTGCTAAAGAAGCGAAAGAGGCGATTTTATATGAAGTATTAAAATTACTTTTGTGTTGTCACATCAATTTTCATATTTATCGTTTCGAATTGTCAGATATGTCATAACCGGAATAAGTAATTGCAGTTTGAACAAAGTTTACGACTTAACGATTGTATAATTTGTATTAGAATTTACTTATAGATTATTTTTTGCTGTGTAACGGAGACTCATAGCAGACGCTTAGTAAATACGCGATCGAGATTCACAAAGGAGATGTACGAAGAATTTTATTTTACATTTTTGCAAATCGCAGACCTTTTGAAGCAGTTTTTGGAGCGAATTGATGCACAGAAATTGTCAACCGTTTGTCGCGTGCCTTTATGGCTCAGCGGGTTGCAATTCGCGACGATCGGCGCCACTAAGCACCGGTAAGCGAACTTTTCAATTGGCTTTCGGATTACAGGAGCACAAGAGTTAGGTTTGATTAAATCGAATTCGACAGAGGCGCGAGTCACGCGCGAGGGAGAGGATCAAGGGGATCGTGCCAACAGATAACAGTCGCTAATCGATAGATACAGCCGGTTGCAGCGTAATTTTTCCCTCGTTATTCGCCTCTCTCTGTGTATAGGATTGGCGAGAGAAGAGATCTTGTCGTACCTCCGAATGGAATTGCTGCCATCGGACGCAGTCGCGGAGAGTCCGGTGACCATTGGCGAGCTAGTCATGGCCGATCGACAAAGGACCGTTATCATCACGCCGGATCGTTAATATTTTAATCCTCTGTCATGCCATGCAACACATTGCGAACAACGCGACGTTACGAGCGCGTTCGGAAATTGCAACCGTTGCTTTTCAACACGGACGTAATATCACGTGATTTTTTTTTTTTTGCAATGGGTTATAAACTAGCTCTCTTGTTACACGTTATCATCGAGTACAGTACAGAAAGGTTGCGGAAATATTTTAATTTTATGTAAGACTACAATATTGCAAAAATGTTGCAAAATATTGCTGCAATGATAAAATATTTGCCTTTAGAAACATTATAATGTAATACAATAATACATTTTGGTGTATTTGATAATATACCATTAAAACGTATCATATTTTACTTAACATTGGCGTTCTATCTTGTATGTTTTTTTAATTACAGTAGAACACATAAGATATTATTTTTACAATGTTTTTGAAACATTGCTGAAGTAATATTGCAAAAACGTCTGTGCAATATTGCACTACAATATATAATGTTGCTGCACGCTGGGATCGCATACCGCAAAAATCTTTGTTATAATACGTAATATAATATTATATAATATGGTTTAAATTATAATCAATACGAAAGAGTGTGATCACGTCCGCAACAACGTTCTTCGCTATCTTCGTTTTGCTCTCGACAGTGCTCTCGATGTTTCTCATATGTGGAGCGTAATGCATAATCCATTGTTCCGTTATAAAGGTAGAAAGCGCGGAAATTTGTGACGTAAATCCCGGCACGTAAATCGCGATGCGCTTTGTTTAATTCTCCTTGTTTGCCCGTTTATACGCGTGGGATGTCCTTACGGATCTGGTTCTAGCACGATAGCTGAAAAATGACGGTTCTATCAAGAGGACCACCGACGATATAACGAAGGGTATTGTAAAGTTTTGTGGGTTTCGTCGAAGTTGAATGAGCGAACCAGACGCGACCAAAGAATAAGGTTGGAAATATAAATCCCTATCCTTTTCTCTCGTTGATCCTTTCACCCTTTACGAATCTCATTGTCTCTCTCTCTTTCTCACTATTTCTTTTACACACACATTCTGTCCCTTATCACGTTTCAGCTGTATCCGTCATGCCTTCCAAATAATCGAACGGCTTCCGTCTCGATGTAATTTCGCCGCCATTCACGTAGTTTCCCTTCTACTTTGTGGCTGCGATTCTAAGCCGGGAAACGACCGCGACAGAATGACAGATATTAGGCGGATTAAGTCGGTCGGGCCCCGCGGGGTGTGTACCGCCGGAATAAATTTTATTTAAGTCGCCTCGCTCTCTGCATTTGTCGGTGCTGTAATTTTAGAGTTTCTTCTGCGTTGCGAAGGTAGGTCCCAGAGGAGGACGAAAAGGAAAATTAAATACATCTCTTTTGCCTTGAATAATGATAATAAAAGAACTGTGACGAAGATAGATTGAAAAAAAAAAAAACTGTATTTTATGCTGCCACAGATTGACGTTATAGATTTCTAAATGTAAATGCAGAGAAAAAAAAACAGTATCAAACATTAGTATTAAAACAGTATATTTTAACACACAGTTTAAGTTTAATATATATTCAAAAATATATCTTGCTTGTATATGAAACAATGATAATATCTTACCTACGTATAATTTAATCTAAAAAATTCTGTAATCTTTAAGTTTGATAAAAATATTAAATTTTTATTTCAATGTTATAATAGCAATTTTTAAGAGCACATACGGTATATATAATTGTATTAAAAGTTCTCATTCTTTAAAAGTATAAATTGTTATAAGATTTTCTATCTAATATTTTTTCCTTTGTACTTATAAAAATTACTATTGAATAATGAGAATGTACTTTTCTTGATAAAACTGTACAAAATTTATTTATGCAAGCAAATTATGTCTTAATGCTATGTAATCTCATTTCAACTTTTCGAAAATAAAGATATTCTCAAAATAAGAATCTTCTTTCTCTGCGTCAAGAAAATATTGACAGAGATTTCCTTTCAAGATTCTATTGTATTAATATCCGAAGACTTTGATAATTTGTTCTAAAATAAAAAATTGTCGATATCCGAGTAAAATTACCGTTCTCTCTCAAAGCGTCTGTAAACGCTAATTTTACCTCCCGATTCCTCTTACGTAATTAACGCTCGCGACGAAAGTCTTTAAATGTCCAATAATAATTAAATATAACGAGACGGCGCTTTTATCTCTCTGTCGAAGAAAGAAACCAATTAACTTCTGTGCCACACGGCGAAATAATGAATAATCACGCACGTGTGACCGAGATATACTCCCGGGCGCAATGAATAATTTCGTTGAGAATTTCCGTCATTTGCATACATTGCTACACACGGTTTCTCTCTGAAGAAATATCGTTTCTTCTATCCCCGTAGGCTTGTATTACAGACATTTCATGTATGCATTGTTCTTTTTTATCACAATTATTACTACTTTGTTTTAAATACCTCTCTCTTTCTCTCTCTTTCTCTTTTCCTCTGTCTCTCGTTTTCTATTATAATATAATTTAAATAAATCTCTTTTACTTGATACCTATCTCTGATAAAAGTAGATTATAAGTAAAAAATATCATTTTTAAAAATTATAGGTTTTCACGAATTAATTTTCCAGACAGCAAATAGATGTATAACGAGATATTGTTATCTGTTTGCTGTCTGAAAAATTAATTTGTAAAAACCTATAATTTTTCGAATTATATTTTTTTCACTTGCAATCTACAAATTTCATACTCCGACATTTATTGATGTAAACTCGATTCAAATCAATCACAGCGTTCGCGAACAAGAAGATTTTTGATACCGAGGGAAAAAAGAGCCATTTCATATTATACCGCTCTTCGTAATATATCTCTCTCTCGAGATAAGAAGTGACTCGTGAGTCGTCGTTCACAAAAACGTGTCGCGATATCGCCTGTTGTTGCCGCAGTTGCCTTTAACGCATCGATAAGAACATCCATTTTATGTCGAATATGCGAACGGCGTGCAACACAACGGGGTGTTAGGACGGGTCTCCCTTCGGACTAGCTCGCTCGAACGGAAAAGTGACGGCGAAGTCAGCCGTCGGCGACGAGGAGGCATCGCGACGCATCGCCGACGGGAATATCGCTCGGGCGAAACGCAATCAAATCGCGTGTCGCGCGCGTCGCGCGAAAAAGGTCCATGGAGAGGAGACCCTCGCCGAGGGTCCCGGTTCACGATTCTACGTGACCGGACAACGCGAGTCGCTCCCCGCGAGAATCGCACGAGGAACATCGTAATTCGCGCCGTTTTCCGGCTTATCCCGTCACGCTCCCCGTGACAATCGCGGGGCCAATTTTCGAATTCACGGGTCGTCGCCCTCGAATTCCCAAGTGTAATAACACGAGCGCTCGTGTAAACTCGTATTCCGATTTCCAAACCGCTTTAGAAGATTCTTTTTTCAATTCCGTATTAATCGTAGCACCAAAGTTCCTCTTGAAAATCTCTCTTTATATTTTATATTTTGATACTTCGTATTTAATTGTTTATATAAAGGAAAAGAATTAATGAGACCGTTTTTGGGCCTCTCATTCTTCCGATTCTTATTAAACAATTCTTTCTGATAGATTCAATAAACAGAAAAATTATAATACATCTGAATAAAGTTTTATTTATAAATATTAGAGCTTAGTGGCACGATATGATCTGCTGATTGAAAAGATATTTTTAATCAATTTTTTAAAACAATATTAAAAAGTCTGTTGTTGCGTTTGCGACAATGTGTATAAAAGTAAATATTTACGACAACATATTTTATCTACATTGACATATTAAACTCAAATTGCTCAGGAATTTAAAAAATTATTTTATATCATTTTGTATTTATTAATAAAACATTTAACAGATTTGTATCCTTATATTTTTTTTATTTGATCTCATTAATTGATTAATCATCTTTAATACACGGAAAAAAAGAATATTGTTATTTTGAAAATATCTTTAGTTTCAAAATAAAAATCTTGAAATAAGATTATATTGCGTTAAATAAAAAAAAATTTACTTAAATAAAGATTTATTTTAAGATTTTATATAGTTTAATCAAGAAAATAATATTCTTGTTATTTAAGAATAATTTTCTTGAATGGAAAAGATAAAATGTTGAATAGAAGATATTGTATGTTCAAATCGAAGATTATAATTTTCTTAGAATAAAATTATCAAAACAATTATATTATATTCTTGAAATAACAATTATAGTATTGAAATGAGACTATAATATTGTTGAAATTCAACATTTTCAAAGTCTTCTAAAAAAATTTTATATATTGTTGCATATATGTGAAACAATGAAGAGTTAATTTGACACTTGCTTTTTTTCATGCCAATATCATATTAAAATTGTAATTATTATAAAGGTTTTATTATATTTTTAAATAATTTTTTACTTTTTGTTTCTTCTTTCTGTAAGTTTTTGTGTTTTTAATGCAAAAACTGTTAACTGTCAATTTGGTAATTTGTTTTTTGACCAGCACAATTAATTTATCTAAAATCTCTTTAAAATCTGATGGTTAATTATAGATATTGAGATTATATTGATAGTAATTTAAAATATCATAAAACAATTGAAACATTTAATATTATTTTTTTTTATGTATAAAAATCTGTTTTTTGATCAGCGATTCATATTCATTCAATTAAAAGTTGTTTATAGTCATAAATATAACTTTCTGCAAATGTACATCATATATTATTTTTTGTTTAGTCAAAGCTTGGAAAGTGAAAAAAAAAATTGTTTTATAAATATCAAGAAAAACTTAAAAGTGAGGTAATTGATTTTTTTTTATAAACTTTGCTTTAACAATTATTATAATAAATTTCAGTTGTAGCTATTAATTAGTAGTAATTAATTAATTAGTATTTTGTTAAATTTTACACAAAGAGAATTTTCTCTTACTCTGAAAATCATGGTAATTGTAAGACAACGTAAACCTTAAAGAATTTTACTATACTTTTAACAAAATTTACTAAAGTTTACTAAAATTTTAATAAAATCAAGCAAAGTTTTAATAAATTTTGTTAGAAGTATAGTAAAATTCTTCAAGGTTTACGTTGTCTCATAATTACCACGATTTTCAAAGTAATTTTTAAGAGAAAATTCTCTCCGTGTGTTTATTATAATTAGCGTTCAAATAAATTCATATGATGCAATTAACCAAATCATTTCACCAGAGAAAGAGCAATAGTTTTGTTATATAGGAAAACAAATCGATTCGTATATATATATATATAGGAAATAAGACATAAGTGTCAATACACTACTATGATGTTTATTGATTTCGAAGATAACAGTTAAGTTTACTTTAAGATTTACTTGAGCTACTTCTAGCAATAGAGCGGATACCGACAAGCCAAGGCAGATGGATAACAGTACTGATCCACCTGAGCCCAAACTTCGATGATCTGGTTACTCGATCTCAATCGTCGTCGGTGAGTTTATCTTGTACGAAATTTACAAGATCTAGATTCCGAGCTAATGTCAGATAAGTTTGATATTTTGCTAAACTCAATGTTATTTAATTCTCAACGTATGAACGAGAAGGAAACTTGCGAAAGAAAAATTATTTTTCGACGAAAATCAACAGCTTGACGATGTTCATGGGGATAAGTAACAAGTTCGTGTTTGACGTAGAACGACGCGAAACGTCGAGGTGAAAATGTAAAATGCATCCGACGCTTTTCCAGTGATGCATCAAACTTTTTAAGTCGAGAAACTCTGGTAGATAAATGGTTAAGTGTCGTTTTTCTTTGCTGGAAAACCAATAGTTGAGCTCTACAGATATTTTTCAGTATTACGTGCGATGTAATATAACATAGAAAAGCCCTTCGCTTTTCTTTAAGACTATAGTTGTAGTCAACAAAACTGCACGAAAAGATGACGTTCATGCTAAAGTATCCAAAATTTAGCTGCGTGAATACAAATCTAAAAATAATTTTGTTAGAAATTATTCAAAATAATATATCAAAATAAATACAATATATAGGACACGCTCAATTGATTACTAGAATCATTACTACATTTTACATTTGAACGTTCTTCTAATTATTTTAATTTAACGTTTCGTTAAAATTGTTTTTCAATCTGTATCTAGTCAATTTGTTTATTTAGTTCAACAAAACTGTTTTTGTACATATTGAGAGAAAAAAATGCTAGTTTCAAATAAATATTTCTTTGACTAATACTAATAACATAATAAATAATTTTATAGAAAATCAATAATATTTATTTAAAACAAGTAATACTTTCTAGAATTTAGAAAATATTAATTGTTTGAAATAAATATTATTGATTTCCTATAAAATATGTTATTAATACTATTAAAAAAAATTTATTTAAATCTAGCATTTTTTTCTCTCAGTGCAGTTACGTGACAAAATAATAGTTTTCTTTTTTTCTGCAGAAAAAAGATCTCAAATTTTAACAATATTAATTAATTTTTTTAATAACTTATACTCACGATATTACTTACAATTCTTAATAACTTCTACATTAAAATATACAGTAGACTACAAATATCAATTTCGAAAATTTTATAACTAAGAAAGATAAGTCTTACTTGGTTTTAGTAATTGTACTTTCATTTATTAATCTATATTCTCTTATTATTACTTAATAATTTTACATATTGCAATTTTATTAGGTAATAATATTAATATCACAGAAATAACATTTTTAATATACAAACATTCTCAAGTTAACTCTCTTGACAGTTGCAAAGTGGTCCACTTTTGCAGTTAGAAATTACGGTATAGTCGAAAGTAAATACGACTTGGAATACTCCGCGGCGTTGAGTATTCTAAAACACGTTTCTGCGACATTTCTATATATCAAAGTACCTGTTAGGGCATCCGCTGCGTTTGACGGGCGGGACATTTCGATATATATCTCTGCTCGCGAGCCCCCACGGGTGGGCAAAAGGGTCTGCCCTAGACTCTAACGCGATAACCACGTCCATGGGCTCGCTCGTGCCGCCGGGCCATCGGGTTTCGCAGCCTCGCGGGCACCGCGTGAAACGGTTGTTATCTTCATCCTAGTCACGATCTATTTTCATCAAAACCGACGATTCAACCGCGAAACATGCGGCGGCTGTGTCCGGGACACATATGCGCGCGGCCTACGAGAAAAGAGAGACAATTTGTCGTTTCGCGTAACGGTTTCGCGTTACCCGCCCGCGAGAGAGGGGGA
The DNA here is from genome assembly GCF_013373865.1 of Monomorium pharaonis. Classification (NCBI taxonomy): domain Eukaryota; kingdom Metazoa; phylum Arthropoda; class Insecta; order Hymenoptera; family Formicidae; genus Monomorium; species Monomorium pharaonis. The sequence goes on along the minus strand of NC_050476.1, from coordinate 18,538,721 downwards.
AGGAAAAGGCTTTTCGGCCCGCAGTTTCGGGCTCGAAATTGTCATTAACCCGTTCGTGCCATTTCACAGCGCCGTACGTACGGGTTACCGGAAATCGAAACTTGTTGCGCGAAACGCTATTCTCACGGTTAACTGTTCTCCCTCTGTTTCCTTTCCTCTTTTTCTCTCTCTTTTATTTCCTGCATACATATCTTTCTCTCTGTCTCTCTCTCTCTCTCTCTTTCTCTCTCTTCGGCTTGTCTGAGTTTGCCAAGTCTGACGTGTGTTACTACACCTACGCAACGCGACGCACGTCAATCGATGGCGCCGACGCGCTCGCCTCGCTCGCGCGTGCCTCCGCATGACGAGCTTAGATTAATTCCCGATGGCATCATTGATTTGCATGACAAGAGTTTGACGAGAAACGTCATTGCCGTCAGCTTAAGGCGTCCCTTGTTGTCAAGAACTCTTTATCTCCCTCATTGTTAGCGGCGGATTTTTCGAGGTCACATCATTAGCGAGATTGAAAATTTGATTGCCTGGTGCATTAATGAAATTACGCTTGATGAATACCAGTTTTATATATTTTTATTTTGCCAGTTGCGAATAACTTATTTTTATAAGCTGCGAGAATTATTAAGAAAATGAGTGAGAAACTTGCGAAGATGATTATTAAAAAGATAAACTTTTTTGTTATCAACAGATTATTAATTTTAATATTATCTAATTTAATAAAAATTATATAAAATTTACAAAATTATATATTAATAAAATACCCAGATTTAGGAAGAGTTAAATACATTTTTTTTTTTAATTATATCTTTTCAATACTTTACATTTTTATTTAATATTAAAAGCAATAGTAACAAAAATATGGAAGTAAATGAGAAATAAGTAATACAGATTCATTTCATAAAAATTTTAAAATTTAACAGAATACATTTTATTTTGTGTCTGCTAACGACACTTTAAGAATTAAGTGCACATTTGATGATAATTTTTGATTAATTTGTGTAGTTCATAATAATCAAACAATTTTATATATTAAAGTGTTGTACTCTTATAAAAGAAGGTTTATTGCAAAATATGTACATTATGATATTGTAGAATTTTGTAGAATATTTTACATTCATATTTTATAATTAAAATTATATTTTTATGGTTCTGATAAATTAAAAAAAGTTGTTATTTATTAATAATTTAATGACAATATTCGCTTTATATGAAAAATTTACAGTTTATATGTATAAAATGGTCCCGTTGCCCTCTGAAAAAAAACTTTCAGGAACAATATCATACATTAGAAATAAGATTAGAAGCCTAGAAGAAAAGATTCGCATTCCGCAAATTGGAAAATGAGAAAACAAAAATTTAGGTTATATACGCGTATAAAGTAGAGCAATATGAGAAAAAATTTTTTCGTTCTCAATATGAAATTCAATTCATTAGATTGATATTAATATGTGTACTTTAATTCTGGAAAAGAATTTCTAAATCTATACAAGAAATACATATGAAATCTCATTAATGATGTGCTGAATGACTCTACATTATTGACCTAGATCAAATTTCAAAGGCACTTCAGCAAACTAATTAAAGTAAACAAAAAATATGTCAGCTGTAAAAATAAATCTAAGCCAGTCTTATTTCAACATGTTTTCCTTTTTATTATCGTTGTCTTTCTTTTCTCCTTTTGAAGCTTGTTGCAAAAAGACTTATAACAAATTGATTTGCTACTGATAAAACATCAAACATTGTTGTAATATCGATATCAAAGACATTAAATCAATCGTCATATAATGTCCAATTTTTATTTGCATATAAATAGAAAAGTATCAAACAGAAAATATATAAAAAAGAGCCGCATTCGGCAAATCTCCCTTGCTAAAAAAATTAACCATTTCATACAATTTCAATTAGTTACTTTCTAAGAAATACGTACTTATCATAATTCTTTAGTAAGAATCGCAATAATTCTGTTTTAATTCAGCTAATTACGTAATGCGTTGTCTTTAACATGAGATATTAGGTTCTACTTCGAAGAAATGCGTCCGTAGGGAATATGCATATGTAGAGCCAGCCACACACGGTCAGAAACACGACTTGTGGGACGTCTAATCGTTTCTACTTTGATGCAAATCTACGTCGGATTCAACCATTATTTGCTATGTACACCGACAACGAACGATGTAATTAGCGATCCGGTACCGTATCCGGCACTCTCATTAAAAGCGTGATATTCGAGCAATTACGGGAGGAAAAAAAAAGAGAAGGAAAAAGACGAACGCGCAAAAAAACAGTTGCCACTCCTACCTGTAGGTTCTTGAAATGATGAGAGCCGCATAGCGAGCTCAGGAATCTGCTCAGAGCGCATTTCCGCGTGTGCTGCGTGATCCCTACGTTCGCTGCAGCTTCCATCGTAGTCTCTCGTCCGGTTGTCGGTGCCATGCCGATCTCCGACCCTCTTGCCATCTGAGAAAAGGTTGATAATTATGCCACTCGAGATATATTGAATATTTAAAAAAACATTTTCAAATAGACACATAAAAGATTACTATTAGACGCATATTGTAATTTGCATTAACACTCTTTCATAATAGTAAAACTATGTTTACCTTTAGTTTTTTATTAAGTTTTTAATAAATAAGTAATATAGCTACACACAAAAATATACAACTTTGCTGTTAAAAAATTCAATTACTTAACTTATTCATTTTATTTTATCTTTTGTTTAGTGAGTAATGCAGTCATCTCTGATAAATAATATTTTTCTTGATAATTATTAAAAAAAAATCTTGCTATAAAAATTTTACAAAAACTTATTATATAAAAAAAGTTTATACTTCTTTTTTCAAATTGTAACATTTTATTGAAAAGAAAAATCAAAATAACAAGGAAATTAAATTTATGTTTTAACACAATATTTTTTATTGAAATATTAAATTACTAGAATTCAATATATTTTGAATAAATTTGACGTTCATAATTTGATAAACTTATGATGGATTTCCAGATGTATAAACTTACGAACTTCCTTTACACTTATATATGAAATAAACTAAAGAAAGTCATCAATATTTATTTTTATGTGGATCTGTGTAACAGTTTAACCAGTTTGAAGTTTAAAATTGTTTACAATCATACATATATATTACTACCTAATAATTTATGAACACTTTTATATATAAGTACTCGTCGTTTGTCATCGTCACTGGTTCGTTTCTATTCATATTGTACATGTCATTAATTATTATTTTACACTCTATTAATTTCAACCTTCAGAGTCAAACTGTCACTTTACAGAGACAGGTCTAGACACATAACTTTTATTTTAATTTTAACTACCAAACGACACACGACATTAGTTCAATTTATTACATGGATTTCTTATCTTACGTTTGACTTGCGGAGTATCTATTATTATTATAATATCTACTATTATTAATAAATAATTAATGTTCTCGGAATTTATCTGACACACTTGTACTGACATTTATTTATTTCACACTTCTGACATTATTGGGTGAGTCACTTTTATTTTCTACATGTATTACGAATGATTTAACTTATGTTTACATTGTCGTTATTTTTCATCGTTTTTATATATTAGAAATCTTCATTAAGGCATGTTATGCTTTAATATCATGTTGAAACATTCTATCTATAAGATAACAAATCAACCTTATAGTTTTGGCAATATAAAAGTAATTCACGACCTCTGATCTAATCGCGAGATTGTGAATGCCGCTGATGGGAGCTGAAGGAAGCCGAAATTTTCGAATTGATGTAATATTATTTTGAATATAATGTATCACAAAATTGTGCTCTTCATTCATCAACGCACTGCGTCGTACTCTCATCATTCTCATTTCATTTTATTTCGACTTTTTAAGGGAATCTTATTTATGGTTATTTAATAAATAAAACAGTTTTAAGACGCCACAAACATGTCGAATAATCTAATATTTTTAATAATGTATTCAATTTATAAAAGAAAATTGTGTAAATTTTTACTTTTAAAGAATTTATTTTTAGTAGACTTTATGTGAATAAAAAATATAAATAATCACGTGGAAAAAAATATGTATAAATTAGAGGTTTTTATTTTTTTAATTATTTGAGCAGACCCATACAGCACAAGATATTCTATAAACATCCTAGAATATTCCATAAACATCCTAGATATTCATAGAATATTAATTGATAAAGTGCAATATTTAGTTTTTGAGGAGTAAAAAAGTGTCGGATACACACGGATGTTTGAAGACCTGTGTCAATCAATAGTGACGATCTTCTAACATTTATTCAATTCAAGTAATATTTACAGCATATATTTTTCTATGTATATACAAAAGTTAATTTTAAATAACTATATTACTTGTTTCAAGCATATATATTTTAAGACTTATCAAGAAAATATTGTGTAAAAATAACTTTTACATTTAAAAAAAACCAAAGTTGAATAATCGCTCTTAGCGCGAGAATGATAATTTCCTGCGTATAAAATATAGAAATAAAAGTATGTGTACTACTATTCTAATTTTAAGAAATTTTTCGACAAGTTGTTATTTATTTCGCGATTTTCAAATTATAAATTATTAAAAATAAAAGTTTTCTAGGGGGAAAAGAGAGAAGAGGGGAGAAAATCAACTGTAAAGGCGAAAGCTCTGAAAAGATATTTGAATTTCTTTACTTACAATTAGTGTGAAACAGGCATTGATATTTATGTTAATGTCACGGGCTTTTAATTACAAATACATCGAAAGCGCGTGTGTTTGAGGCTAATAAAAAACGATGATGCGAAATTTCGTCGCGCGTAACGTCGCGCGTAACGTCACGCCACTGCGCCGCCCACGGTCTCGGTTAATTTCGGGGTATCCGGCAGTATCGCCGTGTCACGATTCGTCGCGCAAACAGTACGGCGCACGGTGCATAAATGTGATTTAACGAAAGGCACACATTGTAACCGGCGGACGTGTTTGCTGGTGTTTGCCTGTAATGCGATAATCGTTGCCTACCCCAGCGCGCGATTGTTTGTACATACATGTCGGCCGCGAGCAGTTTCCGTAACGATAATTCCGCCCCATTCCGAGGGAGAGATCATGAAACACGTGAAATGCATACGTACGAAACGTACGCGCCGTATTGTCGGGAAAATTTATTACGATTTATTCGTCTCCGTCCTTGATTTGTATTTTTTTTCTCTCTCTCTCTGATTTCGTAAAAGGTTTACGAGGATTGCACCGCCAATTTTTAACGGTTCGTCGCGCAAAATGACAATTTTTGTGTAAGCGACACACAGTCCACAATTCGCGGTAAATAACCAAAATTTTCCCCGCAAATTCGATGCGACGACACGAGTTTAAAAATGCGACCGAACGAGTCCGAATGGAGTAAATATTAAAGAAAGATTTTGCCAATACCGATTTACACACCGAGAAAAAGAGTTGTTAATTAGACTAAATTTTTGAACTTGATTAAATTTCTTCAATTCAACTATTTATGTATTTTAGTCAAGTATATAAATAATTAAATTAAGGTTAAACTATTTTATGTACGCAGAGAATTTTATTATAAAATTTTATTTTATTAAATTAAAATTTACTAAAAATGTAGTAAAATTTACTATACCTTCAGTAAAATTTACTAAAAGTATAGTAAATTTTACTAAAATTATCCCACAATTATCAGGTTTTGAGGGTAAATTTTAAGAGAAAATTTTCTCTGTGTGTGTTTAAGTTAAATACTTGAACTGAAGAAACTTAATTAAGCTGAGAAATTTAATGTCAAATTAACAACATTTTTTTCTCAGTGCAAGTTTTTTAAAAACACTCTTTTATTTCTCGCTAAACTAAGCATTGCCGTCACATTAATATCTGATTTGCTTAGATATAAATTAAAAAAGTAAAATGCCGCAGTGTTTATATATATTTACTTTTTCTTTATTTAAAAGGCGGAGTCTCTTTATTGGCGAAGTCCAATATCGGAATGCCGTGTAACGCACGACGACGTCGCGCCTCCACCTTGAAAATCGAGCGTACGCATCAAAGGGAAAGGGATCTGACAAAGTGGTTTCGCCTTTCCGCACAGTTTCCCGTTTCCTCATTTTGTTCAGCGATTCGTCCGTCGCCCGCTCAGAGACTCGACCGCGATAATGGAGAAACGTGATGCGCGTGCACCGCACGAGCGTATCACTCATATCACGGTCATCATGCGCGCGGTTGTTAATAGAATGTATTATATACTCTTTCTCGCAGATATTCGAAATTTTAGCTGGCCGTTCGATAACGAGGTGCTCTCCAATGACGGAAGAGCTACGCGGATAATGATAACTTGTCTTGGTGGACTTATTGGAAATGTTAAAGCAGAGCTTTTCCTAATTTAATTATTACTTAATTTACTTATCTTTTAATTAATTTAATTACAACTTAGTCACCAAAATCTATCCAAATTGGGGATACCATTTTTTTCTTCAAATTTACTGAAATTAATGAAGGAAAGTTCCCAATATCTCTACGATGTAGCTCTTATAATCGATGTATCTACTGTTAAAATGACCTCCCTTTTTCTTTCTTGGAAAATACACATTGTGCTTTATTATTTATTTTTATTTTATATATATTAAATTTATCTTTACGATTTTGAGAAAGGTTATTTTTAAATTATATGTCACAATTTAATTCTAAGAAACATAAATATGTTGCTAGATGAATAACTTCAAAGTAACTTTAATAATATGTATTATATAAATTTTGAAAAAATCCATTTCCTTCAAATTTGTCATATTTGATATAAATTTCACGGATAATAAGATAAAAATTTAATAAACATCAAGGTAAATGTGTTTATATTAATCACAAATAATTGACAGTGACATTTATATCATCTATTAGCTATCGCCGCTTGCTAATTGTAAATATTCGTTTGATAATTGTTTAATTAATCAAAAAATTAATTAGCGCCAGAGAAACATTTGCCGTTCAATAAATAACGCACAAAGTAAAATATAATTAACTTTATATATTCATTTTTTCTTCTTACAAATATTTAAATTTTTTAATAAACATTACATTTCTTATCGTAATTTAATATCATCGTAATTTAGTATCATAATTTATAATTTCAACATTTTTCTATGCTAATCATTTAGCACAAAGTTTTCCATAATATGAATCTACGCTAATGAAATGCGAGCTAATTTTTTGTGGACCTCAAAGGATTTTTTATTCACGATAGGAATCAAAACTAAATTTCATAAACTATTACAATTATTAAACTCCCTGTATATAATCATAATCGCGTTCAAAACATTATTAATAGAAATAGAAAATAAGCTTTTTTTAGAAATAAGATTTTCATATCACACAACATTATCACACACAATAAAAAATAAAAAAAAAGAAGAAACAAAATATTGTAAATAAATTATCAATTTCACTTCCCTCTTTTTTTCATAATCACTAAAGCTGTATGGATCGCGAATGTATGCTGTTTTTTAAAATAGATTGCGGTCCAGATATCCCAATTTGAGAAATCTCGATTTAGCAGTTAAATCGACATTTATTTTCTTTAGATTACCATTACATAATTGTGAAAAGATTCTCGTTACTCCTCTAGTCCTCTGACATTTTTAAAATTTAAAAACATTGTTTTCCGATACAAATTGTAGAGAGACTACTTAACAAATTATTTTATGTGAAGCCTGAAGAACAAGATTTATTCAGCGGCTGATTGATTAAACATTTCTCTCGCGCTCGATAATGCACGATAATGACTCACCGTGATGATGGAGGGACGTGGCGCGCCGGTGAAATGCTCGATGACCTCCCAATTGGACTTCTTGATAGGCGGGGTGTGCGGCGTATTGGGGGTGTGCGGTTGCGAGGACGGCGTGGAGGGTTTTGAACCCGATGTATTGAACAGCAACTCGACTCGGGGTCGACTGCCATCATGACTGCTGCTCACATGTTGCCTGAGGCTGGCCCATCTTCTGGTGGTCCTGGGAGCCCCGGTTATCGTTCTGTGCCCGATTTCGCCCTGTCGAAATGAAAAGACACGATCACTCAATCGGCTCAACACGCTGTCACTTCGACGTCAGTTAACCATGGAATTTCTCTAAAAGTTATATTTGTGACAATATGGCATTACATCTTATCTTGTTTTATTTGAAAAATTGACAAATGAAAATTTCATTTTAGTTTCAATCAAGACCTCGTATTCTTCAGCATTTTAATATTTTGTGGAACAATGTCTCAATTGTATGCCCAATAGTAATAATATTTTTAAGTTACTTTCATATAGTAGGTTAAAAAAACAGGCAATTTTAAAAGAAAACAGTACAAACTTGATATAAGACTACTAATTAATTTGTTAGTATAATGACTATGGTCTATATACAAAAAATGTATTAATTAAAACTAATATTTTCTATGTAACAAACATTATCTGATGTGCATTATCTGATAAGCAAGAATGTAAGATCAATTTTTAAAAATTTGATACTTTTAAATTTCAACAGAATATTATATTTTTATTTCTATATTAAAATCATACAAGAGCACAACTTTATTTTTTGATAACAATTTATAGTATTTATAAGAAATTTCATTTTCTAGTTAAAAGCTATATATTGTTTTATTTCCGATATTCTCTCTCTCTCTCTCTCTCTCTCTCTCTCTCTCTCTCTCTCTCTCTCTCTCTCTCTCAACTCATGAAAATTGTTATTGAATAACATTTCTATAAAAATCATATTTTTCTTGGTGAAATAATATAAAATTTCTTTACGTAAGCAAGTTATGTTTTAAAATTAAGTTCAAGATTTATTATAGAAAAACAATTTTATATTTTTATTTATATACTATATATTAATATATTATAAGACAGTAACTTTTAAATAGAATATTTTTTTGTATTTGCATATAAATTTATGTGTAAAAGAGATTTACCAACATTTTTGCTAAAATTAAAAAAATATTATTTATTTGAAGGTATTGCGTTTTTACATAATATCTAATGTTTATGAGGACGAAGTTCATCGAGAAAGTAATATAGAAAAATAATTATTCTGTCGCCATTCAATTTAGATATCCATTTCTTCTATTATACTTTACCAGGAAAGATATTTCAAAGATATTTTTAATGTTGGATCTCAGGGGGAGTGTTGTGTCACAGAGACGCCATTATTTATGTCGCCTCAGGCGTCGAAAGTATCTACTTGGTTCTGCTCAAAGTGAAAGAGCTACGTCAAAAGAAAGTCGACACCCGTTACGTAAATTTTCGTAAGTTTCGTGCGGAAATTGCAGTACGAAGAGAAACGTGAAGAAGTGTTTTTGCACTACAATGCACAACGTCATGTATGAACAACGCCAAAATTCCCTCAAAGTCTCTCCCCTCTGGATGCATCGCTCGTCTCGTCTTCTTGCATTCACGAGATTACGAAAGTATTTTTTTAATGTCACCGTGACAGTAAACGTCAATTGATAAAAATTGTACTGTGTCGATTTTTACCCAAGTTTGAGTTACTTTTAACATTCAATTCATTCTATAGTTCGTTTCCTATTGCTCGATATGTCGTTTTTAGCTAAAACAATGGAGGTAAACAATTTAACTCGAAAAATATTACATTTGATTCACAAATTGAACTTATTATTTACTGCATATGTTAAAATATAGATATTGCTTACTTTACAAATAAACGACAAAAATTGATTAGAGGTTGTTCCCTTTTAACTGAATATTTTTAACTGAATACTTTTGTTTTAAAATAATTTATAAAAAAATAAACATTTTATGCAAATGGACGCTAAATAAATGTTCCATAGAATAGTTGTAACACAGAATTTCATTCTTCAACATTTAACAGTGCATTTAACTGTAAAAGCACCAAAGAACGTAAAGTTGTTCACCCTCCCCCCCACATCCCGAGAAAAGAAGTCGAATTTAAGTTCCCCGTGAGAGAGGGAGAGGGGGGGGGGGAGACGGAATTCGCGTTCTTAGACGGTATCAGAATGGCGGCGGTGCATCCTAAGCGGGAAGTGACGTTGTCGGGGCAACGTTGGCTCGGTACGCGGCGGCGTAAATCGCGTCAGCTGTCAGATACCTCAACCCCTCATCATCGTCCAACGTACGCGCGCTCACCCCTGCCGTCATCGTGAAAGCGCGACGCGAGTTGTCGACGCGGTAAAACGGAAAACGGCAGGCGGTAAAGCTCGCGAAGCGGAGCGCGCGCTTTTTCTGGATCGATGAGCGCGACAACCAACCAACCAACCCTCTACCCTCCCCCCCTCCCCCTGAAACTCAGTCGCGCGTGCAGGAAGGGCGAGAACACTGTGCGGCAAACCGCGGTGAACAAGCCGCCACACTGCTCGGCTCGGTCTCGCGTGCAGCCTTGCCTTTTCCCCCCGCGGAGCGCGCTCCTCACCTCACATTTCCAACGCGGCCTCTCGTCGTTGTGCGTTTTGCACGGCGCGATGCATATCTGGTGCGATGCAACCGGGGGGGGGGGGAGAGAGGGAGGGACAGGAGAACGTCATGCGAGAGTCCCGACCGCGTGCGTGCGTGGCCTCTCGTGAACACGCGGTGTTGTCTTTTGTTACAAACGGCGCGTAAACGGTCGCGAGGTCGAATTTACGGTAAATTATTTGCGGCACATATTTCATTACACGGCGAAAGATGATCGTACTAATTCAATTGGTATTCTGCGTAACGAGCGTCAACTTGGAACTTGATCGGCGAGTTAAATTTCGGGGGTCAGGTGCGAATCCAGTGGGGACTGTTGATTTTAATAAAATTTTATTGTATATTGTATCACGGATTGTTTTTTTCGAGGATCTCTTTAAGAAATTTTGAAATCTTTAATGTAAACTTCATCCTTGTAACTTCATCTTTTTATTTACATTTACGTATCTCATTATGATGCATTTTTTACACGAAATGAAAAATATGTATCCTAGTAATAATCCATAGTACTTGAAATGCTTGCGGCGTTTGAAAACATTGATGTTTCCTTTTTATTTTTCTTGTTTTTTCATCTCCAATCAATGTCACAGCCTTAATTAATTGTTGTACGTTGCAAATCGCACGAAACCGAGAATCCTTGAAATATTATATCAAAGAAGAGAGAAAAGAAGTGAAAGGGAAAAGAGTGAAATAAAGACTTGGGGTTTTCTTCTCGCGGGAAAAAAAAAACTTAATGCGACACTGACGTATCTTCGTTCGCGAATCCTCTCGTGTCGAGGGATTCGTGAGGGAGTTTCCGTTGAAGATGTCCCCGCATGTATGCTTTCTCCGAGCCTGAATCGGATTAAGGACCAGTCGCGAGTAATCTCCTTTTCTTACCTATTCATGTGTTACACGGGCTCGAGTGTTCCTTGAAGATTTTCTTCAAGGCTTTCAATGTATTGAGCTGCAGCGAGAGAACTCGAACTGAGTTACATAGGGTAGACCGGGGACAAAAGTAACAATTTGAGTTTAAGATTTTATAGCGGTCAAAACATGATATTTATATAAAAATAATTTACACTCTTAGATATAATATTTATGCAGCTAGAAAGTAGTTTTGGAAAAATTTTTTAATTCTTAATTCTTTAATTTTTAATTTAAAAAAAGACTGGTGCTTGAAGACTATATGGAAAACTGTTGAAATTATTTCAACCCCTGGGACGGTTGTAATAATAAAAGGGGCAAATTGTAACACATTATTTATGTGCAATATAATGGTTATTAATTATATTTTATTAATCAATATATTGTATATGTTACGTGATAGTTATAATTTGGATCATAAAATAATAATTTTTGAGCATAGCAACATATGTAAAAAATATTTTATTAAAGCAAAGATAAAAGCAAAAGAAGAATTGTAATGCCAATGAGCACTAATGAGAGCTTTTTAAAAGGAAAACATTTTGAAGACATTATCAACATTTCTTAAAGATATCTTTCAAAAGAGTTCTTTATAATATCTCTAGATTGATTATATAACAGTTTAAATATTATTCCGGATTTAGCATGATCAATTTCATGTGGAATGGCCCATATATTAACTTAATTATTACAGGGTCATGATACCACAGCAGCTGGCTCGAGTTTTGTACTTTGTATCTTAGGAAATCATCCGGACACTTGAGTACATTTGTTTACTTTAATAACAGTAACAATCTTATACTTTAAATTTGTTATCCAAAATTAATACACATACTGTTTCATTAAAATATTTGTTTGAAATTAGTAAAAATCTGTGAAAAAAAATTTATATGGGTTTAACACAGATTAATATAAATTTTCTTAAAATTAAATAAGATACTAATGAGATTTTAATAAAAACTCGGTTTTTTACTAAAACTTTATAAACATTTAGTTTTAATTATGTATAGTACCATATTAAGTATCATATAGCCTTATTAAATGTCTTTATAAGGATTGGATAAAATAAAGATTTATATTAAATTATATAAAGTTCCTTATTATAAGTTTCTTAATCGTTTCAAGTTCGATTTAAATTGGTTATATTTTAACTATAGAACAATTTTTAAGAATAATCTCCAAAAAATTGTTTATATAAAACATATATAAATATAGATAAAATATGTCCGTATATGTTTATACTATAAGATTCACGAAACCCGATCGAAAACCGATGTCAATTGAATCATCCGACGAATGATAAACGGATAAGAAACTTGAAGAAATTCTCTTCTTGAATTTTGTGACTTGACTAAGGATCATATTGCAAAAATATACATTAAAGATTATGTGCATTAACAGCAGATAACTTATATTACGTTTATTATGTAATCTAGCAAAATAAATTTGTTATTTTTATTTTGCTTCAGAATGTTACAACTGTCAATTTGGATATTGATGTTACTATCATCTCCTGACTATCTTTATATGATTTTTAATTTTTTGACAAATACTTAGATAAAAATTAATTCAAATATGAAAATTATTAACACAAATAATTACTGAAATATGTTGAGAAAATACATTATATCTGTAGAGTCCAAAAAGAAAGATATTTGAAATCTTATATATATGAAGAGACTTACTTGAGGCATTAAAAAAGTGACTCCTGCTTCTATTAACGTCACTTTCCATAAAAACTAATGAAACATTAATAAACAAATGCTAATCTCTTAATAAATATTGTGTCACAGATATACGAATATATCTGTTATTCTTTAGCAAATATTTGCAATGTTACAACCGTATGGTATTACTTTTGTTCCTAGTCTACCCTACGTCTCGTACTGCTAACCAAAAGGAGTAATTCTGTAAATAGCAGTCAAAATTTCCTCATCGGAAATTTTACGATAGAATTAAATTCGAATTTATCATTTCTAAATTTTGTAAAGTGCATACAAAATTGATTCAGTACATCTGAAAATTACTCAATTTTAGGTTTCCTTTTCTAAATAACATTCTGTTATTTATACAAACATTTATTCTACAGACTTATAATGTTGGATTAAATTAAGATAATGGAAATTGCTACATATATTTTTTTAATATTGAAAAGATATCAAATTTTAAAATATAAATTTATATTTTAAAAAATATATAAAGTAATGTAATAGAGATTTGAAAAATATGTAAAAAAAAACGAAAATGTAAATTAAAAAGAAATTCTTGCTATTGTCTTAGTATTCTTTTGGGGACGCTGCCTCGAAGATTAACTCTAAATCCATCCCTCTTTTGAAACGCGAACGAGCTGACTCCTCAAGTATTCGTGCCGTGACAAGCCCAGCGTGCGCATGTTTTCCGTTGCTTTTCCACACAGTACACGCCTCCGGTACATATCCGTAGACGTTCGTACTTTCTTCCGATTTCACGCTTCTTTTCGTGTATCATACGTATATCATGTTCACTAGGCAGTTTTCAGCTCACCGAATCTCCCAACGACGACGGGAACTTTTATCGTTGCGTCGCTACGAGTTCATGTAATTTTTCGTGATAACGATTTTACGGATACGTCGGCGTAATGCGCTTTTTAACACTGCTCCGGTATCGCGATGCATGACATTTAATTCGCTTTGAAGGTGAAAAATAACGGTTTTGTATTCGAACGCTTCGCAAAATGAACACTTTCTACGCGGAAATCCATTAATTTTCGCGCAGCATCCTTAATTCTAGCGCATTTTGATCGATGATCGTTATCGCGAGGATAATTCTCGCGCGAGATATTGCCTACTTTCCTTTATGTACTATTATAAATAAAATATAGCATGTAGTATATTCATATATTATAATATTTCATCATTATAATGTCGTTAATAAGTTAAAGTTTATATGTGTTTCAAAAATAACTAATTAAAGTTAAAAATTATTTGAAATTGACTAAATTAAGTTAAAAGTTATTAATTTTGTAACTTTATCATTGACTTTTAATTTTTTAAATAGTTACTGCTTAACCCTGCCTATAATTAATTGAAACGTCTTACATAATTATTTGGTAATTCAAGAATTTACTTTCAGAATTGTGTTTAGTTAAATTTTTAAAACTTTTCCCAAGATGCACACCTTTATATAGAAATTGATCTGATTTTTCTCTCATTCAGTTTTGCTTTTTTCGAGTTTCAATAAATAAAAGGTATATAAAAATAATGATTTCGCTAAAATACGTAAAAATTCAGCTGAATGCACAAATCTGAAAATAAATTATTTATTTATAAGATATCTATTCATAAATACTCATCTAATTAAATTTTAGAACTAAAATTTATCCCAGTAAAACCTTCTTCTCATGTACTTCTATAAAATTCAAACGATTACGTCACGTAATCCTTCCCGCGATATATAAATCCTTCGATATTTCATACCGCGTGCTCTTTGATATCGCGTGTTACGTAATCGTTCTATTATGACTGACGAGGTTCCCAGAGAGAACGTAGAGAGTCCGACATTGTTCTACTTTCGCGAACTGTGTATACGTCGGAGCGTACATTGACTTGTATCACTTAATTGGTCTTCGCGTATTGTTCCGACATTCGGCTAATGAATTTTCAGAAGGATGTAAAATTCTCGGAACACTCGGTTAACGAGTGTTTACTTCGTATTGTTAATACATTCAATGATTCTTTCATTTAATCTTTAGAAGTACAGTATATTATACCTTTACATTATATCTTTTAAAAATTAAAAAAAGATTATTTCTTTTATTCCAATTTCTTTGTAACTTTATATTTAGTAGAATTCCAAATTTTAATCTAAATCTGGAATCAAAATTTTCTAATTTACAACAGTTGATTCAATATAACAACGCAAAGTTCGACAAAATGTAAAATGTAAAATGTTGATTATAAAATAAGCATTTTCATGTAGTACATGCAATCATAATTCTAGTAAATGCAACTTTTTTAACATTTGCTCATAATACACGTAATATTTTTTAACATTTCCTCATACATTCCTACACACATACACACATTAAGTAATAATAAAATTTAACTATAATAGTTAAAATTTAAATAATTTGTAGATATACAACTGACACCAAAAATAATGAAAAGTTATAGCGATTGCAATAATTGTTTTCTCTCATTGTGTGTGTGTGTGTGTGTGTGTGTGTGTGTGTGTGTGTGTGTGTGTGCGTGTGTGGATGTACATGTATTTAATAATTAAATCAAATCTTTTCTGACTTTTATCATAGAAAATATGAAAGGACAAGCGCGAAATTATACATTTAGTTTTAGTAGAAATGAAATCTCGGAGAGTTACAGTTACGAGGAAAGCGAGAAGTAGCATTTCTTGTATTAAAAGCCTTTTAACCATGGTTTTCATGAGCGCAAACAATTAAGTGTGGAACACACGGCGCGTTTAATGATAGAACGAAATAAAATGAATTTTACTTTCTTTTCTGAATTATTCACGTGATTATTCACCTCGCAATCGCGCACTTTTTTCTGTTCACACATTGCGCTCCATTGATTAAGCAAAAATGCCAACGTGATTTCGCTTGCGCAGACGGCGATGATTTATTATTCCAGATGCTACGTTCCTTTTGCGTTTTTCCATCAATGAACTTTAATCACGTTACTTGTACGCAAATATCAAAAAATTAATTCCGTTTGTTAATCAAAATCATTGTATTTAGTTGCCCGAACGCGACATATCAATGTCGCAATCAACGTGATATTAATAATGTAACAAATTATGTAAGTGCTTAACGCAATTTAATACACATGTATACACTGAAAAAAAATTTACTAAATTAAAATAAATATTTTTTTTAATAGTACCATGCAGAAGTTTCGTAAAAAATAAATAATATTTATTTCAAATAAGATAATATTTTCTATAATTTAAAAAATGTATAATATATTTTACACTATGTATAAAGATTAAATAAAAAATGAGTCGAAAGATTTTGTAGCTAGGTGAAAAACGCAAAAAATGTCTCCCTAGTGCACAATAAATAAAAACATAAGAAAAGCTAGACATAAATCGCGCTTTTCTGAAAATTATGTGTCTAAAATTAAATAATTATGTGCCTACAATCGAAATACATGTATTTAATAACTTAACTTATTTTTAAGCAATAATAAATTGAGCACCAGATCAATATGCAATTAATCACGAGAAGAAAATTATTGTGTCTCGGTCAAAGCGAATCTTGATGCTTAATAAAATTTCCGTACCAATTTTTAAATATACGTTTTTAATTCCACATAAATGCGCGAATGATGCGAGTTATCGGACTTGAAACGCAATCATATCGGTCCAACGCTCAATCTACAAAGCGCGCGCCACATATAATGGCGGCTGAAACAAGTTTTGTGGAATGTAATATTCGCTCGATTATTTATAGTAAATATAAAATTCAACGGCGCTCTTAAACATTCTTTTATATACGTAGGTCGAAACATACTCTGTGGCATTTCAGTTGGTTTTCGCGTTTATTTAATATCTTCGTTATGAATGAAGGTATCCTGACGTTCTACGGTGCTTTCTGCGGACGGTTTGATTCAACTTCTCGTTAACTCGAAGACAAGCCCGCCTCACAAAAGGGCATCGGTGGCTCATAATCGATTATTATTACATGTGCGCGGCGGCTCGGTCGCGCCGGTCGTTACCTGTGGAAAATTGCCGGTGAAAATGATCAGCGCCGCGCTTAAATTATTCAACGGTGACGTTTCCGCGGGGTTTCGTGCTGATTAGTTGGGTAAGCTCGCACGCGAGGATCCAAGAAATGCGCCCGCGAAATGGACCCGCGAGGACGACCGGCCCCGCGAGCGCGCGCGTGCTATATATTTCACCGCATATTACCGGTGCCGCATATTGCGCTCCGGCGTTTCCCGGCACGTCCAATTCAAAATGTTTTCTTTTTCTCCGTTCTAGCTTTCTAACGACGTACGTGCGCTTTTTCACGCCGCGCCAGTCGCCAACGCGAACCTCATTTGTAACGGTCAAGTATCAAGCCACCTAAGAAATGTACTTCGCGCAGCTAATATCGCTTCGGGTCAACAACATAAAATTGCAGACATTTTTACAAAAAAAAAAAGAAGTATACGTTACATTATGATAAATAATTTGAGAATCGTATTGTAGCATTCTGCAAAAAGTGAAGGAAAATATCGCAATACTGACGTAGGTTTTCTGAAACAAAATCCTCTCCTTTTTCAAAAATTAAACATTTAACTTTATTAATACTGAAAAAAAATCATAATTATTAGATAATTAAAAAAGTAAAAAATTTATAGTTTTATACATTCATGACTTTTTTTTTATTAAAGCTACCAAAACTTCGAGTGCTAAGAGTAAAATTTACACAATTTTTTTGCAAATTGCAATAGTTTAAATAACAGTGATTACATTATTGATAATAGTAGATCATTGTACATGTCTATAGCATCCTAAAACTGTTTTATTTATATTTTTCTTACAATATAATTTGAGATATAAAATTGAAGTGCAAATTGACACACTTATCGATGAAACAAACTGTGAGATAAGAAAATCCAAACAATAAAAGAGCAATAAAAGAAATTTAAATTAATAAGTTAATCTAATCTTTATATGTTGTCGCGCTACACGTTGCATCTTGCGAAACAACGCATAAGGTATTTGTATAAAAATTAAGACAAAAAAATTAAGTATGTTTTATTATCAAAACAAAAGGCTTCTAGAAATTTTTATATAAATGTAAATATTTTTTACATGACTCATGTTAAAAGAACAAAAAAGAAAAATGTAACATTATTGCTTGTTATGTCGATTTTGTCAAATATTTATCTATGCTTATCTTACGTGAAAAATTTAATTATTGTAACATTTAAAACAATATAATAAAAACTGCTGTATTATCTGACAGCAGACACCTTCTAATTTGTAATTTTGTTTCCAAAGCTTTATTTTTAGTTTTTTAAGAAAAATACAATTTTAAAAACAAAATAATACGTCGGCATTCCTTTATAGTAAGGAACTGTAGGAAATTTGAAAATAAACCGTTCCTTTGGATTAGAATTCTAGCATATGAAATGTGAATATTATGATAATTGCGGAGCATTTTAATAACCAAAACTTTGTACTGGAGTTTAAATGGGCGAGCAAATTATTTTCTAGAATTCCTTAGTTTCAAGTTTTAGTGGGCAAGTGGCTTCATTTGCGTTGTTAATGCGTTGCGCCTTGAATTCGTTAGTAAGGTTTCCATTACAATCGTGAATACGCATATATTCAATATACATTGCATGTAGTTAGAAAGCATAATAAATAATGATATAACTATAATTGTATATAATCAACATAATTACAACTATTTAGAGAAAAAAAATTATATATAATTACAGAAATTATAATTATCTGTATGGCAAGAAACATTTTCAGAATCAATGATTTTATAATCTTAATTAACGAAAAATGCGTGTATAAAAATATATATATGCTTTTGTGCGCGTTCGAAACGTACAGTTGAAAAATATTCCCAGAACATACTCTCAAGCAACATTCTGAATTCTAGTATAACGTTATTGAAATCAAAACGTTTGCGAAGGAAGCGACGGAAATAGATCGGCTTTGCATTATCCACTTTATCTGTGCAGGTGAGGTACGTGTTTCTCGCCACTTCACCAATAGTGACTATTGTGATCAGAGGACATATGCAACGAATAAAAGAATATATGAAATTACAAAGAATCCCTTTTGTAGAATTATGTGTCAAGCAGATATATTCGAAGAGGAAACATACAGAAGGAACGAAAAAAGTATAATATATTGTATTTGAAAAGTTTCATTTATATTGTCAACTGCATCATAGTGGTGCATGAATGTTAAATTTAATTATTCTCAATTTTACATTCTCTCTAAGATAATTAAACATAACGTGCGATGTAAACCACCATAAATGTACTTCATGATATATCACTTTACTTGATAAAGCATAATTAAAGGATAGATTACTCATTTCTTAATTTTTTCTTTAATTCCGAATTAACCGTAACTTTTGCTACACCTGACAAATCTTTTGCTTCCGTTCTTATTGATCGTAATTTCTTCGCTCTATTGATTGCATCGTTAATTTTTTACACTTTATTTAATAGAGTAAATTATGTAGAATCTATTACATTATTTATTTGAAATTTACTTTACATAAATTCCTTGCTTTATGTATATCCATATTTAATAATCTAGCATACATTAATTTATTATATCGCATAATATACAATCTTGGCTAAAGTTATTAGGCTAATTATCTAGCTTTTCTTTGAAATTCTTTCATCTATTTCTTATTACTTAGTTACTGATATTATAGGGGAAAGTCATTACATGCCAACCCCATCTAAGTCCTTCATCAATATTCTTTTATATCTTTACTTGGTATTAAGTAACATTTAATGAAACACCCAAGTGACATCATAAGTGAAAACAATGAGAGTTTTATTATCACCAGTAATCATTAAAAAAAAGAATTAACTCTTTTAGTCGACTATACTGGCAAATGTTAATTTATTAATCGATTTAATTAAAATCAGCACTGCGTTTTGATCTTCGATTTAAATTCTTTTTAAGTGTGTTGCTAACAAAGTTGAAAATTTTACAGAGACAATTGCCAGCAATTACACGGCTGAAACATTAATAATTAAAATTACAGTTCAAATAGTAAAATAAAAATTGATGGAGTTGAAGGTTCGTGGACTTACGTGTTACTGGTGTCAAAAATTAAATTAATTGTCGTTGCCGTACCGTATTGGAAGGCCAAGGTACAAAAACATGTCGTTAACACGGACGGAAGTACGAATACTACTGAGAATACAACAACCTTAAAAACCACGATCCTTCTTTGTTTCTCGAAACAAAGAATATAATTAAAAAATTGTAATTTCTGTTCCCATCGCGTAAAAAATATAAATCATCGAATACTTTTTTATGCCAAGGTCGCTTAAATTTACTTTATGTCGCTGCGTTTATTTCAAATCGATCGACCATTCATTATCTTCCTTTGCAACGACGGTCCATTAATGAATTACGAAACCAATTTTTCAAGCGTAAATGGGATCGCGGCGGTAAATGGGATCATGCGGCATGAAATGCATTTAAGGTGAACTTCCCCCCCTCCCCCTCCCTTCGCATACATATATACACGTGCATTCGTAGTGTCCCATCGCGGATGCCATTGTGCACACGACAGCTCAGTTATACAGTAGCAGATTACACCACATATTCGAGACAAAATCCGCTTTGTCCCGGACTTGCATCCCCCAGCTAGAAAACGCTGGACCCGAGTGAGTATTAAGGCATTACGCGCATTCCTCGACCGCGTAATACTCGCGGGCGCATTAAATCGTCGCGAACGCAACGCGCGGAGACGTGCCCATAAAGAACCGGAGAACGTTAAAACGATAATGCTGACCCGTTGCGAGTACCGGCGCGATTATCGGGGAAGGTAATTCGCGCTTTCACAAGTACCCCGTAAACGTCGCTCCCCTCCCCTTCCTCTTGAACGTATCGTTTAACGTCAATCGTCGATTTAATCGCGGTCTTACCGGGCTCCATTTTTAGCGCATTATATTTCCGACAGCAGAATTAATATTTTAACACATATACTATCGCCTTCCTTTTAAATACTCGCCGTAATTGTTTTATATAAAATAGCGACTTTGTCTTACGTATTTTATTAAATACGCACCGGGAGTTGCTAAAACTAAATTTCTTATTTTGTAATGAGTGGAACGAAAAGAATTAAATATTATTTTGCAGAAAAATCCGTCACTTTTATTAGCATAAAAGTATTAAAAAATAAGTTATAAAAAATACAATGTTAAATGTAATATAAATGTATATATTTTAAAATGTATGTACTTTTAAAATACAATATTAAATGTAATGTAAATGTATAAACTTTAAAAACATAAAAGTAAATATCCTCCTTCTCCTCAAAGAGAACGATTTCTTTGAATATTTTTTCTCTTATTTGTGTTTGGATTCACTTTATTTTAACAACGTAATGTATTAGGTACATAAAACATTATCTTTATTGACTAAGGAAAGTATTGTTTTATTAAATCAAACAATATTATTAATAAATACTTTAATAATCGTATCTGTTTCTCCAAATAAACAGTTTTGTCGAACTATTCCAAAGCATATATTTCTTCGCTTTTAATAAATTTTATTAAAGTTAAAGAAATCTTTCTCTCTGTATAAACAGAAATTTTTATTTTTATTGCTTGTTTCTCATTATCAAGTATGCGCGCACCTTTCGTCTTGTTACTTGTCTTTTATTTCCTTAAAATACATAAATAATTTAATTGGTCGCATGATTTAACAATGTATGTTTATTCAGAAAATTCTGGTATAGGTGACCACTTCCATAAAAGCAAGTTACCTGAAATTCTTTAAGGTGTAACTATTATGGGAAGCATATTTATGATAATTTTCAAATGCCACGATTGTATTAGTTACATATATATAGTCACTATTTCGGAAACATATTGCTGACTGTGTGAGTCACTCAATCCATATTTATGAACACTTATTTTCCCCAAGTTCATACACGTATATTGCTTTTGCAGTTATTTTATAAGCTAATAAAAGTGACGGGTCTCTTTTACGGTATTGTGTACGATTCATTCCACTCTAATGATTACTGTCCGCACAAAATAACAGCCAGTTCAGCAACTTCTCGATACAAGTTTATCTAATAGTGCATTTAGCCGGACAATTGAAGCGCCAGTTGAAGCCTGCTGCTAATTCATTTGGATGTAAAAGCATAAGCTTGATTGACGAAATGCCCAGTGTGTATTCTCTCCCGACAATGCGACGAGCTTTACACCAAGTGCATATATTTTGCTGATCCAACTGCTTATGTATGATAATACAGCATTACTATGCATACGCCTTTATGTCAATTTGCGTACGACAGCCTTTAATGTGCATCGGTGCGCACCGCTGCATTCGAATTCGCCATAGCAGGTAATCTGTTCGGGCATTTCATTCGATCTGTCAAATCATGAGCACGCTTATAAAACAAGCTTTTTTACGATATTTTGTTCTCGTTCGACCGGAATTAAAGGGTTCCGAAGAACTAGCGATTCACGATTATATAAGCGTACATGAAAAGAACAGTTTTATTATTATCTATTTTATTATTATTTAAAAAATTTGCTTTATAGATACAAAATTTTATTGGACTCTCAAAATAATTATAAAAAAGATTCAAGCGTGATAAGCAATACTGGAAAAAACATTTAAGCAATCAATTTAAAAATTTGACATAATTATTTTAATGGTTCAACAGAATTACTTTCTATATGGGCATCCAGTTTTAAATTTTTTAAGAAAAACCGTTTATTATATGTATATACTAGATTTATCATTGGCGTATTCGGAATCGCTGCCGGACGATTTGGAGAAGCTGTGAAAATTAACGAGGCGACGCCTCTTAATACATGGGTGCCACTTGGCGCGTGTACGCAACGATAAAATTGACTGAAACGCTCTAATGGACGTTCGTTGTCTCCCGACAAAACCGGATCTAATTCTAAGCATTCGGAGCATTTAGTTGGCGTACCGTATGCCTCGACTCACCGTCTCGACGTATTCCCAACATATGCGTGCAATGTGTGTTTCGCGAGGGGTTGATAACACGCCACCTGGCACGTTGTTATACCGACGAATATATCACTGTAGCTCGTAATGAGAGAGTTATGTCAGCGAGAGGTCGATAATCATCTCCATCATTTTATATCATCGTTGTGGTGAAATTTCGTGACGTTGATGAAAACCGCTTGAAAATTAAATCGGTCGTTTGACAAATAACATAAGTCAATTTTTTATCAAAACTGAGATTATTATAGGGGGTTTAGAATTAGGAGGGATGAATTAGAGAAATGTGTAATTTAAAGTTTTTTTTTTTACGAAATAAATCGAATTTCATTTCTTTGTTCAAATCTGAGTTGTAGACTAAATCAACAAAGTTTTACGTGAATTGAATCAAATCAATTTAAATTGAGTCATTATAACATTTAATTATAATAACATAATTATAGTTTAATTGAATTTTAAGAACATACAGAAAAGTCGTCTGCATAACATATGTAGTTAATGTAAAAGCATTAACTGTTACAAAATATGAAAAGAAATTATGTAAAAACTGTTATATTATCTGACAGAAGACACTTTCTAATTTACATTTGTTTTCGAAGATTCATTTTTATCTTTTGTTTAAAAAATACTATTTAAAAATAAAGTGAATATATCAGTATTAACAATTTTTTTCTAAACAATAAAAAAAAGATTGTTATAAAAAAATATTAATTACGAGATGTAAAATCGTTTTAAATGCAATTTTTAGAATTATCAATATATGTGATTTGTATTTTTTTGTATTTAAATCCTTTACAATTAGATTTAAAATTTTTGAATAATTAGAATTTGAATCTTATTTAACTTTAAATTAAATTTAATTAGATTTACTTTATGTTTAAATAATTGGTAAATGTCTCTAAGAGATAGATACATAATTTCCTTTAACATTAGTCATGCATTTTTTTTAGAAGGTCCATAGTTTTCATTTGAGAATCGCCATAAGCGAGGGTCTTCTTTACACTTTGTAAAAATATATTTAATAGTGAATCATTTCACCATATTGAAATTTGTTTTTAATGAATTGCATATCTTTCAGCAATAAAGTTAAATGTCTTTTTTTTGTCGACAACTTCATTTTATAATATTTTATAATATTAAAGGAATTTGTCATTACATTTACAAAATTTCTTAATTAAAAAAACTCTATTTTAAATACACAAATGCTTTTATTAACAAATAATATAAATCAAAATTGTTTAAAATTAGTTTTTTGAAAATAAATTTTAGAACCAATACATTATTATTTACTTAATATAGAAAATAATAATATATTTTGTATTTTAATTATTTTTAGTACTATAGTTATGAAAACTAAACTAAGAAAAGTTTTATTAATTCTTCAGAAGTGAGGTTTTCTTACTTTGCTTTTTTTTTTTTTTTTTGTTAATAAATGTGCGAGTTAAGAACTCGATTTTGCAACGATTCGTTTTCAATATAATATGAAAATATCATCGCGACGTGCGCGATCTAATTTTGATTTGATTACAAAACATTGTCTCTTTAATCGAGAGTAATTCACGTAAACTTCCTCTTTTTGTTTTGTAAACTAACGGAATTGGATTTCGTAAATGCAATTCCGTATAGGAACCTTTATCGTCGCCATTGCTATACACCTCATTTTAATAGCAAATATATATTATGCTACGTCATCGCATATAAAACAATTTTGCGCTTCCGAATATATATATATATATGTCCACTGACATTAATACCGATGCGTAAAGTAATAACAATATAAATTTTATTATAAATGTGCATATGCAACAATTAAATTACATTTATGTCAATCCGTAATTATCGATGCCGAGTAAAATGTATATACATATACAGGGTGTCCCAAAACATGTGGGTCAACGGTCGTAAAAAGGTAGAAGGGATCGAGATAAACATAAAAGTCTAATATTGTTTTGGGTTACGTCTTGGGTTAGGTCCACCAATAATCGAGGTATTAATTTTTCAAATTATGCGAATGAGACTGCGCCGAGGGAAGAGCTCGATCCGCTCAAGCAGTAACACAGAAGAAAAAATCTAATCTAAAAAAAAAATCTATCGTGAATGTACACCGAGAAAAAAAAATAGTTGCACTAACCATAATTTATAGTTATTTTTGGCCGTAACAATATTTTTATAGTTAAATTAACAATATAAATTATAGTTAACTTAACACTATATTATTGTTACAATAGCTATAGCATTCGTTCATACAGCCATATGTATGATTAAACGTGCCATAATTGTGATTTATGTATGGTAAAATGTGTATGGTAGAAATTATTATAATTTATAGTAAACTCTTCAGTTTGTAGTAAAATTTTTACCCTGTTTGGCACAACTATACATATAAGGTTATTTACACTAACATTATAGCAATAATAACTACAAATATGATATTTGCAACTATAATTATTTTACTATGCAATTATAGTTGCAAATACTAGACACTTTTCTCTCAGTGTAGATAAGCTTTTATTAATTTACTGTTCACAATTACGATAGAAATTAATAAGATTATTTGCAGATTCCATACATTAATATCTCGATTATTGGTAGATCTAACCCAAAACAATATTGGACTTTCATGTTCATTTCGATCCCTTCTACCTTTTTACGAGCGTTGACCCACATGTTTTGAGACATCCTGTATATACATATAACGTAAAGTAATTACGCCAAAATAATGCATGTAGAAGCATTCGTTTAATTTATTCTCTTATATGCAGCTATAGAATATTTTGCGAAGATACGTGAAAACGTATATTTTTGTGTCCCGCCCTAGCGATGTACGATATTGCGAAGCAACAACGTGGACGTGTTCACGTCTCGCTGAGAAACCCGTTTATGAATAATGTATGCAAGGGCATGCATCCCTTGCACGTAACTCGCAGTCTTTACTTTTCTCTTTTACGCGTAATCGCCGGTATATGGTGGCATGACATGCAGTCAAGGAGAAGGCGACTATATAAGCGAGAGGGGCAAAAAGCTAATAATTTTTTTTAATGAAAAAGCTTTCAGAAATTGACAAAGATAGATAAATTACAAATTTTCAGAAATTGTAAGCCTCGAGAATTGATTTTTTTTTAATGCCCCCGGAAACTGACGCGTTTAATTATATAAAATGTACGTAAAACGGGGAAAAAGGTCTTGTTAATAAATTTACGGCATGATTTTCGCGTGGCAATTTAATTTCAACGCCGCTGACATTTCCAACGGAATACTGAACGGTTCGGGATATCGGCGCGTGCTTTCAATTAGATACGTCTCACTGGCGCGCGTTTTGCATTCACGTACGCTTGCGCTTTGAAAAGAAGGAAAAAACGTGATTCCCGACAGAATAGCTTACCTCGTGAGCCCTTCGGCTACCGCGAAGACTGAGCCTGTGGCTCCACTCCCGCTTCGGGAAATCCATGACGTATTTCTCCGTGTCCTCTGGTCTCTTGATTCCAGATGCTGGGACGGAGCAGCCCTCCGGGGGCAGCTAGATGCGTCGCTGTCCGTTACTTCATGTTTCCTCTGTGTAGAAAAAAAAAATTGTTACATTAAAATTCTCTTTCCCTTTCTCTCTCTCTCTCCCCCCCCCCTCTGATTTTTCCGCTCGCTTCGATCCCGCGTTTCAAATTAATTAGTGCTTGATGTACAAGTTAACGTTCGAGATAACATCATTAATAATTCGTGGATCGCCGCGAAGAGCTTTTAGATACGCGTTAAGCTTTATTTAGATAGCGTGCATCAGTGCGATGTTCGCATGGATCAATGCACTTTAATATGTGAAGGTAATAATAGAGGAAGATCGTCAATACTGACATGCCACTTTTATTTTTGGATAGTATTATTTAAATAAAAGCTAAAAATAAAATCTAGAAATCATAAATATTAAAAGTGTCTTTTATTAGATGACTGTTTTAAATATAATGTCGTTTTGAATTTTGCATACCGAGAATTTTCTCATGAAATTTATTCTGAAAATATGGTAGTACAAAAAAAAATATCGTGGGACATTGTATTTCTAAGAATTTCATAATCTTCTTTAATTAATTAATATCCTACGATGCATATTTTATATTTTAATACAATATAAATATAAATGTTAATTACTCCTATTAAATTATATATATTTAGTTAAATTTCAATAATTTTAAAATATGTTTAACAATTTATTATTCTTTATTGTTTATTATTTTTAATAAAATATGTAAGTAGAAATAAATATTATGCATAATATATAAATTTTACAATGCAGCATAATATTTCTAATTTGATTCAGTCACTCGTGATCATTTTACATGATAAAAAATACTGCATGGTAATTTTTATTAAACAGTAAACAGTTTATAAAATATTTGTAACATATTTCAAAAATGTCTGTTATTTCTAATTTGGCAAATTGTCCTAAGCCTAGCACAACATGTGTGAAAATTTGTGAAATTTGTGATAAAATAAACAAAATTTTTTTGATGCACTAATTAAAGTTATCATACGCTAATTTTTTGTTAGCAAAAATAAACATCTAACAAAATAAGGCTCAAATTAATATAGTAAGCAGTAATGCTATATTCTGTTTTTCTTTTAACAAGTCATTTAATACAAAATATTTACAAGTTAATGTATATAAGGATTCTACATTGTTGTCGATTATACGTTATGCTATTTCACAAGACAATACATGCAGACTATATATAAACATTAGATTACATTAGATTTTTTAAGTAGATTTTATATATTATAAAAAAAAGAACAGAAATGTGTCGGTTTTTACTTCTTTAATTATTTTAGCAGATCATGTTTTTATTAGTACTTTATTAGTATTAATTATTTTTATTAGTATTAATAAAATGCAATTTTAGTTTTCGAGAAGTAAATATCGTTTTAAGAGGCCTGTTATGTCTATACTGGCGACTTCTCTCTAGAATATTTGCGTCTAACTTGATGAAAAAGTGATGAAAACATCTAAGATGAAATGAGTCTCGAGAAAGCTCTCGTGAAAGCTTGCGATAATACGAAGACGTAATACGAAATGCTAGGTCATTTTCATTAAGTCTTTAGTGCTTATAACGAGCACTGAGTAACAGTACACTACTTTTTAACTTCTATGTAAATTACGTTTGTAATATTTTTTCCAATCTCATTCTATCTATCTTTTACAGTAGACGTTATAACGCTAATATTGCTTGTAAGAATAATTCTTAGATACATATTCCATATTTTTAAATTATTAACTACTAAGTAAACTCCTAGCACCCCGGGCATAGTTTTCTTAAATATTTCATACTTCTTAGCAGCAGAGCTCATCGGTTTAGACCCAGTTGTTGAAGTTATAAAGTTCATTACTTTTGCATTCCTTTAACTTATAAGAATATAACTAATATAAATTTAATTATAACGTAATACACCAGTCACTTCTTAGAAGTTAAGAAAGTTACCTGAAAAAGTTATTATTTGTTCGTAGAATTAATTAATAATTAAAAGTTTAAATTTGGCATTTTAACGAATAATGAAATAACGAACTTAATTTTATTTTTAATTAATAATTAAAAATCGGCGACATACGTGTCGCTCTAAAATAATTAACGTAAATTCGCATTAAAAAAAATAAGAATTCAATAAAGCGGTCGCGTGTGCGCAAATCTTGACAAGAAAATCTAATTTTCCGCGAACAATGTAATCATCAGACAGAAACGAAACTTTTGGGACGACTTTACCCGGCGAGAAATTTCGTCTGACTTGTAACAAGAGCATTCGCAGTGGCCCATATCGCGTGTCTAGACAAATAATTTCCAGGCGCCTTTACTGTTTATGTTCACCCGAGAGAGAAATCCAAGTCGCTTTGTTTCGCCCGAAAGGAACAATTCCCTGATACAAATTCTTCGTGGAATTTCACATGCAATGTACAATTTACGATAAATTTCTCGTTTTGTCGCACAAAAGATTTTTGTTAACTAGGACTCTTTTGTATAAATTATATTTCCTATCGAATGCAGTTATACGGAGAAAGGAAGAACAAAGGCTGCAGGAGAGAAAGGTCAGACATTCAAATTCATATTTTCTTCATCAATATAAATTTCAATCCAATAACATTTCAGCTGTAAGTTCGAAAATAACTTTGGGGTACGCTGGGTAAATAAAATCGCCACGTGCGGTGTGCAATATGTATGCGGTACACGTGAAAAATTTAATGATAACATTGTTCCTGCCGCTCGCAATGACGGATACGCGTGACGCCGTGCGTCTGCTGGCCAATCAATACGCATTAATCTCGCGGCTTGTTATTCATAACACTGCACATCCAACGGCGACATTAGAGCCACGGCAAATAATCATTTCGACTGTCGTCGGCGTGCGCGGCGCGGAAGTTCCGCGGGAGCGTTGATTGGGATGCGCGCGCGTGTGAAATTGCAGCGGAGTAATTATTAATACCGACGATAGCTGAAGTGTATTATATTATGGAGCGAGCTCTCGGGGGCGCATCGCCGCGCGCGGGATCGATAGACGAAAGTAATTTGCCGTGTTGCTCTCGCAAAGTTGCGGGCGCTGTATCGCAGACATAATTTATTCCGTGGACCGTAATGTATACTCCATTATTCCGCCGACTTCTCATTGTTCACGGAGACTCCTTTCTCTAATCGGAATCCCAATTCTCACGGCGAAATCTATAGAATCCCAATTCGCACCGCAATTTGATTCGTGCGCTTATAAAAATGACTGTTATCTATATGAAAACGTTGCAGTTTTTGAAAAATTTATCTTCTTTTGTAATAGAAATTTTGGTCAAATTCTGATCAAATTTAAAGAATATACACAGAGAATAATCATTCTCGCGCTGAGAAAAACGATCATTCAATTGTTCCTCTTTTAAATTATAGTTAGCTTTATTTGTTCAAGCAAGAATATAAGGAATTTTGTTTCGATAATAGTCTTAAAATATACTTTTATTTAAAACAAGTAATATTTAATTGAAATAAACTTCTATGTTTACACATATACAGAAAATATATATTTAAATTTTAAAGCATTACTTATTTCAAATATTTCATAACTTTATATATTCATAAATTTATCATAATCTATCATAATCTATTATATTTATTCAAAGTATATTCTAATTTAACTAATTTTAATTAAAAATATTAAGTTAAAATTCAAAATTGATATGCTTTTTTCTTATATACAATTTTATTTTACAATTTTATATATAAAAAATTTTACATTTTGTAATAAGTTTTAAGACTGTTACTTGCTAAAAAAGTTAAGTAATCGCTTTTGTTAGCAATAAAATTGATATCTTTCTGTGTTCAAGCATTCCCTAAATTTACTCAAATTTGTTGAAAAAGTTTTTAATAATTTAATTGCAAAAAAATATAAGAATTTTTAACAAATATATTTATAAGGTAAAATAGAGCTCAACAAAATTTCGGAATAAAAGAATAAAATGTCACCATATTATTTTTGTACATGAATATTAAATGTTCACGAATTATATAACTTTCTACAAATATGACGTAATATTATTAAAAATAAAGTCACAATACTTATTACCACATTAAAATTGTAATTATAAATACTTTTTCTTTTTTTTTTCTTTAACACTTATCAATTTTATTTATTAATATTAAAAAGAAAATATTTTTGAATTATTGTTTTTATTGTTTTAAATTGTTTACATTATTTATTATTTTAAAAATAGCAATGCTAAAAGCTCCTTTATAAAGAAATGTACACGAAGGAAAAGTTATGTGACTCTCCTTTATTTTTTCAAGCTGGAGAACCTTTCGCTACGTAATAGCGCAATGAAACACTCTATGTAACCGGAACAAAAATAATGATTCTTTTTAGCCCATACGCAACAACAACACTCAAAGTGTTAATTGCTCATTTAATATATTATCTGCCTTTTTAATTATTACTATACATTTATAATTTTATTACACTGAAAAAACATACTAGATAGAAATAAATTTCTTTTTTAAATAGTACCAAGCAGAAGTTTTATAAAAAATAAATCATATTTATTTCAAATAAGAATATTTTCAAATAAGATAATGTATCATAACATTTTTTTTAATTATAAAAAATATTATCTTATTTGAAATAAATATTATTTATTTTTTATACAACTTCTGCTTGGTACTATTTCAAACAATATTTATTTCAATCTAGTATATTTCTTTTTCAGTGTATTATTGTTATTAGAATTTAAATGGTATCGCGATTCCTTCGACGTCGAGTTATTTATACATTTCGATTTATACTCGCGACAAATTTTGACAACAAATCTCGGTATAAAATTTGTTATTTACCCTGATACACGTGATCGATCTCTCGATATTGCGGATTCTTGTTATTTATTATGCACGAAACGGAATCACGCGTCTGATTCACCCCCCCCCCCCCGAATTAAATCGCGCTCGCTAGAATTTTAAATGAAGATGATAAATAAAGCGGGATTAAAGTATAAGGCCTCGAGACGTGTCGCGCAAGGACAACAAAAGTGTACCGGTCACGGCGACAGTTTGTTGCACCGAGCGCGCGGCTCAACGACAAATTAATTAACTTTCAAAACCGCCGCCGTCGTCGAGATCGGCGACGCGACGTTGTTAAATCGAGCAGCAGCCCGGGGACGGCCACGTGCTGCCACCGCTGCCCAACCTCGTTAACGGCGTGACACACTAATTGAACCTTGCGAATAATAATTATGATTGCTCGCGCGAAGAGAGAGAGAGAGAGAGAGAGAGAGATGTCAGTGCGCTGCATGCCGTGTCAATTCGCGCGCTGCCGACCGACGCATATACGTCCGATCGTCTTATCGTCCCCTCTCC
This sequence comes from Monomorium pharaonis, assembly GCF_013373865.1. Classification (NCBI taxonomy): domain Eukaryota; kingdom Metazoa; phylum Arthropoda; class Insecta; order Hymenoptera; family Formicidae; genus Monomorium; species Monomorium pharaonis. Next base: position 18,506,850 of record NC_050476.1, on the reverse strand, counting down.
CCCCCCCCTTCGTCCTTAATCCACTGGAAATCTCGCTGGACCGCAAAATCTCTCCGCGGAATAAATTACTTACGCCGCCGAGCGCGCACTTTACCCCGCGCATAAATTATTATTATCGCCACCTCGGCTGCTGATGACCGACGGCGACAGTCCGATATACGACGACGCAGCTCCTCCTCGTCCTCCTCATCCTCATCCACATCCAGACGTCGAGATATGGTCGCGTGTTGTTGTTCCGTCTCGCGAGACAACGTCGACCCATTCTCGCTCCCGTTTTACGGCGCGATAATTCCTCTTTACGCGCGTAATGCGCGTAATGCACGCTTCGAAATTCGCCGCGCAACATTTTGTCCTCCGCCTCGCGGATTTATTTCCGAGTGCAATTGAAATTTAGCTACGTCTGCATGATATCCCGGGCGGAATAACAAATTATTTGGCTTTGCAGCATCCTCTCCCTCTTTCTCCCACACGCTCTAGGCTCTCGTGTAATAAATGAACATGTGATCTGGAAATTCATACATGCGAAGAGAGCGGGTTTTTTTTTTTGCTGAAATGTTTAAAAATTTAGCCGGGTACGGGAAATAATTTTGTTCAGCTATTCAATAATTGTGTAGAACGCACAAATTGGTTGAATATCAAAACTTTTTACAGCATCGCTCGTCGTACTTGAACGTCCTTTATAATTATTTTAATATAACAAAATTATTTTCACATCTATTTAATTTTTTTTTTAATACTTTAGAAAAACCGTTCTTTCGTTCAATGTATAATTTAAAGTTCGGCGTTCTATAATTTATGTTTAAATGGCAGAATAAAATTTTACTTGTACTAGGAATTTAATATCTTCAGCAAAGTAATAATAATAATAACTTTCTAGAGTGCTGATTTGACGTCATACGTGAGCATGAAATATACGGTAATTAACGAAACAAAGATATATTACAAAAAAGACGTACTATTACAGTATTTACAAAAATAATAGAAGTATATGAGCTGAGAAAAGAGTAGTGTAAAGTACGCAATACACGTAATTCAATTAAAATATTACATAATGTATTCAAGTGTGGAATAGAATAATTAAAATGCTAAAAATACAAAATATTAACATTAAATGAAGTTTGCAAATAGGATAATTTAATTAAAAATATAAAAATAGAATACATATGTGAGAGAATCATAATAGACAATAAACATTTTAAAAAGCATAAATTAATTATAATGCGAAGCAATGTATTTAGTCATGTAGCTCGAAACAAACGTGAAAACTTGGGGTAGAGAGAAAAAATATTCCATTTCATATATAACAAAAAAATTTAATTGCTTCTGTGAAACACGTGTAAAAAAATTGTTTATACTAATTGGTTTTGTTTGGTACATTTTTTAATTATTTTGTTCTTACAACAAAATATTGGTTTTTATACAAAACATTTTGCCGGAATAATTTTACGTATCGTGTAATACGAAAGAGGTTTGAAGAATATTCAATATAACGCACAGACATTGAACGTACTTACATTGGTACATTTACAAACATATTCGCGAAGCAAAATTATAAATAAAATTTTATCTTAAAATTTGACATGAGCTACAAATCGCTTAAAGCAAATTTGAGTTTGACTAAAGTAACAAACAGCTATATTGATAAAAAAAATAATAATGGACGCATATTTCGAAATAAAAGATTTATTCATTAATATTTGTTTTGTAAGATTCTTGCACTAACCATGTAACTCGTAATAACATGTAAAAAATTCAGATCCTTTCATAAATAAATTACGACGTCCTTTTATAAATAAGCTATGACGTTCACCGAAAGGACTGATGTAAAAGTAATGACGGACGGATGGAAGAAATGTCACGAATAACACAGAGTACAGAGTAGAGTAAGATTTATACAATTTCAAACACATGGCGCAATTCTGAACAAAATAAAATTTTCGAGGCTCAAATAAATCTGATCTCATTGATGTGTGATGTAAAAAGTTATTTGCTTGTTTCACTGTGCGTGAAAAAAGTTGCATGAAAAAAAAAACGCGTTTTTCTTCCATCAGGAAGCTTTTTAATCAAGAATACAATTTCGAACACGGTATTACAGGTTTCGGCACAAATCTTAACACAATTTCAAATAATGCTTAGTAACAATAAATACTATTTTCCCCTTTTTATCAATTGTATCTGGTTAAGTTCAAAATTGTACTCTTTTTGCGCTAAATTTCTAAACACCTTTCTGAAATAAAGTAAATCCCGACTTTGAGCACAACAATAATTCCTTTTTTATGTCCGTGTGTCATCCAATTCGGACCGTCAACCTTCTGATTACAGTGTTTAAATGTTTGATTGTGTTTTGCGCTCGGAAGGTAAAAATACACGTTAACAGTTTGAAATTAACCGCTTTGCTATTTCGCCTGCGCTGTTACAGCATTCCGTGCTGTCTTCCAAGAAACAATTTACAGCTTCGAGGAGCATTACATTACATCCGTAATTACAAATTTGCACGTGGATGTGCCGCTGCGTGTGAAAGCGGGACGCGCGCGTGTGTATGTATTTGCCTTCTAATTGGCTCCTAATCAAGTAACGACTAACAAGCGTGCGGAAACGCGAAACATTTCGCGTCAAACGTGGCTTCCGGAATTCCGGATGTTAATAACACGTATACGGCGACACATTTGTCTCCGGTATCTTATCGACGGATCTCCCGTTCCCCGTTCTAATAATAGCTTTCTCTTCCACGAGGAAACGTTTCTCCACGCGCGACGAGAGGATTCCGAAAATCTCCTCGAGCCCAAAGCAAAGGGATCCGCTCGCAGGCGTTTCGCGACGGATCGATCCGGAATGAAAGTCTCGAGCGGAATCGCGACGCGGAAATTGGAACGCAAAAACTGCAACCGTAAATGCGCCGTAACCGCTCTACTATCGCGTGCGCATCGGAATAGGAACTTGTGCAGCAGCATTTAACATCTCGGGCTTCGTGTAACTTGTAATTTGGCGGGATACCACATTATAGACGGACACAACGTGGCGAGGAGGGCTGAGGGGTGGCAAACGAAGGGGGGGGGGGGCAAAGGGAAACGTTTAAACCGCACGTTCGGTCCCATATATATATATATATATATATATATATATATATATATATATGCGCGTGCCGAGATAAAATTCACCCTTCCAGCCTGTTACGTAAGTAGCTAACCGCTACCTAATTCCCGGTGTGCTCGGAGCTCCGCGCATTTATCATAATCGTGACGCCTTTATCTGTGCGGCCGAGGGTTAAATGGAGTGGACCTGACGTGTCCGGACGGAATACGCCCTGCGAGCACGAACCCGTGTCTCGATTAAGGATTAACATCGTCGTAACAGGAACGGTTGTTGACCCTTGGCACCGTATCGGGGCGACGCGCGACGCGACGCGTCGCGACGCGCCGCGATTACGCCCGACGATAACGACGATCTCGGCTCTAATCGCGTAATCCCCGACAAACACGTTGACGTATTAATGTTGTCGAAGGTACATAATTATGTACAAGTGTACCGAAGACGTAGGTCTTTTCCTCTGCGTGATTTTAACGTCGTCTTAATTGCGCCCCATTGTTACGTTGTGTACACTGAAAAAAGTTTGGTAATATCTATTGTGTCATCAAATATTGAGTGAAACGATGGCAATGAAACATTTGATTCATATACAAAATTTTACTTTCCTAAATATTTAGTAAGTATAGTCAAATTTGATAGAGAAAGGTCAATAATGGTTATAGACGTTCTAAAATGGCACTTTCTTACTTCTCGGACTAAACTAAACATAACACTGTATTAATATTGATTGGAATAATCTATTTATACAATTAAAGAAATGAAAAATTCATAGCTTATACATTCATGGCTTTTTTTCTATATAAAATCTATAAAACTGCTCAAAAATAAGAATAAAATTTGCATGAGTTTCTTTTTCAAATTGTATACTATAGTTTAAACAGTAGTATGTTACTGATAATATTACATCTTATGTGTTACATTTTATTGTTAGTTTATCTTTAATTTTTGAATTGCTTTTATTTTTTTAATGTTTAGTTCTAATCTTTTTATTATGCCGTAAATGTATTGTTGTAATACATAGAAATTTTTATATTATAAAATTATATTAATTTATCAATTTGCCCTACTACTTTGTTTTATTTTAATGTATCTGTAATGGCTACAGTACAGCTACTTTGTAATTGGAAAACAACAGTTGCGCAGAAAACACAAAATGCATGTATCTGCATGTATTAATCTCTTTAATATTACTTATTATTAGTACATATGTATACTGTTTTTATTCCCTAATACATTTTGTAAATACATTTTAGTTACTATATCATTTTACCTTTTATTTAAATGCATTATTTGTAAATTATGTACGCTCCGTATATTCTGCACATGAGTGGCCGTACATTTCACCTCTAATGGAATATATGGCAAAATGTAAATTTTTTAAAGTTTTTTTTTTTTAATATAAAAAAATAAATATTTCATATTTTAATTTTTATGATAAGCAATACACATTTTTATTTATTTATATTTTATTTTCCTTAAGCATGCTATAAATAGTTTTTAATAAATTAAGTTTCTATTAAGTGCGACGATATAATTAACATGTTAATTTATTTTTGGCCGCAAAAATATTTAAGTCACCATCTTACTGAATATTTCCCTGACAAAATATAAAAAGATATCTTATAACTCTATAGTTTATAAATAAAAAATCAAATTGTTAACAAAAACACAAGATTACATCAATAACAATATGTATTAAAGTTTTTGGGTGTTTATTTAAAAGTAAACGTTATTTAATTATTCTTCAGCTGTTTTGAAAATTGTGAAAAAGCTTTCAATATATTTATATATTAAAAATATTGATACAAGCATTAATATACATATACAGGATTTTGTACTGTTGAGTTTTATTAAAAGCTCGAGTAAAATACACTCTTATATATATTCATGCAAAATTTATTGGTTTTATTTTTATAATTAAGTTTAAGAATAATATGACGGATGTCGTAAAGCGTTAAACTCTGTCGATTATATTAAAACAGTCCGAGGATAAATATCATTATCGATAATAGCTTGGAATGATTCGACTTTGACAGTTCCCAAATGAGTTCTGTCCGTTAGAATTCTCGTTGGCAGCTATCGTAACGTTTAACGAAATTCTGCAATTCTCAGACGGCACGCGATTAATTTAATAGTATTAATTTTAACGATATTGATTCAACCTTCACTCCTCGCTCCGTCTTCCTTCCGCTTCCGCTTCCAGTTTCTCAACCGTTAAAGATATTGCTTCAAATCTCCAAAACAAAGTTCAATTGTTCTAATAGCTTTTTATCCGATATTCATTTGTTCGTTCGATTATTCGGTATATATAAATCTGCGAATCATTTTGCAGACAATGTTTTTTTTTTTTATTAGCTGTGCACGAGATATACGTACACGCGCATGCCATTGAAAAGTTATTTTATACGTGGAATAGGGTTTTACGCGAGGGAAAGCGAAGCTTTTAAATGTACGCGAGCTAGTTCGTAATTACTGTTCATACCGGAAATATTTTTCGGTAAAAACGATGGGTCTTCATTAGACGAATATACATCACACGGTACGCGTGCGACATTGTGTTGTCTTCGTAATTTTCGATGACCAATGAAAGCAAGGAGCTCGCGCCCGACTCATAAAATTCGTGGTGCTTGATTACATTTTCATCGATAACGGATCAGATTGTCATTTCATTTGATTAAAAATGAAGGATTTCTTCCCCCCCCCTCCCCCAGCTTATTGTTGCTGTACGTACAATTCGTCTGCAGAATTTGCATATACATGAATGAAGTAAAGAGCACGGAAAGAAGCGGGTTGTGGCGAACAGTTTGCTCGCGGAAGCGCGCGGAACAATTAATTAACGAAAGTGTCTATTAAAGTCGATTAAAACTTCCAACTTCCTTATGATCCGTTACAACGAGATCAATTCTCCCCGGAGGCTTTAATGAAATTGTCTAGTTTTAAAACTTTGCGATCTGAACTCGTTTGTGCGTGACCTTTAATCCCATAATTTCCAAGTGTCACTTATTTCTGAGCTTTCTCAAGAGGTAACCGCCGATCAATAAGAGTCAGTTAATCGAATTATTCCACCAGCGAAATTAATATCCCAGTTATTCGAGTTATATAATTTATTTATAAAATATAATATCCCGCGTAATAAAATAAAAGTTTGCAATTTTATTGGCGATGTTATATTTGATCTGTACGGATTATATTGTTAATTTCTTTTTCTCTCTTTCCGTTTTTAAAGATTTATTACCTATACACAAAACAAACTAGTATGAAATTAATAATTATTGTATCATATACAGAGATCAGAATGTAAAATCTTTAAAGAGTGTTTAATTTTATAGCGAATTTAATTAATTAGACTGCACTGGTGCTTATTTAAACTGATCAAACCTAAATAAAAGTGAAATGACGAATAACGAATAACAAAAAATATACTTTAAAATATGATAGCAATAAAGATAAAATATAATGTAAATAGCACAATAAAGTATATTGAGGATTTCGCAATCTCTCTAACCCGTTTATAAATTTATATTAAACATATATCTTTATGTCGATTTATATGCGACAGCTTTAATGTGCACCAGTGCGCACTAGTGCGTCAAATCAAATTCGTTATTAAATTTCAGCAAAATGTTATATTTCTATTTTAATATTATTAGGATGGTGTATGAAATGTCGGATTTTCGCTAATTGAAAAATATTACTATTATATATATATATATTATTGTTTCGGTCACATATTATTTTTATTGCATAATCTTGCATACAATATAATCGCCTATCATATTGTAGTTACATTGCACTCATAAACCTTTTTTTTTTCGAAGACGCATTTTGATTGTTTTGTTTAATGGTTAAAACAAATATAAAATATGAATATTCTTCTAGGATTAAATCAAAACAATCAAATTGCGCTTTAAGAAAAAACTTAGAGAGCACAATATAATATTAATAATAAGTCCATGAGATAATAATTGTATAATTAGATTTCGGCTACAGCAACAATTTTATTCAAGTTTGTAAGTTTTAATGCCAATGCAATTTAGTGTAAATTTGTAAAATTATACAAAATTTTTTATGTAAGCAAATTATGTCTAAGATTCAAATTTTTAAAAACAATTGTATGTTTACACACATATACAGATAAATACAAAACAGCCAAATTTTTGATCTGATAGTAATGTTTTTCTACGTCTGTAGATTGTGTTTTTTTAAATAAACAGATTATAGGATTGTAAGAAAAAGGTAATTAACGTTCTCTAATTAATTTGCATTGTTCTCTTACATCACTTAATTAATTCACGCCTGTCGATACCCTCGATTAAGTTTCACTTAGGACTTCGCAGCTTGCCGGGGCAATTATGCTGGGCGGGGACGAAAGTTTGGTCGGGTTTTAGATGAATCCGAATGATTCGCTGCAATCGATAACACACTTACGAGTGAACGACCCTCAGCCAAGAGACCCAAGTGTATGAGTTATAAATAAATGCCGCGTGTGCATTATGTGTCGCGAATCGATCTCTTCGTAACCTAAGCGACTTGAATGCCTGGTCCTATCGTTGACAGGTGAGCTCGTTGCCGGATTCATCCAGAAACGCAGAGGAGTAACGGCAGAAGTGAAATATTAAACGCCCCGCGAATCGCCAGGTCTCTGCCACCCGCGTGCAATCGATATAACAAGTTATCATCGTCCATATATATCCGTTATCAGTCACGCGACTACGTCGCGTTATTTTAAAACATACGCGCGTACAACGATGCGTTTGCAATCGTGAACGTGGGAAATTGACTATCGGGTACGAATTGATGGCGGTGGGATATTTTTATCTGTAAATTAGTTTCGAGTACAATCAATCCGCAGAGTTTTTTCTAGTTTTAGCGATCTCACGGATTTTTGTATTTGCTTGTCTGAGGACAGCCTGAAGAGTCTCACTGAGTTTTGCAACAAAAAATTAAAATTTTGGATTGTTCATTACGTTTAAATATTCCAAATGCATATCCGATTCGCTCACTTTTGGGGATTCTAATCTAGTTATCGCGATAGAATTTCTCTCAATGCTAATTAGTCTTCAAAATGTTCCTGTTATCTGTGCGCTGATCGATTTGCATTATTACTGATTCCATCATTGTTCGAGATTTCTAGTTCGAGGTTTCAGCCAAACTACGCTTTGTAATGAGTTGCGTAATGAGTCATATCGAGCAATTTGTGGAATTACATATCAATTACAAAATATTATATTATTAATATTCTTTTCCGACAAGAAAGAAATTAAATTGAAAAGTAATGCTAAAATGTTATTTGCAGAATTGTGTGAGAAAATTTCGTGTGAAAATTATTAAAAAAATTTTAATAACGATCTAACAAAAACAAGTTATCAATGTTGAATTTACGAATTATACGTGAATTTAAATATTTAGGCAATTTATATCATATATCATATAATTATATGTATATTATATATATAATTTTAATATAATTATTAATAATCATGTTATAATTTGTAATAACAACATTTAGTGTAATTAAAATAAATTATTTATTCTATTTAACTTTGCTGTGTAATTATATTTATTATTAAGTAAAATGCATATTTTCAATTTACGTCAGAAATAATTTTAATTATATCAAATTCGCCAATCAGAGAGCCGATGTTTCATAAAATATTATAATAATGCTAATACACGGAACTGAGCTTACTATCGGTAATAAAATCGAACGGACCGAGCCGGAAGCTCCGCAAAGGAAGTTCCGCGAACTTCCTCGGTAATCAGTTGTGCGCGAAACGAACAGCTCAAAAAATCGGCGACTTGGCGCTAATCGGATTTCTGCTCGTTAAGTCGGAAAATCGCGTTATAACCCAGTTCGACGGACGTATGGTGGCAGGTCCACCCTACCGCTTCCTGGTTAATGACCGATGCACCGTAAACAACATTAACACGTAAGGACTATTACGACCGTAAATTTCCACCGAATGAGGGTGAGTTAAGACTCGATGTAGCAAGCTGTTTAAACTGACCAGAATACACGACTCTTCGCATGCTATTTTTGATTTGTAAACATAAATAAACATTTACCAGATAATTTTTGAGTGACTTGTATAAAAAGTGATAGAAACCAATATTGTATTTTTTCTAGCTTAAAACTAACCTTACTTAGAGTAACATAACTTTTTACAAGGGAACGGACAGAACTGTCCCTCACCGATTTTCATGAGCTTTGGATATGTTGTAGAACATAAAAAAATATTACACCCATATTTTTTTTTGTGCCGCGTATCTCGACGTTTAGGGGTTAAAACCACCCCTCGAAAATAACGTATTTTTTCGTTATTGGTGAATATCTTTGAAAATATAAGGTTTATGAAAAAATGTTTTATATAAAAGTTTTACGATATTTTATACTTTTTACAATAGTATATTTATATTTTTCAAAAATTTCAAACCTTTTAATTTATCCCATCTCAACCCTTTTTTCAATATTTTGAAAATTTTGTAAAAAAAAAATTAAAGAGCATTAAAAGCTCAATCCATCCATATATAATAATTAAATAATATATGGGTTCCATCATTCTTAATTATTGGCAAAACGAAATGATAATCTCGTGCTATAGGTGCCGCGCTAGAAGTTACGTTATTTCTTTAGTCGCGTCACATTCAATAATTGCCTCTCCTGCGTATATTTTATTATTAGAACATAAAAATGGATTAATCTTAATTACATAATACCCAACGTATTACACGATATAAAACATAAATGCATATATAAAAGTAGCATATATACGTATGTGCGTACGTACATTTTCATTATTACAAATGCAAATATAGATTAATATAAAGCAAAATATCTTTTTAATATTTAAAACTGCAAATATATTATAACAAAATATATAATATCAAGAGAAAGATATAAAATATAAACTGCAATAACTATTTGCATAATTATATTATTTACACTATATACACATAGCACGCTTTGATAATAAAGATAATATAATTTAATAATTTTGAAGTATTAATTAAAAAATATTATAAAGTAAAAATGAAAGAAAGAATAAAGGAAAAAGGAAAGAAGTTGAACTAATTGTTACAAACATAATTTTATACAAATTAAAATTTGTATTAGGCAGAAATAAAAGAATACCAATATTTATTGCATGGATAAGGAAAACTACTAAAATCTTATGTTAATAATCAATGTTAATAATCTAAAAACATATCTTCTTTAAAGAAATCAATACAGAATTTGTTTATAAATGTTTTACATTTATGGCACGTATTCATTACAAAGATGACGTTTGTGGAAAAAATGTGTTATACAAAGCGATTTTCTACACCAAGAACAAGTTATAATGACTATTTCGTCACAAAGATCGCATTTTACTTTAGAATTCTTTTTAAAACAAAAGTCTACTGTTTCAAATTCTGTCAGTATAGCCCGCAGGTATTCATCGTATTCATTCTCTACTTATCCACTTTTAGTCCACGCATATTTAAATATATTTTGACACCTGGACGACGAGAATTAATAGTGTATTAATGACTCTAATTTCAAGATATTATTTCTATTATAAAGATCTAAAGTCAGATCTAACAACATAATAGTATTAGAAAAGTATTTAATAAAATTTTTTCACAATCGGAATCCGTATATGTTAATGGCTGTATTTTTCCCGTTGTACTGACCGGAATAATAATTTCTGAAACTATGGATGGATTTGGCTTTTAATGCTCTTTAATTTTTGTTTTTACAAAATTTTCAAAATTTGTTTTAAAGTTTTCAAGTTGAAAAAAAGAGTTGAGGTAAGGTAAATAAAAAAGTTTGAAATTTTTAAAAAATATAAATATGCTATTGTAAAGAGTATAGTATAAAATACTGTAAAACTTTTGTATAAAACATTTTTTCATAAACTTTATATTTTTAAAGATATTCACCAATAACGAAAAAATGCGTTATTTTCGAGGGGTAGTTTCAACCCCTAAACGTCGAGGTACACAACTAAAAAAAATATAGGTCTAATATTTTTTTATATTTTACAACAAATCCAAAGCTCATTAAAATCGGTGAAAAATAGTTCTGTCTTCTCCCTTGTTAGACGAAATAAAATTAAAAATTAGGTTTACTTTAAATCCATAATTCTCGCGTTAAAGTTGAAAACAGCTATGTACTTATATTTTTTAATATATATGCTGCACAAAATAAAATGTATTCTATTTAAAACAATTATTATATTGTTTTCTATATAAGCAACAATATAAAATCTTTAAAAAATCTGATAATCTTAAATTTTAACAATATTATATATTTTTATTTCAATATTATAATAAAAAGCATGTGATTGTTTCATAATGATAGTATTAAAAAAATCAAATTCTTTATTTGAAGATATTGCTATTTCCTACGCAATATTTGTTTTCTCTCAATTTAAAATTATTACTAAAAATTATGAAATAATAAACATATCCTTTTCTTGATAAAATGATAAAGCAGTATGTAAGCAAGTTATGTTTGTTTAACAACGTATAATCTCATTTCAGTATTTATACATTTCAAACATAAAGGTGTTCCCAAAATAAGAGTGTACTATTTTTTTTCTGTATGTACGTTATTTGAATACCTTAATTTGCTAAGATAAATTCGCTTATTTCAAAAACTACTGTTTAAAATAACAATTAACTGCATTATTTAATTTGTAGAGAGCTTTGATGTCCTAGTTTTGATTCGCGAAATTCCCTGTATGCGTGCATATATTCTAGTTCTTAAAATATAATATTTATATTATGGAACATGTATTATAAAATTACGAATAGAACTCTGTATATGAATTTTTGATTTCCGAGTCGCGAGATCATTGGGAGCGACCTTTAAATTTACGAGACTACACAAAGTTTGGAGAAATTAAAAAGTTGAATATTCCCTCCGTGCGCCGAAGAACGGGCTATTGTCTCAAATACGACGAAGGTTGTTAAACTCGGATTCTCGGGGCTTTAGAATCCCGCCGCTAAGAGCATTGCACTTAGCGCCGCTAAATGCGATGTTAAACTCGAAGATACGGGCTCCCGCTTTTCTAGCGCGCGGTCGACGCGGTCGAGAGCCCGCGCGCGATACGCTTTTGTCGCGCACGAGATCGCGAGTTTAAGGCCCATTGCACATGCGAGACCACGAGGTAATCGGCCAATCGAGAGTGAGCGAACGAGCTTATCGCACAACGTACACATACACGCGGCAAACACACACACACACACACACACACATGTACAAGCGGATAATAAAGAGAGAAGAGGGCTCTTTATTTCGTATTCCGTTCTCGTGACCTTATTCGAGATCAGCCGGCTAAAAAGAGAGAGAGAGAGAGAACCGCACCGGATGAGGCGTTATTAATAATTGGGGCTTGATTAATCGAAACGATCGTTCCTGTTGTATTCCCAGCGATTGGCGACGTGTGCGTGTGTTAATTAAATTCATTTTCGAATGGAACGTTTGGTGGGAAATAGTCATTAATATTACAAAAAGGTACCGCCTGTGCATAGTGCATATTCGAATGATTGAGTGTAATTAACGACTGACTTCTCTTTGGCGAAGGTTATTTTGCAAACGTATACTTCCTCTCTCTTCTTTCCCACCGAACATGTTGTAATAATTGCCACTGAATCATTCAAAGAAATTTTTAATTTATTGCTAAAAAAAAGGAAAGAGCTCATCAAAATTAAAATATAGCCGTAGCAGATAAAATGTGCGCTTAAAATGTCCATTTTATAATTAATGTCATTGTTACCGAAAAGCTTCAACCTTTTATTGAAATATAGTTACTAAAATATAGATCCCGTACGAATTAAAACATTCGCTGCTGGAATCAAATAACGTTTAGTTCAATCAATTGTGCTACTTTCTTTTCGCAATAAAAACTATAATAATATTTGTAGTAAAGATCTTAATTGAAATTATATCCAATTCCTAAGGGAAACATCGAGTTCGTGAAGTAATTTTTTAATAAAAATAAACTTGTACTGTCAAAATACATACTATTTATTTTCACCCTGGAGTCCAATTTTGGGGATTCGACTTCAAGGAATTCTCTCATAAAATGGAATTCTCTTGTTTCAAGACGAAAGAGAGTGGAAAATCTCATAATGCCGCGCTCTTCTATTGCGGGTGATTCTTTACTTCACCGCGTTTATCTGTCGGCTGCTTGCAATTGCGAATCGAATGGTCGATAGCGTAAAGGTAATCGTAGAAACATCTGTCACTTTCTCAGCTACACGTGCTAAAGTGCACGGTTTTAATTTAATAAATTAATATCTCAGCAGCAAATGGATTTCATCCTTCGTCATCCAATCTTTAGTAATGACGTAATGATTTGAGCTGTAACTACTGATTTCCAGCTGATACCTCTCGGGACATTTTCCTGCTCGCGCGGCCCTTTATCTCTCGGGTGAAATAAGCCGAGCGTTGTTGTTACGTAACGATTTAAATAATAATCTACCATCGAGGTTTGCAACTTGCATAACGGTAGCACGCGCGAGTGTGCGCACCCGGGACATGCAACAGACGAATTATCCACGTAGAATTAACTGTAACCGAGCCCCGGGGCTTGCCCCGGTCTATCCGACGCCGGGGTTGCTCACGCGACGCTATTTTAATCCCCCCCCTCCCTGCCCCGGCTTTTGCTATTGCAAAGTCCGTCCGTCCGACCGACCGATCTGCAAAAATCTCAGCCTCACTCGCCGGCTGTAATTGCGACGTGTGTGATTTGTCGGCTGATAAATCGGAATCTCGCGCGCGCGCGCGACTCGTAAAAATCACTCGTTCCGCCTGATCGCTCGTAGAAACGACGGCGTTGGAGGAGGGAAATGGAGGAACAGGAAAAAGAAAAGAAAAGAAACAAGGCCGCAATGGGTTTTAACGGGGTCGTCAACCGCCACGTCGTCGCTCCGATAAACTATGATACTGATTTTTCGCGATCGATGAACACCAGTGTAATTAATGGCCGGCAAGGTTGTCGGCCGAGGACAAGTTTCGCTATTACGAGATTATTACGTTTAATTACAAGACCGTAAAATTTTTTCGGAAGTTCACCCGGAGCAGACCAGTAGGCCTGTCCTGTGTAACTCTTAACGACAGTTCGGTATCATTATATTGTTGTTGCGCAGCTTTTTTGTCACATATAAAATGTGTGCAACGATGTAACGATAACTCGACACTGTCGTTAAGAGTTACAGAATAGGCCTACAGGTACTCCTTGTTTTAGGTCGCTGAAATCGAAGCCCGAGGAAAAAAAAACAACAAAATCAGATAGAACACCAAGTAACAGATCTCAATCACCTGAAACACCGCCCGTTTATCCCTGAACTCGTGAACCTATAAGCCCCTAGACCAGTGGTTCCCAACCTTTCTTTGATCAGGGACCCCAAGGTTCAAAATAAACATTCCAAGAATTTGAAAATAAATTCTAGTCATAACTTTTAGTTAACATTAAACGTAGAATAATATTTGAATGTATTTTTATAATAGGGTACTTTTAATTGAAAATCAATATGTGACTTTATTTCGCGGACTTTAATTTAGTTCTCGCGGATCCCCGGTTGGGAACCCCTGCCCTAGACCCATGAATCCTGAAACCCGCCAACCCATTCGGGTGATTGCGACCTGTTACTTGGAGTTTCGTGTCTAATTTTTCTTGAATAAATGAAAAACCTGACGTAACGAGGTTAAAGGGGCCCCGGATTCGGTTTCAGCGATCTAGAATCCACAAGAAATACCTGATCCGGTTCGGGTAAACCGAAACTTCCGAAAAGTCCTACGGTACTTGTATACACGGTATACATTTTGCGTGTGCGTACATACTCGTGATCTACGTTCAGTCGTTGCCTGTAACTCGTACTCGTGCTCGTTTAGACGCGTTATAAATAATGACATAATGGCTTTATGACCCTCGGAGTGGCTTTACTTAAGAGCTCCCTCATGCCGGCACCATGTCGCCTCATGCAAGTGAAATGCAAGAAAAGACGCAGCTGAAGAAAATCTTAGTCTTTTATTTATTTTCATTCTACTGCCGCGCTCGCTTTGGCGCTCGCAATGCGCTTTGCACAAGCGTCATTTGTTCTTGTTTAATATTTGATAAACAACAAGAGAACGAAGGCGCGATGCGCCTCGAGCGCTGCGAGCGCGCCAAAGAGCCCGAGCGCAGCCTGCACATTTCTGAATATGTCAAGCCGGGGGGCCGGTTCTGCATTGCCGCGCAGGTAATGGAATAGTTTGCCGGAAGAGATAACCGGAAAAATGAACGTAGCATAATTCAAAAAGGAGATCCGGATACGGGGGGGGATAACGGCGCGACCTGCTCTCGGTAGAATATCTTGAAAATTTAATTACTCAATTCTAAATCCAGTACACACCAGTGTAAATTCGTCCCGATGACAACGCAGAGAGACGAACATGTGCGCTGAATTTAGGGGGACAAGTCGGTGATACGGTTCTTTTTTTCCCATCGACGGCATAAATGTTCCATCGCGGTCCGCGAACTTCTAAACTCGGCATCAGAACAAGTGAAATTTTTACGAAGCGTTACGATAAAAGAAACCTATTTCTGAAACGCGAATGTAATTTGCGCGATGTTAAATACACCCTGTTAATTTTATTGAGTCGCCATTGCTCCTACTCACTATTTGGTTAATTTAATTAAATCGAGTAATTAACTTGACTAATATTGAGTAAATATTTATTCGGTATATCGTTAATGATTTATTGAATATAACTTTCGTTAATTTATTTAAAAAAACCTTTCTATTGGGTAACGGCAGTAGCGACCTATGAAATCATTAAAAATGACTCAAATTAAGTAAAATTTGACATTACTAATTTAACAGTGTATTACTGGATAGCTGAGACAAATTTATAAAGACCAAACTCTAACGTTAAATTTTGAGCTCTTGATTTTTTTTTTTATCAGAAGCCTTCGCGCGCAAAGGGAATCGTTGAGAGCCGGATGAAAAACGGTACGGATATGGTAGTCGGATATAAATAAATCTCAAAACGAGCGGGAGGGCATGCGTGGTCAACGTAACAAGTATAAATGTGATTCACTGCGCTGCACTTTTATAACGCGCGGAGGCGCATTTTCATAATAGAAATTTGATGGTGGACGTCGATAAGCGGATACGGTTGCATCGAAAAAAGAAAAAAAAAATTTTTTTTTTCCCCCTTTTTTACGACGGTAAATAAATTAACGATGAAGTGCTGCAGGACGCAGTGAGAGGCCGGTGCCACATTTTACGATGCGCACCGAGCGCGTCATCGGTTTTATGACACGGTGATTTATTGGGCGATACCCATTACGTGTATCACGTGTCGCGTATATTGTTTTACGCGCACTTGATTGCGGCATTGTACAATGCTAATTAAAGTCTCGATCTCCATATCATAATTAGTTAATTAATTGACACGGAAGGCCGGATCGCGATCCCATTTGCAGTCGCATTTGTACATTTTGTTACGAGAACGTTGGGCGGCGGGATCCATTAGAGATTGATGCGCGAAATAATGTCATTCGTGCCTGCGCATAATTTTGTGTTTAATTGACACGGATACGATTGAAGTACAGCGATCCGTTTTCCGTTGTCACATTTTCGCAAATACCGCGAAAATAACACGAATTAACGGCACGATCCGTTAATTTAGTCGCTTTGCGTAACAATATTTAAAATGAAATTTAATCATCAAGTTAGACGAGCGACGTACAAATTTAGTGAAAATTATTTAAGGGAATTCCCCTGCTCAGGCCCGACACAAGTGGCACAGGGGTTTAAGTAAAGAAAAATAATTATTTTGCTGCCTTCTTTTTTTGCTGTATATGGTCTAAAGTTAATAATGGTGAATATAAGCAAAAAATCGGCTATAAAGTACTACCTTCATTACTAAAGTAATTTTTTTTTAATAAGAAAAATTGAGAATAAACATTTTTCACTATTGTACCACCCTTAGATAACTAAATACAACAATTTGAAATTCATATTATATCACTAGTACACATTTGCCACAGTTACGTGCTGTATTACTTCGATTATTGTAAAGTTTTTTTATCTTATCAATTATTTCACTCAAACGAGCAAGTGCATCGTTTCAAAAATTTAACAGTACTTTTCTGGACAGCTAAGATGTATTATTGTAAAGTTTCACTAACATCTGTTCATTACTTCTATGTTAAATACGACAATAAAAAGTGAAAAATCCTGAAAATTCATAAGATTCCCACAAGAGATCCCCATGTTAATAAAATATTTAATATCTAAATAACTAGCTAGTTCAGCTTTCTGAAATTTTGACAGTCAATTTATATCAGTAATTTGAACTTGTTTACAAAGTTTCATGAAAATCTGTTAATTTTGATTTAGCAGCGAAACTCCCTTGTACTTTTTCGACAAACTGTCACATAGTTACTTAAAATTTAATTAACCTTAACTAATGTAAATAAACGCAGATTAGTCGCGCAGCGCTATTAATTCGTTTCCTTAATAAACATTTTATATTGCATTGCTTACGTATTGCTTTTTAAAAAATGTTTTGGCTACACAATATTTAAAAGTTATCAAAATTCAAAAACTGTAAGCTTCTTAGATTTATTTCTCTTTTTTTCTAATTAATGACAAAATGTTTAACCTGAATTTTGGTTCTAAAACTAGCTGCAAAGAATAAAAACGTGTAATTTAACTTATAATACGCTTATGCAGCGTAAAATGTTTTGCTGCATTTTCAAATAAATAACTTTCAAATGAATTAATGAATCTAAATGAACTTTTGCACAAATATTTATTAGAGTTTTATGTAAAAAATTTTATTTAATTTTTAATGGTACTTTTTCATTAAATAAATACTATAAAACGCAATTTTGCATAAAAATCAAGAGCAAATAAAAATTTAAATATATAACATTTAAATAAATAGCAGAATTATAATCAAATGTACAGATTTGCAATCAAACGTAGTAATATAATAACCTACACTGAGAGAAACGTTTTGTATTGCTTTAATGAATATGTGACTAATAAAATAATACCGTTGTGTTAATTACAAAGTTTTGTCATCTTAACAAAATTATGTCATTTCAACAAAACATTTTAATTACATAATCAAACTTGTTAATTATCACAACGATATTATTTTATTAGTCGTATATCTATCAACCAAATTTTGCTCAACATTTTTCTCAGTGTATAAAATTTATATATTTTTGGATTAAAGAGATCTTTGAGATGTGATACATACATACTAATCTCGAGTGGACACTATTTTTCTTCACATCTTTTGCATCATCTACCCTTTGCGGCGAAAAAAGTCGTCCAGCATCAAAGAGTCGCTCGTAAATATATGGAGAGGACGGTTTTCGCTGAAGTAAAAATTTAGCTGGCTAGCAGATCAAAAAAATAATTTTGTTGAACTATCGATCAAAATAATTAAAAGATGATTATATTCAAGCATGACGAGCGATGCTGCAAAAGTTTTAAAGTTCTATGTAGCAATAATTGGTTCTACAAAATTATTTTGATAGCCTGACAAGATTATTTTCAGATTTGCATCCAGCTAAATTTTGAGATTGCAGAAACCTTTCTTTTCCTCGTACGAGCGAGCGTTCGGGGGCCGCGGTGAGTTGGATTAAGCGATTCGAACGAGTCACGCGAGAACGATTACGCGACGATCGGCGATAAGAGAATTATTACGCCGGCGTGCTCTGTTTGCTTATTTGCCGATATGTACGGGTTTCGACGAGGGTCCCATCCGGCGCGCGATAATGTGACGCGGACGACACAACACGCGTGATCTTGCCGTCCCGATTCGTGTTTGCCTCCGTCGATCCTATTTTATTGAACGAGTCCCCGGAGGGTGGAACGAAAGCCACTTCCTTGGACGTGGAAAATTAATTTCTCCGGCAGGAAAGAAAGTAGGAGAAGCCGAAGTCAACATCCAAAAGATTCAATACGTGGTCGCGAGATGAAAGGGGAACAAAATCCAAAGTAAATATCTAGATATTTAATTCAATATTCTTTAGCAATAGTCGACAAACTCGTCGAATTATTATATTTTTAAATTTATTAATAAACGATTTTGTCTCTTATTATGCAAACAAGTACTCGCTTAATTCTAGAAGGCAAAACTGAAAACTGAATTTCTCTTTGCCTTCAAAAGCAAAAGCAGGGTGAAATTTCAACTCAAACTTCTCGAGTGTCTCAGTTCTTTTTATTAGCAGTAAATTAATAATTAAGTAGCGCATTTTCTTTATTTTTTTATGAAGAAAACGATGATGTATATAAATATGGTGTTTTTTTTTTGTCAGAAATATTGAAAAATCTTCTTAAAGCAAGAGAGACGTAAAAAATGTGCGAAAATGAGTGTAGTTCGAATTTCATTTGGGGTGATAAATTACCCCGCATTTATCTTTTAGGGTTAATAGCTTTGATTTTTTTTCTTGATCCGCAACAGCCTAAAATATTTGTTCTTGGTCCTTTACGGAAAAACTTTGTCAGCTCTAAAGTAATAAAACTCAAGACTGAATTATTGATAAATAAAAAACAACTTTTCTCTTTCATTCTACAAGCACATCCATAATACTTTGATTTCGCCTCTTGAAATATTTATTATCTGATCCTCTACGGGAAAAAAATTTTCGGCTCTAAAGCAATAACTTAAGGAAAGTTATTAATAAATGAAAAAATAACTTTTCTCTCTTATCGTGTAAGCACTACCGTAATACTTCGATTTCGCCTTTTGAAACATTTATTATCTGATCCTTTATGGAAAAAAATTTTCGCCTCTAAAGCAATAACTTATGAGGAGAGTTATTAATAAATAAAATTTTCCCTCTTATTAAATAAATATCCTCATAATAGCTTTAATTTTTCTTCCCAACTTGCGAAAGCCTGTAATATAGTGCTTTACAAAAAAAACAAAGTTTGCAAAACAGTTTACTGGTTCAAAAATAATAGATCAAGGAGAGTTACGTATTCGCAATTATTAATACGTCGATCGACGTAATTATAACTGCAAATACGTTAATTGTAATAACCTAAATTATAATAATCAAACCTCGTTGATTGTCCGTTGGATTGTCCGTTGGGTATGCGGACGAAACCGCATGATAAAGTAAATATAGCGGGTTTGACACACATTACGTATTCTAGGATTAATTGTGGTGTTCCGATCTGAAATCACACACGGAGTGCAAACACGCAGCGGCCGGACGCCGCCGGTGGTATCTGCACGCGGAATCTCGATGGCTGTCAAACGCAACAGCGGCGGCGAGCGTGCGCCCCCCTCCCCCCCCCCCCTTCCCGGTCGCGCACACCATCTTCCATCCCCCCGTTTAGGGTAGATGTGACTATTCTTTAAACGCGGAAGTCGATACGCGATAAGGTTGTCCGCTCTAAGGAAGATTAACGAGCCAGCTTCAAGCCGTTATCGCCGCCTTCGATCGCCGACGGGGGTTGCTTAACGCCCGGCGTTTTAAACGCCCCGTTTAGCGACGGGCGGAATGCGCTACGCGGACCGTTTAAAATGCGTTATTGCACGGATTTCACGGAACGTGAAATTCGCGAGAGTGGGAGGGAGGGGGGAGGAGGATTATCGACGTGGCCGGCGCCTATCGCGCGAGAATATCTTCGCTCTCGGCGTACGCGTAACGCGAGCGCGCAATTAACGTAATGCAAGATACCCAACGCATTACTCGCCCCACGGCGGTGATAACGATATTTAATTATATCGGGAGGCAAAACGCGTTTGCGCCTCCCGCTATCTCGGATGCGAAATTCAATCGGGCGAACGGAACAACGATTAATTAACAGTTTGCGGCAGGTCACGATTTTCCCTCGTTATATGCGAACGTACGCGCGCGCGCGTGTGTGTGTCTGACCTGGCAAAAGTGGTGCTATTTTTGCACATCGTCGAACGAACGGCGAAATCGCCGAGAAAATGCCGATATGCCAATGAGGCGTCATAACTTTCGCGACCGATGCGCGGACGGTCTCGTCGGAGCGACGAAATAATTAGCAATTTGTTTTATTCAATTGAGCGGCTTTTTACGCTCGTTATGTTGAAATATCGCGACATTAGAATATTAATTTACCATTTCATGAATCGTTGATTTTTTGTTTCATTTATTATCGCTTTCCGTGTGATTTCTTTCTTCAACTAAATACTATTTCAGTGGTGTACGTGTAGGGGGGGGGGGATGCTAAACTGTTAGTCAAACTTGATCGATGATGTTGAGTCATTCGTGCACATCATTGACAAAATTTTGTATGTATTTCTTTTATAGATTTGGAAATCCTTTTCCAAAATTAAAGTTTATGTATTAGCTTTTGAATTGAATTTTGCATCAAGAATTAAAAAAAATTTCAGATTGCTCTTTTTAGACACGAAATTTTCGTACTCATTAAACTTTTTCATTAGAACGCCTACGCTCAATCTGAAAGCGTAGTATTGTTCCTAAATGTTTGCTCCACTTGGGCCCAGGCTTGATTTGTGCGTACAAGGTCTAAAATTTTTACATCAGAAACATTTCGTTACGAGTCGACGCTAGAAGCCGACAATTTTTAAATTTTTTGTCGTTTTTCTTACAAAATCGCTTTGGCTCGGCTTTGTTATCATCTATACTTTAATTTTGGAGAAGGATTTTTAATTCTGTAAATGCAATTAAAAGATTTGTATAAAAAAATAAAATTATCGGTCATGTAATCTTTAAAAGTATCGAATTAAAATAATTAAAAATATAAGAAATTAATAACATTTTTCCAATAGTTTATCAAAAAAAAAGATTAAGTATTTAATAATAACATACAATAATGCATATATAAGAACGTCAAAATAAAATTGATTTTATTTCGTAATTGATATACGTTTATTTACACCAATTATCAGTTTTGCTATATTATCACTTATTAATATTACATTTAATCGCAGTGTTACAATACACACATCACAGTATTACAATAAATGTTATTATCATTTATTGTAACAAATTTGCGGATTTAGGAAATTTGATAGATTTTATAAAAATATTAATTTAATCTTCACATATAATAATTGCAAATATGTACTTACAATAAATATAAAATAATCGAAATCTACCAAATTATATAAAAACTTTTTTTATAAAATAATAAAAATTCAGCATAAAATTGCATGATTATATTATTATCTAAATTAATGAAAAATTAGTTGTACCTAATTTCTTAAAATGTTGTTAGCATGCATAAAATAAAATCTGTTAATGTATTGATTAGATGACCGGTATCCACTCAGCAATTCTCTTTCTCTCTCTCTCCCTCTCTCTCACAATCAGTTTCTCTCTCTTTCTTTCTTTATTTTATATATTTTTTAAACTAAAATATTATATCATTAATTTAACTACGGAATTTGTGTATCCAGTAACATTCATTCGAAGCATCGAGTAAAAAATCGCGTACATTCTGTAAAATTGGAACAGGTATTTTATTTTCTCTTTGGAAACAAAACGCGGGTTATATTTTGTACGCAGTTTCGCGTTCAAAAGAAGAGAGGGCAATATTTTGGTGATCGCCTGCAAAACAAAAAATTTCACTACGCTTGCAGACCTTGATCGTCTAGAGATGGTATTAAATATTTTATACATAGAAAGAAAAGATTTAGTGATGTCAGTTAAATGTAAATATTTAATAGTTTTTACTAAAATTAAAGTAATTGTAATTGACTATTAAAGCTAAAGTATATTTGCAAAATACTTAATGCTATTAGCTAAAATTAAAGGCACATTTCAACGCAAAGATAAGAAAATGACACGCTATTAGGTATATTTGGTTCCAGTAACAAATATTTTTTAAGTATAATTACTACATTTTAATAAAAGCTAATAAATTAAATTTCGACAGTATCAGCTTCATTAGGATCTTAGCTGCGACCATTTTAATTTGGTTGGCTAATATTTTCTTTAAGTACAAGTTAGGTTCAAATGTATACTTGTATAATTTCAAACTTTTTGTGATTGTTTTGAAAAATAAGAACAATAGACTTGAAATACACTCAAAGTTGGAAATAGGTTCAAACTCATCACTTTCTATGAATATCTTAAAAACGAAAAAAAAGCTAAAGTATAAAAATCAAAGCGCGGATTAGAAATAACATTTTTGTTATGTTACAAAAATGTTATTTCCAAATCAACTTCAAAATAATTATATTTAAAATTTTTTATGAATACTTTACTAGAAACTTTATTTCTAGTATTAACAGTTTTATTGTTAGGGTTAAAGTATCTGTAAAAAATGCAATTATTTATGACAAAGATTATTTATATTAAAATACATTTTAAATCCTTGCAGGTACTTGTTCTAAAATTCAAGAGTAACAAGTCAGTATCAATTTTTTGCAAGTACAATAATATATATTATATAATAAAATATATATTATTTATTATGAATATTATTCCTATGAGAACATAAATTTCGATTATTGGATTTGATTTACGTAGATTCAAAAAAACGAATTTTATCTGTACTTTCGACGTGGATGTTTCGTAATGTATTATTGAACATTCTGTATTGAATAATCCGTATTTTGATATGAAAGAAACTTGCGACGGTATTGTTGATACATGTATTGAAACCGATATGACTACATTACTCAGACGTCTCCTTCAGCTCATTTTGACTAGTCACGAATCGAGGCCATCGTTCTCTTCCGCCATCGATTCGACTTTAATATATTCTTTTCTCCTCGCGCCCATAGACATAGAAGACGTCATTTGAAAATTAAATATTTTTTTGATTGATATAAACCCCATCAATTATATAATTATAGACTACCATATTTTTAACATTAAAAAAATTCAAGATTATTGTGTCATGTATGCGAGATTATTCTGTGAATTTCATGACTGATATTTCTTACTGCTGAAAGTACAATTAGATATTATCTACAATTAAATAATACATTAAATAATACATATTCATGTTAGTTTTAAAATAATCATCATTCAATTGATTAAATTAGAGAATTTTATTAAATGTGAATAATCTAAATGTTAGTATTCGAAAACGTAAAAGCGTGAGACTATATGTTAAAAAATGGTATAAAAGTATTTGGATGAATCAATAAATTACCATGATCTTTTCTCTTTCAATTCAGATATTATAAAGTCAGATATTAAAATTAAAAATATATGCACATTTACGTATACCAAATATTCTTAAAAAATGTTTGTAAATTTAGTGTTAAATAATATCAATTTAATATTAAAATATCTGATACGTGAGTGTACTTAAATTACGTGTACGATATATGTGCGAGTTAAGTTTAGACTAAATGTAAGAGTTTACTTTAGACTAAATTAGAATTGTTATATAATATTTAATGAGCAACGTTGTTATATATCAGAATAGCTTTTAATTTATAAATAACAGACAAATATTTCTATTGTATAAACAATGGTATTTATTGTATGGTATATTTATTTTAAATAAAGTATTATAAGAAATAGAATTTAATTAATATATATTCTCTAAATGGTAAGCGGTATATATTCACTTTATATTTGCAGTAGCATATTTATAACTGATAATCACTATATGTATATTCATTGTTTTTCAATAATTTTGACTTAAGAATTAATGTATCACTGAAAAATTAGTGTATTTATTCCACTGATTAAATAATTATAAATATATTACTAAAATTATATAAATTTAATACAGGACCGTAATTGGACAGTAATCAATTTATTTTAAGTATTAAAAACATTGCTGTTAGTATTTTTAATAAGTAATAATTGCTGCCCAATTTAATATTAATTAGTATTACATTTTTATAAGGAAAGTCAATGTATTTTCACTGATTTCTTATGATTGTAATTTAGAGAGTGATTTATATTTGAAACGCTTAAGTCCAAAATTATTAAATCGCATTTATGCAATATTATCACATAGATGTAATACATAACGGTACCATAATACAAATTTCACACAGATTCATTATTAAAAAAATAGTCACTCATCGATCAGTGGCACAATTGGCAGAATTATCTGCTATGAAACTACGATCAAACTTTTAACTCTTTCACTTATGTGTATATTATTTACTAATGTAATTGTAGATTTTTCAAAAAAAAATTTTTGTAAAAATAAACTTTTATGAAATTTTTTATAGTTTCTCTTTGTCTAATTATTTACAGCTTGAGGTAAAACGATTTGAATAATGACAAAGTAACATTAATTTTATTTTAATATTTACTTCACAATTTATTCAGAATTTATTAAGAAATTATTCAAACCACAAAATAACTTCACCAGCGCTCGACCTTTTCCTCTTCTCGAGACATTTGAGTTATCAAGCTTTCATCTTCTTTTATTCGCAGAAAATGAAATTTAAAAAATTCGAGGAAAATATTCTACAGTCGCGCCATAGACATAGAAGGTAGATTCAGCACGCATGTCCTTGGCAGAACGGGAGAGAGAGGCAAAAAACAGCGAGAAACTTTCTCTCCCTTAGCTGCGCAGGTAAGTATGATGCGCCGTTCTACACGAATAAACAGAGAACGACTGTGTGCGTAATGAAGGGAAGAAAGAAAAGGACACAGATTCATTCGTGCTTTGCCTCTCTTTCGTGCTTGCCGTTCTATCAATTTTTAACCTAAGGAATCGTATGACATCTATTTTTTATGCCAATGCTCGTTTCGCACTTGAACGCGCGATCGCGAAAGCAGGTACCCTCATGGCCACCGCGCTCGCGTAGCCTCGTCCGATCAAGGTCTGACTGTACTACTGACAAATTCGCAATAGGCGGATTCTCATCGAGGGAGAAAAAGCTATGCGCGCGATATCGACACCCGCGTTACAATTACAGGAGCGTACTTGGCAGCGGAGTCATTGCATAATTCATGAGGAATTGTTGTTTTACACAAGCGCGAGATTTTATCGATCAAGTTGACGTTTCTCACATTATTGACATTTATAAAAGGATGATAGAACTTTCTTGTTTGAATAAACTTCTCGCTTTGATTTTTATATGTGTGTGTGTGGTACATTTTTTCAGTTTATGTCATTCAAGATTTAACAATGTCTCTGCAAAAAGTTAATTGGGATTTGGTAAGCAATATAATTATTGGATATATAGAAGAAACTCACTAATGTTGGCGCATCACTTTGCTTTTTCGGACTATATTTCTTAAATAAAATTAAAAAGAAAATTTTGTAAACGTAAATATAAACTAGGAAGTGTCTTCTGCCAAACGATATAGCAGTTTTTATTATAATATTGTTTTGTACTTTGTAGTAATTTATGTTTTTACAAAAAAACTAATATCATGCAAATTTTATTTTCCTTTTAAAAGATTTATTTATAGATTTTAAAATTTATGGATTAAAAAAACATAAATTATGAGTTTTTATTTATTTAATTATCTAAGATTGTGTTTTATTAATACGGTGTGATATTTAGTTAAGTTTCCGAGAACTAAAGGACTGCCATTTTAGGAATTCTGTGGCAACTATCGTGATAATCGTCTATTGTGATAAATCGATGTTAACTTTGGCAAATAATGCATATAATTATATATAATTATACTGCTTTTTAATTTTAATTAATGATGTGTAAACTTTCTCCAATTAAAACTTAATGCTTTACCGTTATATGTATTATTAAGATGTTACTGTAAGTAAGTTTGTCGGAAGGATAATTATAACTAATTTCAGGATTCCGACCGCATATGCGACCTACTTTTGTACCAGCATTTTATAATTAATTCTTGATTGTTTATGGGAAACTGCTTTGAATTCTCTGTGTATACATTACACTAATAGAAAATGACTTTTTTTAAACATCAAAATTTGACTATATATTCGTTTCCCATAGTCTTTTGGATGTTGAATACAAATTTGATTTCCAAATTGTATTATTACAATTTTGAGAAAATTGCAATTAAAGTTGCAAAAAAGGCTATTTTTGCATAATTTATCATACTATAACTACAATGTGTGTTGAAAAAATTTTATCGCAATCGATATTAAGTATGTCTCATTACGACTATTATTCCTCAAAAGAAATTCTTTATACCTATCGATTAGGTTCATAAAATGTTCATGGTTAACCTTTTGGCCATGGATGAATTCAACGTGAAGTTATACCACTGTATGCACAGTTCGCTCACGAAACGCAAATAAAAAAAGAGACGAAGAAAGGAGGGTTTCTATATTTTGTTTTTAATCAAGATATCAAGAGACACGAGAATTTCATGATGGTTGTCTGAAGAAATATTAAAAGAGAGAAATATAGAAGAGAGCCTATATCGAAATATTTAGAAAAGCTACTGTAACAGCTTTTCATTCTAAACGATCGTAAGAGTAGAGTAGTTAAAAGATTAAATATCAGATATATTTTGCGGGAAGATCGCTATATATAATTTTTTGTTAAAATTCAAATATGATGTAACTTTTATTCGTTATATTAAATCTGCCATTTTTAATTTGTCAAGTTTGATGATTGACTTTATATATAAACTCTATATTTGAATTTTTGTAACAATTCGGACATTTTCTAAATTTTAATATTTGCCATATCAAATTCGCCACTTTGAATTTGTCAGTTTTTACATTAGGTTCGTATTCAACAATCTAAAAGAAGTTAAGTTAAAATAAATATTAAAATCTATTTAGTAAATTGTTAATAATTTAATTCACAGCATTTTCTTAATATTTAACTATGAATATCTTATTAGCACTCTGTGCACGATTTAACAATTTTGTTTCCGCAAGTTTCTTTTCTATAAAAAACTAAAAGCACTGTAAAACATATTAATGAGTTGTAAATTATCTATAACGTATCAAACATCGGATTTAGTGATGGATATGATTGTTTTCTCTATTAAATTTAATTTTCTTAGCTTTTATTTTTAATAAATAAAAGCTAATTAATTCTAGTGCTTTTATTTTTAATAAATAAAATAAAAGCACTGTAATTAATTATAACATTTATACAATTTTTTTTTAACAAACCATACAAATACTTTCTAGAAATGTTAAAGTTTATGTAAAAGTTATTAAGAGATTTTTCACATTTATAAAAGTATTAATAAGAAATGAATGACCCAACGTATAAAGAAGATAACGATAAGTAACGTGTATACAGTGTTAGCTGACACAAAAAATTTGTGAGAATTGAAAGTCCTAGCAACATATTTAATTTTGATTGTAATAAACTTTGCTATGTCACAATTGTACACGGAAAGAAACTCTTTAGTTTTAATAAACAGTTTTATTGACTATTCCAAAACAGACATTTTTCTGTTTGTAATAAATTTTATACACATTCCTTTAGATTGAATAAAATTTATTAAAAACAAAGGAATGTATATTTTAGAACAGTCGAACAAAACTGTTTATTGAACCTAAAAAAAAAGTTTCTCTCTGTGTAGTTACAGTGTGACAACATATGTGAAAGCAGCTTTATTTTGCAACTTCAATCGCAAATTTTTCGAAATTGTAATGTTGCAGCTTGGAATTCATATTGGGAAATTCGTATTCGTCATCCAACAAACTATAGAAACTTTTTAGCCTCGTTCTGATGTTCTTGTTTCCGTTGAATTGTGCGCATTAACGCGCGAACGAAATCGTCACGTCGACGATTCCAGAAATCAAAGATTCTGCAATAAATCCCGAACAAGTTCTGTATTACAATAACGCAGTTCGTGCGATAACACGGCGATAACAGCGCGTCACAAACAAATGCGATAATAATGACGTAACGATGATAGCCTCATCATAAAGCATGTAACAGCGATACAGCTGCGAATGCCGCGCGGCGCTCGAATAATTGGGAAGCTGAAACTTCCACGCACCCCATCCAAGCCCGCCAGTATATTATTATCTTAACTACAAAGTCTGCCTGTAATAACAAACCAGGATTGATTTAATTATGGCCGGTGATTAAAACTGCATTTTCGCATGAAGGTCGTCAATAACGCGCGTGCAGTGATCGGAGAGAAAGGAGGGTGGACGGGAGGGAGGGCGGTGAGAGAGAGAGAGAGCCGCGTAAAACAGGTGTATAATGACGTTATTACCGGCGCGTAATATGCATCTTGCGTGTACACGTTACACGTTGTGCGTGTGCACGCGCGAATTAAAATAAATTCGCGAGCGAGAGACAGCCACGGGGAACAAATATCGGACGTGGCGGAAGCTCCACGAGGAGCGTTATACAAGCCTAGAGAAGACGACGGAAGGAAACGGGGCATTGAATCACCCCCTCCCCCGTGCGCGCGCGTACAAGCATGTGGCAATCGTAGAAGGCGAAAATGACCAAGATGAAGCTCCGCACTCCATATCCCGGGCTCCCGTCTCGAATTGCTCACGGCGGAATTCGGTTAGCGGTAATGCAATCTGCCCCGGACGACGGAAGGGGAGATGCGCGCGGCGAAACGACGACGGTCGTAAACGCGCTACCGATACACGTTAGAATAAATCCGGGACGAACCGCGGGTGGTCCCGGCGTTGCCATTAATGTTAATTAATTACGCGCGCGCGCGGGCGAGTGGCGTGTGATCGGCCGGAAGCGCGGCGCTAAAGTCAGCTATCGCGAATATTCATATCGAATAAATATTCATATCACCTCGCTTTATTTTTTTCCTCGATTAGGAATAATTAACATCGTCGTCGGAAGTAATTTTTTCGCTCTCGGCGCCTTTCGAACGGCGCGCGCGCGCGCGGGTTACACGCGCGTGCGAAGAGACGCCGACGGCCCGAATTCACAATTGCAATTTAGCGCGGGCACCGTAAGCGTAACTACTATCCGGCCCCGGCATGTCGAGTTCCGCAATTGGCCGGAGAGAATCAAAGGACCTCACGTGAGATCAAGTTCCGTGAGGACAAGCGCCTCCCCGAACTCGATATTCCGCCTGGAAGAGGTGACGCCCGCCGACAGGACGCCCAAGGGGAGGGGGGGGGGTTGGTATATGTACTTACGACGGGCGGAAGTTGGCGACACGGCGGCGGCCGAAGGGCCACTTCCGACACGACCGCCGCGACCACCCTCGACGTCGAAATTCCGTGGCCACGTCCGAGGGAAAAGTTTCGATTGCTAACGCAGTCAGATATTTCGTTTCCTGCGCGTCCCCTATGTATAGGTAAACTCGATTTTCTCGATTCGACAGGAAATTGAATTTTTGCGGAGAGACCTAATGAAACCGAGGTACTCGGGGAAATAAGAGCATAACGTATAAATTCAATTGCAAACGGCGGGGTATTGATAATTTGTTTTATTTTTAGGATAAAAATGTTAAGGGTTTTTAATATAAAACTCTTTATATTTAACTTCGTAAATCAATCGTCAATTCTATATACTGCGGAAAAAAAGAATTATTAACAAGTACATCATTTCATCTATAAGCATAAGTGTAAAAGCATAAACCGGCTAAAAGATAATCTTCAATTACAGCAAGATATTACATTTTTATTGAGGTATTATAACAGCTATATCAACAAATCACAATGTAATTACTTTGATAATAAAGAAAGATAATAAAGGTAATAAAGTAAAACAATTGACAATAAAGAAAATTGGCTTTCGTACAATGGCCACTCGTAGTATATCTCTGTTATTAAATGACGAATAGCCGCTTACAATATTTCCATTATTAAATGACGAATTCTAGTGATTAAATTGTGGAATCATTTGTTTAGCCCGTTGTTATGCAATGACGTTCACATTCTAATACACAGTAGACATTTGCGATAAGGTATTTTTTGCATTTTGAAATTTTTAAAGTGCTTTTTAACTTTTATTTCCACATACTTTCTAATTGTGTTTAAATTTGATATATTTAATATACTTAATATATATTTAAATATATGTGTGCTTTATATGTGTATACATGTGTATATGTATATATATATATATATATATAATATACAGGGTGTCCTAAAACATGTGGGTCAACGCTCGTAAAAAGATAGAAGGGATCGAGATAAACATAAAAGTCTAATATTGTTTTGGGTTAGGTCCACCAATAAGTTCACCAATAATCGAGATATTAACGTATGGAATCTGCAAATAATGTAATTAATTTCTATCGTAATTGTGAACAGTAAATTAATAAAAGCTTATCGTACATTCACGATATATTTTTTTTCCGTGTTATGGCTCGAGCGGATCGAGCTTTTCTCTCAGCGCGCTCTCATTCGCATAATTTGAAAACTTAATACCTCGATTATTGGTGAACTTAACCCAAGATCTAACTTAAGACAATATTGGACTTTTATGTTTATCTCGATCCCTTCTACCTCTTTATGAGCATTGACCCACATGGTCAGGGACACCCTGTATATATGCACATGTATACACATATAAACATATATATACATGCATATATATATATATATATATACATATATATTTAAATATATATTAAGTATATTAAATATATGAAATTTAAACACAATTAGGAAGTATGTGAAAGTAAAAGTTAAAACTTAAAAAATTTTAACATGCAAAAAATATATATATATTTTGTTACTTAACATATAGTAACATTTAACATTAACATTTAATTACGTTTTGTTCAGTTGTACACATATCGTTAGTTACGTCAGTTTCACAAGGTTAAACAATAGCATGGGATTTTGCTAATGCAGCTCCTTGAGTGTGTTGATGATGTTTCAACAGGTCTAATCCCCCGCGACATGATAATTGAGTTAATATCGAATCAGCATCAAAATGATGTCAATTTGATGATTCTGATGTCGATTCAACATTGAGTCAATGGGTTCTCTTTTTCAAAGTTTTTATATTAAAGTAATTAGGCCGTAAGTTTATTAGATAGTTTATAGATTAGCAGAACTACAATAGATGAATAGTTTTACCAATCTATTGTAGTTTTGCTAATCTATAGTTTACGTTACAAGTATTATATATTTTTAATACTGCGATCTGCATGCAAAAAGATTACGTATGCGTGGCTACATTTATATACATTTCTGCAATATTTTCTTTTTATTTCAAATAAACATTTAATTTTATAATAAAATAGTGTTTTTTTAAACAGAATCAAATCTACTTTTGTGACTTATTATCTCCTTTTTCCATCTTCGATTTATACAGCCTTGTCACATTTTTATAAATAATATTTTATAACTAAGTATATAAGATTTTATAAGTAATCAATATTTCATAATTTTGAGTTTGGAACCAATTGTATAATACATTGATAATATAATTGTTAAGTTTTCAATTTAAAATTTTGATTATTGACAAAACTATTGTACAAAATGAGAGAGAAATTGCATAATACTCTGTACGTAAAAATTTTATTTCTCTTGTGGTTTAAAGATTAAATTCCAACATTCTTTTCTCTCTTAACTAAAAATTATTATTGAATAAAAATTAATATATCTTTTTTTAATAATAAAACTATATAAAATTTTATTATAAGCAAATTTTTCAAAAAATTATGAAATTTATTGAGAATTATTGAAAAGATTATAAAAATCTCTAAAAAAGATTTATATTCATGTTTATGCACAAGATAATAATGGTTAAATAAAATGTGTTTTTTAATGTAATACTATTTTTTTCTGTATAAAAAATTTACAAAAATTTTAATTATTCATTGATTCGTTAAATTAAATTAAATAATTTTATTATAAAATCTTCCGACGGGGAACGGAAATTTAAAATTAAATACGAATATCTGATACTACGATATAAATTATCACAGATATGATATAATAAGATCAAATTAATTTGAAACCAAACTGTAAGGCATCGGAAACTTGCGGTAATCGATCTGTTTTACAAACTGCACGTTAAGACTTGAGTCGAAAAAGGCAACGTCCAACACAATTGCTGTCGTAAATAGGACAAACAGTCCGATTATCGCAAGATAAATTGCTTCTTTGTAAAACTATCAACGAGAAATCGCTTTACTGCCGCTGTCACTGCCCACGTTCATGGCTTTCGCATCTTTGCGAACGCGATTAGCAAGCTCAATACTCTAATTGACGGTAAAACTCATGCATTCTTATTTCGCCTCGATCTTGACATACATATATATACACAGTTACCTCGTTTAATTCATTTGATTGTCATTAGTTTGACATAAAAAATGAAGTATCCTGCGTACATAGAAAAAACATTTTGCTAGAAGTATCTTAAAATTTAACTAGATATAAAGCTGATAAAATATTTTATTAAATAATAAATAAATTAAAATTCTTCTTCAAGAACTGGACAACTATTTCTTTTTAAATATTACGCTGAATCCTTCTCTATCAGTAGTGTCACATCGTGAATGATTTTGTTTCGAAAAATCAAACCGAAAACAGAAAGTATAAATACTATAAATAATTAATTTGCTAAGAACTTCTAATTGTTCAACAATAAAATTAATGATAAGCAGGCTCTAAGGAATCAAGTGCGGTAAATCGGAATCGGTTCGCCAACCATTAGTGACTGTATTAAAACATATTGTTATAAAATTTTATGGATGTTTTGGCTTGACTCCAAGACGTCTTCAATAAACATTTTTGTGTTGCTATCCTCATGCGAAATAATCAACACCTAATGAATATGAATCACTAAAGACTGGCTTAAAGTCAAGTCGAAACGTCTGTAAAATTTCTTTTGATTACAGAGACTCTCTCTCTCTCTCTCTCTCTCTCTCTTCCTCTCTCTACAGAAAATATAAATAGATAATAAATAAAAAATTTTCGGAAAAAATCAAACAATTCCAGACAAGTTTTATTGCTTTTTTTTTAATAAATCCACAAATTATTAAACTAGAACTTTGTTTTTACCTGTTATAAATGCGGAAAGAATTATCATCTTTATTCTACAAGTGCTTTGAAAATGAGAGGGTTTTTCGTTTCCTAAAAATTTAATTTTTTGGACTTGTTTTTGCAGAGAAACCTTTCAATTACAAGGGAAAGCACGTGGAACAATGCTACAAAAAACTTTGACGTCCGTAACAACCAGCGCGTGCATTTTAAATAATTATTTTGACGATGTAACAAAATCACTCTCAGATCTCTGTCCAGCTGAATTTTAATTCTTCAGCGCATTCTTTCCATTCTAAATTCGAAACATTCCGAAGGGCAATAAATAATCGAGCGAATTCGACGTTATTCGCTAGTCGTGGAATTACCTGCAGTTTTTATATCGATTATCGAGTGATAGGATTATTTCCCCTTAATTATTTCCTAATCGAATGCCACTTTCCCGCGACATTTTCCAATTCCCTTTGACACTTCCGTGTACCGATGCGTCCTCGCGACGTAAGCAAACACGAGTCATTAAAGACTTTATAATGTAAGGAGCGGAGCTTCTGCCGGTTCATCCCCGGGGATGAAACGCAGTTTTCATTCCTGTCGCAAGTTTTCTGAAGTAATGGAAACTTTAATGGAATTCAGCACGCCGCGTCCTCGTGCCCGCCTTTGCCTTCTCGATAAAGTGACAAACGCGTCCGCCGGCGCGTCCCCGTCCCGTCGCGTCGTAGGGAAGATCGACGGGCCCGGCCATGGAAATAATTGAAAATCATCGTCGCGCAACGGAAAATTCGAGAGACGGGAGACTCAGTGATGCCCTCCTTTGTAATAACAAACTCTTGCCCCGGTTTTATCAGATTTAAAAAAAATCATTCCTCTCCCGTAATCTCAATAATACCGATATGAGGACCCCGAGATAATACGAACGATTCAGATTACTCGATTCCGAGAGCCACTACAGATTGAAATTCCGTAGAATTGAAATAGGAGCCGCGAAATACATATTTTCAATATGATTCCCTTTTTACCGCTCACGTTTATATCAGCCTTTAGATCCTTTCACGTGCGTTACATTTCAGAAACTTTTTCCAATCCCTTTCCATGTTATATTTGAGGGGAGGGGGGGGGGAGGGGGAAGAGGAAAAAAAAAAACATCTTTCCCCACATTCTGTTCTCGATAACCTCAATAACTCCGATATGAAGAACGTGAAGAGATGCTTACCTCGCGTCGCGCTGGACCCCGGCGCGTCTTCCATCATTATCGGCTTATCGCCTATTTTTTTTGTTCTGTCCCTCTCTTTCACTCTCTTCAGACTCTTCCCGGCAACATCCCACGGATTATCGCGCAGGCGGACCGGCCTTTCACGACGAGGCCGCGCGAGGTCGTGCTGCTACCTCTTCAAGGGGGCGCATAGCGAACCTCCTCGAATTCGCGAAACCCGAAAGTACGGCGCGAGGAAACGACCGGAGTCCCTATCGCCCGTTGGAGCGTCTCGCGCCAGGCTCGAGGACGGTGTGGCATTTATAATTCGCGTCGTGTCATTCGGAGAGGGCTACAGGGTGAAAATTCTCTCCTCCCGGAAAACGGGATTAAACGTTTCTTCCACCGACCCCTCCTGCGTGCTTCCTACGCGCGGGGAATCCCGCGGGGGGTGGTTCCGGCAGCTTCAACGCTCTCTATCCCGCGTGTATTGTTATTACGAGTTCCTCGATTGTTGGGAGAAATAACCGGGATAACTCTCCGCGCGCGCGGAGCAGCACAACATGTGGTCCCACGTGTGTGCGGCGGCTCTAGAGAGCCCGAGATATTGGTCCCCGGCCAAGTTGCCGGCGCGCTACTTTTCCAGGATCTTCCTTCAGTCGTCGAGTTTTCCTCCCGCGCGAAATTAAATGACGTACATCCCGCAACACGTATACGCGGAAGTTTTAATTCGAGCAATACCCGGCAATCATCGCCCGGGACCCGCGGCGACGTTTCTTCTCCCCGCTTTTCTTCGACCTCCTCCCACTTCCTTCCCTTCTTCCTTTTCCCGCGCGCACCTCGAACCTCGTCCGGGATATTTATAAATCCAGGAGATCCCTCCAATTTCTCTACTATTATCCCCGTTATTTTTGTTTCATTTTTCCCACGGCTAACCGTTTGCGTTTGCAATCCGAAACTCGCGTGCAATTCGACGCAGCTACTCCGGCCACTCCGGCGTTTCCCTTTGGCCCGATTTTGAATTTAATCGACGCGAGAGATCGATCCCGATTACGAGCGGCTCCCTTCGCTCGCTCGCCCGCTCGAAGGGCCCTCAATGCCGGCAACACGCGTTTCCCTTAATGTCCCTAATGCGCGTAGTCGCACGGACGTGCGTGCCACCGGTACGACGATACCGTGGAGAGATCGGGAGATCGCTCGTAACCGTACTTGTCTCTCACCCTCACCCCTCGATCCGAAGTAATCGAAACTCACGGCTGTCTTCCCCCTCGAGCGGGAGTTCCTTCAAAACTATCGCGATCGATGGGGGACCGAGCGGATTCACTTCCCCGGGAGTCGATCACACTACCGAGCACTGAGGACTAAGCGCTAGACTTTTCGGCGATCGGCGATCGTTCGCGTAACGGCGGCGCGGGCGATTTTTCGCGGAGCGTGCGTCAAGTGTCGAGTTTCGTCGACCGGCACGATCGACCGACCG
This sequence comes from Monomorium pharaonis, assembly GCF_013373865.1. NCBI lineage: Eukaryota > Metazoa > Arthropoda > Insecta > Hymenoptera > Formicidae > Monomorium > Monomorium pharaonis. Next base: position 18,470,329 of record NC_050476.1, on the reverse strand, counting down.
GCCTCCCGGTAGCGGAACACGATGCGCGATACGCCTCACACGGATGCCGCGCGCCAACTGAGGTTGACTGACGATGCCGCGGCGCGCGGCCCCGTCGCGTTTCACGCCGATTTCCGTCGTCACGTGACGCGCGCGCGGCCGCCCCGACGACGTCGCGGCGCGCCGCGCCGCGACGCTCACCAAGACACACGCGGCCTCGGGGAGCCGCCGCCGGCTCTCCGACACCGCGATCGATATATTTATCGTCGATGTTAAGTATCGGCGGGCCTTCGACGGATATCGGTAAACTGTTAGAAGGTTGGTGGCGCGGGATGAGCTCGAGGGGGTGTGTCCGATTAAAGCGAGTGGAAGAAGACGCGTGTCTTTTGGTGCGGAATGTATCTTTACGCGAAGAGCAAACACACCTTCGCCTCCCGCGGGGGGAGGGGGTGCGTCCGACAACCTGCCTGGATGGATAGGAAAAATCTTGTCCTTTTTTTTTTCCTTGTTTTCTCCCGTTTATTTGCGTCTAATTGTGTGGCTCGAATCGCGAAAAATTTAGAGGTAGAAGTGGAACAAAGGGGGAGTCCCCGCCGAGATTGAAGAAGAATTGCCAGGAGAGCTGGTTTTATTCCGTTCATATAACAACCGTGTTATGCGTTTTTCAATAGCGCAATTTAAGCCCGGGACTTATGAGAATCGAGTTTAGGAGTCCTGAATGGAGACGAAATGCGATATTAAAAGAATAGTTGGGACGGTAATGCGGGAGAGAAGGAAAACTGGAAATGATTATTCCGAAGAAGCTATTATTTCGTGAGTCTCGGAAGTTTGAGGGTTTAATCATGTGGATGGACTTGGGGCAGTGATCGCAAATCTAGAAATAAAAAACGTAAATCTATGTACATGGAAAAAATTTGACAATTACCAAATGTACGTTACGGGGATAGAAAATTACGCGTCACAAGAAATGCTGTCACTGTTACCTTTGTTTTTTACAATAACGATTTGACGTTACAATCTTTCATAATAATAATAACGGCGTCAATTACAACTCATTACATTCCATTATTTTATTAGCGTAGTATAATACAACAATTAGTGAATGTTAGCAAACATAATAATAAACATAGACAAACGCTAAATTGAGGTGAAACACTACCATTTGATAATAATTACCAATTGCGCTTATATCAATCAAATTGTTTTGTATTAACTCAACTTCTAGTCACTAATTTTGATTATATTAATTAAATAATTCAAATTTCAATTAAACATTTGATTGAAATTATTTTATCAAAGTTCTATTACCTATGTTTATTATTATTAAACTTTTTTAACATATACCTAATTGTATACAAAATGGACCAAAATAGTAGAGCCAAGTAAAAGACAATGCACAAATAATAACAAAATTCTGTATGTAAAGATAATTGAAAGGTTGTCTATATATACAAAACCAAACAAATCCTTTTTTTAATCTGAGTTATGGCGGCGAATCAGTCTCTATCACGTTACATTGTGAACAATTTTGTTTCGGCCAAAATCGGCAAACAAAAAAAGGGAAAATCTAAATATAGACAGTAAATATAACATTTCTACAAAAACCAAATCAGTCTAGGGAATTTTTTATCTTTTTGTACGACCAGAAAACATTAATCAAAGGACTTACAACTTTATTTTTATACTTAGAGGCGTTTACGTGTAAAATATAAATAATCTACATTACAAGTAATGTAAACTATGAGCAAGTTATATTTTATGTGTCATCAATGTAAACAGCAATTAATACATCAAAGAAAATGCAAAGAAATTTTATTAGTGAAATATTGAAAATTATATTCCGTTATATTTTTTATTTTCAATATTGTATATTTTTATTTTATTAATATTATATAAACATAAATACAAAAAATGATAAAAAGGTTACATGAATTTACGCGGTACTTTTCGTCTTGATTAATACATATATAAATATAATATATAACATATAATGAGTGAGGTTACAATTGCATAATAAAATGAACAGACGTTTCGTGTCTTTAAGCCATTTTCTTTAAGCGTGTGAATAATTTACCTAAAGGTAAGAGTAATTCCTCGGACCACATAAATTATTTACCCTAGGACATTTCCATATTGCAAAAATTGTTACTGAAGATGGTTTAAAGCAAGCCGAAACGTCTGCTTATTTATGCGATTGTAATTTTACCCATTATATGTTATGTTTGTATTAATCAGCGCAGAAAGTATCACGTTAATTCGTGTAACTCTTTTATTACTTTTGCATTGATGTAAATTAATTAGGAATTCTGTAACTTTTTCTGTATTAAATATTACACACACAAAGTTACATAATTATTGTTAATGTTTGTATTAAGTTAATTAATTTATCATAATTTGCATTGCCTATGTTGTCTACATAAAAAGGATTCGTGTAAACATAATACAAATAATGCATATAGATGTAATATTGAAATTACGGCACAACTTGCTTGCTAATATTTATCACACACGCGAGAAAAGTTTCGATATTTTCGCAATTAATATTATAGTTAAAAAAATGTGTTTTTTGTTTCCTAAAAATTTAATTTTTCCTGTTTGATTTTTATAGGACACTCTTCAATTGTATATTATATAAACACTTGGTACATCGAATCTGATAAAAAGTAATAGATGTAATGCCACGATACAATAGCTGATGATAGGTTCTACGATTCGTTACGTATCGCTATTGTTTGTGGTAGCAACGGAATTGGCTGATTGAGCCAACAGTCAGTGGATAATCGAAGTCCGGCCCGCAAATAACGGAAGCCTATCAGTCGCCCTCGATAATAATGCCCTCGGTATATCCATCCCTATTAAACGGCGGTGACAGACGAGAGACAGACAGAGAGAGAGAGAGAGAGAAAGAGAGAGGCTCGCACGGGAGACCGCAAAGTGAATCACAAAGACGCCACGGATATAGCGAATTAAACGGGGCAAAAGTCGAGACAGTCGGCTGCGGGGCTACGTTTTAATTAAAAAGGGTGTCGGGTAAATACGGGTACAGCGAGGGTAATGTAGTGGGTGGTTCCGCTAACTCTTTGTTAGAAGATCCGTTTCGCCGACGACTCGAATATTGGGACTTCCTCCTCCCTTCGGGGCGCTTGATCCGGCGCTTGAAAGAAATAAAGGAGATATCTCTCGCCGCGATAAGAAGCGCGAATCCAAGCGCCTATAAATCTCTTTAAATGAGATGCGACGGGAATTGTTTTTGCGCGGCCGCGATTCCGCGCGATTCGCGCAGCCACGCCGTACAAAACCTCGAAAATATATTACCTCTGCTCCGATTTCACGTTTCATTAAAATATGTTGTATTAATGAGCACTATAATTTCTCCCCCTCCCTCCTCCTTCTCGCGAAGTATCTTCATTTTAATTAGCTCATTGTTTATTGGAAATTTACGATATGGCTATTAATATTAATTGCGAATGTTGCATTTGTAAATTTAAGTAAATACGGCAATTTAAAATTATAATGAAATAAATTCGATTCTACGTTTAACGAAGTAGAATTTCCTTACCTAATTACGATGGAAACTCAGCCCCGTACTTTTCCCGCCTCGAGAAAAAATTTATTCGAGGGCGGAGAGCCTGTAAATAAAATTAAGGTTTCGAATTGTGGCGAGCCACACCGCTCTCGTGTCACAAACAAGAGTTAGAAAGCAGAATTTATCGTACCTCGTGTCAAGACTTTTCATTGCTGTAACAACCGCTAGTTACAGGAGGGGATACTCCCTCCCTCCTCCGAAGTGAAAAAAATATATTCCAGGTTACGATATCGACGTAAGACGAAGAGTTATTGGTAGCGCTACGTAGTTTACTTACGTCAACACGCAGGTCATTAGAGGCGGAGTTTCTAAATCCGGAAGTACGCGTGTACCGTGAACCGCGCGCGTAATAGGATAACAACTAGATTTATAACATTATAACGGTAATTACCGCGAAGCGGGCTTCGGCTTTTATAAGCTTTCGCGTGAGTTCGAGCAACTTTTGCGCTTTTCGTCGTTCGAACTCTTTTTTTTTTTTCACCGGCTTTATACTGGAAACGGAAAAACGAAGGGGGGAAAAAAACTTAAACTGCTTTAAGCAGACCTTCGTTAGACGAAAGTTGCGGGATCGATCGAGGAACGTGAGGAATACCGCCTGCGCGTTCCGCGGAAAATTCAACCCGATTCCGCATATATGAGACGCGGATTTGTAATCAGAATCTTGGTACCGCTTGGATCGGCCGGGTTTCGTAATGAGATCGGCATCGTGCAATGTAGAATTGATTAAGTCCGGTTTTCATCCTGAAGCGGATGCGGTAATCTCATTGGTATGTAGAACACATTCCGGTGTAATCACCGTCGTGATCAACCGTAATCTGTATACGAATATAGTATCTATTAATTATTTCAATCAGCGATTTCGATGCGCGATCGCGTTAATCTTCTCGCGTAAAAATCAAATCTGATAATAAAATCAATGCAACGTTAATGGCAAAATTTAAATGGTCCGGCCAGGTTTCTTTTACGCAACAAGAACACATAAGACATATGTATAAATGTGCATAAAATATTTTATGCACATTTTAATATAAGTTTTTTATAAGTATTTTAATATAAGTTTGCGTTGTTGAGTTAATAAAATTAAAAATAAAACATGAAAATGTATAACAAACTTAAACAAATTTTTTTAAATAAAAACTTTGCACATCAAGTTCTTGGCGGGGAGAACACTGTGTGTCATAATTAAAAAATTTTACAGAATAGAAATCAAACAGGACTTATTATATTACAAATGTAACTCATGATTCACGTCCCACGATTTTTAAGGTTTGTAACTGTACCTAATTTATTCGTTATTAAAATATATTATTAAGTAAAGTTTTAAAGGATAAAAATACATGAAATAGAGCTAAAAAAAAGTTTAACTATTAATAGAGTTTTTAAAATATAAGATGAATAAATTGATGAAAGGGGGAGCGAATTGCCTTATACATAGTTGAGAAACTTTATATAAAATAAATTTATATATATATATATAGCTCAAGTATTTTTTTTATGAAATCAATCATTTAACTACGAAAACTTTAATAGCAACTATTAACTAATAAAAATTGTAAATAACAAAGTCAGAGAATCACAGAATACTCAAATAAATAAAATATAAATTTTTCTAGATAACAATCAGAAATCTAAAGGCAATTTTATTGTAATAGATTTTTTCAAAGATTTCTGCGTTTAAAATAAATTTGTCAAACAATCACATCTCTCTCTCTCTCTCTCTCTCTCTCTCTCTCTCTCTCTCTCTCGCAGAGACGCGAATCTAAAAGCACCACTGTTTCCTCGCGATCAACACCTTCCAGGCGCAAATGTTGATCGTGATCGAAAATCAGAAGTCGAGTGTTTGCACGCGATACGTGATTCAAGCGTGGAACGTCTATCGCATGCAGATCCATGGCCTTTCCGTTTCCGTGTTATATTAGATGACTGAACATACAGCGCGATCACTCGACTCCGATCTCGCCGCAATTTCCTAACGGACATTTCCTAACGAGTTTTCAGAAACCTGGCGAGGCTCGCTAACTCGGCCAGTTAGTCAAGTTCAATTTTGCATTCGTATCAATCGTCTGTCAGCGGCACGCGCACAATGCCGCTTGATCTGACAGACCTAACGGCCTTTTAAATACAGAACGGTAGCGTGAAAATTAACGTTTGTTTAGCAACTTATTGTACCTTCATGTTTTATTTTTATTGACTCTACGATCGATTACCTGAGCGTAAATTTTTTTTAAAATAAAAAACTGCGTATCAAGCAATTTTTTATACAATTTAAAGAAATTTAAGTTTATTTAAATTATTTTGTTAGAACTTTAAATTACGATTTGCGTCCAAAATATTTAATATTAGTAATTGTAAAGCTGTAAGCGTAACAGAAGTTGTGAAATTTGATAACCTAAATGCAAATAATATATATACAAATTAACGTATATCTAACAGTCTATTATGTTCTCATATTTTATGTATAATTTTCTATTAATAGATTATGATCAATTTGATGTCAATTTTTTTTTAATAATAGAATTTTCTGTGCGCTAAGTTTCTAATTTTGTCACAAATTAGGAAAACTTTATTTAATGAGTGGATTATTTAACGGATTTAATTTCTAATAAAATTAATTTTTTATTTACTCTATAAATTAACTAATTATATATTGATTTTATTACATGCTTTATAAATTTATGAATTGCGATTTGTTTTTCAAAGTTTCAATGTAATATTTATAATTTGCAACAAAAGTTGCAATATTTTGAAGAAAATATATTTGTTACGTTAATAAAATTGAAAATAAGAAGCACACATATATTTTGGAAACTAAGCGTGATTACGATTTCCTGAAGCAGCGCCTCGAAAAAATTTCCATCGCATCTCATTTAGATTCTTAACATTATTCAGAAGATTGTTCTTCAATGATTAATATTTCAATTTTAATTTTGAAATTCCGCTGTCGAATAAATGCGATTAAATGAACCATGTAATCAAATTAAATAATTGTTGTATCGAGGTCGAAATTACATTACATTATATATGCAAGGTCGGAAATAAACAGGTGGCATACATATTTGCCCTTCATCTCTTCGCACTTTGTCTACGTAAAACTGCTTTTCGAGCTTCCAAAAAATTCCTCTGTCGGAAAAGAGATTAATTATCAGAGCAACTGCGATCTTACGTTGCAGTTCTCAACGTATCAGTTATCCGTAGGTTCACCTACGGTGTATTCCGCAGGTAATGATGATTAATGTATGCCCACGCGACGTCCATTAGGATTGGATTAGGGAAATGATGTAACGTACTCTGTTTCTGACATCTCGTGTTACTCCACGACGTAATAATACAGAATTTTTGGAATTAATCCCCGAGCAGCGCGCACAAAGCGCGACTGGCGTCGCGCACATCTTACGCTCATGCGCCAAATCAAGGACGTACCCGTCGCGAGAGGCGCCATCGCTTTCCAGAAACCATCGGGTTTCCCTTCATTTTCTGACGTCGTCGCTTCTTTCATTGTACGGTCTTTATTATCTGAAAGAAACTTGGGTCTCTTTTAGAAATTTATTTCCGAAGACCACAGGAAAAAAAACTTCGAGAAACTTTAAATAAATTTCTTTGGATGGATCAATTTTCCAAAACGCATGGCTCTACACGGAAGCGGAGAAATCTACCTCAGTTTTATTGTATATTTGAAGTAAATCTCTTGCGATCGTTTAAATTTCTCTCTATATTATAATTTGATAATTAAATTTCTTAGAAAAGTCGACGTTTAAGGGAAAAGTAATTTTATCGTTGAGAATTTAATTATCTAAGAGTATAATATAGAAACAAATGCATCAAATTATCGCAAGGGATTTATTCTCCCCGAGGAGATGGTAAAGCAGGACGCTACACAAAAAAAATTAGGGTCAAATTGATAATTATTATTTCATATATTATACCTATAATAATAAATATAAAATCTTCTTTAAAAAGAATTTGATAAACTAAAACAGATATATCTTGTTTAGATGAAAAATTTTACATGTAGTTTTGCCAAAAAACAACTTTATCTTTAGTCAATAATAATGTTCATAAATTTAAAAAAATATTAGACGGAAAATAATATTTTTTAAAAATTAAAATTTTTTTATACTGTTATTATCAAAGCAGTCATATTGTGTTCTTTAAACAACTTTTCTATTCTTATTTTGAAATAATATTTTGCTGAAATTCAATAATTAAACTCTTTAGAGAAGAATATACAATTCTTACTCGTGTATAAGGCAATGATAATTGATTTGAGATTAATTTTTTCTGTGAACTTATTATCTCTCATTACTACGAAAAAGAAAAAGAGAATCACATTATGAGAATTATTATCATTATAAGAATATCATTACTTTTAAAATATTAAATATTACAATAAAATTATATATACAAATGAACAGACAAAATTTGCTTACATAAACAAATTTGGTATAGTTTAAAAATATACTGTCATTATTTTTAATAATAATTTTCATAAGTTAAAAAGAAAAATTATTGGATAAAAATAATTTTCAAACTAAAAGAAATAGAATTTGTTAATATTTACTATTATTTTTAAAACAATTATATAGTAAAATAAAAATATAATATTTCGTTGAAATTTAAGATTAAATTTTTTACAAATTTTTTACAAAAAGTTAAGTTATATATGAAAAAATATTATTTATATATACATAAGAATACCATCATTTCTTGTATATATAAAACAACAATTGTCAAATAAAATACATTAATTTTCATTTTATATTAATGTATTTTTTATATAATGTTCTTTTTTGTGTATACAGAAAAATCAAACCATTTTGTTTTAAAAATATCTTTATTTTCAAAATATTAAATATTAAACGTTGGAATAATATAACGCGTTAGGCAAACACTTATATAACACTTTACTTACATGAAAAAATTTTATATCCACAAAAAAATATATCCTTATTATTTAATGAGAAATAATAATTTTCAGAGAAAAGAGATAACAATATCTCCAAAAGAACAAAAATAATTTGTTTAATACTATAAACACATATTATAATAGAAATAAGACTATCTTGCTTATTTATCAAACAATGACTGATGATAAAATATATCAGTTTTAATTCGATACTAAATGTTCCATCTGTATATCTCGCGATTACGATATCGTCCGTTGATACGGACTCCGGACGCGGATGGACCCCGGTCCCGCTCGTCGAGGCGCACCGGGTACGGTCCTGGCGAGGCAGGTTGGTGGCGGAGGCCGCGACACGAAGAGGCATCTCTCGTCGTCACCCACGATGGGATGAAGTCGCGGTCCCGCTGTTTCACTTGCCTTATCGCGCGACGCAACAATCGCGATTAAGGCGCGCCGCGCGTCATCGTCATCGCCTCCGTCGCCTCCGTCGCCGCTGTCATCGTCGCGGTCGCGCCGTCCGTACGCGTCTCGCGCCAGCGACGCAACGGTCCACGGGGGACATTCGGGGTGTCGGACGCTTTCCCCGGAGGGTGGGCGGTGTCAGGTTAGGTTCCCGTCCAAGGGTGAGTCTGCCTGAATATTTGATCACAAGCGCCCAACTACGATTAATTAGCGCCCATGTTAATTGGAATGATTTCTTCTCTCCCCCGTTTCTCCCGGAATGATTCAGCAATTAGTGAGACTGTACCGTCAATTATGGCTATCTGACGTATATGATCAGCATTGAGAGACGCTGAAACGATTCTGCGTCTCCTCCGACCGCGGCATCGCTTTGTTTACGTTGCGCTTTTCCCGGAGTAATCCGCGCTCGCTTTGTCTTGCTTTCCGCGCGTCCCTTTCCCCTCTCTTTCTCTCTGAAAATGTCAGCGCAATTGACGCCTCGTTGACGTCGGGGAATTTATCTTCGGAAGCGAAACGACTGAATTTTTCTGGCTGTAAAAAGAGCACCTTGAATTTTTTAATTATTTGTTTTGAAGTGTGTGAGATAAAATCAGGTACGAGTTCGCATGCAAGATTGAATTTATTTGCTTTTTACGTGTTATTAAATTGACTCGCCACTCGTTTATCGTATAATGTTATTCATAATTAACATATGATTAACATTACATTAGCGTATTTCTTGAAAGTTGTACCTGTTGTCAATTTATATTTCTCGTGATATCTCATTATTTAATTCAAATGATGTGCATATCCGGCACATTAATTAATACACATAAATTAATTATCTTTTATTTCATTAAACAGCCAGTGACCAATTTGCAAAATAAATTTACATAATTTAATAAAATAATTTAATTTTAATAAATTAATATCTTTGGTCTCGTTGGCATCTTATGCCTAATAATAATTTTATACATTTGGCCTCTATTTCTGTATTTACCTTTAATGCCTTTATTCTTATTTTTAAATCTTCTATTGTTTGTATAAAGACAGAATATTTTAACAATTCAATTATTTAAGCCTAGAGGTATATAATTTGTATCGAATTTCACGATAAAATTCTATCTATAACTCATCTATATGTCATCATATGTGTGTGTGTGTGTGTGTGTGTGTGTGTGTGTGTGTGTGTGTGTGTGTGTGTGTGTGTGTGTGTGTGTGTGTGTGTGTGTACTTTAATATACATTTTAAATCTGTGTGTGTTACTGATTCTTTAATGTTATTTTCTCTTATATTACAAGGTATACATAAAATTATAAATAGACTGCTATTTATAATTGAATTTTCTCGTGAATTCTGAATACGAATATAAAATACGGATATAATTCTGAATACGAATATAAAATACAGAAAAAATATAATATTAATGCAAATATCATTATTTTAGCAAAAATTTTAATAAAATCACAATTTCAACTTATTTGAAGTAAATATTTTCTCAGAAAATACATTTTTACGCAAATCCTCTTCCTTTCCTCCTCTTTTTTTCTGCCAGAATAGCTTGATTCGTTCAGATTATAATTTTCAATGCAAAAAGGAACTTTATCTTACGCTTCACGATTTGCTTACGCACGATAGCGAGCAGCACGCAATCTAATCCGCAATTTTATTCGTTCCACTTGCACATGTACCTGGATCGCTTTGTATGCATCCTCTACGAAAAGGGCGAGGTTCGCGAAACGTTCCGATTCAGGATCATAGGCTGAAATTAATTCCAGCAAGCATGAAAGTTTCACTTTGAACTTACTTTAGTTTTGTAGTTCGCGTCAGAATTTAGGATAGAATTCTGTTTATAATTTTATGCCAAAAGAACACATGAAGAAATACATATATTTATACACAAACAAATAAAAAATTTAATATAAAATGTGTTAAATATTGAATTACAGATGCAACGAAAATCTATAACATATGACGTTTATATAAACGAAACTTTATTCTAAAATCTGACGTGGATTAAATTATTTACGGCGCAATTTTAATAAAATCACATATTCAACATTAATTTAAATAATAATTTGAAGCTTTACGAAATAAATTTAATGCATATATATGTATATAAGGCATTGTTAGGAAGAGCCGGTACTAGATTTTCTTAAATTAATTAACCTCATTATATTTAGTGGTTGTGAGGAACATTTCTCGAATACTAAAACGCAAGTACATACAAAGCGCACGTTCTACTTATATTTCAAGTTTCTTTTTAGTAAAATTTTTATAAAATAAATTAGCCATGCACGTAATTTGCCGTAAATACAAATAACTATAACTTTTATCCCGTCAGGAGTGACTATTGTATGACGGTCATTGTGTATGACTATAATCAATAATATGATAACGATAATAATAATACGAAGATAACAATTCCAGAAAAATTAAATTTAAAAGTAAATTATATATATAATATTTTAAATGCTTAGATATTTATGTAATTAAAATATGGATCCCATTCTATTCCTATGATTTACATCTCAAGCACAATTTGAGCGCTTCTCTTAGAATTGCGGGAATTAATCCTTTTGGTGCCCGCGCGCACGCACGCGACACACACACACACACACACATTATGCATTCGTTTTCAACAATGGTTCTCATATATATTTCAAACTAGTAATTCAGGATTTCACATTCAAACTCCATGAATACAACCAGATTCAAATACGAACGTCTATATACATCATTCTTAGATTATGATTCAGATATACTTCAAATACATCAAACGTTCACATAACAAGAAATTATGAAAAGGTTATAGGTAAAATGGATCGACTTTAGCCCCTGGAGTGGCATCAAGAAGAAAACGATGTTTTTTATGATTTTTGAGCTGCTAAAGCCTACGATTCTCAAGAAGCATTTTCAAGAAGTTTTAAATTAATGGGATTATTAAAATCAGCGTATAAGACTTATTATTAAACACGTAATATATTATTATTGAGTTTTAATATAATTAATTCTTGTTTTCTTGCAAGTAAAATATGCTCTTATCTCATAGTGCATGTTTTGGTTGATTTAATATAATTAAAAAATTATTCATAACTAAAAACAGAAATATTGTTGATGGAAACTATTTTAAATCATAACTACGAGATATTTAGAAAGCATTGTTGTTTATCACATCTTTTAGAGATTTCCTTCCAGAACATTTTGTATTCTATTACAACATTTCGCTACTAAAAATTGTAAGATTTGTGTAACAAATATTTTTAAGCACCAATATCTGCATTAACCAACTAAGATCTGTATTTATTAATTTGTGTTATTCACATATTGAACGGTTTTTTCACTTAATATTGTTTATTTTGCTTATAATCTAACATTTTTATCAATACCATTCTCACAATAGTTTCTTGTATATTTAATAGTTTCATGTACTGATTTTAATACTTTTCGACAGAATAAAATTAGCAATTCAGAAACTACATAAAAACATATCATTTTTACTTATCAAAAACAAAAATCTATTTTATTTATCGTTTTTTATGCTGAGTTAATGAAAAAAAGTTAACAATCACTTTCTACATCCAGAAATTTATTTAGGAATAAATCAATAGATTAAATTTCAACAGTTTATTAATCTCACTGACAAAAATATTCTTCATAGTATCAATGTATGACGTTTATTGACTAAAACTCATTGATACAATAAACTTTTTGTTAATAATAGTATAAATATTACATTGAACCTTTTTATTAGCCATAAATAAATTTATTAATATAACGAATTATTCTTTGTTACAATAAATAAAACATAATGATAATAAAATAATTTATTGGATCAATTTAAATAAATTTTTTATTATAGTAGAATGAATATTTAATTAGAATTTATGTACAGTTTTGGCTTTTAATCTTAAAATTTACTAAAATTGTCTTATTGTGTTACTTTTACCTATTAAAGTAGTATTTTAAACCGTCAGTTTTTTTAAATTCATATAATTCACATATTGTAGATACGCAATTTCAAATGGAAAAATATAAAGATTAATGCAAATAAACAAGATAAAACAAAAAACAAAGCTTTTCGGTGTGTATGTGTATGTGTGTGTGTGTGTGCGCGCGCACACACACACACACACATACACACCGAAAAGCTTTGTTTTTTTGTTTTATCTTGTTGCGCGCCACTACACTTTAATATCAAATTTAGATACATCGCAAATTCGTTGTCGTGAGACGGAATGACGGAGCCGGGCGTTGTTGTTTCGATAGAGTAACGAGAAAGCCGCCAACCTGGCAAGCCTAACGAGCTGCGTGTCGACGATGATGGACGACGAGGAGCAAGAGGAGCTCCGTTGCACCGGCAGCGACGTCGAGATCGAGGAGTACACCGACACCGAGGAGTCGCCATATGCCGCTTATCAGGCCGGCGGCGATAAGCTGTTCGATACCGATCGCGAGAATTGGCAGAAACTTGGTTTCCTGGCCACCCTCGTGTCCGTCGCGGTATCAGTTACCGTTCTCGTTATCAGCTATCCGCTTTATCTCGAGAGCGTCGCCGCCGTCTCCAGCGCTTACACAGGTAGGCGAACGCACGAATGCATGCACACGCATACGCAATACAACCTTTGCGGATTGCCACCAGAACGGGATGCACCAGACCTGAGGCACACGTGATATCTAAATTAATGTGTAACGCCAAATTGAGCGGCCGGGCTCGACCGGCGGATCTCGCAATTCCGGGATTTCGGGATTAGACATCTCGGGGATCAATTTCTCGGGATCGCAATTACTGCAAACAATTTATTTATATCCGCGAACGTTTCGCCATATGCCGAGAGATGTACCGCTGCGTATAACTCCCCGGCTCTCTCGTCATTTCCAAAATTACAGCTCACGCTGGCGTGTAATATCACGAGAGAGAAGTAACCCAGTTACGTGATGCACTGTAATAACAGAGGTTTTAGGTAATAAGAGATGTTTAATCTTAAAAAAAAAGAGCTCTACTTAAATAATCCAATTTTGACTGGGTTTCGTTCCAATAAATATTTACATTCTCGTGTTTCAGTCAACAATGTTGAAAAATAAACGAGTCGGTTGCTAATACATCCAAGTAGAACTATCAAAATAACTGTGAAAACGATTGAGTTTTATTTGTAATATTTTCCTTTTTTTTGTATTTGTCCATTTAAAGCTGTAAAAAATGGAAAACATTCATAAATTAAATTAAATATCTTTATAATTCTAGTTTAGATTTAAATCTTTATCAGTTTAGCTTATTTCCCTTTTATCGATTAACAAGGGGGGATCTCACGTATCAAATTCTAATTTTAATAAAACTTTATGCATATAAGTTGCGTAAAAAGAAGAATTTAGAAAATATTAGTTGGGGCGGAAAAACGTTTTTAAGGGATGAAATACACCTCATGTGTAATGCAGTTTTCAGCTTTTCTCTTTATTATAATTTATTTACAATAAAAATGCCAAAAATGTTTTATACAAAAGTTTTAACATAAAATTACTTTTATTTGTTTTTTACAAGTAAAATTATCAAGTGTAGTGTACAATTATAATATTTATCGTAAAAAGGTTGTAAAATAAATTCTCTTTTGAATAATAATAAAAGGAATAAACTAACATATGAAAGTAACTAAAGACAAGCCTTATTCAATTATAAATAAAATAGAATATAGATTCAATTATAGATAAAATAGAAAAAGTTCAAATTGTACAAATAAATTTTTAATCTTGAACCACACAGTTATAAGTTGAAGAATAATAATATTACTATATTAAATAATAATAATTTATTATAATAAAGCATTTTTTAAATAATTATTTAAAAAAAATATTATTTTACTTTAGAGATAATTTTTGCATAACATTTTTTGATATTCTGACTAGTTTTTGACACGTAGTGAAAACAGTTAAAAACCGCTTTGAGGTGATTTTGTCCGTTCAAACCTTTTTTCGCCTCAACTGATATTTTCTAAATTTCTATTGACGTAACTTACATGAGTACAAAGTGTACAAATGCATTCATTAAAATCAGAATCCGATAAAGCGAGATTCTTTTGTAAAAACCCCAAAATAGAAATATTTATTCGACTATAACGAAGCCAAAAATTGAACGGTCGTTACGTTACTTTAGTTACACGATAGATTCAATTAGTTTCGTAACAATATTATTTCCTCCTTTCCGCTTAATTTGCATCTAATTTAATATGCTCTTAACCGCCCTCGTAACTCTCGCAGGACTGCTCTTCACTGCCCTGTGCTCCGCCTGTATTTTGGGATTGGTGTACCTCGTCGTGGACAGAGTGTCGCCGCCGCCGCCGTTAATACCGAACAGCATGCGAATCAAGATACCCCGCTGTGGTCTGATCAAAATAAGTACTCTGTACGCCCTCTCAGGAATCCTGATCACCCTGTCCCTAGACCGGAATAGGGTGCTGTGCCATTTGCAGGACCCGATAAAGGGTATCACCCTCGTCTTCTCTCTCGTCTACTACTTCTTCTTTTGTCGGAAAAGTGAGTGCCTTAGAATTTTATATTATGTATATGTCATGTTAAATGTGTGTGTGTGTGTGTGTTATCAACGTTTCAGCTTATCTTAAGCTTAACAAAATGACTTGACTTTGGCGTAATCGTAATAGATATATTTTGTGCACTAAACAAATGTAAAATTTTATATTAAATGTATAAAGTAAATCGGGGGAAGAAGCCACATGTAACTTTTGATCACAGTATCTTTAATTATTACTGATACATAAAAGAAAGTAATACCAATTGAAAGTTTGATTTATAGATAATTTACTTTGATTTTAATGACGAAAGCGTATCTCTAAATTCTCTGAACAATAGAAAGTAAAAGAGTCTTCAAAAGTTTTAGTAAAATGTCACTTTTGAAGAATTGGTGATGTGCATTTTAACATTTTGATTAAATAAATAGTATATAATCTATAAAATAAAAAATATGCTATTCTTCTCAACAACAATAATAGAAACCTAGCTATTTCTTACAAAATAAAGTCTTCATCCTTTAGGTAGAATAATATATCACTATAAAAAATGGCGTCTTACTTTTTTACTTACATTAGTCTTACTAGAAAGAATAATGTTGGAAATTTATATAGCACATACGTGCTGTTGATATTTATTTAAGAAGTTATAAAATTCACTTAACACTTTAATTCAACGTTATCTACTACATATTTATAAATAAAATATACAAGTAAATGCTAAATATCGCGTAAAACCAGTAAAGTATATTTTCAACTTACCTATGTATAAATTCAAAGTTTTTAAAAATAAAGGAGAACAGCCATTGTCATCTCGTATATGGCACACAACTAAATAAACTGAACATATTATTAGTACAATTTATACAATTTAAACAATGGGAATTATTATTAAAAAATTAGTATCTTCTCTTAACTTATCTTTTCTACTATTCTAATATTTAAAAATATAATTTATACAGAAAGTATTTATTTAAAAAGATTTAGAATTTATTAAGAATAACATTTATTTTTAAAAAGGAAGAAGAAACTAAAGTGACAATATACTACGAAAGCAAAAATAATGTTTTAATGATAATTTAAGTTTATTTTGCTAATATCAAATTAACAACATATAACAGAACAAGTTTTGACTTTATTAAAAATAGGAAAAATACACAGAAAAATATTATATTTACGATAAGAAAAATGATGACTTAATTTTTAATTTTTGTCTTTAAATGATGATTATTTTTAAACAAAAAATATTTTTTTAATAATAATTTAAAAATATGCTCATCACATTTACTGGAAATAATAATATGTATTTAAAATAAATTTTCGTGTACACATACAAAATATATAATTGAATTTTATAAGTTTATATTATTTATTTTAAATATTTCATAAGTTTACATAACCGCAAATCTATTATATGTATTGAATTTATTTTGAAATATATTCTAAATCCTATTAGTAGCAAAAGTAGTTCAATACTTCAGTCAAGGATATTAAATTCAAAGAAAAATTTGATTTGCTTATTATTTTGATTTTTCTTCAACACAATTTTATAATCTTTGAAAAGAAGTATAATTTTTTAAATATATGATGATAAATTCTTTTTTAATTTATGATGAATATATTTTTTAAAAATATTTTTTGATTAAAGGTAATTATTATTTAAAAAAAAATCAATTGAATAATCATTTTTCTCGGCAGTATTTTCTATATGTAGTAAAAAATTGTTTTTGAAATTGATTGTTAATTTGATGATTAATTTTTAATTGAAAGCTTACTTACAAAACAAAATAAGACCATTTTTTTAATTTTGAGTTCTAATTAAATCTCATTAAATACTTTATTAATAACAAACAATTTTGCTCTTGCGAAAATTAAGGCAAAAGGCAGAATCTATTTTTAAATGTTTTTTTTTTCATTATATGTCCTATTATATTATAGAGAGAAAAATAAATAATCATATTTATACAATTAACGATTTTTTTTTGCGTTTTCTGAAAGTTTAACTTTTTAAACTTGCTTTTGTAGGAAACTCTTCAATTGTACCAAGTCTCAGAAATATTTTGAAGATAATTTCTCACGCAGCTATTTTTCAAGGTGTAATCCTATCTCTAGTTGCATGCGGATTTACGAAATGCCGCGTTTCCCTTGTATGTTTTCAGTGATGAGTCTGCAGCGAATATTCTCGAGCACGACCATAATAGTGGGCCTGTTCATAAGCGTCGATTATGGTCTTTGCGACGAGTTCCGTTGTCGGGGAAGGGAAGTTTCTTCCCACACGGCTGTAAGGGGATCCTGGGGTGCCCGGGCGGTTTGGACATTCGTTTATGTGGGCGCTCTCGCCGCCTTCGCCATGTTCTTCACCTTGCTCGAATGCCATTACACCACCGCGGTAATTTATCATCGGCACTCCCGCGCAAATCGCGGTTTATCTGCAACACCCGCGGGCACGCCGATGACCGTATCGGCGTAATTTTTATATTAAAATCAATCTCGGGAGAACTTTCAATCTCGAAGAAACGAGAGATGTTTATTAAGTAGAAGACGTGGATAGAATGTTTTAAGATTTTTTTTCATTTACATTCGTCAACTATGTATATTTATGGAAAAGACCATCGTTTACGGGTTGATCGTTTCTCTGTATTCACGCACGACCCAGAAACGTCTTTCTTTTATCTCGGATTGCTTGCGGACAACTTGACTTTTCGTTTGACGAATTAGTTTTTCGGCCGTCGAATTTTTCGTTCGCGTTTTTTTTTTTTTTTTCCCCCGAACAACTGGTTTCGGTGAAGCGAGCTGACGTCTGTGATCTCTCTCGCTTTCAGCAGCAGAACGTGTGCCAGATGTTGACAACGCACCACAGCTCTTTCCTGTACACGGTGTCCCGTCTGGTGTCGTCGCGCGACATTCGCCGCCGTGGCTCCGAGGAAGAGGGCGGCCGGCTGCTGCACGTGACCGATCCGGATCCCACGATAAAGCCGAAGAGCTACCCCAAGCCGCCGGTGATGCAAACCCTTTTTTACATACACGTCATTGCTTTCTTCGCCATCCTGACGCTCTGCTGGCTCGACACTTTGCCCGGCGTCGGCAGGGTGAGTGGCATAAAAAGAGAGACGTATCATCCATCTACCGTTATCGGCGACAAGTCAATCTTTGGGGGGGGGGGGGGATTTTTCTTGCCTCGAAAGCTTTCATCTTAAATATTCATATCAAAATTTCTAAAAATTAATTCAATTTCACAATATTTTTATTACATTATATTAATTAAGTATTTATTGTATTTTTAACTGCTAGTTTATTTTCTTGAGCTTATGGAAACCCAAATTTGTTATTTAAAACTTTAGTTTACACAATTCATATATGTTTAAAAAATGTAATAAAGATATAAGAATTTTCTATTGATTTTAGATTAAATAAATATAAGAAGTAGGTTAAATATTTGTGGGTCAAAAAAAATAATGTTCTTTTAATACCAGAATAAAATTGTTTATTTTCTTTTTAGATGCGGAATATCCAGTTTTCAAATTGCCTCAAATTTGTTAAAGTTGCAAACAAGGATTAACGTCGCGGAGCAATTTGGAAGCCGGTTCGGAACATTACAGAAAATGACTAGTCCCATTCTATTCTTTTTTTTTTTAAACCATATTATTTTAAAATCTACAAACAATCACATATCTTCTTTCTTTCTATATTTCTTCTAGAGATTATCAGTTTAAAATGCTTCATTTGATTCTTTTCAATGGTGTCCCAGGGTCTGTCGCCCGTAGAGCTCTATCGCACCGTCGAACGCGGGCTGTTATGTCACTTTAAAAGCGACAATCTCTGCGCGAACGTCTCCAGCCACGGATGGACCTTCCTACTTGCGTACGTCATCTTTGCGATCTCGATCCTCAACTTCCTGTCGTTGTGCGAAAGCGCGGTGTTCACCGTGGCCACCGCGACAGTCTCGCTTCCGCTGTCTGGTATCTGGTGGAGTATTTACAGGATGGACATCGGCTTACACGGGGGTAAATATGTATTGCGTACGAAATGTTGCGGCCTTAGCTCCAATTTTGCAGCGATTTGCCTTCTGAAACTTTGCGTGACATATAACAAATATCAAAGCAGATAAGAGATATTAAAGCGGAAAGTGTAATCCCGCAAAAAGGACGAGTAAATCAAGCAGAGTGGATGGAAACTTTTTTTTTGTGGAATTGTGAATGTGATCTCCGGCAACTGTAAATTCAGCAAGGATAAAATTTGTTTTTCAATCTTGTTTCAAAATTTGTCTCCTTTTTACGAAGATATCGTGGATTATCTATTGAATAAGTTTTACTTAGAAATAAAACGTTCGGACTTTGAATTCTCAATTCTTTTCTAATTTTTACATTTTGTTACAAATTTATTCAGTATTTATGAATTCCATAGCATGACACATCGCGTGCTATTGACTCACAGATCTCGCTTATGCTTTTCGAATATCAATTGATCGGTGCGTGTAAGGTAAATGTCCCAAACCGAGATTATAGAATATTTATAAGGATTTACGATATAAAATCTAATTATATAATTTACTGAAATATGAAATACAAAATGTCATTAACATATAAACAAAATACGTAATTTTTTTAAGAAATTCTGAAAATAATAAAAATTTATAAGGTTTATAAAAATTTGTAAAGTTTATCTGAAACTAAGACTTTAAAACTTAAATTTATCTTTTCGCTTATCTTTAATATACTAAATACATGTTCTTAATGTATTAATAGTTTTTACATAAAAATATGATCTCGACAGATACAGGACATAAATTTAAAAAAAAGAATTTTTAAACATTGAAATAAACTTTAACCTGGTCGTATAATTTTTTTGAACGTCTATCATTTTTGTATTATCTAAAATAATTTATCTTTTATAAATATCTTAAAGTATTTAAAGTTTATAATTAAATTTTAATGCTGAAAGATATGTATTTAAGACACATTTAATGTTCAGCTATTGGGACATTTTACCTTATTGTTAGTCGCAAGTCGAATGAGGCTCTGAGGAAAATGTTGAAACAGGTTCCATCTCCTGGTCGCCGGGAGTGACAGGCGAGCTGATCTGCGCCTTGCTCGGCCTTCCCGTCGTGCTGCTCGGTCTGGGTCTGCTGGTCAGATCGCACTTCAGAGATACCCAGCCGCCGTACCAGACCATCCAGCCGCCGGACATCCAGCCCGATGCCTGTCACAGATGAATCTCCCTGTAGCATCCAGCCTGGCCTCGCAACGAGGCTTGCGTCATGTGCGATGATCCGCGAAAATGAATTCTGATCGATTCGACGGGCGCGACTATTTAAGCCGTCGCTCCTCGACGATCGTCGAATCGACCGGAACGAACGACGTAACGAGACAAATTTTTGACGAATAATGTTATTGTTGTACACTTGACAGATATATTTTGTCGACTGTTCCCAGATTGCGCCGATGCTCTTCCTTCGATCGCGAGGTCATCAAGATAAAAGCTTCAAGGAGAATCTTTGATTTGGCCGCATAAGTACGCATTTTATTTCGATTCACATGTAAATTGAATCACGACTGATTCAATTGATTCTGGCCACGACGCAATTAACTTTTTCTTTTTAAAAACAAAAAAAAACCAATACTAGGAAATTAATTTAATTATCTTAAGGGAAATAATTCATTTCAATATAATCCGAATCCATTTCCGATCCTTTTTACCGCACATCTAACTTTATCAAATAACTTTTATTATAGAAATAAATTTTACATCAGTTTAATTAAGGCCAGAATTCCAAGAAGAATTACGATGATAATATAATAAAATTAAAAGGAAATTAAAATAAAGGGCCAGAATTGATTGACGATGTTTAAAAAATTAACCGAAGATTTCTGCACACAGAAAAATATTTATTTTACTGCAGAGAAAAGCGATTACTCAATTCATTTTTTCCGCATAATAAAGGTTATCTTCAATAAAGAATATTTTCTTGGTAATACTTTTAAAATATAC
Organism: Monomorium pharaonis; assembly: GCF_013373865.1. NCBI lineage: Eukaryota > Metazoa > Arthropoda > Insecta > Hymenoptera > Formicidae > Monomorium > Monomorium pharaonis. The sequence continues at coordinate 18,448,914 of NC_050476.1, read as the reverse complement.
TTATTATAGAAAAACTTATTATATACTGAAAAAAAGAATTTTCTGGAGAAAGAATACTTTCTCGAAAAATAAAATTGAATTGAAGGAAAGTAAAAAATATAGTATTAAATTACACGATTCAGAATAAATTTGTTACTTATAACAAACTTACGATAGATTTGCTTAATAAGCGTTTAATTAGGTACTTAATTTAAGTACACATTTTTGTCTGCAGAAGTTTATTTTAAGTAAATCTTACTTGTTTCAAGTAAATAACGAGTGTACTTTAAGATTCATTAAGGAGATATTCTTTGCAAAGATAAGATTATACATAAAGGAAGAAAACTAAAAAAATGAGAAGCTGTTCTTCTTAGCATGAGAATAAATTTTTCTGTGTGTGGGCAGTACTTATCGTATCAGATGCAATTTATGCGCGCGCGCTCGCAGATTCATTTTTCCAAGCGTGCGCGCGCGCATTAGCAATGAGACAAAAGCGGCAATACCGGTAACTACCCCTGCGCGAAAAAAAAAAAGAAGGATATGGCGCGGGGAAGGAAGGAGAAAGAAAGAGCGATCGATGTTTCCTCGTATTTGCCAAACGTCCGCGCGCGCGACGCAACGTTATAGCCGATTTATATTTTATTTTGATAAGGAAATGTTTTATATATTTTCGACGAAGTTCAAGTTACAGGGGGGGGGGGGGAGTGAGGCGAAGGGCCCGAAAGGGTGAAAAGTAAAACCGATGAAAGTTTCTAGCCGCGGACCTGCGCGTGCACAGGGGCTTCTCGACTAAAGAGAACGATCTCCAATTTTACTCGATCTGACGAAACTTGAGTGTCGTCGTTCTCGAACTCGAGATTAATTTGGAAGTGAAACGACGGACAATTTCGAGGTAACTGATTAGCATGCGAATACTGATTAGACAGGTACTGATTACTCCCATAGCGAAAGGTCACCGGTATCACGGCACCTTGTGATAAAGCGGACATTCGCACGTCACCCTGACGTCACCATGATATTCACTTGACTCCTGCTATGGGAGTAATCGATATTCATCTGTTAATCAGTATCATGTTATCGTACGTCATCCTTATCAGTTCTTACCTTGCAAACTGAATTCGAATGGCGACACTCAAGTTCGATTACTCAATTGTCTTAACAACTATCGTAAATATTTTTTCTTCGACGTGTAAAATATATATAATCTATCGGCAAGTTTAGGATTAAGGATCTACGTTATTATTTTCAAAATGAAGTGATACTATCTAAAACGATCAGGTTTTGCTTGTTAGATTTTGATATCATTAAATATTATTATTAACAATTGACGCAAATTCTAACGTACAAAATCCGATTACTTTAAGCAATGTTAACCCTTTTTAGAAATGATAACACAGATCTTTAAGTTTTCTTAGAATACCTGTGTCTCTAGAAATGAAGCGATCAATAATAAAATCGCTTAAATGTTATTGAAAAAAATGTTATTGATCGCAATTATTTGTCGAAATCAAATATTAATTAATAGTAATTAGTAACTTCTCCGGTCAAACAGTCGGTCTTCGTTAAACGTCCCGTGGGAATTTGCTGGTCGATACGCGCCGCCAAATAGAAAAGCGGATACAGATTCCCTCGACGAGTTCGAATCTTGGGAAATCGAGTCTTGTCTTAAGCCCCAAGTCGAGATTTAGCCCCGATTTTCGTATCGAGCAGCGTATTCGCCGGTCCTGTGCACGCGGATGTAAACGACGAAGGCTAAACGCCAATGGCAGAAAGACTCGCGGAGCGAACGGTCCAATTACGGGTCGCGGTTTGCAGCTTCCACCTCGGGAATAAAGTAATAAGCGAGCGACTGAGATATCCGTGCGAGCGCGCGTAAGCGTGCACGCGCGCACACGTGTGATTTTCCCTCCACTACGTTTCCGCTGACGTTTAAACGGTTACTCTGTCAGTAACTCGTGCGCACAAACTGTTACGAACTAGTTGGGTCCTGGCCGCGCGCGGTTAATTCGCTATTTTCGCCCCTTGCTATCAGCCTGCCTGTAAAATTCACCGCGCGTCCACGGAAGTTTCCAAATAACGTTAGCCGCCCATTTACGCGCCATTAGCCCAAAATTCCCGCTAAGGCGTGTCTTTCCCTCTTCGCCCCAATCAGAGTGCCAATTACGATTCGTTTCTCCATATCGATTCCCCAAGTCCACATTAGGACACATTTCTCCTTTATTTATAATAGAGTTGGCGTTATTACGATCCTAGATATAATAATCGTTTGTAATATCTCTGTTGAAGCGCATGAATTGTTGATCACTGGAATCATTATCCGGGTACAGATAATCATTTTGTCGATTAAAATAATTATGAAGAGCGTATTGAATATAATGAGCAGTGCTGCAAAATGCTTTGACAATTCAATTTGAGCATCTTATGTGTATATGCAATGATTTTGATGGTCTAACAAAATTAGTTTTAGATTCTTATCCAGATAAATTTTTAGCAGAACTATCTGCAATTTCCGTGTCCTGTATCATTTTCGAGAATACTATCATGCGATTATATGTACACTTCAGTGTTTTTTTTCTTCGTCATTTGACTTTATATTCGATTATACGGGTTTTGAGTGATGCAAAGTTAGATAGCACGGGATTTTGCAATCTCTTGAGCGTACTATACACACATACACATGTGTGTGTGTGTGTGTGTGTGTGTGAAATTGAGTATTTATTTTAAAGAAGAAGTTATTGTTAAAAGTTTTCTACGCGCGTATTTATCACATGATTTTTATGTTTATCGTACGTTTGTAAGTTCATTAAGTTTTTATTTTTCTATAGAATTACAGTATTGTTGGCTCTTGTTTTAACGTTTCCTCTCAATTCTTTTTTAAGCTTTCTGCCACTTCCCACACAAAGACTTTTCTTTAAATTTAATAAGGTTTTGTTTGACTATATACTCCAAAGCATCTGTTTCTTTGTTTTTAATAAATTTTATATACATCCTTTTAGATTTAATAAAATTATTTTTTTAATTGCTAATTGAAAATATATTTTATGTTAACATTTTTGTTAAAATGTGCGATATAAAATAAATATCTTATTTATATCGGTTGAATAATTTTCTTTATTGAATACTTTATTAGATAACTTTATTAAGTAAATGTTTTTTTTTATTAATAAATTATTAACTAACCTTTTCTCTTTTTTATCTATTTTTCATTTCTCTTTAATGACGAAGCATCTGTCGGTTATTCTAAATCCTTACGAGACTAACTCTCTATTACCTGTCGTTTCAACTCCTCCTCCTTCTCGGAGTGAAATTACAAAATAATCAAACTTCTTCGAAAGAATAAAAGAGAAAATCAAAAGTTCAAAAACGGCTCAGAGCGATCTCACAGAATGAAAAGAAAAAATATATATTCGTGCCAAAAAAACTCGGGTCCGTTGCGACTCGATTTAAGCTAAGTATTCCATGCGTTTGCATAGTGGTCGCATTATTCGAAATAATAATTATGATAATGAGATAATAACAATAGTAATATATAAGTGTCGTTATTTATGTCAGGTGTCGGAGATCGCGACACGCAGCGTAGCACGTTGACAGCGATTATTATTATTGAATTCAGGCTGTAAGTTAAGTAGACCGTAAGTCAGAGGAAGATATTGACTTTGTTGGAAGTGTGTCAATATATCGTATTCTATACGGGAATGAAAACAGCTATACGTCCACATTTTTTACAGTAGCAGTAATGGCGAGGCGTTTTAAGGGAAAGTAAAGTAACTAACGCTAACTGAGTGCAACGATAATAAAGTTAGTACGCCACTCTTTCCTTGTTGCAGTCAGTAGCTTTGTCGATAAATCGACTATCGCTGAATGTCATAAAAGTAGACCTCGTAATGAAATTGAGAATATACCCTCTAGTGCTGTGTCTAACATAAATATAATTAATCGGTGGCTTTGGCGCAAGAAAAAAAAGCGGCGAGATCGGTTTTTTTAATGGGAAAAAAGCGTCTCTTTATTATATTCGAGGTACTTTAATTGAAGTATTTTTTAATTTCCAACAAAGTTTATGTTTTATTCCCAACGCGATTACCCTTTTGTCAAAATTTAGAAGGTAGTTTTTGTGAAATTTAAAATAATTCTTTACATAATTAGCTTTTTTTTTTTTTTTTCAAAATTTGTAGGGTTGTTTTTGCAAAATTTAAAATAAATTTTGTCATAAAAAATTGACCATTTTCCTAAATTTAAAAACCGCTTTTCACAAAATTAAAATTAATTTTTTACTGTACCAAAGCCCTGAATTTTAAACATGTACATACAAGAACAAGTTTCTGCGTACGTACTTTATACATATATGTATTTGTTAATTCCCGACCGAATATGCGGCGTGTAGCATAGAGATACAATTTATTTATAGATGCCAATATATACGTCGTACAATTAACATATTCTATACATAAGAGTTCAGATAAAGGAATTGAAGCGCAATTTGAAAAATTGCTAGACTCCGCCGTGTGTTTCCCGCGTTTGTTCTCACTCGACTCCGATAACGAGACTGAAAACGAAGCTGCGAAATTCGTTCGTATGTTGCTCATTTGCCTCTCCACACAATTAACACTAAAATATTGCAATAATTAAATCGTATTAACTTTCTCTCATCAAGAGATTTGTTTTTATAGCTAAACCACACTCTCTGTAATTAAAATAAAATAGATATATGGTTTTGGAAATTGATGAAAGAAAGAAGGAAAATTTTAGTGCAGTCTAGTGCAATTCAGTGCAGCAATAAAGAGCGAATCTGAAATTCTGTACGAATGCACGCTCAATCGATTTTGCGACAAATATTGCTTTCGATTTTGATGTACTATTTGATTGTGATGCAATGATTCCGCGCCAGTTTCGTCTCTCGATATAAAGTAAAGTGTCGTATTAAAGTAAAAAAAAAATTGCCTAGATGCAGGCAGTTAATAAATTATTTTGCAAATTAAGATTGTTGATCTCTTCGATAATGCGTACCTGCGTTTTGCATCGAAATCGTAACGTTTCTGGTTACTCATGCCAATTTCTATGAGCTATGAAAATTCTTGTGTCATATTTTTAACTTTATTGTAAGTCATCTTGGATAAATAACGCTTTTTTTCTAATCAATGGAATTGTTTAATTTTACTGTTAAAAACTATATTAAATGTAATTTTAAACAAAATAAATAAATTAGGTTTTATTCAGCTGTATTTTATGAAAAGGAAGCAAAGGACCTTTTTTAGAAAAAAAAAATTTGATATTTATAAAGCAATGTATAACGAAATAATTGTTTATAATTTCTATAGCAGCAATAATATATTATTTTTATTTCTTACTTTTTATAAAATATTAATGTTTTTTTTTATAACTTGTACACAAGAATTTTCATGATTAATACAAAGTGTTATACAAAACGTTAGAAAAGAATTAAGAGTATTAAGTTTTTTTCAATATCAGAATAGTAATAGGTGATTGTTTCACATGGTATAGTCCCTTCATATTAATAATTTTAATGCAAGTTTATTAATAATCTTATACATTGGGTGTGTCTATCAAATAACACATCGCGCCAAGTTCCGATCATTAAAGCCTTCAGAGAAAAGACACGCGTATCAGATTTAGAAAAAAAAAAGATGTAGCCATTAATAGTAATTATCCAATAGTTTGTCAAGCATGGAGACAAATATTGTAAGCAATAGCTAATCGTTTCTACACAGTGATTCCGTCGCCGGCTACTGTAAACACGTTAATATTCCGCGAAAAGAAAAAAAAGTGCAGGAGCTAGCATTATTCGTATATGATTGTTGTCGTTTTCTGCGGCTTTGTCGAAGCACCGGTAGATATAATCGTGATAATCGCGGTCCGATCGAGACGTCGTGAACCGTCGAGAATAATATACTTGTCGTCCGATATTTCGCTTAAAAATTTGTTAATGACGCACGTCGCGTCGTAATTTTATGGGAGATAATACACAGAAACGAGAAGCTTCGCTCAAAATTGTGATGCCGTCTTCGCCGGTGTCGACTTTACGAGCGTTCTGTTGCGGTCGTGGATATGATATATTGAATGTGCTAATATACTTATATAAAAAAATATTGTTATATCTTTTTCCTATCCGAAAAAATAATTTAGTCAATGTTAGCGGTAGACAATTAAACCTTTTACTGTCTTACAATCAGTACACTGTAAAAGAGTGTAAAAGCTGTATAATTTATAATAGAAATGTACACAGTAGTTTTTGCACTCTTCCGTGCAATTTTTTTTACAACGCAGAAAAAAAATTAGCCAGGTGATAGACAATATTCTTGAAATTGTGGAGCCGACCGGCAAGGATAATTTTCAAAACGTTTTTTACAATTTACAATAGCGATGAACGCGTAGCCCAGCTAGCAATTTCATTTCCGCCGATTCCTTTGTGCGTGCGAGTATAAGATATTTTGTAATCTCTCTGTATTAACAGTTACATTTTAATCTCGGTGTTAATTTTAAGTTGATTAATGCGCTCGGTATGTAACAGTAACTAATATATTATTTTGTATAACATTATATTACATAACATTGTATTAACGGTGTTACAACATTGCTGTTTGAATTATTCTTCCGCAGCACGTAAATACTACTTAACCTTCCCTCCCTTTAGAGCGAATTTTAGATACTAATGCCATTATCTGAGATCCAGGGTGAAGACCGACCGTCGTCAGAGCTTGCGAGCGGCTAAGGCGGCCGTCTTGTGCGCATTGCCTATCCTGTCGGACATCCTTTTGCCGCCGCGTACGTAGGGGAAGTTCGCCTAACGCCGGACGGCACCTATTGCCGGACACAACAAATATCTATACATATAGAAACGCGACAGAAAACGCTATAGTGGCAAAAGGAGAAAGGGAGGGAGTAATAACCTTGGACCTAGCGACACGCTTTTGCGACACGCAGTAAACAAATAGGAACTATCAATCGTTGCGCTCGGAAGAAAAAAATTGTACTGCGTAAATTTTAGAAGAGTATATTATCAAAACTCTTGTGATTAAATATTGACTTATATTTTTATTAAGTAATTTGGTAAGTACTTTTTCAATTACGTCAGTGTATTTTATATAAAAAGATACAGTTCAAAAAATATATTTTTTTATTTTGGATATTCGCTGTTCCCTGGTACCGGACAGAACATTTTCCCCTAATGCCGGACAATGAAAATGTCAACGTTATGTGTCTATGTTTATTTTTATAATATTGAATTATAATATTTTGTTTTTGGAGAATAGAAAAACCTAGGAGGCATTATGGAGAATAAAAAGAAAGGATCATGGGATAAGGATAATTTGAAAACTGCTCTTGATAAAGTTTTGTCAAAAAAAATGGGACTGAGAGAAGCTGCGCTAAAGTATAGTATTCCTAAAAGCACTTTACATGACAAAATAACCTGCCTAAAGTCCGGTGAAGAAATTGCATTGCAGCCTAAGCTTGGTAGATTCACCAAAACATTCCTACCAGAATATGAAGAACAATTATTGAACCATGTAAAAGACTTATCTAATCGATGTTTGCCACTTATGAAAAAAGAATTTTTAAAGTTGGCATATGACTTAGCTGTAGAGCTAAAGCTTCCTCATCGCTTCAACACTGAAAAAAGAACAGCTGGTAAACATTTTTACTATGATTTTATGGCTAGACATCCTGATTTATCACTAAGAACACCCGAGTCTACGAGTATGATGCGAGCTGTAGGTTTTAATAAGCCGCAGGTAGATTTGTTCTTCTCAAATCTTGAAAAACTCATGAATCAATATAATTTTCCTCCTTCTAACAAAAGAAACAAAGCACCGAAAACAAACAGCAGTGGCACATTTATCCGGGCCTGAAGCTAATTACCTTGAAGGGTTCTTGGTTATGAGAAAACGCGAAATCTTTTTTCTAGTTTGTCATACACTTCTTTTAAGTCCGGTTATTAATGCATCAAATAATATGTTTGTGTCTTCTATACGAAACTTATTCTTGCCCTTTGGTAAATCTGTGCCTCTTTTGCCGTCTGAAAAATTTTTTGTTTTATTTTTTTATTTTTTAGCTTGTGTGGATATCTCTGAGTGTTTTGCTAACTATATTTGTGATCGGTACCTATTATTTTAAAGTTGTTCGGCGTTAGGGGACTTACTTTTATTGTGTCCGGTATTAGGGGCCAGTTTATGTTTCACTAAAATCATAAATCAAAGATTAACTGTGATTTAAGATAATTGTTCTGACAAAGTTGATTATTTTGTTCTTTTATCTTGATTTCTAATATGTTAACTTGTAATAAATACAATATAAAAAATATATAACGAAATAGTTTTTTATTTATCCTGAAAAAACCTTAGGTGTCCGGCACTAGGCGAACTCCCCCTAATCTTCGTATCGCACCTCGGCGAGCGTGTCGAAGCTCAGCTTCGCGAAGATACGTTGGCTGAACGTCGAGGCCGCCACGGCGAAAACCACCTCCGGTCGCACGTGCTCGTTGACGATTCCGTCGGCCACGCAGATCTGCTTCAGCTTCCTGGCGCACAAGCCCCGCGCGACCTCGATGCTCTTCTCCGCGATCTCCAGGCCGATACCGCGCTTCTGACACTTCGGATCCGTGCCTATGTAGAAGATTTCCATAGCGCCCCGCGCGTTGTACTTCTGGAAGACGTCCACTCGCGATTCTATCTGATAACGAAAGTAACGTGACTTAGCATTTCCGGAGAGAGATAAGCTTATTGGAATCTACTGCTAAATGCATTTCTCAGATTAGATAATTAGAAGACACTATTTCATTTTAGATGAGAAAGAGAAGGACGAAGAGAGAGATTATGATGAATCAAAAATTCAATCAACGCGCTTTTTCTGATTATAGATTCTTTTAGAAGTGTTTACCTATTCTGCTTTTCTTAATTAGAAAAAGGTCGCTAATAGTGGCATAGGCCTAATAAAGCAACAACAAACACTCTTTTATTTCTCGGAAAATAAACATTGCACTATATTAATATTGATAGAAACATAATCTGCTTAGATTAATTTAAAATGTAATTAAAGAAATAAAAACCGCAATTTAAATTCATGGCTATATTCTATATAAAATATTTAACTGAAAACAAATCTAGATAGCCCCGAACAACAAATTGTTTGGTCAACAATTGAGATACATCGGGCAGCAATAAATTGTGCTATTATAAAACTTAATTAAATTAAACTTTAATTTATTATAGTTACGCTACATGTTGCGTCTTGCGACAACAAAACAAGATATTTCAATAATCGATAAAAATATGTTTAATAGAAGTGAAGGTTTCTAGGAATACTTATACATATTAACTTATATATAATGTACAAAAGTACAAATGATTTAGGTTAAAAGAAAAAAAGAGAAATCATAGTTTACTATGCCAATAAAGTTCAATTTTTAAAAGATTTATTTCTGGGTATTGCAAAAACAAATTAAAATAGAACAGTATTATAAAAACTGCTGTACCGTCTGACAGAAGACACTTTCTAGTTTACACTTACATTCTTCAAATTCTATTTTTTACATTTATGTTTCAGAAATATTAGCCAAAAAAGTAAGAATATTAGCTATCTTCCTCTAAATAATGAAAATTTTGAAGAAATGTAAATTTTAATCTTTTCTACATTAGGCTAGTAATAAAATCGCAATACAACGCAAAATTTTATGTTATACATATGTAAGAATAATAAGAAGAATATAATATAATTACAACGGAATTTAGGTACACAAAACAAATAAATCAGGATGAATTATTTAAACAATATATAAAAATTTATGAAAAAATTCAGTCAGAATTATTTTGTTGCGCTTTTTGTAAAGTAAAATTGTAAAATGATATTGGATAAAATAATTTGGATTGGAAGAAACAGATATTTCTAAATCTTTTTTAAATACAATTAATAATACAGATATGGTTGACAAAGATAAGAAAATTACTAAAAACTGTAACACGCAAATGAGAAATTCTTCAAACGCAGACAGTTTCCCGAAGATTAATTAATAGTATGCGCCCAAGATGCAATCGCGACAACTACGAAGCTTATCGTTATTTACGAAAGAATTTTAAGATCTAAAAGGAAAGTGGAACACTTGTGTTGACATTGCTGATTGCAGCGTGTGTAAAATGATATAAATCACAAACTCACTTCATCGATAAACTCAATCAGATCCCGGCACGAACGATGCTTAATGTTGTTTTCTATAAAAAATCCGAAGGGATCCGTTTCTTCCGGCTGAGAAGGTATCTGGAAATACAAATATTTTCAAAAACATTTTGAAAAAATCGAAAGAAAGAATGACAATTTTCCTTCCCTTTTACGCATTTTTACTTTTGCACGCGCTATGTGTATACCGTTAAATATTAAAATATTAAATCTAAATTAATTCTTTGAAAAAGTTAAATAACATTTTGTAATTTGCATGTGTGTCGAAATTTATTATTTTAATACAAACTCTATGTAGTTAAAAAAACAACCTAAGAAAAATCAACTAAAAACTTCAACCCATTTTAATGTACGTACATATATATTATTGATAAATAATAAACTAACTTTGGATCAAAAATACTCTCTTTAAAGTTAATAGTTAAATTCTGCAATTAACGTGTTTAAATCTACCATTATTTTATTTAAATTAACGACATATTAAATAGAAGCAATAGCTTCAAGAATAATTTTAAATAACTCGAATCGAATATAATTTGACATTTCGAACAATGTATTATACGTATACAAGCAAAAAAATACGCAAACTCATTTTTATCTAATCGTCTTCACAAACGCCGATATCACCTACGATGCTGCGATCGATTGTGATAATTGAGCATCGATCTACCAGCAAGTTTAGTCGATCGCGGATTGTTAATCGCAATGCGTACGTGTCGCGGCGAATTATTTATCGTCGACGATAAAATCTGCGGCACACCTGCCAGAAATGAAAATATCATCACATTATTTACGCCGGGATTCGTAAGCCCGCGCTTCTTATACTTGCGTGTAACTTGTTGAACGCCACGGCGACAACGCGATCCGATCGATCGACCGCGATCACCGTGCACCCGTCCTTAATCACCTCCCTGAAGACCAGTTGCATCTCTTCGGGCGCGCCGGGATCCTCGTACATCCCCATGCCGATCGCGATGCACTCCTGGCGCATGGAATCCCGCTGGACGAGCAGGGCGTCCTCGATTCTGTCCCTGCTGAGCATCCGGAACTCGATGGTGCCGGTGCGATCGGTGCCGAGGCAGACGGGCATGATGATGCGTCCCGGGGACGATTCGCCTGGAAGAAACGCTACGGTATCACTATAGCTGATCGATACACGCGCAAGTTTATCACACCCGTCTTGCGCATCCCGCTCTTTTTTTCCTTTCCTATCAAGTGCGCCCGACATCGAATTCAACGGGGCGGGAGGAGGTGAGGGAAGGATTCTTAAGTAGCTTGCTCTCTCCCCGACGTTTCCTGAAGCGGAGATGGATTCTTAAACCGCGAACGTCAATAGGGCTTCGCGGATCACAGAATCGGATACAAAATTTTATAGTCGCAACAGTCGCAAGCGAGAGAAAGCGATGTTCGAAAAGGCACTTTGAAATGAAGAACTTTGCGAATTGAATCTGCAAACTATTCCACTGTTTTATCACAATTTTTTTCAAGTATATAACGTCCAATCTCGCAGCAGGTGCTCGCAACTCTTGAAACACGCACATTCCTTGATCATCCGATACGTCGTGTGTGTGTTTTGAGTCTACTGAGGGACAACCGCAAGGCGCAAACGAGGCGGAACTTGAGCCTCGCTTATGAAGCATATCCGAAAGCGATCTTACCGAGACGAGATTTACAAGTGGTGTGTGCTGCCGACGGAAAAGCCGCGGTATTGCGGGAGATCAAAACTGCATCGCGGGTCGCCCTTCATTGTCACGCGTTTGATTACAGGCACTATCGTATAATAACACACGGCGATTGATAATCGCGCCGACTTCCTCGTTATCGCATCTACTACTATCGCTTTACTACAGTAGATACGTAAGAAAATATTGCGCCTTATCGCGATATAAATCTCATTTTCCGTGAAAGCGGAGGCAAAGGATTTCCAATTACACGTGAACTGATTAGACCTATGTGAAGTAGGCAACTTTACTCCGCTCGGGGGAGTTCCCCTGCTAAATTATAACAAACAGATTTTTATGAAACTCTGTAGAGAAGTTCAAATTAATGGTCTAAATTGACTGCCAAAATTTCAGAAAGCTAAACTAGCTAGTTATTTAGATATTGAATATTTTATTTACATGGGCTTTTATGGAAATCGATGAATTTTCATGATTTTTCGGTTTTTATCGTCGTATTAAACGTAGAAGTAATGAACAGATGTTAATGAAACTTTACAACGATACATCTTAGCTGTCCAGAAAAGTACTGTTAAATTTTTGAAACGGTGCACTTGCTCGTTTTAGTGAAATAATTGATAGGATAAAAAAGTTCACAATAAGCGATACAGCACCTAAGTGTGATAAATGTGTGTTAGTAATATAACATGAATTTCAAATTGTTGTATTTAGTTATCTAAAGATGGTATAATAGTGAAGAATTTTTATTCTCAATTAAAAAGAAAATTATTTTAGTGAAGAAGGTAGCAAATATTGTCATTAGATGACTAGTAAATAACATTTTTTTTTAATTTATCAGAACAAATTGTATGTTGCCCCCTTCATTTTTGTGCGTGTTTTAATCGTGTAAAAAGATTTTGCATTTTGTTATTCCAATTTGATGATCCAATTTGATGTTCGCAAAAAAATGTCGGTAACTCTGTCACTCTAGGATCCCCTTAATAATTGCACGCGTGCAATACTTTGTTTAATCATTTTAGCCACATTTTACGCATAGGCGCGTCATCTCCCGACACGCATACAGTAACTCTTACAGAATTATCGACACTTTGTCGCTTTCACGAACCTTGGCTAATCTGTCACATCTGTAGCAAGGTCTGTAGATGAACGACAGAAAGGGAAAGAAGGTCTTCGCATTCATATATGGCCTCAACATGACGGAGCCAATACCATATATCCGTTTCACATTCCTCCCCCTTCCCATTTTCTATTTTTTACTACTATTCACTTATTCTTCTCGTATACACACACATACATTTCATAACCCCAAATTGGCGCTCATGCGAAGACATTCCTTTCTTTCTCGTCGTTCATCTACAGACCTTATATGAGGACCCAAAGACACCTTCGACGCACTAGTGATAAAAATATATGGTGTACGTGTAACATGAGCGGAACGGCTTTTTTACGACTGCAGAGAGTGGACGAATCGAAGGCTAGTTGACATTAATTGGAGAGATATCCATCAATTTAATGTTCCTGAATCTCGACAGGAGGATAAGGAATTATTTCAACAATTATCATAGCTTCAAGAACAAAAAGATAGTTCTTGTAGATGCTTGTAGAATATTAAGATACTCGAAGATTATTTTCAAATCTTAAAATATATTGTACGAAGTCATTGTATGAAGAATTTTTGCAGTTAATATTGCAGTTAAAATTTTTACAGTAATTACTTACATACAATATTGTTTACAATGTTCATATAATTTTCAGATTTTTATGCTATATTCAGTACCTTTAATAAAAAATAAGCATATAAAAACTACTGCCAATTAATTAAATTCGTGGAACTATATACACATTTAATTTCTGAAATTATAAATTATTATGGATTTAAAGGTACGCCTTTTCTATTTTCCGTTCTATTTTCCAAATATCTTAATGTATTCCACGAACTTGCTTAATCTTCTATATCATTGAAAGAAAAGTAAACCTTAAGCGTTTCATACATTTGTACATTTAATTAAATAATTAAAATACCTGGTTTTATAAAGATGTGTGGAACTTCACAAGATAAAGCTATTTCAAAAGTGTCAGTTTAATTTTTCCATGCAACTTTTGACAATGATCGTTACGTTTAAACTGATCGTAGGAACACAGTAAGACTAACTTCTTGCCCACTTGTTTGGCAACATTATACGTTTATTAGAATATCAGTTAGCCGAATGCCACATAAATGGTACAATTGACCAATCAAACTAGAAATTTGCAGAGTATGTTATACACATTTTCTGAATTCTGTTTCTTTTTACTTTACTAATTTAAATTCGAATATTCCAACACAATGTATTTCTGTGTATAAAGAATTAAATAATTTAGATCTAATAATAGAGAAAATAAATAAAAGGAACATGTGAATTAGGAGCAGTCCTGTAAAACACATAATCCCTATTAATACTGTTCCAAGGTCTTTTAGAAATTAACAATTAATTATTGTTTATACAAAAATAAATAGTTTAAGAAAGTAATACTTTTTCGGAAAAACTGTATATTATATTCAAGATTGCCGAATACAGATGTGCATTATAATAGCAAATACTCGATCATTTTTTGTATCTATAAAATTCTTAGAATACATTTACACTCATTTCAACAATTATCAAGAATCTATACAGTTGGTATAGTTACTGTAATACTTTTGATATATTTTTTTATACATTAAATTCATTTTACGATTTTGAAAAAAATTTATTTTTAAATTACACGTCATAATTATTTACTCCAGCGCGCACTGCTAGTGGGAAAAGAAAAATTAGATTTGCTCAATATGACAATATTTAGTTATCAGATCCGAATTGTCTCTATATGACTAGATATTTTTTTTAAACAGATAACAAAATAGTTAGATTAATATCTAAATAAATATAATAAGATCTAATTGAATATGATTATTTATTGAATGTGTCCAGGCTATAACAATTGGTAATTATTTATCTGCATATCTGCAAATAATTTAAGAATTATTTTTAATACCTTGTATATATTATACACATAGTATATTCCAATTTTTAGTATTACATAAAATTTTACATAATTTTTTGTATTACATAAAATTACAAACATTTTTCCTGAATAGCGCATTATAGATTTTATAGAATGGATTTAAGTAGGAAATATTAGATGTATATGTAAATAATATTACACAAATAATTTTTTTTTTAATAAAAGGCAAATTACTGTATATTTTAACATTTATAAAAACACAACTCATATAAAATATGCCTTAATTGTTTAAAACTAAGTCTTCGTGTAGGTATTTAGTTGTGTGATTTTATATAAATTTCAAAGTTTTAAAGTTTACTTTCACAGAGTTCACTGAACCGAATAGAATTTTCGGTCTTTAAATATTACCATATTAATTGATAATCAATTTAATAATAATCATCCTTGGCTGAGATGTTATTTTTTTTCGCAGCAGGATCATTCATAGCAGTTGTGAGAGGGAGGGGATAGAAAAACATATGCTTGTTAGCATTATTATTATTATTAAATTGATTATCAATTTAATAGTATGATATTACTAGTCTGGTTTATCTTATAGCTGTGTTTTAAAAATCGAAAATCTTATTCGGCGCATAGTTCAATGAACTTTGAAAAGTATACAAAATTACACACGTAAATATCAGCACGAAGATTTAGCTTTAACCAATAAGCATAAGTATTCCATATGAGTTGTGTTTCTACGATCTATATTCTCTTATTTTATATTTGTGTTGGCCTATTCATTTAACCTATTGGAAATTGTCTTAGAAACAACTTAACTTTTTCCAATTTTATTTTTACCAATAGATAATAAAAGATTAGTTTTACTAAGGTAAAATATAAAGAAGTCAAATTAATTAATCAATTATACAATTAATTAGTTAAGTTAAGATCAATAAAATTTTTAAACAAAGCTTTTTCCATTGTTCTTTCATTGTTTTCTAAAGATTTTTTTATTGCAACACTCTTTTAGTGCATGCACTATTGGATTACTTACATCCGTTGTAAAAGGTTTTTCTAATTAATTTGTCAAATAGCAATTCTTTAATTAAAAACCCTAGCGGAAAATATTTTACAAAATTGTAAGAAAATTACAAAAATTTACAAGTGTTCCAATTCTACCATTTTTATGTAGTTTTTACAGAAAAATGCTAGAATTGGAACACTTTTGTAAATTTTTGTAGTTTTTTAGAATTCTGTAGAAAATTTTTCCGCCAGGGAAGAAGAAAAGAGTTACAAAGTTATTAAGAGAATTATTTCAACTTTTTATTTTGAGTATTCTAATATAAATAAACAATTCATCGTTATTATTTATTAAATATTAAATCAAAACATTTGTTACAACGTTTTACAACGTGTTACAACGTCAAAACAAAATATTGTTCAATTTCATAAAGTGACATTATATAACTTCTGTAACTGCATAATAAAATACCTTATATAATATTATAGAATATGATTTATTTCTATATATGATTGTTATTGTTGCACGCGATTGAAATCTTCAAACCGGATACATTTTTTCTATATTTTCCCTTTAACTACGTTCCGTTGTGTTATGTAAGATATATCTATCAAACATTATTCTAAAATTCTATTCAGCTTGTACTAATTCTAAAAATGCGACTTTAATTTGTTTTTCCGTAATATTACGTTTATATGCAGGCATCGATAAAAAATATTGTCGTGCCGCTCCGTTCATGTAGAGATCCGTCCTCCGTCCGGATTCTTGCATCACTGGCCCTTCGTTATTGCTCATAATTATATCGAATAACTTGATCGTTGTTTTCAACCTCTGCCGCTCAGCTTATTTGGTTGCGCGTTCCCAGGGGCTGGGGTTTTAAGGCACTCACGTTTTGGGTAGTACAGACATTATTTTACAGATTAACTTTACGCGGTTGATTAACTTTACAACAGTCTTACGCGACAGAATCACACGACAGAATGATTATGACTGAACCCGTCTTGGCGTCGGTCTTTGCCTTTTTATTTCAGTTTTCTGGGTTAAGAAGCATCCTTGCCCCTCAACATTCCTGGCAAGGCTGCTGCGTTCGAATTCCACTTATTCAGTTTTAATTAGGCCGTTGCGCTTGTTTTCCATTGTCACGCTCGGCGTTGTGCAATCTTATTATTTTGCTATTTTTTATACTTTGCCTAATCGCGACTTACATAGATCGGTTGCAAGGTCGGATAGGAAAATTCGGCTTGTAACAGTACGTATTTCAATCGCAAGTAAGATACCTGTACTCAATATGGCCATGTACTCAATTTGGCTCATCCCCCATTTTCAAATAGTTACACAATAAATTTCATAAATAACGCTCGTAATAAATACATCGTTCAGGAAGTCGATATTTATGCTAGTTAACTGCTCAATATCTCGACCTTTCTATGACTTGTAATCACACTTTATTCAAATTGTGTTCTTCTGAATCTAAAATTTTAGAGGTAAGTTTCTGCTTTGTGTAACTACCATGTAACGATTATAAATTCACAATTAATATTATTGTAGTTCTTTATTTATGTTTTTCAGCACTGTATTTATTTTAGGATTTTATTAAGACATCTTGCTTATAATTAAATAAAGAAAGCTCTTAGTATTGTGAAACTATTATGGCCAGTGATACTACTAAAAACACAATACATCTTATTATTATACAAGAAAGTTAAGATTCTGTTTCTTTATTTGATGTTTAATTTTTGATTTGTATTTTTTGTTTTTCTCTAATCAATTGAAGCTTTTTAACAGGTAAAAATTGAGATAATGCCCCTTGTAGTAAATAAACACAGTTTCATTATTTAACGAATAGCTGTATAAGTAACTTTTTCCATAAGTAATTAAATAAATGCTTAATTAAACATGTTGATTCTGTTATTTCGTTTTTTTTTTAATACATTTTTAAAAATATTTAGAAAAAAAAAATACATAGCTGAACTACATTGGGTATATATGTAATCAACATGGCCCAAGTGCTATCTTTTCTTTAAATCTTTACTATACTTATACAAATATTAAAAATATTTTTTTTACTTTCAGAAATGTTTCCTATTTTAAATCTGACTCTCACTTTTTAATTTCGTATTTAGAATAATCCCCAGAGCTTAGAGCGGGCATATTGGGTTCAGGTACCTTAAAATTACTTTCTTTATTCCTTACACAATCATTCTTTACATAATATGTACATGAAGTTTTCTAACTCCTTCGAGTTCTTCATAAAATTGAAATTATTGCCTAAAAGAGACTTTTAGAAAACAGTGTAATATTGGTTGTCTTAAAATTTTGAACCCCCTATAAAAATACTATTAAATTAATCCAATTGATATATATTGCATATATTCTTTATATTAAGACTTTTACTTTAAAAAAGTATTATGCAAAGTTGATAAGAAAATTCAGGAAAACTTCTTTATAAAGAAATAACCATCAGATAAAATTACAAACTTTTAATATTTAGGAATATAATAATACATATTAGTCCTATAATATCTACTAATATATTTATTACATATTTCTATATAATAAATAACCATTAAATTTCTATAATATATATAAAATAAAGATAACAAATTTTTATTATTATTTCTAAATCCGATAGAGCAAACCAATTACAATGTAAAAAAATTCTCTGTTTACAAAATTACTCATGCGATTGTTGTCTAAATCGAAGAGAGTCTCTTAGCTACCAAGACACATCGTCGATGCTCCTGGCCTATTCTCTCGCTGAGCTTCTTCCCGTTGAATTCGTACTCATCAAATGGAACTTCCAAAAGCTGACTGAAGGATAGTTTCATCGCAATTCGATACGAGTAATTGGATGTCATAATAGCAGAAGCCAAAGCCGGCACTCCGTTTGCATTCGTCACTTCATTGCTGCCGTGTATCGTGATAGGTATCCTCACATTTCCGCCACGTTTTAACACATTACCGAGTTCCAACGACGAGGCGACCAGCATTTCACCTACTCCTTGCTTCCCATAAGAAGGTAATGTTGCCAAGAACATGATCTCGAGAATACAGTTGACATTGTAGTGCTGGAAGAGATTTATCCGTGAATCCATGTCTATCATTAAGTCCACTAAAGCCTTCGATGATTTGCATCGGCAATTTTCGCTGAAGTGTTCGAAGAAACTTTTCTTGGAGCTATTGCTAGCCACCTGAAAAATTAATAGTACTTGTCATAAAACATGTAGATAATTCACTTTGCAAAAAGGAAATATTATTGAAATTGTTGTTGCTTTATCGAAATGCTAATTGGCTGTCTCGCTATCTCGTTGCTAAGTGCATTATGACTTGCATCACTTTGCTTCATTTCCAGCTGTTAAACTATTAATTTTGAATTGATGAACTATAAATTTACAATTATTTGTTACAATTTATTTTTAAAAGGTAAAAAACAAAAAGTTAAATAGCGTGCGCAAAACGCGCATCTGTAGTGTCTAAAATAGTAAAAATTAGGTAAAAAAAGAGTAGAGAAGCATATAGAAAATTAAGACATAAAGATTTTCTTTTAGACACTTTTTAAAAATATAATCAAGAGACATCTCAAAGACGTCTTACATCCTGATTTTAGACACTGAGTTCTTAAAATATTACAACTTAGGAAAACATGTCAATGATTGCGAAACTTTAACACTATTACATTATTATGAAATAGATAATCTATATCTATAATAAATAATCTATTTTTAGTATTTAAAAAACGGTTTTTGAAGTATAGAATAACACGCTGAAATGACAGTTACTCACTTGGATTTTGTTGAACGCGACACCGACTACCTCATTTGTGTTAACGTCGACAGCCACCACGCTCACACCGTCTTTAGCCGCGTTCAAACAGAGCTCCTCAAGTTCTTCAGACGCTCCCGATTCAGAAGTCAATTCCACGCCTATGCATATGTTCTCATAGAGAAAGAAGCTCTTTCGTATCACATTGAGAGCACCCTCCAGGGTCTCGTCCGACAAGGACTCGAATTCTATTCGATCGTTTCCCGTTGAGCCCCAACACCGATGAGACGTCCTTTTGCGCGGGTTACTGGGAAAGAAACGCAATCGCATTGTAATTATTTCGCAGCATAAAATTCAAAAACACAAAATTTTCAAAAGTTGAAAACTCAAATAAATTAATCTCACAAATTTAAGTAGGACATTATCGTAATATAAATTGCAAATCTGTCATAAAAAACTTAATTGCTTATATTCAGAAAACGCAAGTGATCAGTGAGCGGTCAGAGATTATTGGTCCTTAAGTGTAATTTACACGAAGTGATTCTTATTCATTTTTTAACCAGCGTCTTAATTTGTTTGTGAATTTGCTGATAAAAACGCTGATTTTTTATTCGTTAACGTCTACAATTTTAAGGTCGCGGCGTCTATTAATCGCAACCATAAAGTAATTGAACATCTTCAATTTTATCGCTCTTGTCAAACGAATGGTACCAGCGTAAAAAATCACTCCGTCAAAACTGAACAATTTTCGACGCTTGTTGTTAATATTTTTTATTGCTAGCTTGTCGCTCTCCCAGAACAAATTTTTGATCAACAAAATTCGTTCTGTGCAGAACTATTTACACATTGTTGATAACCAAATGAAGTCGCTAGCATTCGTCATGGCATCACAGAATGATATAACTCGAGTCGTTATTGTCGGACGAAAAAATTTTAATTTAATACAAACTAATTGTAAATTTGTTATTTTTTATTTTGTAATTCTAATCTTAGAATTGTAATCAACTTTAAAAACTTATAATTTTAATGTTTTGTTTAATGAAAAGATGTGCTCATCAAACAATTAATATAAAAAAAATAAGAGCTTTAAAAATGTATTTCTTTCATAAAAAATATTTCCAGAAATATGCGTATTATTCCATAGAAAAACATAAATTATTATTAGATTAAAAAATGATATTTTTTCTTACGACTATTATTATTACATAAAAGATTAGATTTATCTCGAAATTTTTCTTTGTGCATGTTCAAGTTTTTTTTCTTAGGTCAGGAAGTATCATTGCTATTTGTCCATCTCGTATAGATCTATTAGAATAATCTTTTAGTTTAATGTGCATATTTATTGCTTTTTAATTTTTTTAACGACATTTTGCATATATATGGAAAACAGGAAAAAGCACATACACATATATGCATTCAAATGCAACAAATGTGGAAATACCCGTTGACCATCTCGTACATGCGCAGTATACCAAATTGTTCGCTGATTTATTCGCCACCGTCTTGACACAAACGTTTTTTAACGCTGATAGTTATTTATTTGATAAGAGCAGTAACAATTTTGTTACAGCGACCACACCGCGACTTTAAAATTGTAGACTATTAAATAGAAAACGCTGAAACGCTGGCTTTGTTAGCAACGTGTAAATTCTTTAATACTAGCGAACTTTATTTTTCAGAAATTTGCTTTAAAAGAGCAACAAGCTTTAAAAGTTGCTGTGTGTAAATAACGCTTTACTATTAAATCTTTAAATTTAGACCAATTATATTAGCAAATTACTCAACTGGGTCTTGATCCTTGAATTCATTCGCAAGAGAAACATATTCGCAAATTCTGTTTGTAGAGAAAAGTTGGAAATTTATTGGCTATGGTATGGCTTTTAACCAATAAACTTTCAACTTTTTTATTAGAGCGGGTATTTGCGCATACATTTCTCTTGCAAATAAATTCAAGAATCAAACCTCTGTTGTGCAACGGTTGTGTTTTCTGAATGTAACCAATGATTACTACCATATGGTTGGCTAAAAAATAAAAATATATATAGTTCAAAAGGTTTGTTATGAGCGTTTAATTTTGATTTCCATAAATATTCCTATTATTGTATAACAGATTGTGTAATTCGAATTACAGACTATTTATTTTTCTTATTAAGACAATTAAAAAAAACCCTTTCATAGTAAATTTAACTTTAACTTTGTAATATTTTGTTTATCAAAGCATGTCAAACCTTTTTTTAAAAATTATTCTTTCTTATTAATTGTACTTTTTTCAGGGAATTAAATGTCTCGATTATATAAAATGTACCATTACTCATTTTGTCTGTTTATCGCGCTTCATAATTGCAATGACCCTGGAAGAAAATTAAAGACTTGTTTATCAAACGAATAACAAAGTTCACGATAGATGAAATAATAACTTTTCAGTAATCACGAAGAATTCTCAAAAAAACAAAAAACATTAAATTAATCTGTTGAAACCTTAATTTTATGTAAATTTTATGAATATTATAATATAATATTGTACAAATGTTTTTAAATTGTTATTCCATAACGTAATATTTCTAAACATTATAATTACAATGTAGAAATATTATTGTTAATATTCTACCGGAATATTTTCCATAATAACGTTGTGTACAACATTATAAACCACATATTTGAAAACGTCACATGTTATAAAATCACTGTAATTACATTGTGTTAATGATATCTTACTTACTGGATTTCTTCTACGAAAGTCACAAAATTCACATATTTCGAAAAAATTTCTACACTGTTGCAGAACACTACATAAAAAGTATTCCGAAAAATAGAATAGCGATTGTAACTAGAAAACTTTTTTTAAGTGCAGTTGCAGATATCTAATATAATTGTTAAAATTTAAATTAAGATGAAATCCAACTTTTTAATTATTAATTTGATAAACTTTGTCCTAAGAACATTACCTCATATTGACAGAAAGATCTTAACACCGTGGCTGTTTGTCGTGTACTGGAGAATGTACTGATAAACTTGCTCGCGTACTATAATGATAGACTTAATGATGGATGATTCGGCGTCAGGGCTGCGCTTACAAGGGGGACCTGGTGGGGGGATGTGGTGGAATTCTGTAACTCGTTATCTCGTCGTTATGTGTTATAACGACAGTTGCGCAGCTTTTTTACCATATAAAACATCTGCGCTATTGTCGTTATAACACATAACGACGAGATAACGAGGTACAGAATTCCATCACTAGCAGTCTATCATTATAGTGTTAAGGGGATCCTGGAGTGCCTTTGAAATTGGATCTAGGTCGATAATGTAAAGTCATTTATGCACATTATTAATGAGATTTTATATGTATTTCTTGTGTAAATTTAGAAAATCTTTTCCAGAATCTGGTTCATCTTATAGCTGTGTTTTAAAGATCGAAAATTTTATTCGGCGCATGGTTCAATGAACTTTGAAAAGTATACAAAATCAGACATGTAAATATCAGCACGAAAATCTAGCTTTAACCGATATGTATAAGTATTCCATATGAGTTGTGTTTTTACGATCTATATTCTTTTATTTATATATTTGTGTTGACCTATTCATTTAGCCTTTTGCAAATTGTCTTAAAAACAATTTAACTTTTTCCAATTTGTTTTACCAATAGAAAATAAGAGATTAGTTTTACTAAGGTAAAATATAAAAGAGTCAAATTAATTAATCAATTATACAATTAATTATGTTAAGATAAGATTAATAAAATTTTTAAACAAAGATTTTTCCATTGTCCTTCTATTGTTTCTTAAAGTTTTTTTTTTTATTGCAATCCTCCTTTAGTGCATGCACTATTGGATTACTTACATTTGTTGTAAAAAGTTTTTCTAATTAATTTGTCAAATAACAATTTTTTAATTAAAGAGAAGAAAAGAGTTACAAAGTTATTAAAAGAATTATTTCAACTTTTTATTTTGAGTATTCTAATATAAATAAACAATTCATCGTTATTGTTTATCAAATATATATTAAATCAAAATACCATTTGTTACAACGTTTTACGTCACAAGAAAATATCGTTCAATTTCATAAAGTGACATTATAACTTCTGTAACTGCATAATAAAATACTTTATATAATACATTGTATAACATTATAAAACACGATTTATTTCTATCTATGGTTGTTATTGTTGCACTTGATTAAAGTCTTCAAACCGGATACATTTTTCCTACATTTTCCTTTTAACTACGTGCTTTTGTGTTATATATCTATCAAACATTATTCTAAAATTCTATTCAGCTTGTACTGATTCTAAAAACGTGACTTTAATTTGTTTTTCCGTAATATTGCGTTTATATGCACGCATTGATAAAAAATACTGTCGTGCCGTTCCGTTCACGTAGCCGTCCGTTCTCCGTCCGGGTCCTTGCATCACTGGCCTTTTGTTATTATTTATAATTATATTGAATAACTTGATTGTTGTTTTCAATCTCTGCTATTCAGCTTATTTGGTTGCGCGATCCCAGGGGCTGGGGTTTTAAGGCACTCACGTTTTGGATAGTAAAGACACTATTTTACAAATTAACTTTACGCGGTTAATTAACTTTACAGCAGTCTTACGTGACAGAATCACGCGCCAGAAGACTGAGCCCGTCTTGGCGTCTTTCCCTTTTTATTTCAGTTTTTGGATTAAAACGCATCCTTGCCTCTCAACATTCCTGGCAAGGCTGCTACGTTCAAATTCTACTTATTCAGTTTTAATTGGGCGATTGTTTTCCATTGTCACGCTTGGCGTTGCACAATTTTATTATTTTGCTTTTTATATTTCGCCGAATCGCGGCTTACATAGGTCGGTTACGAGGTCGGAAATGGAAAAATCCGACTCGTAACAGTACGCATTTCAATCGCAAATAAGGTACCTGTATCCAATACGGCCATGTATGTATAAATAAATATATACATACATGAAGTTTTCTAACTTCTTCGAGTTCTTTATTAAATTGGAATTATTGCTTAAAAGAGACTTTTAGAACACAGTATATTGGTTGTCTTAAAATTTGGATTCTCTATAAAAATACTATCAAATCTCTCGATCCAAAAATTTATATATATTGCATATATTCTTTATGTTAAAACTTTTATTTTAAAAAAATATTAAGAAAAGTTCATGAGAAATTTCAAGAAGACTTGCTTATAAAGAAATAAACATTAGATAACATTACAAACTTTTAATATATTTAAGAATATAATAATACATATTAGCCCTATAATATCTACTAATACATTTATTATATATTGCTATATAATAAATAATTATTAAATTTCTATAATGTATATAAAATAAAGATAACAAATTTTTATTATTATTTCTAAATCCGATAAAGCAAACCGATTACAATGTAAAAAAATTCTCTGTTTACAAAATTACTCATGCGATTGTTGTCTAAATCGAAGAGAGTCTCTTAGCTACCAAGACACATCGTCGATGCTCCTGGCCTATTCTCTCGCTGAGCTTCTTCCCGTTGAATTCGTACTCATCAAATGGAACTTCCAAAAGCTGACTGAAGGATAGTTTCATCGCAATTCGATACGAGTAATTGGATGTCATAATAGCAGAAGCCAAAGCCGGCACTCCGTTTGCATTCGTCACTTCATTGCTGCCGTGTATCGTGATAGGTATCCTCACATTTCCGCCACGTTTTAACACATTACCGAGTTCCAACGACGAGGCGACCAGCATTTCACCTACTCCTTGCTTCCCATAAGGAGGTAATGTTGCCAAGAACATGATCTCGAGAATACAGTTGACATTGTAGTGCTGGAAGAGATTTATCCGTGAATCCATGTCTATCATTAAGTCCACTAAAGCCTTCGATGATTTGCATCGGCAATTTTCGCTGAAGTGTTCGAAGAAACTTTTCTCGGAGCTATTGCTAGCCACCTGAAAAATTAATAGTACTTGTCATAAAACATGTAGATAATTCACTTTGCAAAAAGGAAATATTATTGAAATTGTTGTTGCTTTATCGAAATGCTAATTGGCTGTCTCGCTATCTCGTTGCTAAGTGCATTATGACTTGCATCACTTTGCTTCATTTCCAGCTGTTAAACTATTAATTTTGAATTGATAAACTATAAATTTACAATTATTTGTTACAATTTATTTTTAAAAAGATAAAAAACAAAAAGTTAAATAGCAAAGCGCGCGTCTGTAGTGTCTAAAATATTAAAAATTAGGTAGAAAAAGAGTAGAGAAGCATATAGAAAATTAAGACATTAAGGTTTTCTTTTAGAACACTTTTTAAAAATATAATCAAGAGACATCTCAAAGACATTTTTAAGACAATCTTACATGCTGATTTTAAACATTGCGCTGAGATCTTAAATATAACAACCTAGAAAAACATGTTGATGATTGCAAAACTTTAACACTATAGTAAATGATCTATTTTTAATATTTAAAAAACGGTTTTTGAAGTATAGAATAACACGCTAAAATGACAGTTACTCACTTGGATTTTGTTGAACGCGACACCGATTACCTCATTTGTGTCAACAACGACAGCTACCACGCTCACACCGTCTTTAGCCGCGTACAAACAAAGTTTCTCAAGTTCCTCAGACGCTCCCGATTCAGAAGTCAATTCCACGCCTATGCATGTGTTCTCATAGAGAAAGAAGCTCTTTCGTATCACATTGAGAGCACCCTCCAGGGTCTCGTCCGACAAGGACTCGAATTCTATCCGATCGTTCCCTATCACGCCCCAACACCGATGGGACATCCTTTTGCGCGTGTTACTGGGAGATAAGCGCAATCGCATTGTGATTATTTCGCAGAATAAAGTTCAAAAACACAAAATTTTTAAAAAAGGTATCAAATAAATTAATCTTACGAATTAATCTTACAAATTTAAGTAGGACATGTACATTATTGTAACGTAAATTGCAAATCTGTCATAGAAAAATGTAATTGATTACGTTTAGAAGACACAAGTGATCAGTGAGCGGTCCGTGATTATTGATCCTTAAGCGTAATTTACACGGAGTGATTTCTATTTAATTTTTAAGAGGCGTTCTAATTTGTTAGCGAATTTGTTGATAAAAACACTGATCTTTTATTCGCTAACGTCTACAATTTTAGAATCGCGGCATCTATTAATTGCTACTATAAAGTTGAACATCTTCAATTTTATCGCTCTTGTCAAACGAATGGTATTAGCGTAAAAAATCGCTCCGTCAAAATTGAGCAATTTTTGACGCTTGTGTTATTGTTTTTTTATTGTCAGCTTGTCGCTCTCTCAGAACAAATTTTCGATCAACAAAATTTGTTCTGTGCTGAACTATTTACACGTTGTTTATAAGGTTTATAAGCAAATGAAGTCGCTAGCATTTGTCATGACGTCACAGAATAATATAACTCGAGCCGCTATTGTCGGACGAAAAAATTTTAGTTAATACAAACCAATTGTGAATTCGTCATTTTTTATTTTGTAATTCCAATCTGAGAATTATAATCAACCTTAAAAATTTATAATTTCAATGTTTTGTTTCAGTGAAAAAATGTGCTCATCAAAAAATTAATATTTAAAAAAAGAGCTTTTTTTTTCCTCCCAAAAACTATTTCCAGGAATATGCGTATTATTGAATAGAAAAATAAAAATTATTATTACATTAAAAAATATTTTTTCTTACATGAATATTATTATTATACATCTAAAAGATTAAATTTACCTCGAATTCTTCTTCGTGCATGTTCAAGTTATTTTTTTCAGGTCAGGAAGTATCATTGCTATTTGTCCATCTCGTATAGATCTATTAGAATAATTTTTTAGTTTAATGTGCATATTTATTGCTTTTTAATTTTTTTAACGACATTTTGCATATATATGGAAAACAGGAAAAAGCACATACACATATATGCATTCAAATGCAACAAATGTGGAAATAATACCCGTTGACCATCTCGTACATGCGCAGTATACCAAATTGTTCGCTGATTTATTCGCCACCGTCTTGACACAAACGCTTTTTAACGCTGATAGTTATTTATTTGATAAGAGCAGTAACAATTTTGTTACAGCGACCACGCCGCGACTTTAAAATTGTAGACTATTAAATAGAAAACGCTGAAACGCTGGCTTTGTTAGCAACGTGTAAATTCTTTAATACTAGCGAACTTTATTTATCAGAAATTTGCTCTAGAAGAGCAACAAGCATCAAAAGTTGCTCTGTGTAAATCTGTAAATAACGCTTTACTATTTAATCTCTAAATTTAGATCAATTATATTAGCAAATTACTCAACTGGGTCTTGATTCTTGAAATCATTTGCAAGAGAAACATATTCGCAAATTCTGTTCGTAGAGAAAAGTTGGAAATTTATTGGCTATGGTATGGCTTTTAATCAATAAACTTTCAACTTTTCTATTAGAGCGGGTATTTGCGCATACATTTCTCTTGCGAATGAATTCAAGAATCAAACCTCTGTTGTGCAACGGTTGTGTTTTCTGAATGTAACCAATGATTACTACCATATGGTTGGCTAAAAAATAAAAATATATAATTCAAGAGGTTTGTTATGAGCGTTTAATTTTGATTTCCATAAATATTCCTATTATTGTATAACAGATTGTGTAATTCGAATTACAGACTATTTATTTTTCTTATTAAGACAATTAAAAAAAACACTTTTATATTAAATTTAACTTTAACTTTGTAATATTTTGTTTATCAAAGCATGTCGAACCTTTTTTTAAAAATTATTCTTTCTTATTAATTGTACTTTTTTCAGGGAATTAAATGTCTCGATTATATAAAATGTACCATTACTCATTCGGTCTGTTTATCGCGCTTCATAATTTCAATGACCCTGTTGGAACGAAATTAAAGACTTGTTTATCAAACAAATAACAAAGTTTACGATAGATATAATAATAACTTTTCAGTAATCACAAAGAATTCTCAAAAAAAGAAACATTAAATTAATCTTTTAAAACATTAATTTTATGTAAATTTTATGAACATTGTGATATAATATTTTACAAATGTTTCTAAATTGTTATTCCATAACGTAATATTTCTAAACATTATAATTACAATGTAGAAATATTATTGTTAATATTCTACCCAAATATTTTTCACAATAACGTTGTATACAACATTAAGAACTACGTATTTGAAAACATTACATGTTATAAAATATCACTGTAATTACATTGTGTTAATGATATCTTGCTTACTACATTTCTTCCACGAAAATCACAAAATCCACATATTTCGAAAAAAAATTTTACACTGTCGCAGTACACTACATAAAGAGTATTCAAAAAAATATAATAGCGATTGTAACTAGAAAACTTTTTAAAAGTGCAGTTGCAGATGTTTAATATAATTGTTAAAATTTAAATTAAGATAAACTCCGATTTTTTAATTCTCAATTTGATAAATTTTGTCCTAAGAACATTACCTCATGTTAACAGAAAGATCTTAACACAGTGGCTGTTTGTCATGTACTGGAGAATGTACTGATAAACTTGCTCGTGTACTATAATGATAGAATTAATGGATGATTCGGCATCAGGGCTGCGCTTACAAGGGGGACCTAGCAGTCTCTATCATTATAGTGTTATCGGGATCCTGCCTTTGAAATTTGATCGATAATGTGGAGTTATTTATGCATATTATTAATGAGATTTCATATGTATTTCTTGTATAGATTTAGAAACTCTTTTCCAGAATTAAAGTACACATATTAATATCAACCTATGAATTTGATTGCATCATAACAAGTACATACAAATGCTTTAAAAATAAACAACAAATCCATAATTTATATTGTACAACTCTAGCACTTTGTAGCAAAACTTTTGGCATCGGTTACAGCTTGGCATGCAGCGTGACACGAAAAACAAAGATAGTAAAAATGTGCGCTTTTCAGAAAATTAATCAAAAATTTAAAAATTTTGGTGTCCAAAACTATTTTGTCAAATCTCATTACATTTCATGCACAAGATGCACCTGCTACTAGGTGTTTACTATAAAACTTTTAGCGTATTTGATGCACATTGACAAAAGTTGTACATAATAGACATGGTTATACTTAAAAAAGATGATGTAATTCTGGCCGAGTACTGTATACTAAAAAATCCAACTCAAATTCAATAATCAAGTTTTATTTTCGAGAAAAGTCGAGTATTTATAAGAAGTAATATTTTATATATTGTATTTGCGAAGTAATCGATAGCTACTTTTGATTTTTTAAATAAGTATAATGGCTGCAAAAATTTTAAATATATTTGTAAATAATTTTTATTGTAAAGAATTAAATCTTTTACAAGTAGATTTGAATCCTAAAAATGACTTGAATTCTCAGAAATAAAATTTCTAGTAAAGAATACTCATAAAAATAAAACATAAGGAATCGAAAATATTTGTTCTAGATCCGAGTCCACTTGAAAGTGACATTTTTATTTTTCGAGGGTAACCCTTCTCGTCTAGGTTCAAATCTACTTAAAAGTACTACTTTTATTTTTTAAAGTAATCTCAGAGATTTGAAATTACGCAAGCAAATTCGAATCTACTTATAAGATATTAATCCCATCACCTATCAGTACAATTAAATAACAAGTAATGCAATCAGCTACAATCATTATAATCGAATTGACCCACACAGCAAAATATATCTGAGATATAATCAGATATTTTTGTTCTTACAATTTTAGGTCAACTTTAAAATATTTTATTATCAGATATTCATAGAGTTTCTGCAGGACATAACTTGATATCACGTTTTATCTGTAAAAGGATATCTCTGCGATTTGTATATGATTGTATATGATATAATTGGTATTGACAGTCAAATTTTTTTCATCACATTGTTTGCTTTATGATTTTTTTGAGATATATTTCGTAATCAATAAGATAATTCATGCAACATATTTTAAGATAAACTTCAAACTTCAACTATTTTGAACATAAGAATTAAAGATAAGATTAAATATAAGAATCGCAAGTATCACATCTGAGATAACATCATTATTATGACTTTTTAATATCTTGGGGATATCTCCAAAATATTCTTAATTGTTATTTGTGTAACAAGTATGGCAAATTGGCTAATTGCCCGTAAATGCGGAAAATAAACGCACAAACGGAAGCTGAACACAATATTTTTTATTACCTGTGCATCAAAATGTTGATCCTTGAATATAAATTGACAAATGAGAAAAAGACCACTTTCGGTGCACAGATAGAGAAAAATATCTTGACAGAGATGTGCAATAGATATTCTGACAATTAGATATTTTCAAGATATTTCTGTGATGTGGGAAAAGTGTGCTTAGGTTGATTCTTTATGTTTCGTATATGTAAATTTATGGATTAATCGTCAAATGATTATAAAACATTTCGTTATGTCAAACAACAGCTAACTAAAATAATTAATTTATATTACATTTCTAAGTATTGAACAATTGAGCAATATAAATTCAATGTAACTTACATTGGCCGCGTTCAGCAGACACAACTGTTGAGTGAGCGCTCAGTGATTCTTTAATATGATTGGTTAATACCTTTAGATCTAACCAATCATATTAAAGAATCGCTGAGCGCTTACTCAACAGTTATGTCTCAATAAATCTCAAAGATTAATCAAGAATTTTTTTAATCTAAAATCTTAATTATTCCAATCAAATTCATGCGTTATTAGTTTTGTAATCTCTCATAATTAAGTGTCGTTTAATTTGTATTTCTATCTATGTAATCTTTGTGTACATAACTTATAATTAAGTCAAATACTAGATTAGTAAGTTTAAAGAAGTAATAACAATTAGAAAGAGGATTTCCAACATAAAAAGTAATATGTTAAATCAATTTAGCGACTAATTGTTACAAACAAATTAATAAAAATTTACTGTAGCGGAAAACTAATTGCATTAATCTATTATATAAAAATTATTTAAAAAACATGTATAACTTTATCTTAAATCGTACTCCGTGGCAAAAAAATAAACAGTAAGTATAAATTATAATTTGTTTTTGCCCATAATTAGACCAGCAAGTTTAGCCACTGTAATACTGTACACATTGCTCGGAGAAAAATATTTTTTTAATTTCTTAAATAAAAGTGTTTTTTATAATTTACTCATTAAATGTAATATTTTAAAGAAATTATTGAGATATATTTCGTATATCCGCAATGATTTCAGTATATATCACAGATCTCCATTGCTGTGTAGGAAATATTTGTGAATATTTATCACAAATATTGTGTGATATTTAAGTATATAATTAATATAATCAAATTTATGATTTAATTTATTTTTTTGATTAATTATAAATCTTGCATTGCAGATAACCATCCAGATAGCACAGAGCGCTCAAAAAGAACTCAATTGTATGTCACCAATTATGAATTCTTTTTGAACTCTCTGCGCTATCTGGGCAAGCTTAAATAATAAGTAAAATTTTATTCTGAAGTCAAGCAACGTTGGGCACGGTTAGTAGTAGTACTTGGATGGGTAACCACTTGGAAATACCGCGTAACGTTTACCTTAATTTTTTATTTCCAGAAAGTGTAAGATATATTTATCAAATATGTATAAATATTGTCAAAATGTATTTTTTAATACGTAGATTTTATAAAAAATATATATATTCATAATATATCATCTCATAGATATCGTATGCTATCTGAAATAATCTAACGCACGGACTTTACTCTATATATAGATATAAGCACGATTCTATATTATACGATAATATTGTATAATGGGTACAATGTATATTGAAAGTGTATAGTGCATATGCATCTATATAGTGCAGTACATATTAAACATTTTCGTTTTATGAAAAGCCACACTTTTTTGCCTTTTAATTATAATTAATAATATATTATCTTTTAAATTCGCGTGGATGTTATATTATAATAATTACAATAAGAACGTTTATAACGTACGTGTATTATTCAATTAATTCATATTATTGCAGGCATTCATCAAATTATACATATGTAATCACAATAAAAATGTAAAATTTGTATGTATATATTATTCAATAAATCATTTACTTCTCCTTTTAATAAGACCTAGGCTTTAGAATAAACTTAATTATAAGGTTTATCTATATGCTGGTATTGGCAATCTCTCTTTATTTATATTAATATTATTAAAGATATAAAAATTTTGTTTTTATAACTATTGAAGGCAAATTTCCATTGAAGACGTTACGTCTATCGTCTCATAATTAAATCAATCAAAACCCAATGAAAAATAGTACATTGAATCGATATCGATTTGACGTCGAAATCATCATTTCGATGTCGATTCGATGTCGATTCGACGTCGAATTGCTGTCGAATTCATTATCGTTTCTCGGTGGGAACATTCCATTGTATTGTATTATTTAATAATGCATCCAAATATTATTTTGTTCTTATTTCACATATGGAACAACAAGGAACAATATTTCTAGTGGTTCTAAATAATACAGTCTTATTATAAAATTTCTATTTTTTTATTAGTATAATTAGTAGCCAAAATATTGTGTGTACTTGCGTGTAAAATCTTTAATCTTTAATCTGGGTTCTTCTACTCATTCTACTCTGAAATCTAACGCAAATATCATATAACATCACATTTGGCGGTATTTCATGAGAGAAAACGATAACGGCGTGTGATTCGTTTCGCGTCTGTCCAATCGAATAACGCGTCGCGCCGGAGAACCGCGAAAAATCAAGATTACGCAGTTGCGAGATGCGGACGCGCCTTGCGGTGACACGCGGCGGCGGTGCGCGTGCGCGGCTCGCGCGCGACGAGCAAAAATAAGATGGCCGACCAAGGAAACAAATAGAGCGCCGTCGTAAATAACACGAGCTGTTCGAAACACGTCCCGAACGTGGGTAACCGCCTGCGTAATCGCACGTGCGTTCGCGCGACGTACGCCCGGTCGGCGCGTCAGCAATCCGCGACGTCCGCTCGGCCGACGGTGCCGCTCTCCGCGTGTTTCCTCTGTGCGAAAAACACGCGCGCGCGCGCGTGCGTGTGTGTGCCCGCACGCACGTACGTACGCACGCACGCTTGCCGCTTTAGCGTCCAGGGTGCCGTGTTCCGTTCGTCATTCTCGCGCTCCAGAGTTTCACCTCCGCTCTCCTCTCGTCTTTGTTTACGCGACGCGCGCGTTGCGCCGCGCCGCGCCGCGCCGGGGGTTGCCGTGAACACGCGGGACCCCACCGCGAGAAAGAGAGAGAGAGAGAGAAAAGAGACTCTTGCCACAACAACGCGAAGACGCCAGCGTCCGGGAGTCGCCAGAATGCGATCGTGTGACACGCATTCGAGCAACACGATCTTCCTCGCGCTGAGCAACCGTTACCCGCGAATCGTCGCCTAGCTCCTCATGCTAGTCTCGTCTTCCGAACCGCTTGGGGCACAGCATGAAGGAGATGCTCGGAGGGTGCTGCGTGTGTTCTGATGAGAGGGGCTGGACTGAAAATCCGCTGGTGTATTGCGATGGACAAGGTTGCACCGTTGCTGTGCACCAAGGTATTCGCCTGAACAAAGAAAGATTATTTTTGATAAAATTATTAAACTTTCATCGTATTGATCATGGAGTAACAAACATTATTGTTTTGCAGCATGCTATGGCATTGTCACTGTGCCAACAGGGCCGTGGTATTGCAGGAAATGTGAATCACAGGAACGTAGCGCTCGTGTGGTATGGAAAACCTTTTTTTTTGGCTTGAGAATGTATTTCTGTTTTTGTCATGGACTAACATTCATTTTAACTTTAATCCTGATTTATAACTTACTTTTTATCTTTTTCTAGTTCTAAGAATTAGGAAAAGGCAAGGAGTAAGTTAAATCGAGATTAAAGTTAATCTAGATTGCTAGAAATATACATAAATGCTTGATATCTATTTCTTTCTTTATTACTACCTATATTTATATAAGATATTGATATATTTATTGAAGTATCTAATTCATATCATTTTGTTGAATGTTTATTATTTTGCTTAAACAGCGCTGTGAGTTATGCCCAAGTCGGGATGGAGCTCTTAAGAGAACGAACCAGGCTGGATGGGCGCACGTCGTATGTGCTCTCTATATTCCAGAAGTTCGGTTCGGTAACGTGACCACAATGGAGCCAATTATATTGGAACTTATTCCCTCGGAGAGATTTAGCAAAGTAAATGTCTCTTTGAGTATGAAATTTACCTATTAAACTCAAATATATACTTCTAATATATTGATAATTGAAATCTTATAATATATTGATTTTTAAGAAAGTCAAATTACTGCACGACTTAAAAAAATATGCTAGAAGGGTTACGCCAAGTGTGCTCCAGTTCTAGCTAAGTGTAGGTTTTGGCTTTCTCTTTCTAATGGCGTTTTTGACTGAAACTTAACTCGTTTCAGGTTTTTTTTTTCTAGAACTGGCCAATCACAGTTATTTTATTCTTTAGAAGAATGATTGTGATTAGCCTTATGATGTCATTAATTGCTTCTGAACCAATTAACCTAGGCTGGTCAAAAACACTATAACTAAAGATTTAGGCTGTTTAGAAAACGTTACTTTTCATACACCATTTTATTCTTGTTCATGAAATGTTAAATAAGAAGCCTGGTTTTTTTCGTGATTTTTGTATGGTTTATCTCTTCTTTTCCTATGGAGTAAAGGAGACCAAAAGACAAAAGATGAACTGTGCAAAAAGTACCTAAAAAAACAGATCTAAGAATAAAATAATATATAGGGCATTTGGGTAATGTTTTTGAACTTTGTTCACATTGCTTAATATCTCCAAAAACTCATTACATTTACAAGAAATCCAGGTATATATTACAGATTTTAAACAGTTTGATATATAGATATAGAATATGTAAGAATAACATGATAACATATGATAATGATACATTTAAAAAAAAAAGACAATCATTAAATATTGTAATTCGAGTATTTTGTGGAAATGGAAAGGAGAAGGTTAGAGAGACTACTTTCTCAGTATGTATTTGAGTTCATCATGTTTGCCATGTCTGATATGACATATGCTGTATTGTGCCTTGTCTCTAATAGAAATTTAATGATTTCAGACATGTTACATCTGTGAGGAACAAGGCAGAGGTAGCAGAGCAAATGTGGGAGCTTGCATGCAGTGCAACAAAACGGGCTGCAGGCAGCAATTTCATGTTACTTGTGCACAGGCTCTGGGCTTGCTCTGTGAGGAAGCTGGAAATTATCTTGACAATGTGAAATATTGTGGTTACTGCCAGCATCACTATTCGAAATTGGTAAATAATTATTAAATGTCTATTACATATGTATTAATTTACGAAAGTTTTTTAATTACTCAAATATAAAGACCAGCTGTGCTTTGAATTAATTGTGTAATAATTTATATAATAGATATAAACATGTATGTAGATATTTATGTAAACATTTATCTATTAAATAAATTATCACATAGTTTATATAAAGATGGAAGAATTGGTTCTCAATGCTGTATATGACAGCTTTTTAAATAACATGTTTATTTTTGCAGAAAAAAGGCGGTAATGTGAAAACGATACCGCCGTACAAACCGATACCCGCCGATAACGGTTCATCGGATTCGTCACCGGAGAAAGAGGCGGAAACGCCAATAAAAGCGTCAAGTGGCAAGCGAAAGAGCTCGAGCTCCAAGTCCAGCGCAAATTCTAAAAGTAAATCTAATGCTAGTCCCAGTTTAGAGATAAATGGCGTTGCGGACGATAACAAGAGCGGTAGTAGCGGTCGTAACACGCCCAAGGATAATTCCACGAGTTCCAGTAGTAAGTTTACGACCTCAAATTTTGTCGAAACTATCGTCACGCAGTCGGAGAGCGTGTTTGGACATGACGGCAGCAGCGGCGGCGCGATCACTACCATCGCCGCGACACCGACTGCTTCCGCGATAAAGACGAATGCCGGCAATTCTAATGCGGGGCACAAAAATACCGGGGGTCAAGGAAAGTCTAATTCGTCGGCCTCCAACAAAACGTCGAGCCATACGAGTAAGAAGAGGAAAACCGGGGCGCGTACGCCAACCGTGATAGGAAACGAGAATTCGAATCAGTCAGCCAGCTCAGAGGCTAGCGGCTCAGTCGTAATGACGGTTAGCTCTATGGTGCAACAGCAAATCGCTTCGGGCAACAACGTACAACCGACAATCACCGAAGCCACTAGTTTAAGCGTAACGACGGAACCGGAAAAATCGAAGAAGGTAAAGATCCTTTTTAACGTCATCGTATCGAATCAATTTCTCTAATCTTTTGATTAAAATCAACTGAACGATATTTTAATAACAAAGATAATAGTTATAATTTGCAAAAATTACCAAAGATTAATATTGAACTAATCACTTAAATAACGCAAATCAGTATATTACATTATGGATTTTTTTATCACCTAACTTACAGAGCAACATTAATTTTAATTTTAATTATATCACGATAACTATTAATGTAATATTAATATAGTTATCATGATATAATTAAATATAATAACATAACTATATTAATATAATATAATATTAATGTGAAATATTTACAATATTCAAAATATGAATATATCTGAAATTGATACAACTTGTTTAGACATGCAATTTCCGAGCGACAAGACTAATCACTTTGCTAGATAAAGATTTTTTTTCCATCACCACAGGCAAAGTGATTTTGATCTGATATGTATGTAACAGGTCAAATGAATAATGAACAAATATTCATTTAGATTTATAAAAAGTTTGTTTTTGCAGTTTAATTAAAATATACGTGTCACACTTCAAATTACCAAAAATTTGAAGATTTTGTAAATTGTTCTATTATCATGTTTCAGTATTTATGTAAAATTTGAGTGTAATTCAGTTATTATATATCAAAATGTTTGCTCTTAATTTCTACATAAAATCGTGTTTTGTAAATTTGATAAGGAAGTAGCTTTATAAAATCAAATTTTTTACATATACTAATTTTATTGAATAGTCGTTTATTTGACTCTGCTTATTTATTTAAAAGTTATATTTATCCACAGCATAGCTCATTTTCGATGCTTAAGTCATTACAAATTAAATGTTTTATTCTTTTTTTTTTGTATCTGATTCATAACTAAAAGATTTGTTTTCCATAGCTCAAGTAGTGCACACTCTCTATATTTGAAGTGAAAGAAGTATAAATTGAAATATTGTGAAAAGGAAAACGTCAGTGTGGCAATAAAAAACAATTAAAAAATTTTTTTTGTTGATAAGGAAACAAAAGACTGAACCTATAAGAAGCCTGCAGTTTTTCAATAATTTCGATAAGCTGATATCATTTTTTTCTATAAAGACAGACACATATTTATTTACCTGATAGGTAAGTTTACCAAGAAGTTGGAACAACCGACCCTAATATTTGTAATCATTTGAATACATATTTATTATTAAAAAAAAAATTTTAAGTCAAGAAGCAGTATAGTAATTAAGAAATTAGAAGTTACATTGTACATTGTATTTAACTCTCAGTTTCTAGACTATCGAAATTTTACGTTGTTCCTAGACTGGGTCTGTAATATCCGAGCGCTTGTATCTCGGAATCAAATTAACGTAAAATTAAAAAAAAATTTTTTTTATTTAACGCCAGACTCAAGAAAAAGAATATGCAATTTAGTTTTTAAATTTAATAGTTTTTTAGCTATTTTCAAAAATATGAAAATACTTTTTGAAAAAAACACCTTTTTTCAAAATTAAATATCTCCACTTCAAATCAAGATAAAAGAACTTTATTAGTGAGCAAACGAAAGGTTTTGAGTTATATTTTAAGGCTGTAAAAGTCGTTTTGTAAAAGTGGTTTATTTCAAAAAACATTTTTTTGGCAAAATGAAAATTAATAAATTTTAAGACTGCACAGTTTTTCGCGTATAAAACGCTTTATTTTTAATTTTTTTATATAAGGTATACACAAATAATAATATACGAAATATTTATGCAAAGATGAGAAATTTATTGGCGTCTCCATAATCTAAAAAAAATACATACAAAAAATACACTATTATCACATTTTTTTGCGAAATTTAGTAAAAATACTATTACTGTTATGTAAATAAATAATTATCTATAGCAATATTTACCTTTGATTTGATTTTCACTAAAAAACTGTTTTTGTGACACCGTTACTAGACTGAGTATGCGAGACCCGAACACAACCTTTTAGTGTAAACACTTCGGCAGTTACGATCCGACTGACCAAGGTCAAGCCACACATTAACAGTGAGGATTCCTAAGATTTTTCCCCCTTTTCCACCTAGCCCTCCCCCTATTTGATTTCGGAGCTATAGCTCATTGAAAAATACGGGTGTGCCATACCAGTCTAGGAACTAAAGGTTAATTATGAAATTATACTTTTCTCTCAATTATGAAATCAATCAAGAACCTTAAGCTTATCGCTAAAATTGATTCCAACCACCACTTTAGAAATTCTGGAGCCTCTTGGAATAGTAACTTTTCAAACATTTGTGATATGTATTCGAACTTAAATTGCCAAATTCCAATCTCAAATCATCACTTTTAGTTGAAATATTATAGTGTTTACATTTATGATTTACTGTAACATTCTTGTTATTATATTTATATTTACTGAAGATGACTTTATTAGAGGACAAAACGTCTGAAAATATTGTAGATTGAAAATTTGTAAACAATAACTATATAATAACATCTAAATCATGCGCTAGTTTGATAGCCGTTGATATGATATGTGATTTGTAATGATATTGTGAAGCCAAAGCATTCTTGAGGCGGTAACGCATTTTCCATCTTCAATTGCAGCTGAAAGTCGAGAGCCCGATTCAGTCGTCATCGAGCACGCCGGTAGCCGCAGAGGCGACCACTACGCCTGTAATAATGGCGGTAACGCAGCCCCAGTCCTCGGTTGTAACCCAGTCGCCGACGACCACGTCGAATAGCATCGTCGTGTCCGTGCCGTTGATCGCCACCTCCCTCGCCGGCGCCACAGTCCAGAGCGTGGTGACGAGCGCGCCGACTTTATATCAACAGGTGCAGCAAAGCAGCATAATCACCACGGCTGCTAACACCGAGCCGCGATCAAGCGCGATACCGAGTACCGAGAGGTTCGTCGCCGAGGATGTGCCGATTAAACGATCTCGGTAAGTCCTCGATCTGTATGGATACGAATTCATTGAGGACGCTCACTCGATAGATCCTCGAAGATTTTAGATCCTTTCAAATAAGTGCAGGTAAAACTTACAGGATTGGGTATAACTTAATATTTTTTTAAACTAAATAAAATTAATGGATTATAAAATTAATTTAATTATGTCAAGTTACATGATGAAGAAAATAATTGCATTAATTTAAATTAAAAACTTATTTTGAAAAGCATTGTTTATAATAAATTAGAATGTAATTTCTTAGTTGTATTACTCAAAACAAGTGGATTACATGATATAAATTTAATATTTTATTTATAAATAAGTACATATAAAATAACGAACATTGCTTTTTTAGATAGCAGTATTTTTTTTTCTTTTACATAGGTAAAGTTTAATTTAGGAAAAAAGTTAATAAAGTTTATCTATTTAAGAATAACTAGTTAACATTATCAACTAATAACTTATTTGTAATTAAGAGTTATGCTTATTAACTTTTTAACTGGTTACCTACCCAACCCTGACAAAAGTACATTCGAGAGAAAGGCAGACAAGAAATCAGGTTAAGTTAATGTGTTTGTCGTAAGTATAATTATGTTACATATTTTTGTGTAGTATCTCTGTCGCAGGGGGACGAATCGCAACAGAGAAATTACATTTGATCAAAGTATAATTAAGTTTTGATGTAAATCTGGAAAATAAGTGACGAATATACGTTTTTCGGTTTTTTCTACCGTTATTGTTGCTACAATAGACTTCATTGAGTTTGTGTAGTGAAAAAAAACTGTGAGGTGACTGTGCACAAAAAACGCGACGCGTGGTGCCTCCTCGAGTTCGCGCTCCGGGGCAGTCGACGTCGTTGAAGGGGGGGGGGGGGAAGGGGACACGCGACTCCGCGTGTGTTTAAAATGGCGGGTGCGATTAGTAAACAAACGGTGCGGGCTAAGGTTCTAACCTCTTCCTATGCCGCGGGATCACGGGCGTTCGCCCACGGGGAAAGGGACGGCTCGTCGCCCGATCGCCATGGATGAACCGGTCGTCCGGGTGCCGCGAGCTCGACGAGTCTCGACGGAAGATGGAGAGTGTTTACAACAGCGCGCGCGCGCGCATGTGTGCGTGTGTGCGCGTGTATATGTGTATTGAGCACGGCAGTTCACTCGAGGTCATTCGGCGACTCGCGCGCGCGCGCGCTGCATAATCGCATCGCGAATTGTTGAGACATGTTTGTGTGTGCGAAGTTTATCGCGATATTGCAGCATTATTGTGAGACGAGGGGATAAAACGAGGGAAGAAGGTGAAAGGAAAAAGGGGTGGAAACGTCGTCGTGCGGTTGGCCGCGTTGACTTCGCTCGCGTACTCGTGACGTCGCGGATGATCGTGGCGAACGGGAGGCGTTGTTGAGGTTATGTTTGTTTTTTCCTCGGCGAGGCGCCTCACGGGCAACGAGCGACGGAAGGGTGTAACGTGACATCGTAAATGGCACTCCGTCGTGACAGCCCGCAGCGTGCGTTGATCCCACTCCTTATCCTTATTTTACTAAACGGTTTGAGAACTGCTTCAGAATTGTGTACTTATCAATGGAATAATTTTTGCCCATGAGTTTAAGTGATAACGGTTTTTTATCGCCACGCGTTTTTTTAGCTAGTTATTGTGTGAAATTATAAATAAACGTTTTGTTTTTCTTTTATGCGAGACGTTTATCAAGTTTTATGTGATTTATCGCGATTTATTGCTAATTGCTTGATGCATTTGTGAACTTTCAGTTCCCAATCGTCGGACAAGCAGGAGAAGCCTCGCAAGCCAAAGCGCGGCTCGTCCGCCAACAACAGTCAACAGTCACTGCCACAGTCACAGACTGCAGCCTCGTCAGTAGTAACTTCTGTCTCCAGTACCACGATTGTGACAACGTCTAAGAGGGGCGCAAGGAACAATCACCAGACCCCGCCGCCTGCCGCCACGGTGGCCCCGGTGCTAGCAACTTCAATCATTCAGGGCCCGGCATCTGCTGCTCCAGTCGGCCACTTCAGTAGCATCAGCAACAGTGGCGGCGGCGGGGGTCTTGTCCCGAACATTATGGGGCCGACCATTAAGGAATCGCCACCCAGCAGCCCTGGATCGGAGAGCAT
The DNA here is from genome assembly GCF_013373865.1 of Monomorium pharaonis. Taxonomy (NCBI): domain Eukaryota; kingdom Metazoa; phylum Arthropoda; class Insecta; order Hymenoptera; family Formicidae; genus Monomorium; species Monomorium pharaonis. The sequence goes on along the minus strand of NC_050476.1, from coordinate 18,407,076 downwards.
GAGCAGCAGCAGCACGAGCAAACGGAAGAGGAAAACTGCCGCGTCTACGCCCGTCCCGTCTGCGTCGACCACACCTACCACTCTCACTAATGCCACGATAAAGGAGGAGAACAATGTGAAACTGTAAGATTCGCGAATAGAAAATATCTTGGCCAATAAACACAGACAGAAAAAAAGAATTAAATTGACAATCATATACAGATTGATTCTAAACAAATGAGAAAAATTTAGATGATTCTTTAGGGCTGTTTTTCCCTACATTGTTACACTAATGCAATAAGTTAAAGTAAGGCACAATATATTTGTCTTACTTTAATTCATTGTCCTGGGAAGAAACAAGTTTTTTCTCAAAAATTAAAGTTTTTTTTCCATATAAACGTATATTTTTATATCTGAAAAGTTATAATTCTCTAAAGTTGACAATTAGACAAAAATTAGGGAAAATTTAATTTTGTTTTGTTCCTTTTTTTAACATCAACTATAATTTTGTTTTGCTCTTTTATTTTATTCTAAAATTCAGCTTGCAAGTCAAAATCTGTGTCACTTAGCACCGTGCTGTGCGCGATTTTTTTTTTAACTTGAAAACTTGATTTTATGAAAAAACAAGAAATAAAAAGGAATCGAGCTTTCTAATACTTAAAATTAATTTTTTTCTGTGCGAGATAATGAGTGAATGTTCCTTTCTTCTTTAGATTTCAAAATGGAGTCAGTGCACCGCACATGTTAGGGAATCAGTTGAATCCCACTTCGACGATGGCGCAAAAGATGTCAGATACACTTTCGCAGGAGCTTGAGGCTCATTCTATTTTTACAGAGGCGAGTAACTCCAGTACAAACTTGATCGGACCGCAGCTGCACAGTCGAGTAATTGCATCAGTACGTAAAAACATCAAATTGTGTCATATTTAATTCGAACTAATATTGTTAATTGTATAGTATACCAAATTCCATCTTTTTATGAATTGAATTAATGTTTATTTCCATCAATGTAGTTTAATTTTGATTAACTTTGATTTGATTTAACTTACAATTAGTCCTTTAATTCTTAGATCAAAATATTTACTGAAAAAAACGGCAATATATTTTCAAGGAAGTTATTTTTATTCTTGAAAATTATCAATTTTTACGAGAGATTTTATTCATAGTCAAGAAAATGTTTGCAAAACTTCTAAATTTAAATTTTATGTTTTTCTGATAAAATTGTTTTTTACTCGTTTTTTCTTGATAAAAAATTTATTGGCAATAAATATAATATTTACGTACATTCTCTTTACGAATGTTTATAAAAAAATAGTGAAAATTAGGGATCAGAGCTATTATTAAAATTGGCATTGTGTATTTAATTGTCTTTAATTATCTCTAATTATCTTTCGAATTCTTATAAATTCCCAGTGAATTAGATTGATATATTGCAGATAGATCGTTATGTGCTACATTGTTATTATTCTCGCTTTTTTAAAATTATTTGTTAAATTTAATATTTAAAACTAAAATGACTTTTCTTTGTGATTGTATAATTAAAAAACAGATTAAAAGATATAATAAAATTAATTTATTTCTATATTATAAATTTCTTCAATCTTACCTGGAATAAATACAGAAATCCTAGAAAATACAGAACTTCTAAGGATTTTTTCTTTCAATACAAAATTTGAGTAAACTGAACTAGAAAGAAATAAAGAGTTAAATCGAGATTAAAATTAACCTATGTTAGTAAAAATAGCAAATAAGACAATTTTTTAATAATACTTTGTTTTTCTTCTAAACAGATACGATCTAGCCAAGTGGGCATGCCGCCCACTTCGTTTTCCTCGGTCTTCTCCACGAACGGCGGCGGTAGCGGCGGCGGCGGTGGCGGTGGCGGTGGCGGTGGTGGTGGCAGCGGTGCAAGTCTCAGTACAGCCAGTACCAGTGGGACTTTAGGTAGCGGAGCGATTCCGCAAACTCTGGATCAGCTCTTGGAAAGACAGTGGGAGCAAGGAAGTCAATTCCTGATGGAACAAGCCCAACACTTTGACAGTGAGTGTATGAGAGGAAAATATGTGCTTGAAGTTACATGGCTTGACGAGGAGGAGAGATCATGCTTCATTTTTTATTTTTCGTGACAATGTCGAGAAAAGTCGCATGCCATACTTTACGTTACACGTTTGTCTCGTAAAAAGAAACTTATTTTATTTGAAATTTATCAGTTCTGATTGTACTATATTGCTCTGGCCTCGAACGGAGAATAAACGCGTTCAATACTTAGAATGTGAATCAGCAACGTTATCGAAATCTGTTGCAGTTGCATCCCTGCTTTCCTGCCTACATCAATTGAGAGCTGAGAACCTTAGGCTAGAGGAACATGTAAATAATCTCCTGCAAAGGAGAGATCATTTATTGGCTGTGAATGCTAGACTCGCTATTCCGTTGACAACTCAACCTAGTTCACATCCAGGTTAGTTAGATCCAACCACTTTACGATACGATACACTTTCATGTCTCATTCGATTAGTGAGGCAAATAATGATATACATTTTCATTATTTTCAGTGAATAATATACATCCAACAGTGAATCCGTCTCATCCTAGTGTTTCACACTCGGAAGTGCCATCTGGCGCTTCGGCGTCGGTACCTAGGGTGAGCCGCGAACCACGAGTGAACAACACATACATGCCCCACACGAGTTCCAGCAGTCACCCGACGACATTGGAGAATGGTTTACCGCCGGATCCTTCCCCACCCGCAGCCGCTTCTCTCGCTCAGTATCACCGAGGATCGTTGATTGCTCCTCAACCAAGTCCTACAATAAGGTATGCATTTATTCAGAATCTCGTTAATTCTTTGTAAGATTGAATAGTAACTATCTAAAAAGATAAAAATTAATGAATTAAAAAAAAATTTAAATTTAAACTTTAATAGTCAATTTTAAAAAAGTTAATCTTTAACTGTTTAATTTTTAAAATAACATAAGAACTTTAACTTATTTATGTTTTCTTCAAGTTAAAAATTTATCTATGTAAGAGAAGAAAATTATAAAACAAGAAATACATCGCTACATTAAAAACTTTTGTTTATTCTTTCATACAAACTTTCTCAATTTACAAATAAAATATTAAATTTATTTGCCAATCTATATTATAATTGTTTTGAATAATCTCTAACTTTATAAAATTACAAATTCTAATTTATTATAATAATGCTTGGTTATAATAATAATAATAATAATAATAATAATAATAATAATAATACTTTTAAAAAATTGACTTTTATAATTTAAATTTATTTTATTGCGTTAATCTTAACTTAATTTTTAATTAATTTCATTTTTTATTTATATAACTTAACGTGACTAAATTAATTTTATAAAGTATTGACTTTTATTCAATTTTGTGAAAAGTATTGGTTTAACCTTGAGTTTTTAATTAGAATATCTAGAACACTCCAACCTTATACATTTGTTATATTTATCAGCTAAATTGTTGTTATTATACTTCATGTAAATTGTTTTACTTAATTTTGAAAAATTACATTTATTTTTAAAAGATGTACAAAATATTATCAATTTTTATTTAATTGTCAGGGAGAATAATGAAAATTAAGACATAGTATTTAAGGTGTGTAAATATTCCACGCGAATATTATAATTGATTCTCGCGATGAAATCGACAGGCACAGTCCGGCCGGAGGCGGATACCTTCAGGGCCAACCGAGCAACATAGTGTCGCCGGCGCCAGCGAACACCTCTGGTGTAGTACGGAACTCGTCTGTCACACCAGATCCATTGCGTGGAGTGCCGAGGTGAGTGAATAGTATCCTCTTCTCATTCTATCATATATCAATCGTCTATACTATACCAGAATGGTAATTAAATTTCAACATTTTTTATAGTTCAACAATTTTTTATAGTCCAAACATTTTTTATAGTCCAAAATTCAACATTTTTTATAGTCTGTGATTTATTTTGTATAATTAGTGATAAAAATCGGCATTTTTCATTTAAAAAATGGCAAAAACTGGTCTTTTCTATTGGTCTTTCTATATAAAATAAATCCAAAACAATGTGTGTGTGTGAAAGAGTGTTTCAAATTAAAAAAAAAATTTGGATCCAAATTTTATCCCAACTATAAAATCGATAATGGATTAGGAATCGATGTAGTAATTTTTTTATTACAAAATGTTAAATAATAACAATTAAAATCTTTTACTTATATAAATCTGTTTTACAATTAAACAAATTTATGTTTTTCTCATTAAACTAAAAAAATTAACGTATTAAAAATTTAGTGACATTTATATTCAACTTTTTTTATTAAAAAATGTTACAAATTAAACTTAAAAAAGGCTCTAGTATTACAATGTTTTATTATTATTAATAAAAAGCATAATTTATTATAGTTTTTCCCACCTATTGAAATTTTGAAATTTAAATATTAATATATAAAAATTAAATTAAAACATTATAAATACGTATAATTATATAGATTTATAGTTATGCGTACATAAATATATATAAATATAAATTAATATTAAATTTTGCACGTATCTAGAAGTTTTGTCAAGAATCTTGTTGAAATGCTGTCTTCGTATCTGCTTCAAATCAAGTATTTGATATTCTCTATTTTTTTTATTTTTATCTCATTGTTATGGACATCATTTTCATGCGTAATGCATTGGTTGCCAGATCGGCGTCTCAGTCGTCGAGCAGTTACATGCCATCGATGTATCAGCCCACTATGTCCAGCCTCACCAGCAATCAAGTGAGCAGTGTTCATAATCTTCATTCGCATGGACCGTCGCCGACTAGCCATGGGCCACCGGGCAAGCCTAGCTGAAGGTAGATACAAGCTCGACCTGACAGTCACAAGACTTAATTATTAAAACAAGATTTATTGCCACATACGTTATTCACAACATCAATGGATCCAATCCCACCGCAAAAGAGACCTAACTGCACTTCTTCGACGAGATGTACATTTTTCTATAACATGTTTATGGAATTTTTTTTAGAAAGAAAACCTCTTGATAAGAAATGTCACTTTAGTCCTGTCGGTTGCAGTTTACAATATACAAACATATATTTCGATTTGTATCTTTGTATTTTTTCACAAAATATCTTAAAGTTGTTACATACATACATACATACATATACATATATATCATATAAATAGTGTACAGATTTAAATATTTTGCACGTATTTGATAGAACAATTTTTTCGTGGATCTCATTGAAATGCTGTGTTCATGTATACATCAAATCACCATAGTTCTTTTTGTTATCTTTCTATTTTTAAATTTTTTTCTTGTTAAACTTTTATATTTATGAGCTATATATATATATATATATATATACACACACATTGCAATTGCAACAATATATTGAAGGCTCAAATGGGATGCGTGCGTGCGTGCGTGCGTGCGTGCGTGTGCGTGCGTGCGTGCGTGCGTGCGTGCGTGCGTGCGTGCGTGCGTGCGTGCGTGCGTGCGTGCGTGCGTGCGTGCGTGCGTGCGTGCGTGCGTGCGTGCGTGCGTGCGTGCGTGCGTGCGTGCGTGCGTGCGTGCGTGCGTGCGTGCGTGCGTGCGTGCGTGCGTGCGTGCGTGCGTGTGTGTGTGTGTGTGTGTGTAATAGCGTAAAAATGACAATTCAACACGAAGAAGCAGTTTGGAAAACTTATCTCGCATATTTCTTTAATAATAAAAACATTTTATCATAAAACAAATTATCAAATTATATTAATTTTGGTAGAATACTAATGTAAGTTAAAATTACATTATTATTGGAACGTTATAACATTATAAAAATTAGGATTTTTTTTTCTTTAATTGCAAAAATAGGCATGTTTTTTTGAGACATATTCTTTATCTCTTCTTGTAGGCATCATCATCATTGAACAGCAAATCCACAGATGTACAAATCTTAGATTGTAAGTTAATCTATCGCGTTAAATAGCAATAATACAGTAAGTGTACATTCTAACGACGATAACTGCGCGTATTTCTGGTGGTGCGACAAAAGGATACGCGAAGTTTTGCGAGAAATTAAAAGAATGAGAAGAATTAATAAAGAACACCGGAGATTGTGCGTGCGAAAGGAGAGAAAACTGATTACATTAATTTCGATGAGTTTGTTGTACATACCACACACAACGATTCCTGTTATATCCAAATATTCTGTCTTACAGTTAAGAATCGCAGTTTTAAAGCCGATATGCTTTTTACTTGTACAACTTTCCGGTTTCTTTAGCGTACCACCGTTGAAATGATGCCGCAGCCTACATGTACTATGACAATGATAATATCAAGTGCAACCTATTTCAAAGCTAATTTAATTGTATATTCTGATCTTATATACACACGTAAAAAAAGGAGAATGGGGAATACCCAAATATGTACAAGACGAGCACTGCCTTTCGCCAACAAGAGCTGTGAAGTAGGTTGGTCGCAATTCGACATTTTTTAGAATATCATGATCGTTAAACTTCATCTGCCGTCCCTTCTTCCCATTTCTCCTCTCCATTCAACTTCTCTTTTTCAAATCTGTAGATTTCATCGATACTTTGTCATTATGCATAAATTCTTGAGGATTGTGTACAGAAGATATTGTGCCATCGTTTGATCTATGAAATTACACAATATTCCCACTATCATTATGTTAACTATTGTATTATTTGATTAATAGAGCAAGGGTTTCGTGATCGATAATATTATTTATACTTCAGTAACATTTATAGGAAATAACCTTAGAATTGCACATATATGATATAATTTGTATATCAAAGTTCTATATTAGAAAAAAATCAATTTAATTGAACAATTTATTCATATAATTTCTCTTCACTTAAATTTATGAATGAATTAAATTCTCCATTAATTATTTAATTCAATTTATTTAACTTATTATAGAGCAGTGAATTGTGCATCTACACTTTGTACGAAAGATACAGGTTTTAATTTAATTAAACAGAAAATATCTGACTTTTATTTGATCGCTAGCTTTTGGAAAGTAACGATAAACCACCAAGAATATCTTGAATATCCTCTCTAATTAGATTGTTCCGAATCAAACTGTATATCTGTGAAATGCAAAAGCGTATATAACAAATGCATTCAATTGCTACACTTCTAACAATAAGCTATGGACTAGAGAAAAAGATTTAATTTAGGACCTTAGGCTATATTAAATCTAAGGACTTGAAGCAATATTAATCTTGGAATGCTACTATGAGTGAATTTTCACCAAGTGTTGATTAGTAGCTAAAATTTTTATTATTAAATTTTGGTAACTTAAAATTTAATAAGATTTTTTACATTAATTTTCTAAATGTAAGTGAATTTTTAATATTATGGAAGTAGAATTGCATTCAACTTCATGTGTTTGATTATTTTCACCTTCAATACCTAAATAGGTAAAAAAGTGAATAGTATTAAATCATTCTTCATTATGAATTTTTTGTAAAGTTGTAAAACTGATAAAGCTATATGTTATTCAATTTTACCTTTAACCTTTTCAGAGGCATACTTTTTTCTAGAAATTATGTCGGATAGATCTTGTATCTGTATGTTTTGGATTATGCTGAAACCGAATCAAAGTCAAAATTAAAAAATTTTAAGTGGTGGATCTAATATGGCGAACGTTGAACATAAAACTTTCAAAATTGGGGGATAAAAAAATATAGCTGTATTTTACACAAAATTTACAATAAAAAAGGTCTCTTTCGGTTTTCTGCTAAAATGCATAATGTTTCAGAAAAAAATTTCCTGGAATGATATTCTTGAAATCATTTTATTCAATTTTGGACATAATTCTCCCTTTTTGCATTACCCAGAACTAACGACGAGGATGTGGAGAAAAACTAGTTATAAAATGTCAGATTTCTCTCATGAAATCAAAATTTTTCATAACTATGATCCGCCATTTTGAGCTGGCATTTTAAATTATTAAATTTTGATTATAAATATAATGAATAACTCAAAAAGAATCCATTTAACTTTCTAATCTAAAGTAAAATTACTACCAAATTTCAATTTTATAACGCTAATTTATTATTTGTCATAACTTTTATCCGCTATTTTGAATTTTGCTTTTTTTCAGATTATTTTCATAATCGGCAACCCAAATAACCATAAGGTACGAAATTTTATATAACTGACTTATAAATTAAGTGGATAAATTAATTTTATATGCTAGAAATAGCATTTTGCAATATATTTTGTTAAATAAAAAATAATAACAATATATGTTCTCCAACTTCAACTTAATATGAATTAGTCATTTCTAGAATCTAATATTATGATCTGGAAATTTATTTACATTTGAGAGGTTTCTAGAACGAATTTATCGTGAAAAAAGTATTTTTCGTCATTGTTTATTTATTAACAATTGCAAAATGCATGATTGGTGCCAAACTTATTGTAGTGTATAGTTCTAACATAAACAAATATAGAACAATTTATTTCACGATTATACGATGTACCTCGGTTATATTTAAAAAATCGAAGAAAATGAGAAGTATATTTTCCACCGCTCCTGAAAGGGTTAAAATATTCAGTTATTCTAATATTTCGCAATTTATAACGTAATATAAATAAATGTAAACAATTCTTAATTATATTAGTATTAATATAAGAAAAAAATGACTAGCATTCCAAGATTAAGTGTAAGGTGAAAAAAATTCTGAATTTTATAAAACTTGGTTCACGCTGGGCTAGGGCTAACAAACGAGAATCGTAAAAGAACTCTTTATAGCGATCTTACACAATTAATAATACTATCAGTATCAACAAATACGGACAATATTATCGATCGTTATTCTTTAATAAATTAAATAAATTGAATGAAATAAATAATTAATCAGTATTCCGTATACATTAAAGATAATGTATACGCAATCAACGGCCCGTAACGTCTAAATTTGATTCAAAGCATAAATGAAGAATAAACAATTATTAGCGCTAAATTGTTCAAATATATGACATGGAATAATATATATTTTTTGTTTTTACATATCAGTTTTAAATTTAGTTACTATATAACTTCGTTCAAAATTAACTCGTTATAAATTTAGTTGCATTTTTTCCTGCTATGTCAATTTATAGAACAGGATTAACCACGAGAGTAATAAATTTTAATTGTATTGTAGATTACAATGTATTTATAGCAGTTAAAAATTTTATTTTCTCGTAATTAGATTTCATACAATTGTCTTACAGTTAAAGAATTGTGGCTGCAATGTAGTAAAAAATTTCAAACAAGGTCGAACTACGGCACAGATCTTGACAATGCAAATATTAAAAAATTTGTGAATATTTGTGCGATACATATTATATATGTATATGTATATGTATTGAAGTCGCAATACGCGCGAATAATCCTGTAAAATATGGGATGCACGATAGTATAAAATCGGAACTACATTGCTTAAGGATGATATAATATGCGTATGTGTCGGAATTGAAGTTGATTTGTTTCGCTGCGTTTTCCACGAAGGTTTTCCTTCAATTTTCCGTTCGCACTATTATTGTTTACTGATTTCTGAGAATGTGCGACGCTGTTGTGCAAATCGCAAAATCAAAAGTGCTAGACAGTAGAACATTTTTAGAAGATAAGACTTGCTAAAGAAAAAAAATGTAAGGTATTCCGCTCAAAGGCTACGGTATATATAATAAAATGTAGCTTGTTTATAAGTCAGCGATGAAATTTGCATGTGATACCGCAAACAAATCACACAAAATGGCACGCAATGTAAAACGACAGTTTTAGTAAAGGGAGGGGGAAGAAAAGAGGATCGACGAATGTTGCGATCGGCCGAATGCATAATTCATGAATAAGCGCCTCGTGTCGTTAAAATTCGGAAAAATGAAAAAAGAAGAATCGTATTCGTAGATGTTTTTAAAAATGAAGGGGGTCCACTCGTAGGATGACACGTTCCATGCTGTCGCTTTATTTTTGCACCGTGGTTACGAGCATAATACGAGATTTCTCAGCCTCGCAAAACTAGTTAAACGAATGGACTATATAAAAATATAATGATATACATATGTTCGAATTCGTCGTACAAAACTGAAATTTTCCCGAGACCACCTACCAGCAATTATGATTTGTATTGTTTGTCGAGCGGCATAGAAGAAAATCTAGGGACTGACTGATTATATTCTACCACGTTGTGTTCTTTATCGTAATCTGACGATGTGTTCTCCAAATCAGTGTATCCCGCAATTTTCTCGCATTTTTTATTATTTTTTTTTTTTTTTTTATTTATGAGACTTTATTTACAAGACACTAGATGTAATGCATTAATTACATAAAAGTATTAGCTCGCATTGACTCGAACACGTTTAGGGTGGTTGAGGGACGATAGAATATAAAGATAATAAAAGAACATTGATTATGTACTGTCAACTAAAATTTGTAAGTCCGATTAGCGATTATAGAGAGATGGGATTTTTAAGCGAAAGAGAAAGCTCTAATTAGGGATTTTAGATTTATAAATTGTATGATAAAATTAATATTGTATATTCGACGAAAGCGAAGTATGCGGAAAGGAGAGGAAGATAGACATGAAAACACCAAACCTATAGCTTATCACCACTCAGGGAGAATCAGTTTAATTACGCAAAATTCTGCCGAGTTTTCCTTGTGGGCGTCGATTATGCGCGCGAGTACATAACAGTTGTCGAATTGTTGTGCATTCTCGAGACTCACGTTGTTTTGGCTTTGTTACCGCAGTGGTGTTTTTTTTTCCACGATTGCAAAATAGTTCACTCAAAAGTATTTAATTTAAACTTGTTTCTGTCTCTGTTCTTTAAATACTTAAAGTTTTAGTTTTAAATGGTATTTAGATTTAAAATACTAAAACGGTTAAAACTGATATCTTTAACATCTTTAAACATTTTAATATTTAAATAAACACTATTTAAAACTAAACAGTTTTTAAGTGTTTAAAAAAACAGAGATAAAATATTTTTAAACATTTCTTTTATTGCGTATACATTTAATATAGAGATATTTTTTTCAATTTTTGTAATTAAGACACCTTTCCATTATTTATCTCTACGTGAATTTGAAAGTTCTGCTTGATGTGTGTTTCGTAAACATTTTTGTGGATTCGTATTTTGTATGACAAAAAAAGTGTTTTTTGTAATGAAAAGTTCTTCAAATTAAGAGCCTCTCAAGAATGCACGATAAGAAGTATTGAACTCCAAACAATATGTATTACTCGTACTGATTTGGTGACTTTCATGATTGACGACCTTGTCGAAAGTTCGCTAGGATTTCCAAAAAGAAAGAAAAAAAAAACAAAAAAGGGGAGTAAAAATGCGTGATTTTGCGACGCGACATCGCGTTTATATTACTGAAGAGTATTTTATGCATTATTATCAATATAGTCGATTGTATCGTTAGGGGATATATTATATGTACGGTACGCGAGGGAATTACAGGAAATAAAAACGGCGAGGTATGTACGAGCAGTTGTATAATATCCTAGTAGAAAAAGACGAAGGATAAGAGAGACAAAAAGAAAAGAAAAAATTTGAAATCACAGAGCAGTACGACGATATTTTTTCACAGCTGATCAGTGCCAAATTTTTTCAATCGAATCATTGAAACTTTTCAATTTCTTAGGCTCTCGAGTCGAGGCGTACATGTAGAAGACTTAGAAGAGAACCCGGCGATATCGCGAAACGAAAGAAAGGAAAAAACCAACTATTTGCACATCTATTTAATCATCGACACGGATTCGATCGTCATCTTCATCGCATCGTGTGTGTGCATGCATGTGTGTGTGTGTGTATATATGAGTCGGTGAGACTTTTCTTTCCCTTCGAAACTGCGAGCGTCGATCACTTTTTTTTAATTTTCCTGTTAATTATACTATTATAAATCTGTTCGTATTGCTTGACATCGCCACAAATTTTTACACTTAAAATGAAAAATGTACAGTCAGGAGTTTTAAAAAAAGCGAAGATTCTAAGCAAAAGGTGCAAGCAGCACGAACGGGCCTCATGTCATGTCATTTTTGCCAGATAGTGCAAATAAGAAAAGAGAAGAGAATAGAATGGGAGTCGATCGGTTGTTTCTGCATTTCTGTGTTCAATCTTCAACTGCCAGAGATACAAAACAAAGCAATTGTGTTCCTAATCCAAGAATCGGCTCCTCGCATCCGCGGGTGTTAAATTAATTAGGTAATTTTGTTTTTTTTATATGTCCAAAGTCTTCTCCGACAGCGCGCGGAGAAGATGAAAAAATTCATCATTGACAGTCACATCAGCGTGGCGATTTGTGCGCGTAAACTTTACTTTCGTAGATAAGACCTTATCTAAGAGCGATGCGTTAAATCTTATGTAATGGACACTTTTTACCAAATAAATTGTCACTTTCCGAGTACGACTATATTTTCACGATTATGTTCCCGAGATTTAGGAAGAGGCATCTTTTCGAAAAGCTTGTATTTTCTTCGCGCGACTTTTCGTCATTTTGCATCGCGCTTGATTCTGCGTAAAGCATTCATTTATCTTTAATCCTTTCTTTTATCAAACAAGTAATCTATACAAAAATATTATTTGTAAAAAATACAGATAATTTTTTATTAAGTACATATTAGTAAGTTAATTGCAATTTGACCAAAATTCTTAAATTTATATTAAACCATTATATTTAAAATGTATTCTAAATGTTTTGCATTCGTGTTCTCGTATTCAATATCGAATTCGATTATCGAAGTTACATGTTTAATCCTTTCTTGATTAAACAAAATGAGGGTTCACAATTCAATAAATTCGCCATTTTTTAAATTTTATTCTGCGATATAATTCGAACAAAAAATTACGATACAATTTTATAATGTAATTATGCATATGAGGCATGTAATAAGAGAAAACTAAACAGTCGAAACAAAATCCACTTCAGGAATTTTAAAATTCTCCTTATTTTCTCGTGTGATAATCAAATTTTGACAGTACAGTTGATATGTATATATTTACACCCATTTGCTGAAAATTATTGGAATTAGTTATTAAATGGGTACTTTCCTTACATATATAAATTTATTAATTGTGAATTAATCATACATAAAAACGTCAATGAATGTAATAATCAACTAGTGGCTTTTACGCAGAAAATATAACAAAAATATAGCTAAATAAAGTGATGCTCGAATTTCTTGGCACTAAGTATACTAAATTATCTTAAATTATATTTTAATATAGAAAAGTCGCAAATACTAGCATATTACTTTGTTTTTGGATATTTCTTAAATAAGAAATGAAATAAATTAAAACATAAATACAAACTAGAAAGCATCTTTTATTAATATAATAATATTTATAATACTGTTTCATATTTATAATGATTGTTTTCGTTTCGACATAATTCAAAACAGCTGAGAAAACGAACTCTAAGGCGACATACGTATACAATCAAAATATCAATAAATATTTTTTTATAGATTTATACACACATCTTACCTTAATCATGTTGTTTTGCAGGTTTTCCTAAGCAAGCTTTTTTCGTGTCATCAATTTGAATACATTTATACAACGCGACGATGAAAGTAAGAATTACAACCAGGTGAGGGTAAAATTATTAATTTTGACGATTTCACCATACTAATGTTACCAGATTCTCTTTCTTATCTCACGGTGCACAGCGATTTTATTTTTTTAACTATACAACAAGAAAAATATGGTTTAAAAAACTTAAAATATTTTGTAAATAAAATTTAAAAACTTTAGATTAAAAAAATACATTTATATGGGAGAGCCCCGATTGACCACGTTCCAATTGACTACAACTTTTCTAATTGGCGGTCTAACAGAAAACTTTCATTGCTGTAAATCGTGGCTGAAAAAACTTTGTATTCAACTTACAATACTTTTTACAATAAAAAATTCAATTTATAAAGGCCATTGCGCGTACATTTTCTTAATCGTAATCGTAAGAAATTGAGCAATACGATTGGTTAATTCAGTCGGTTGCGACTAATTTGAGCAATATGATTGGTCGAAATCTTATGATTACGATTAAGGAAATGTACATACGTGCAATGGTCTTAACTCGATTTATAAGATTTGAAAAGAAAATTAAGATTATCAATCATTGATAAAACTTACATAGAAAGTAATCAGGTCCTTCACCAGACATTCAATTTTTTACAGAATAAGACTCAAAAATAGACTTGTAGTCATTAAAAAGATGTTTATTGTAAAAAATGTGCAAATCATCAATGGTAATGTATTGATTTATTTAAATTATTAGGACTTTTTAGTTAGATATTTGTTAACCGAGTTGTTAACTGATTTGTCTGAATTTTAACAACTTTTCCCTCGACTTTTTCCACGACCTCTTTCTCGATTTTTTCCTCGACTTCTACCTCTTTTTATTTGTTCGTGTTCTTTTTCCTTTATCGCATGTTGTAATTTTTCTTGATGTAATGTCACCTGTGTTTCAAAAGATTTACGACCTCTAATTGACACTTTTCGTCGTTTTGGAGATATTGAAATAATGTCAAATGGGGAAATGTCACACGATATAGATGGTTGTGGTTCAACAAATATTGTAGAGCAGGAAGCTTTGTTCAATGTATCGCTGTCGACAGAAACAGTTTCATTTGATGCGCATAAGTGCGCTTGAGTTCGAGATAAAATTGAAACATTTTCAGATTGTGTTTCTTCTTTTATTTCTTTATTTTCTTCTCGAAATGTTAAATAATTTGCATTAAAAAATACATTGCGATTTGGGGGATATACTCCTGTTTCTCTAAAGCCATTGATAGCAATTTGAGCGGTTTGACACTTGATATAAGCACGGCCAAATAAATTCATAACATTGTAATGAGTAATCGGCAGCCCTGTTATACGTATCCACGTTTTAACTTGTTCTAAGTAGTATGTTTTTAATGGGTCCATAAAAGACTTATCTAACGGTTGAAGCTTGTGTGTTGTATGTGGAGGAAACGAAATTATTTTTATAAATTGTTCTCTAGAAAGATTTATTAAATCAATATTTTTGACATAACTATGACATCCATCAAACAGCAGCAAGACAGGATCATCTTTACTTGGTTTGGTTTTGGAAATAAAATGTTTCAACCATTTGGTAAATAAATTATTTTGTACCCACCCTGATGGATGTATATCACCGATTGAACTAGGAGGGGCACCTTTCATTAATATGTTTATCGTATTATTATTCTTTTCTGGAAATATAATCATAGGAGGAATGAATGTTCCAGCAGCATTCATCGAGGAAATGACTGTTATTAAAGAGTTTCTTTCTGCTAATGTTATCGCATTGATCTGACGTGTTCCTTTCCGTACGATGATTTGAGGTGTCTTGCTTGGAAGAACGGTTAAACCCAACGCATCAACGTTAAAAATACGATCTGCTGGATAATTGTATTCATTAAAAGCAGCGTCCAATAAATCAAAAAACTTGTTAACATTTGTTTCATTAAATCTTTCCTTTCCAGCAAAAGATGTTTTTGTACGTTTACAATGCAATAAGCTAGGATGTCTTTGTAAAAAATAGGTAAGCCATTTCTTGCCGGCCATCCCATTAAAAGGATGCTTAATGTCGTTTTTAATGGCTAATTGTAATGCCAAATAACGTAAATCATTTCTTGTCAGACCATAAAAAAGCTTTTCCATTGTCAAACAGTACTCAACAAGCTCCTTTTCTAATTCAACATTAAACACAGGACTTCTTCCTATTTTACACGACATAGCCTCTTTAGGAGAACAATATTTCATATTAACTAATCGTTGTAATGTAGATTTTGGTACATGCATCTTTTTCGATGCTTTGTGCACTCCCATTTCTTTATTACGAACAGCTTCTATTGCTTTTGCCATGTTTTGCGGATCCCATTTTCTGCGGGTCTGTCTTTGTGGCATTAAGTTTTCCTTTTCTTTTCCTTTTATAGAAGTCATCTATACAAAATATCTCAAGTTAACAAAAAATAAAGTAATGTAAAGCTCTAACAAATAAATCAATTAAAGAAATTTGTCAATAAAAGTTGTTTTTCGATATTTGCTCTGGTGTTTAGCTTTATTAATATTCAAAAATTAATCGAAAGGAACTCAAATGTTTCGATCTCAGTTTGAATTCTCTTTAATGTAAACTACATATCTTATAATTTGCACTGTTACTTAAAATTTGTATCAATGTTAAGCTCATATAAATTACATATCTTGAGAGAGAGTACATATGTAGGAGACATACCTGTTGTGATTATATAAAAATGTAGATTATATAAAAATGCAGGCACGTAGTCCAAGTGATGTGTCAATCTTCTTTAAAATTCTTAAACAGATTACAATTTATTGGCAAGTTTAACAGTAAAATCTATCATATGTGAAATATAATATATATTCCTACATTCCTACAACTTTTTCACTTCAACCCACTCACTATATTAATATTTTTGGCACTTTATTAACTTATACAAGAATATGTTGCGTCTAACACTATTTTCCTTGCCTTAAGTTAAGATATTAAAAAAAAATCATAAAATATCTATCAACATTACAGTTGAAAATCTTGTTGTTATTTGGTAAACATTATTTATGGAATATCTCATTTTTAATCAACTTTAAAATGCTCAAGAAATTTTGTCGTCTTGTATTTCATTTCTTAACAGTAACTAATATTTGATTGTGCGGGCATAAAGCTTGATAATTATTTAGTTTAAACCCATCACCTCAAATTTTGATATAATTATTAAATTTCTTTTATCACTTATTCTTTTTAAGAATAAGAATAGATGGAAGAAACTTTTAGAAATTTCTACTCTTAGCTTGTTATACTTATTTTCACCTTTATAATTCCATACTCCAGTTCATTAGACCATGTTTTTATCGCCTTCTCATTCTAATTGATATTTTTAAGCTTGTAATATGAGAATTAGGAATGACACAAATAGATAAGACAATGCACGAAAATAGAGGAAAAAAAATATTAGGAAAATATTAAATGGTGGTCCACCGGATCAGTAGCAAACTAGAGAAGTAGATGTTAGGATGCGTTCTTCTTCTTCTTTCTTTCTCCTGGATGATTTTCTGTCTCTCATGGGAAGGATGCATTCCGTTTCATGCATAATGCATCGTTCATTCTTGTTGTTTGTCAAACGATAAATAAGGATGAACAAATGCATTTTGTGCGCGTGAAATGGAACATACTCTTATTTTGTGTTAGATGTCTCAGACTAACATATACAATTGAAAGGTTAATTTTTATATTGGGGGCGTTTGGTAAAGCAAATCTGAGGCGTCTGGAGGCTCTGTTGACACATTCTTTGTTATTTACTGAAATTGAATAAAGATAGAGGGCCGGTTGTTCCAATTTCTTGGTAAATTTACCTACCAGATAAGCATGTGTCTATCCTCATTTCTTTTCTTAAATAAATAAAGACGAACATATATTTACTTGATAGATAAGTTTACTAAGAAGTCGGAACAACCGACCTAGAATGAGGTAAAAGAGCACTCCGACGTCTCAGATTTGCTTTGCCGAACACAGTAATTATATACCTTACCTTGATATTCTAATATTTTCTAATAGTGTGGCAAACAGCTTTATTTACGTCAGGTCTGTATAAACTCAGCTCACAACTCACCTCACAACTCGTGTCAACTCGTGTCCTCGTAATGCTAATGGTTTGTTCGCGTCGCCATGCTCCGATATGCTCCTACTCACTCCAACGCATTCTAATAGGTTGGCGTCATCGGAATCAACGTATTGGAGTGCGTTGGGGTGAATAGAAGCATGTTGGGGCATGTGACGCGAACAAACCATAAGACTCCATGTATGCGGTGAGTTCCGGCAAACGCATGCGGTGACCAATCAGAATTCAAGCGCTTGCTGTGATTTGTCGGAACTCGACCTGCGCCTGGTTGCTGATTGGTCACCGCATGCGTTTGCCGGAGCTCACCGCAGACATGGGGCTCGATTCTTGAAGTCATTCGCAAGAGAAACGTATACGCAAATACTCGCTCTAACAGAAAGTTGTAAGTTTATTGGTTAATAGCCATACAATAGCCAATAAATTTCCAACTTTTCTGTAAGATCAGAATTTGCGAATACGTTTCTCTTGCGAATGAATTCAAGAATAGAGCCCATGGAGTTTTAGCATAACTCGCGACTCTCGCCTCTTGCGAACGCACTCAAAATTAGGGGAGCGTCTCAGATGCGCACACCACCAATTAGATTACTGCTTTAGTTAAAGTTAGGATAAATTTGTACAATTTTATTGGTGGTGTCCGTTTTACATTGTGCGCATCTGGAACTCACTCCAAATTAAGCGTAGTCTACAATCAAGATTTAACCTTTAAGCCAAGAAATTAACCAATCACAGTCGATTTTTATAAAAATACTCAATTGTGATTAGTCAATTTCTTACGGTTTAAAGCTTAAGGGCTTTCGCACAGACTTTTGCATAATGCATAACGTATGTACATAAGCAAATTGATTGGTCCATAAGCAAAGTGCATGAGAAATTCAACCA
Source organism: Monomorium pharaonis (assembly GCF_013373865.1). Taxonomy (NCBI): domain Eukaryota; kingdom Metazoa; phylum Arthropoda; class Insecta; order Hymenoptera; family Formicidae; genus Monomorium; species Monomorium pharaonis. Next base: position 18,388,596 of record NC_050476.1, on the reverse strand, counting down.
ATCGAATCTCTTATGCATTTATGTTATGCAAGAGTCTGTGCGGGGGCCTTGTCTTCATTGTAACTACGCCTTAGAGGACCCAATTCTTGAACTCGTACAAAAAAATTTTACATTCGAAAGTAACACTGCATATTTACTGATTGGTATATACTTTTTACATCTCAAATTATATATCAATCGGTGAACGCGCAACATTACTTTTGTATGCAAAATTTTTTTGAAATACGAATTGCAAAAATCGCCCCAATAAAACAGAACGTGAAATCCACGTTGCTTTTACGTTTCTATATGAATTCTATGTGGATTCAACGTGGATTTTAAATACTATTTTAGTACGTAGCGTTACCGGTCGGTAAAAATGTTCACTGTTTTACTATTTTTATATTTGTTAAAATAAATTTTTTTTTAAATATATTAATTAAAAATATATAAAGAACTGTGGGATATAAAAAAAATAGTACAAAAGTTTTAGTTTTATAAATATTTTTATTTAATCAATTAACGGTAAGTACAAACAAATATTTTCGTTACAATCTTTGACTATAAATTAATAACCATATCTATTGCAAAATAGCAACAATATGAACATGAATGTCAATCACACATTATATTATTTAATACTTTTTCATTATTTTGCATAATTATAAATTAAAAAGAAATTGTTATTATTAGTTATAATTTAATATATATTTTTTATTATATTATAAAAAAATTAACAATACACACATCATTCTCTCTCGATGATTTATTGAGAAAATTGTTTATAAAATAATAACTTTGGTAAGACACTAGAGGAATTTTATGTTGAGCTCTTTTTTTCGTATACGAAATATTTCACATTCGCGATATCGAACTGATTGCTAAAGAAACAATGGAAAAAATTGCATTTTAATCTAAATGAATTACTATACATAAAACAAATCGTTTACTTGAGAACGAAAATTTCACACACATATATCTTTCTTTAAGAAAAAACACGATTCTCTTATAAAATTACTCCAAATATAAACTTGCATTAAATATTTTGAATTCCATTGCTCATTAAATTTATCGCAAAATGTACTTTATATTATAAATGCTCGTTGTTTAATACGAAACAGTGTAAAAAATTTGGAAGTAAATTAGAAAATAATACAACCATAAATCATTTAATATATGATTAAATATATTCGAGCATAATTCAATAAAGTACATTTAATCGATTTTTATAAATACACTGAGCAACACAATTAACGCAACAAAAATTTTTACCAAAATTTCACTCAACTTCAAATAATCGTAACTTTGCGAAAACTTATCATATATTGGAAAGTTCTTTTTTTTATTTTAAAACTTGAAGTTTACTTTAAAGAGCATTTGTCAAATTTTGATTCTCTCCTTTTCCCCTTTCGGCATCTCTTCAAAAGTAAGAACGTGTTTTATCTTCAAAAATTTTCATACTTTAACGCGCTCCACGGAGTGCAGTGAATTTTTCTCGTAAATTTTATAAAAATTATCGTAAAATATGAACTTTTCCCTACAAATTAAAAAAAAATTGAAGTTTGTACAATTTTTTTTGCGGAATTATTAAAATTTTAAGAAAAAATGGTCATTTTGACTTTCATTGCTTATTACTCGTGAATAAATCAACGTACAGCGCTCCGCAAAAAAACAATGGAAATCTGAAAATTTGCACTTTCAAATGTTAATTAATAAGTTGGGAAAAGCGCTTAGACAAATTTAGCACAAAATTCCGCAGAAAATTATTCAGAGATGCATAAACATATGAGAACGTTTACAAGCAGTAATTGATCAAAGAACGTTAGTGTTTATTACTGAAGAGTAATCGTATCATAAAACTTTGCTTTAGCGACGTGATTGGATCTTTCTTCACGACAGTACATTGAACTAAATAAAAACCGTAAAATATGCGATTTTTTACGTAATCTTTGAACGCGATTTGTTGTTAGAAAAAATAAATCTATGAAAAAATTAATAATAGCATTCGAAAGTGCAAACTTTCAGCTTTCCAATGCTTTTCTGCTGAGCGCTGTATATTAATCTGTTTACGAGTAACAAGCGATAAAAGTTAAAATGACCATTTTTTCTTAAAATCTTAATAACTCCGCCAAAAAAAATCGTACAAACTTCAATTTTTTTTCAATTTACAGGGAAAAGTTCATATTTTACGATAATTTTTACAAAATTTACGAGAAAAATTTACTGCACCCCGTGGAGCGCTTCAAAGTATAAAAATTTTTGAAGACAAAATACATTCTTACTTTTGAAGAGATGCCGAAAAGGGAAAAGAAAAGGATCAAAATCTTACAAATGCTCTTTAAAGTAGAAACTAGAGTGAAATTTTGCTAAAAATTTTTGTTGCGTTAATTTTGTTGCTCAGTAAATATAACGGAAAAATATCGTTAATCTTCGAGACATGCATAATACGTAAATGCTGACAATAAATTAGTAATAAGTTTTGCTTTTAATGACAAAATTACTTTTTATGATGGTTAACTTTATCCGCTGTTTCTCTGTATACGTGTAAGGATATATAAGGCGATTTTTGGCGATTGTTTGGTACATATACCAAACTATACCAGAGCCAATAAGATAAAAGTTTATTTATATCTCATTGGGTCTGGTACAGTTTGGTACGCTTTGGTACATGTACCAAACAATCACCAAAGATCGCCTATAGTTACATTTAAAAAATTACTAAATAATTACACTGTAGTACTATGGACTTACAACAAAAAGTTTGCGCCCAAGCAATCGCTTTCACTACCGAGATAGGACCCTCGGACCATTGATGATTACGTACGTTTTATGTGTTTCGAAAACACATGCCAACCACACGCACAGGTATCGACAACAATTCAAATAGCAGGCCAAAAAACTGAAGATAACGTCCAGTAACTGAAATATAAAAACAAAACAATCGTATAGCTCTGAATAAAGTAAAGCGCAAATATTTCATTACGTGAGTTAACTCAAAACAAAAAAGAAACTGTACTTACGTCGTATACACACCGCCTTTGTGTTAAAGCCAACACTTCTACCCTTTTTATCTTTTACAATTAGGCGCGTTTAGCAGACAGATGAGATCAGTAAGCGCTCAATGATTCTTTATTATGATTAATTTCTGTTTCGAGATCCAATGAGGAAATAAAAGCAAGAACCAATTGTATTAAAGGATCACTGAGCGTTTACTGATTTGTTCTGTTCGCTAAACATAATTAACATATATATACATATAATATATATAATTAACAAATATATAATAATATTAACATATATACACTTATTGACAAGAAAAACCTAATTTTTCTCAAATTTTTGAATATATATATTTTTCAATAGCGATAACTCCGCAAAAAATTATCGTATCGATCGAGAGATGAATCAAAACTCAAATTAAAACTTAAACCTTCCTCTTAAAAGCCTCATCCCAAATTTCTTATCCTAAATTGGACTTTATTTAACATCCTTTGAATATTTAAAAATTACAACAAGTAGATTACGAACTTGAAATAAATCCATCCGGACGCCTTTCATAATAATTAATGATTTATTTGTTATACTATATAGACACCACAGACGCACGCTTTACGCGCACCAGTTTTTTATATTTTACCTTTTAAAAATAAACTGCAATGATAATAATTGTAAAGATAACTATATATCTGTACAAATTATTATTTGCTAATTCCGCTATGAGAGCTTTTCACGTAAGTTAACGTAGCAAGAGAGGTATAATAATCAACGTCGCGGAAAATGGTTACAACATTTTGATAAATTCGAATATCGGATCGATTTCATAGCTTTTTCATGACTAGATAATTTTATTTATTTATATTATATATTTGATTTGTTTATTTACTATATAATTTGAAAATATCTTTTGAACATTATGAATTATTTGTAAGTGAGTCACAAAATAATCAGAATAATATGTGATCGACTCGAGTAGTCGATTGAGAAAAAGATATATTGCGAGGTCGGTTGTTCTATCTGCATAAGACGATTTCGGCTTGTGATATTATTTTTTCTGCTGAGAGGGAAACAAGAGAACCTTTCTGGACTTCCTTGTGCGCACAAATATGACAATTCCAAGACCGCACGGCCTATCTCTCTCTTCTCTCCTCTTCCACTTCTATCTCCTCCTCCTCCTCCTCTCCTTCTCTCTCTCTCTCTCTCTCTCTCTCTCTCTCTCTCTCTCTCTCTCTCTCTCTCTCTCTCTCTCTCTCTCTGCGGCCAACGATCGTGGGAAGTGTCTCACCTGCGACCTCGTCTCCGACGAATCAATATTATACGAAAGCATGCAAGCAGTCTGTGTACCATAGATAACGCCGAAGACGAGTCTCTTCGAGAGACAAAGACAGGAAGCCGTTGTCTTTTCCGGTTGTAAGGAAAATTATACGTTATATCATATAACAGAAAATTATATTAATCTGTACGAGGACAAAGATTCGATTGTGTTCTTAATGCATTTGTTTATATAAAGCTAAATAAATTTTTGTAATCTCTTTCTTCTACAATCTCTTTTTTACACATTTACTTACGAAATAATTTTATTGACATGGAAATTATTTTCAATTTCCAGTTGAAAGTAATCTGAGAAAAAAAAAGATGTGACGTAAAAAAAATTGTCAAAATACACGCAATATTATCTTAATTTTTTTATCTTTAATGTAATTAATTAAGAAGTTATAGATCGTTCTTACTTCTTTTCGCATAAAATTATATTTAAATTTATTTAAGATTTAAATAAGTCGATATATCCTTTTAATAAAAGTTAGGTTTAGTTTGTTGATAAATATTTGTATATTTTCTAAAATTTTTGCAATGATAAATTTTAACAATAATTTGTACTAAAAGAAAGTCACTAATGGCATTCCACTTTGTTTTTAAATAATAGGCTCTTGAATAAAAGCTAAAAATAAGACATTGAAAACATAAATGTAAATTAGAAAGTGTCTTTTATTAGATGGTATAGCAGTTCTATAATACTGTTTCATATTTTGTCCATAATAATTAATATTTTTGCAACATAACACAATTAAAATTAACGTCTGAAAAATTGAGCCCTAAAACTGACGTAGTACGCTACATTTCTTTTCTTTTCTTTCTTTTCTTTTCTTTTAATAACTTTTTAAGTAATTTCTATAAAATCTCAGTCAGCAAAATGTTAGCAGAATGTCAGTCGACTGATTGAATTAGAAAATATGTTAGCAGACTGAGCTCACATTCTGAGGGCACATTCCGCTAACACTTTGTTGACAGAACCTGTTGACATTCTATGCCAGCAAAAATCGAGCAAACCCTGCTGACAGGATCTGACGTCATTGGTTCACGATACAACCTGATGCAGATTAGTAGCATAAATCGAGTAAATTTGGTTATTTTTATTCAAAAACCTTTAAAATCGGCAGTTCCTAGAACCATATTTTACTTTTATGTAAAACATTTTTTGTCGATTATACAAATTACATTAGATTATATATGTTTTTAGTATACATTTTATTTTAAAAAAAATCATGAATGTATGGGTTTTCATTTATTTAATTATCTAAGTAAATTATATTTTTATCAGTATTAATATAATACAATGTTTAGTTTCCGAGAAATAAGGGACCTCTTTAGGAAGTCCATGCCGTTGGCGATCTTTCTTTATGTATAATATATTCGTACGCGCGTCCCCCTTGCATCGGTAGAAGGTTTATTGTTACGGCATTAGGTGCGTTGCAGCACTGGCCTGTATAAAATGCGAATAGGATTTTATTGAGGAGGTTATACACCATGAGTTTTCACGCCGGACTTAACGACAGATTTGAGATTTTTATCGCAGCTGAATTTGCGCTCGGCGCGATTTTATCAATCGCGAGGGGAATTACGAATTTTTCATCCTCTTATCCGAGATATCGAGAATCGGGAGATTAAGTCAGCTTCTCTTAATTATTATAACTATCAAAGCAAGATTTTTATATTTATGATAGTCATTCATACATTATTATTAAAAGTTAATATATTTTTACGATAAGAATAAAGTAATAAAAATAAATGTTAATATATTTTTACGATAAGAATAAAGTAATAAAAATAAAGAAGGAATAATTGGCATTGAAAATGATTACAATACATAATAATTATTTTTGGTGATTGTTAATTATATTTATTATTAATTGCAACCATTTTTTGTTTGTAACACATTAGTACAGCATTTAATTACAAAAATGAAATATAATTAATTTAATTAAAATTCAATTAGTCACAAATATCAAAATACATTTTTCTCACTGTCAGTACTTTTGCATTTTCTATGTGTGTTCTGCAGAAATTTTTTTTCAAAACTGGTCTACCTTTCCTTCCTCAGGAAAACATTGATTTATGTTCTCCTTTTTTTAATATCACTATCTTGTCGCTTCTCTTTTTTCCTCTTCAAAAACGTGTCACTCGTCACGATTGTGGTACTGGATGGAGATTATATTTATGATCGGACTTAAATCCCCGAAGAGAGATAATTGGAATATAATAAAGCTCGCACAGGAGGGCGGACCAAAAGCGATGCTAGCAAGACTTCGGGGAGGGATGATGGGCAACCACTTTCGGAGGATGCAGCTGCCTAGGTATTTGGGTGTTCCAGTTTCATCTCTGGGGGGCGAGGCGAGCCGCAGGGTGGATGAATGCTCTCTTTGACTCAACTCTGCATCACTTAAGTCTCTCTCTCTCTCTCTTCTCTCTCTCTCTCTCTTCTCTCTCTCTCTCTCTCTCTCTCTCTCTCTCTCTCTCTCTCTCTCTCTCTCTCCTCTCTCTCTCTCTCTCTCTCTCTCTCTCGTCTGTTTCAAACGAGAAAAGAAAAAAAAAGTGCGTGGAAACAAGTTCTATACTTTGTATAAACTTCGAATGTGCATCTAAATGTGATAAAATGCATGAATATTTACAAATAATTACAATGCAAATCAAGTTTTAAAATTTATATTTAATATTTAAATTATTCCACGCTTCTCTTAGCTCTGTTAAAAATAATTAAAAGTTGCTTGTGTTGAATATTAAATTTTCTAAATACTTTTTTATTATATTATCCTATAATATTCATAAATTTAATACATTATGTTTTTAAAAGAGATTAGATAGGTAAATAGTCTTTTTTTAATTATTGTTACATATTTTTAATTGCAATCTGTCTGTTACAATGTTATTATTTTATAATTTTATTTAACTTCTTGTAAAAAAATTTAAAGTTACTTTTTAAAGAATTTAAAATTACTTTTAGCACACAGTATGTAAATTAATTTTTTTTTAATTACATATATATGAAAGTAAAATTATTTTAACTGTACAACCTTTAAAAATTCTAGAAAAGAATAATATATGTATGACAGGAGGGGGGCGAAAGGGGGAACTGTTATATCTCCATTCAGGCTCTATTACATCTCCACGTTACGTTGTAACGCGCGGACATCGGGTACCATTATTGCGACACGTGAATCGAGAATTAATACTTTATTTGTGCGTCACTCCAGCTGCGAGGATCAACACAAGTGCACCCCTCGTAAGGGGTACAAGAGAGGTACCCTTAATGCGTGGCTCCTCTGAAAGGGGGACTTTGGATTCTATGGTTTGCTAATTTTCACGGGATCATCATACCGTGACGTTAGAGAAGATTAGGCTCAATGCGGAGTACTGAACTTTCGCGCCTCTCAATGACCGCTTTTTCCGGACGGTTGTAACCAATATTTCGGTTACCACATAACCCTTACCTTTACAGATCTCTTTACGTTCTAAAAAATAATGATTGTTAAAAAACAATAGAAAAAAAACCGTTATTGAGATATGTCTACAAAATAACATTAAGAAATTTATTTCTGATATGGAAAATAATATATTTTCTTTACAATTTTAAGAATAATTGCAAATTTGGATTAAGATTGGTTTAGATTAATAATGTATGGTATTGTTTTTCACAACTGTAATTATTTATAGAAGCAAATCGCGAATGCTGACATAGATTTTCTAAAACGGCACTTTTTTATTTTTCAAGAACTAAACATAACATTGTACTAATACTAACAAAAACACAATCTTAGATAATTAAAAAAAAAAGAAAACTTATAATTTATTTATGGATTTTTTCTATATTAATTAAATAATAATTTTAATAATGGTAATTAAAGGTAATAACACCCAAAATAACTTGTTTATTGATTATTATCTTTTTATTGTCTTCTTTAAAACTACTACAAAATTACATATTTTTATTATCCTGTTATTATCCTGTTACTTGATTTGAATATATTGGGCTGAAGATAAAAAAAATTATTTACTACGATCGAGCGTGCGTGCGATAAGGGCAGGTGTATCGACACACCTGCGTCAACCTAGATAAGCTCACTTGAATGCTGGGTAAACCGATTCTTTTTTGACAGCACATTTGATAAGAAGTGCTTCGATACACGTTATCATTCTCTCTTTAATATCTAGTTATTTTGTATCGCCATTTATAATCGCCGTTAGAGAAAAGTCACAAATACTGACGTACGTATCACTTTGTTTTTGAATATTGTTTCTCAAACCAAAGCTAAAAGTCAAATTTTAAAAACAATTGTGATTCATGACGTTTCACTCTTTAGAAGAGTTGGACAATGGACTATAGTTAATTATAAAGATTTAAACACTAAAAAGAAATTCTTGAGAAAAAATTGAGAAAGATAAAACTCGAGTTCGGCTGTTTCTCTTTTCTTGAAAATGGTCCTATGGTCTACTTAGGAACATTAAAGCAACTATGTAATAATAATAAACAACATGTGATCTATATTGCATATAAATGCAATATAGAATAGAGAAAGAGATGTTCATCCAAAGGGTCTTTTTTTTTCAGATTTTTTTACAAGCACACAAAGTCTCTTTTCAAATGGCGAAAATGGTGAACATTAAGCGCCCATCACCGCGCGTTTATCGCGAGTATGAAATGCATCTTATCGGACGATGAAAGTTTGGAATCGATCGGGGTTACTCGCGATTCGCCTCCTTTCTTCCCCGTCTCCCGGTGCCACGAAATCGTCCCTAATTGTCCACAAATCGACGGCCACCCTCGATTTCCCGAACCGTTAAGTACAACCACCCGAGGGCGAGGGGGCTGCGCCGTTCCGCTTGCTAGCCCCCCTTCGACGTCGAGAGGGTTCGGGTTCACCGGGCACGCATCCCCGATAGAATATGGATTCAATTACACCTCATTGTGCCGCGGTGTCTATAAACAACGCTGTTTTCACAGCTGATAGTGGCCCACCGCGGTCTGCGGGTCGTGCACTCTTAGCAATGCATTTTTATTTAGATATTTGCCTGGCCGACGAATTTCGGCGAAGGTTTTAACCTTTTATTTTGTCTTTTCAACTTTATTTGAGAAAAAATTGCATTCTCACGTAGAACCTAAAGAATCTAATAGGCATTGTTGAGAGGAACAGTCCTTTAAGAATTTTTTAAGCGCACCACTTGGAGGTTGACGATCGAATTTTACACACCATATGAAAGGGTCCGATTTTTTAAATAAAATTTGAAATTTTATTTTTTATTTACGAGTATGTGTATCTGAGCAGACTGCTAAAATGGCAAACCTGCTATTGACTTCAGTAAAATTGGCGCGTCAGCTATTCGTTATATTCAGATCAGTAAGTGCAAATTTCCACGATGAATTTCAGAGCCACATGATGTGCAAAATTCAACCTCCACGTGGTGCACATTGGGTGGTCACTCTGATGACGGCTGTATGATTAAACACGAATAAAATCAATGTGCAATATCATATTGATACTCAAAATATTAATATTCAAAAAATACCGTATTTATTCGCTAAAATACCTTAAAATGCAGTGAAAATTTCAAACTCGTGTGCAATCAATGAAAAACATTGTATCGACATGTTTTCTTTTTAATTGCTTAGAAAAAAATAAACTTTAAGAACCCGGATTAATCTTAGCAAGATTTTAACGAAAAACTTGTGAAAAATGATAACAAACTTTTACTTTTTTAATTAAAAAAAACATGTTTGGTTTTCATGCGATACAAAAGGTTCACACTAAACAAATCAAACTTTCGCCTAGGGATTCTCAAACTAGAATCTTTGCCTTTTAATTTAAAAAAAGTACATGTAATTTGGCTGATTTTTCGCAAAGTTGCATCACTTTGAAGATTGCCTAAAAATTCGGTCAAAATTTTTGTCTCGTTTTTTTTGCGCCAGTATATAAGACGTTTTCTAAAATAGTTCTTTACGATATTTATAATCTTATAGACTTAAATCAGATTTAGAATTCCTTCAAAATTTTTTTAGATGTTACTTAAATAGATCATCACTTTTATTCCCCTAAAATCAACACAAAAGAATTTATGGACATTATGTTATTATCAAAATACTGTTGCAGAGTTTTCGGATTGTGTGCGTGTCGAGAAAATTATAGAGAAGTTAAAATAAAAAGAAAAAAACTAGAAGCGAATAGAAATGCAAGTAAAGTACAAAGAAAGAATATGTTTTTAACTGTAAAAAGCACCTAAATTTTTACTCCAATTTCTATTAAAACATTATATCAACATTTCTATTAAAATATTATATCAACAACGCAATAAAATCACACAAAACGATAACATAAAAATTAAAAACTTTAGAATTTTACTTTTTATTTTAAATATTGTGTTTGGATTATTATATTATAACAGAAAATTTAGAGAAGAAGAGAGAGAGAGAGAGAGAGAGAGAAATTAATAGTATGCTTTAAGAAATATGGAAAATTAATATACTGTAAAAAAAATTGACAAACGCTCTATTGTCATCAAACATCCTGCTCTCAAATATAAGCTCTTAAAGTTTTGTCTGATAACGGTCGTTGAGACAAAAGTTCTTTCATCCCCTTAACGTCAAAAAGACTTGAAGTTATAAAAATGTAATAATATATACAATAATTTTTTTTTTAAATATTCATACAGCGCAGATATTTAAATGTAAGATAATTTATTTTTTAGTCAATTAAATATTTAGAGCGTGATGAATTAATAAAAAATCGAATGCATGCTGTTTTTCTTAAGGGGATGTTAAAGAATGCGTATAACAAATTTGTTAGGCGAAGGTGTCGCAGACACCTTTTCAAAGTCACAATCATTTCCTTAAGTAGAAAATCACTTAATAAAATCCACAACGATAATAATATCCGTTATTCACTCGACTGAGGGAGACATATCGCTATCGCCGTAGCTCAGACGGTGTTTCACCCCTGTGCGAACGCGCATAACGCAACCTACGGGATTGAAGTTCCTTATCTTCCGCGTTGCTCGCGGCCTCGCAAAGTTGCTAATAACGATAATGACGTGCGATAATAGATCCGCGCAAACCGGAAAGAGAAAGAAAGAGAGAGAGAGAGAAAGAAAGAAAGAAGGAAGGAGGGAGAGAGGGAAGCGGGAATCGCGTACGACGAGGAGGAAGAACCGGAGGATCGTGAGAAGACTCGCAGCCGTCGACGCCATTATCCCCTCGCAGGGCGCCGCGACGCCGCAATATCGACGTACCGCCCACCGCGTCTTTCCCCGCATTTCCTGCTCTCTCTCTCTCTCTCTCTCTCTCTCTCTCTCTCACACCCTCTTCTTGCCGTCTCCCGTTCTCTTTCCCTTCCTTCTCTTTCTCCCATGCCCGAATCCATTGCTGCTAGAACAAGAAGTATCTTTTAGGGCGCTAACCCTTCGATGCTTTCGGCCATCTTGCCGCTGCTCTGTTTCGGCCTAATGTTGTCAAAAGCACCTTATGAAAATGCGAACGAGATTTGATGACTTAAAGCTTTGCGTGGTGGTTGCTTTGTTGCAAATGATAGCAAAGTTTTAAATTCCTTAATATTGTAAACATTAAATACAACAATAAATTCTTATGTTGACATCAAATGTTTGACAGTTACTGCCTTTCAGTAAAGACATACAATGTTTCTCTTGCATTACGTGCTCTGTTAATTTTATTGTTAAAAAATTTTTACTTTACTCAGTGCGATAACAATTTGTTCCTTTGTCCTCCTGTGACAACACTTTAAATCATGATCCGCTGACACGAATCACAAATTTAGAGTAGATTGATTGTTACTTGAGAAGGACTTAAAGCGAGGGCCGAAACTTACTTGGAGTTTTTAAAAAAATTTGCCAGTTGCGTCGACATAATCTCGCATCAATTTTTGCAAATCATTACTGGCTAAATCAAACCTTTCAAGGATTTTGCTTTTGTTAATAAAATCTTATTCTCTATCTTGGTTTAATCAAATCTTTCTTTTAATAATTATTTTAATTTGATAAATACGTTATTTAAACTAAAATTTAAACATAAAATAGTAAAAGTATTTTATAGATGGAGTGGAATTTAATCAATAGTCGCAAAATTTTATTTATCCACGTATGTATCGGATTTCAGTCTTCGGAGAAAAAGATGTGAGTTTCATCCGCCATTTGTGAAGGCCTGCAAGGTGAATGATAGTCGTAATGAAGTTCTCGGAACTACGTTTATTTGGCTTTGTTATTCACAGTGGCAATAATGACGCTCGCTATGCATCATTTGTCTTACGTTAAATTATTTATAAACGGTGCTTATTCTATTTTATAACTCACCTATTTCAATAATTTCTATTTACAATGTATGTTCCGTGCGCAAAACATACATCCGGTAAAAATGTTTCATACGTACATACGCAGATCCGCGTCACGTAAAACAACGAGAGAAAACTGAATCGACCATTGCAAAACAAACCGATCTCCCCAAAAACAAATTTAAAAATATTTATTTTCTTAAAAAAGCAAATATTTTACAGTCTCTCAAAATTCTACCGAAGGTACTCAGACTACAGTTGCAATTCTGTTTAAAAAAAAAAAAGATAATAAACAAAAACTCACTTTTTAAATTTTTTAAACACATACTTTGCAATGGTTATTTTAACGTTCTTTCAACCAAGTCACAAAAGAAATAAACATTAATTAATCTTCCTGGTAATAAAAAAAAAAAACAATTAAAAAATATTCTTTAAACAAATTTTTTCATAACCTGTCAAAATTCTTTCAAAGTACTCAAAAGTAGATCATAATATGCAATGCTGATTAGAAAAATAATAAATACTAAAGACAAATGTTTCAATTTTTTTTAAACTCGCATATTATTTTTTAAATAAAAAATTGCCATAACTCAAATTTTTGTAAGATGTATCTTGCAATGGCTACTTCGATTTAATACTTTAACGCCTTTCCGACGAAGTCATGAGAAATGTATAAATATAATCGGTGACCATTTCCTCCCCCCCCCCTCCCGTCGCCCAAAAAATCGGAGACAGAATCGATGATCGTAAGGTACAAATCGCATAACCAGTGACTAGAAACGCTTTCCCTTATACACTAAATAACATTCTAGGTGAGAAATGTTTTCGCGACTGTCCGATCCTCTCCTTCCTCGTACAAATTTACCGTCTACTCGAACGTTGTCCCGGTTTTCGACATTCGCGGATCTTCCGGCGTCCAGACTTTCGCGTACATCATGCCGTTCGGCGAGATATCCGATTTTCTCGACCACGACAACGAGTGCGAGATGAACGGATTCCCACCGCTGCCTGAAAGTCGCAATGGAAATGGAAATTAGCCAAAGTATGCAATGATGGCAGACGAAGTGAAAGCGGCATAAAGGGATTTTTGTCTTAATATGTTCCGTGCCGCTCGATTTTTTCGTGAACTTCGAGCTGCGTGTATCACTGCTGATTTGAATACTTTTTCGACAAATTAAACATTTTATTTTAAAGATCAGAATCAGATTTAGCTAAAAAATAAAAAAGAAACGTATCTTCACTTGCTCCAAAATTAACTTATTTTGTCCATCTTCCTTTAAATAAATGTTTGTATATAACATAGTTTTGTATATAACCCAAAATTGATACTACACCACGTGTACCATCGATGGTACACAATGAGAGATAATTGTTTGATATAAGATTATTTTAAAAACACCATTTTGAAAACTTTAATAAAATTAAAGAAAAATTTGTTATATTCAGCTCAGATATCTTATATTAATTATGCATAAATTAATGAATTTTTTAACGGATGATTTATAAAATATTTTAAATAATCATGAAATCTAATGAGTTGAATGGAAAATTCAGCGTATATCATCGGTGGTACTTAATGTATCATAACCTATGAAAAATATATAAAATTACTGATAATATGTAAAATAATATATAAAAAAATATATACATACATATATAAATATACACATATATATATATATATATGTATATATATATATATATATATATATAAAATAATTTTAAACTGCCAAAATATTGACATTGCTTCTCATACTAATGTAAATGCTCCGATTAAGAGGGAGCGCAATCTTTCGTAATTTAAATAATCCAAATTATTGCAATTAATTGCGAGAGTAGAGTATGTAAATAACTAACTAGTGGTTACGCGCGCGATTCCCGAAATTTTTTATAATCTCTCAATTATCCGCGTGATAATAAATTCACCTCGAAGCGCCCCGTATCTAACGGGGACACCTGTCCCGGAATAAAGGGTAGATGGGTAATTATGATAAATCGACCTATGATTCCGCGTGGGGCGCAAGCGGGTCGGCCCGACGCGCGACGCTAATACGTTGTGCACATAATATCGAAATAGCGTGGAGTGTGCAGCAGTATCAAACGTTCTGCATTATCAAATACTGAATCACGCGTGCAATATAGTGAAAATCGAATCACGGACAAAATTTCAGTGAGGAGACAAATAAATATTTTGTACACGTCACGTTTGTGAAATTTTAGCCGCCAGCTATTAAACTTTAAGCATAAATAACAACTGCTATAACTATAACTATAATTAATAAAATATTGGCAGTTCTCGATGTTAAAACTTTCTTTCGATTAGTTACGCAATTTTCAAAAGATTATAACTCATAAAAGTTAACAAACAAAGTGTTATCCTTAATTTTTATTTATAAACTTTAATTTAAAATAATTTTAATTCTGATCTATCAAATTGTGTGTTTAGTGCTAAGAAAACAGATGAGATGAAATATGAGAAAAATAAATTTATGCAATTTTTCCTGTTATAATCAATGTTAATAATCAAAGATTTAATAAACAAAATTGTTCGACATAAAGTATTAAATAATTTCAAATAAAAACTTTCTTTTTTTAGTATCCGGTTTAAATGCATTAAAAAATGGTTTTGCTCATCTAAAAATTTAATTGTAAAATACAGATCTAAAAGTAATTTTGTTAGGCTATCAAAATAATTATGTAGACTTTCAAGCTGATTGTTAGAATGTTAAAACTGTTCAAGGATTGTTTATCATGCTTGTCCAACAAAAATATTTTCCATACAATTAAAATTAAAAGAAGGCTAATAGTAGAATCTTAGTGCTCAACAATATTTCTTTGTTTTCCACATATATTTTTTTACCTTTTTAAAAACCGTGCATTATTTTCAACCGTAAAACGCAATTTTAAATTAAACAAAATAATATCACAATATAAATTAATGATCAATTTAATAATATTGATACTAACAAACATCTATTATGCCAAAAAGTTTCCTATCTCTTCTAAAAATATTGTTAACAATGTGTTACATAATATTACAGAAGATATTATTTTAGAATTTAAAAACCTGAGCCTTTCTATTATTTTATTAAAAAATTACTTTTCAGATCTGTGCATTTAACAAAATGTTTAAATATTTTAACAAAACGGTTCTTTCCGTGTGTTAAAATTAAATTAAATTAAATTGATTGTCATGTTAATCGAGAACTGCCCATAGAGGTATACAATTAAAATTGGCCTCACCACGGACTATGATCTTCTTGGATTCGTCCCGGCTGGAACACCTCGAGAGACCGCTATTTCCCGTCAAGGGGTCGTTACCCTTATCTGCCCTGACGAGCTCGTTGAGGAAGTTTATGTAACCGATCGCCAGCTTGAGCGTGTCGACCTTCGACAGCCTCTTCTCGTACGGCAAGGTCGGTATGTGGGCCCTCAGGCCCTCGAAGGCGTCGTTTATGTTCTGCATACGCCTTCGCTCCCTCATGTTCGCCGCTTGCCGCTGCTGTACTTGCACCTGCCTCGGACATTTTCCCGATGGCCCGCCGCGTCGATTACTCCGACTTCGTCTAAGGGTAAAAATGACGAACCGAATGCTGTACAAATTTATAAAGTGACAAAAATATTTTTATTATTCAATAATAAAGTATTCGAACGTCATTTGATATCCGAAAAGCTTTAAATAATTCAGTAGATATGAGTTAAAATTATTACTTTAGAAAATTAGTATTGTAAAATATATTTTTGTTTAAATTAATTTTAACTAAAATTTATAATCTAATAATTTAAAGATTCTATTCCTAATTTCGGCGAGAAAAGAAATAAATTAAAGACAGAAAAGAAATTCTAAGAAAAGCATTTCCGGCAATTGCAGATTAAACTAATTTATAAATTGATCAAAAGATTTTAATTTTATTTATAGTTTAATACTAAAATATTCTAATATTATTTAGTTTATTCAAGAAGCTTTAATTCGGTATATGACTTAAAATTATTGCTCCAAAAAATTAGAACTTTGAAATACATTTTATCAAATTAATTTTAATTTATAAAAGTTCAACAATTTAATAATTGCGAAAAAATTTTTAAATCTATTAAGAAAAGAAAAAATCCACGAATCTAAGAAAAAAAGCACTTCCAGAAAAAACAAATTAAATAAATTTACAAAATAATTAAAATATATTCTAATATTATCCAGTATTTCCAAGAACGGGGGATACTTACAATAAACAAAAGAAAACAGAAAGTTTTACACAAAAAATACAAAAATTGTTTTATATACATATAAATTTAAATTTATATTTAAAGTGATTTAAAGTGTTTTGTTTAAATCTTTCTGTTTTCTCTTTTTAAAAGTGTTTTTGGATGATATAAAATTATATTTTAATATTAAACTATAAAGCACATCAAAAATTTTAATTATTTTGTCATTCGTCTAATTTGCTTTTTACGAAAATATTTCTTCCTTGAATTAACGATTTTCTTTTCTATTTGTGTGGAACTAGAATTACCTTAGAAAATTAATATCGCAGGATTAGCTATATTTACGCGTAAAATATAAAAATAATTTACGTTACGTGTATACAATATAAATTATGCAAATTATAGTTTATGCATCTTCTATGTATCACAAAAGTTTTAAAAAGTTGTTTTAAAAAGTTGTAAAAATTATATTTTGTTTTTTTAATTTTTAATATTATGAATCTTTATTTTATTAATACTAAAGTTAAGCATTAATAATCTTATAACTTAACTATTTTTTTGTATTATGTTATCCAACTTATAACAATTTACATTCATATATTGTATTGTCTACATAAAAAGGATTCATAAACATAACATAATCAATACGTAAATCCATGCAGACATAACCTGGAAACGTATGGCATAACTCTGTCTCCAAATACATCTTGTCGAATTAATTTTACCTCTAAAAGACAAAACTGAATTTGCCTACTCCCAGAGACAAAAGCAGGGTGAAACTTTATCTAAAATTTCTTGGGTGTCTGAATCCTTTCTGCCAGCAATAAATTAATAAGTGCATTTTCTCCGTTTTTTTTTTTTTTTTTTAATAAAGCAAACGATGATGCATATAAACACCGTGTTTTTTGTCAGAAAAATATTGAAAAATCCATTCAAAGCAAAAGAAACACGAAAAAATATGCGAGCGTAGGTAGTTTAAATTTTATCTGGGATGATGATGCACCCCGCATTTGTCTTTTAAGCTTATTGAGTCAAATTAAAAAATTCAAATCCTGGGACAAAGATTAATTAATTATTATGAGAGAGTGAAAGGAGAGGAGAAAAGGAAAGGAAAGGCAGAAATCGAAGCAAAGGAAACACCCTTCCTACTCACTCTCTCGCGTGATTCTCCTGATCGCTGCTGTAGATGCTCTCGTTGTCGCTGCTGTTCTCGTCATAAAGGTAGTGCTCGCTGCCGCTGGTGCTGCCGGTGCTGCCGGACGGATGATGGGACGACGGGATCTGCGACGGGATCACCGCCGGGAGCGTCGCCGTGGTCGGTACCCCGCAATGCGGCGGCAACGCCGGGATCGCCGGGTTCCCCAGGAAGCTGTGCGCCTCGTAGATGTACTGCCGGTTCATCATGTCCCGCTCGAGATTGTCCATCGAATACATGGTGACGGCCACCGTCGCGTTAACGCGCCGACGCAATTAGTCACTCGGATTCGACGATCAAAGCGATCTCTTGTTTCAGAGATCGAGCATTAATTGCAACACCTTCCCTTAATTAATCTAATCACTAAATTTAACGAAACGTACGACTAGATCGTGTGACTAGAACGGCGGGACTGCCCGTGTGTCCCTCACGCCATTTAGTTGCTCGCTCCTTGAAATCTCACGCCTCGAGAGATAATCATCCAATTATCGCCGGACGATCCTGGCAGCCCGGTCCCGAATCCTCCTCCCCGTAGACGGTCGCATCGTACGGCGGAATTTCTGATCGCACCTATGCGCCCTCGAGCACGTCTCGAGGATCGACGAGATACGATCGGCACGTGCCTGGCCGGCGCGTGCAGGATAATGTTTCTGAACGCAGGCGGCACGTGTCCTGGGCCGGGACACGTGTCGAGATTTGTACAAACACTTGTTAACGCTCGCCGTTCGATTCGACGATGCCACTTACGACAAAGAGATTTCTCGCCGATGATCTCTTATAATCGCGATACATGGGAGAATGATTTCTTCTCGTTCGCGAAGTGAAGTTAGTCGTAGCTTCCTCGTAGATTAAATATACAATTTTATAATAATTCTCTCGATTATCTAATATCTGCTCGTTTCAATGGCTTTCTATTGTCAATTTTTATGTGCCATTTTATAGCTTTTCATTATATGTCTTCATCTTTTTCCACTTTTTCGTAATTATAAGGTCCTTTTATATTTTCCGCAGATTTTTAATTCACTTTTCTACAGCTGCAGAAAATCTGTTATAGAAATTGGAACTAATTACAGTTATATTGATTCTTTAAATCTTTCGTACTGCTATTTGCTTCGTAGAATTTAACGGTTTCCTTGATTTTCCCGTTGCAAGATTTTCAAAGAGTCTTCATCGGGAAATATTGTAGCTACACAACTTCTTTTCTGTTATGTAATTAAATTAATTTACAAGATAAAAATAATGGCACACGCTTCGAATTAAATTCCATTATCGCGAACGACTTTTCTCGTTGAAGACATCTGACTTAAAACATTACGATTGCATTTGGTTGTTCTTTCCATCTCACACAGTTTCTCCTTATTTGTGAAATATCTTTAGGACGCCATGCCGCAGTTTCTAGAATTACATTTTGCAGTTACACCGACACTTCAATTGTCCTTACGTTTATTCATTACAACGTCTCTCCGGATTATCACCTGCAATTCTTATAGGGATATTGTCACTAAGATAATTCACCTAAGCCTTAAATATCCTAAAGAAAGTTCCCTAATTGTAATTGTTAATAACAATTAATGTCTCAATACTCGCGGATTGCCCAGACGTCGTGTGTTACAATTATCCACTCAGTACTTCTGTAAAAAAAAAAAAAAGAACACAGCGCTGTAATGCTAATTTAAGGTTTCCTCTGAAGTCTCTCTTCTCAAGTTTCCTTTTTGCTCCTCAGTTTTTCTCTCACTCGCACTGACAACTCGGACATTCTGCTCGTCGCCAAATTGTCACACGAACGATTTCTCCACCATCACGACTCGCGACCATCGCGGAAGTGTCCTCGAGTGCTATTCCGGATGTTAGCCGATCTCGCGCCCGTAAGTCCCGGGGCCTTCCGCAGCCTCCTGCCGTGACATGCAGACCACCTACCGCGCTACCGATCGTTCAGGTGGTCTCTCGCTGGAAAACTAAAATCGAAAAGCGACGCGCAGGCAAGGCGGAAGCCATGCCGGGGTTGAAAGCCCAGCTACGACCCCATTCGTCGAGCGCGCGGCCGGCAGAGCCTGCCTACCCCTTGGTTGCTGGGGTAGCGGTGCCGCCTCTTCATCGATCTGATAAGGAACCGCCGTCATTCCCGTTCCTAGGAACGACATCCCGGAACGTTTACAATCTCCCTTGCCGTCGGGAGAACCGATCTGAACGTTTACGCTCTCTCTCTCTCGAAAAAAAATGACAGAATGACCCTTGCATAAAGAAATTCGTTTGATCTGCTTTGGAAAATGATGGAAAATGGATTGCATTTGAAGAAGCAAACTGGAAACTTTGCTAGAACCGGATTAAGTCAAGTTAGTGAGTTTACCGAATTTGTTTACTAACCAAATGGATTAAAGATCTTAATCTTAAACCACGTGCAAGTTAAATACTTGATTAATCCATTCCTCCCTACTATTTTATTTATACAACAGCATTTGCCAATTTCGTTTTCTTCATGTGTACCTCACATTTTTGTTTAAAATTTTTTCAAAATTTAAAAAAACAAAGATTAACGAATTATAGTTAAACTACCGAAATATAATCAAATTGGATAAAAGTAATTTATATCGAAAGGCAGCTGCAACAAGAGACATGAAATAAATTAAAGAATTTTTGAAAAAATGACAATTATAATGTCTCTGTATTGTACATAATATATTAATGTAAATAACTATTTATTTTAACAGCAAAATCAAAATAAATAGTATACGAGCCAATGAGAAATACCTTTCTCAAAGAGCATAAATTAATTAAATAAAATATCTAAATTTAATTGAAATATAGAAATATACATTTCTACATTAAATTAAATTTATTAACCCTTTCAAACTTTTAAATACTTGTTAGAGTGCTGTTAGTCATCAAAATGATAATGTTTTATTCCAGAGTTGTCAATCGTCTGCCGAAACTGTTGAATAAAAAACGTCGCCCCTTACACTTGGCATTTTCGCGAAAAGTTTTTATCGTTGTAGAATGTTATACGTTATTTGTCAAAACTTACGTCTAACCATAGGTTTTGCTCACATCGAACCTGCAGAATTTTCAAGTACAGTCTATAGCGGCTTCATGAATTCGTAACTATCCGACGCGGGCGAAAGTCCGTCGCAGTGAAGAAAGCCGATTATAAACCGGCGAGCGAGAGAAAACTTGCCACACCAAAGAATAAAGTAAGTGAAACACGCTAATGCTATTTTTACATTTGTAAGTAGTTTTTTTACGTAAATACCTAATACATAAATTTTGATATGTAAAATAGTGTATAAAACACATAATATATAAAACCTTTACGCTAACACCAAGTTATAATTTAATATAAATATTACATTTCTCTCTGTGTGTGTGTTTGTGCGTGCGTGTATGTGTATGTGAGTAAGAACTTTACATAATATACTTTATACAATTGAGGAAACTCGCCAATACTGCGCAAAATAGATATAAAAAGTATTAATCTTTTGTGAAATATTCATAATTGTTTGCGCAATTAATTTCGGAATAGTGTTTTGGCTATTATTGTGCAATATTTACATAAATCGGAATATACTATTTCGTAGAATCTTTATAGATAATTAAACAGTGGTCAATTTAATACTGCCAATATTAAATTTGTAATTTCTAAGAAAGATATGCCTGAATAGATAAAGTATATTAAAATAAATAATATGTAAATATTTTTATATATACAATCTAATATTTTAAACAATCTATAATTTAATGCACAAGATAAAATTCTATTTACAGTTTTATGAGCTGAACAATACAAAATACGATAAATATTTCAAAACATTTAAGAATTACGTTGTAGGATGAGTATTTTTATCAAATATTTTTCGAAATCTATCTAAGAAAAACGATTTTACGCTAAGATTTTTACGTGTATTCACTTAAAAACTTAGAAATTAAAAGACTACGATACAGTGTGTATTAATGGAAATAAATAAAATAAAAAATTTAGAAGTTACAATTATGTAATATATCTTTTTTACTCTCTCATGCAATTTCTGACTCTCCTTTTATGTTATTAATTGTTAATTCGTTTTTACGCTCGAGTGCTCTCTCGGAAATAGCGAAGAGCACATCGTCGAATCACGGATAAGCTCGTCTTAATAGAAAAGAAAGTGGTCGCACGTGCGAGTCACGTGCAGCCGCAACGTCGCGGCAAAGGGTTGCTTCCTGGGTTAACCACTTCGACGACATTTGGCCTGTCGGGCGAACCTGTAATTATACGTACCGTAACAGGTACAATCTGATTTCACCGACGTGTTATTAAGCGCCAGATAATAATGTTTAATAACGTACGGCTACGCCGACAGTATGTTTCCTGGCTGCACGCATCGTTTGCTAATCGGATAATGTTTATTGTAATTTTGTTTGAAAGGTACCATATGTCGGGAGTAGAAAGAAAAATGTCACCTGTTTCGAGCCGAATGCAATTCTTATTGTGATAGAAAAATCATTTCGCAATCATGATTTTTTTCAATTGTAGCAAAAGATCGGCAGAAAGGGAAAGTTATTTATGATAAAATCGTTCCAGCGATTATATGTTATGAGAGATTCACAAATATTATATATACATATATATATATATAAATATGTTTTTTGTCGCTGTGCAATATTTCAATTCATATAATATTTATATCAATTCTTCTGTTATGACAAAAACATCGGATTTATATGTTTTCCTGCACTGATTTAATTTAAAAATTATTTTCTTAATTTGCAACTGTAATATTTATTTTTCAATATTTACCATAATTTTAATAATTACTCTACTTTTTTTCTCATAATAAATTATAGTATTATTTTTTAGAACTTTTCTATTTTTTATGTTTAGTGTTTATAATAGTATTTTATTATTTAGTAATAAATAAATTTACAGAGAGTATTCTCCTTTTGATGATGCCGGCAGCTAATAAACTAAACCCTGTTACAAATATCCTCACATTTCCGGATCATTTCGGACCTCATCTATTACACATCGATAATTAACAGCCTCGAAATTACGAGGTGAGGGTACGTCGGACCCGGATGAGTTATAGTTCCATCTGTGACGCGCTCTTCTCAGGAAAGAATCGAAAAAAGAATCGGCGTTTTTAGTTCCCACGGTTGTAATTAATATCCCCATTTGTTAATAATTGTATGTTATTTAATACATTAACGCTTTTCGCGCACATTACACGTGTTGAAATAATTAAAACATTTATGACAGCGTTTTGTAATTACATTTATAATATATATATGCATACAAGTTATTCTGTAAAAAAAGATTTTAAATTTACATTTAATTTACATTTCATTTGAAAAACAATAAGAACAATAACTATTTAAGGGTGTATCAGACATACAATCTTAGACAAAAGTGCAAGAAATTTGAAATACTTAAATATCTACGCCTAACGCATAGTAAATCTAGATGTAAGAAACTTGAATGATAGTTAGAGTCTTATTTTACTCTTACAAAGATATTTTTCACATATTTGCGATTTTTTTCACTTATGAGTTTAAACTTTTGACAGTGAAAATGCACAATTATTTCAAGTTATATTTTATTTCTTTAAAACGGTGTAGTGAAGACAATTGAAACTTGGCAAATATTTTCATCTATTCATATATTAGATGTACAAAAAAATTCAAAACACTGGTACTATTTCTTCTATATTTTTTTAGCTGTTTTATTCCTCAAGATCGTCTTTTTCCATAAGATAGAAAAGAATACCATGTAAAATCAGTGAAGATTAAAATAGTTATAACTCAGCAACCGGATGCGTTTTCAATTGTTTGCAGTACATTAGGGAAACTAAAAGAACAATTTCACAACAAATTTTTAGCAACTTTGTATTATTTTGAATTTCAGTCCAATACATCCTTAAAATATATAAGTACAAAAGTAAAATTAGATATCTAGAGAAATTTCAGTCACTATATTTTAGCAATTACAGAAAAGAAATGTTTGATCATGTTTGTTCTTTTAAAACCAACGTTAATTGTATTTATAACTTTTTTTCGTGTTTAATTCATTTTAATTAACAATAATATTTTATACATACATGCATTTTGTTTTAATTGTTTTTACACGTCATATAAAATTATAAACAAAATACAATTCTAAATTTTGATTTGCAAAATACAGAAGCTTTAAAATGACTTTTATAATAGAAAAACCAAGAATCGGTTTTCTCTTTTCCATTTGCTAATCGCGTATACTTCAATCGAATGTAGCGGCCACAGCTTGTTCCAATATAATCCGAAATGAAAATACTATGTCGGGACGGGTCCATTGTCCGGCAGAATTTTTTTGATCCTCGAGATCGAGAGATAACTAAAGGGGATCGGATTTAAATGGCAAAGCGCGCGGCCACGTGTACGAGCTTAAATGCGATTCCGACGATGACAAGACGATTCGCGCAATCTCGCTTAGCATCGGCAATCGGAATAAATATTATCCCTACGTCAAAAAAGATTTGCTATCGTTCTTTGCAATATAACAAACGTACGATGCTGTAAAATACGGTGAAACTTACAGCATGTCCTTTTATTTTAATAATACATGTAAACCGAATTATAATCAGAATTAACAGCTCGCTTCTGTTTCACATTATTCAAATTTAATTAAAATGCATATCAAAAGCATTTATAAAAGAGAAGTAAAATATGCTTTAAAATTTAAAATATTCCAAGCCTTTCGCTTTCGTGTGATTCAAGTTGTATCTTAGTATTTGCTGGAATCAAGAATTTTATACAACTTATTTAACTTAAGTGACAAAAAAATTTCCGAAGAATCAAGAACTTATTTACGCAATTTTTATTGTTGCATTTAACATTAATATAATATTATAATACAATTTAAAGTGCATTTTTTAAATATTTTTGTGACAGCGTTTTCAATTGATTTCTTTACATTTAAAACACAGATTTCCGGAGCAAGGAGCTCCGGATTAGCCATTCCGTGGATGAAGCGATTTTTCACGGTCTTGGCAGGATGATGCGACGCCTAACACCTGGTACACGGAACAACCCATCGAAACGCACCCGTAAGTGTCTATTAATTTATACCCAGCGGGAGTGTGAAATCGATTTGTGTTCATGAATTGCGCCGGGATACGCGGCGAGACATCCATTTTAAATGATACTTTTCCGCCCGATAATTAATCTTTAGCAACCAGAAAAATTATATTTTGTGCACAGCTACTATTCCTATAAATAGACGCATCCTAAAATGCATTATGTATATGAATCTAGAAATTTTACAGATAATATTTATCTAAAACAAAAGAATATTATTTTTTAGCGGCATTTAATTAAAAATAATTCTATTTTCAAAACTAATAGTTTTGAAAATTATAGAACTAATAAAATTTTCATATTTGAGTTCTTTCTCTTTTTCTTTTCCTTTTAATTTACAGATAAACAAAACAAAATGGCTACACATTTAAAAAAAAATTTAAGAAATAGAGGGGACATTCTTTCAAAATCATAACATTATTATTTCTATAAATATGGTCATTTTTGACAATGTCGTATTCTAAGTTGCATCTTGGGATTCTACGTTTCTAGTACGATCATCCAGAATGTGATTCGTGGAAAATAGCGTTGATCACGAGTGCTGAAATTCTCACTGTTCCCTCACGCTGACACAATGACGGGTCGTAATAACAAATCGATTGTACGGATGCCGAAGACACGCACCCGTCGCGGGAGGGTCGTTTCCCCAGGAAAAACTAGGGAAGGCGGTGCATTGGAGCGTGGAGTGTATTTGGGGTGTCGTGCCCCCTTCGCGCGCGGGAGTCGCGTGTGAGGACACCGCAGGGGGTAACATCCAGCTCCCAGGATATACCGGAAACGGTTAGGCGGTACCGGATACAGGAGGCGCATTATTAGACAGGTGGCTGGGACTCCATAGAACACAGAAGCTTGATGACTAGAGCAAGTTCGGCCTTGTCAATGAAGTTGCTGTGGGTGTGTATGTATATATGTATATTATATCGCTTTTAGGACACTATTATGCATAATGCAATACAATGAAAATATAGGTATTGTTATACTTCAACATTAATTGCATCTTTCTGGCGAATAATTTATATCTTTTATCATTATTTGTTAAAGACTAAAGAATAAATAATATGTAATTCGCGAATTTTTAGACAGAATTTTATGTATAATTTTATATTTTGTTTGATTTTATGTTTGTATTTTATACATGTGTGTATTCTTTAAATATTTTTAATATTTTACACGAATTATAAATAGAATTCTAAATTTTAATTTATAGATTATTAAATGTAACGTCAACTTGCGTTTAATGGACGTTACGTAGAAGTGAAAATATAATTCCAAAATCTTAGGCCATATGCAGCGCAAGAAAAGGAATGATTTATCAATGATTTCCTGATGCAAATGTGTACGTAGTAAAAATAGAATGTTCTATTCGTAATACCTATTGAGATCATTGCCGAGATAACTTTATCGCTGTTTGTCAATGACAAATGTCGGGGACGAATCGTTCATTAAATGCTATTCAAAGCTCACATGCGTACAAAATACAATATGCATTCACATTAACACCAACGATTTTCAGCGTTTTACCGATCAGAAAGATTTTATCTTTTTGTTTGCTTTCCCGGAATATTGTAATCAAAGTTGGAAATGTCATTTTCAGAAAAGAGAAAATTATAGTTGTGCAGCAAGGAATTTGTGTATCGCAGATTTTGTTAAATTTTCAAAACATCCAAAAAATTATAAACATTTAAAAAAGAAAGTCCATATTCTGAGCTCACTTTTATCGGTAAATGTATACCAATTTTAAAAGTAAGAATAAATTTAAAAGTGCCATAATAAGTTATATTCTTGGAGCACTTTTATAGTACTTTTATCTTAGAGGTATATTTATGATATATTAATTATTATGTTACACATAATTGCTTTTTGCATGGCACTTCTTGCATTGTGATTGACCGCGTTTACTTTGCTCTGTCTCTCTACATCGCAGCAATAATAAATGCAAAGTAAATACTTGTATTTAAAGTGCACTTCTGCCAAAGTATAATTAAATTGCACGAAATAAAACACACGCTTGAATTTTTAGATTGATGATTTTGTTTAGAAAATTTTCTTTACCATGTCGTGTTTTTATAGTTTTTTGTCAGACGAGAGTGTTACGAACGCGTTTTATACTGATCAAATTTTTAACATTGCTGATGCAATCATCTGCCTTTTTGCATTCCCTATTTTTAATACATTATTTATTCTTTATACGTATTCTAATATTTTTATAATTTTTGCTACGTAATATTTATGTACAAGTCTTTCTCTGTTACTTGCAGCCGCGTGCGATGAAAACTTTTGCCGTAAATTTGCTCGAAACTTTTAGAAGACAAAGCAACAGACAATTACTTGTCATAAAATTGTTGTCAAAATTGAAACAATCCTTGCTGTAAAGCTTTCACGATATGTGATTTTAACAGGCCTGGCTAACTGGGTCTATTGCCAAAATGTTACTTCTAAGAAAAATGGAAAATATTAATATAAATATAAAACATTATTTTATTATAAAATTTTTGATTACTTAAAATGTGATACATAGATGTAAAATTGTTTCAATTACAAATATTTTGCTACTCTATGGTAATATATAAAATATAAATATTGATTATTTTATTTTATTGTCAGGCATTTTTATTTATAACATTCTATGCAGAGTTGTTTAAATAAATAATATACTTTTGCCTTATTCTTTTATCGCATTTATTTTCACGCTCATATACACATAATCATAAAATAAATCTTGAAACCGAATTAAAGAAGAACTGAAAAATTATATTTATAATTTTATTCTTAATCTATTCATAATTCTTTCTCTTTTTTCATTACCTAATACAGAATTATTTTCATAAAAGGGTTGTATAGCTTTATTACATCTATGTATTTGAACATCCATTTGAACATTCATTAAATCACTTTTAGAAGTACAAATGTTATGTAATACGCAACATGCTATTATGAATTCAGGAATATGTTTTATTTCCAGTAATGTACACAATCTAAGAGTACACAAAAACGGATTTTTAATAAACCAAATGATCGTTCTATGACCATCCTTGTTAAAGATAAACAATAATTATAGTTTTTTTTTTCCAGGAATTGTTAAATATCCATTGTCCCGAAATGGTACTAAAACGTGAGGATGAATAAGATAAGATATGCATCCCCAATAATATGAGAATCATTAATAAAATATTCGTCAGGCTTTTTAATAAAATTTGATACAGGTGAATTCCTAAAAACTCTAGTATCATGCACAGATCCAACGTGTCAAGCGTAACAATGTGTGAATAAACAATTTAAATCACATACAGCTTGTAAAATAATAGAATAATCACTTTTCTTATTAATATATGACACTAAATCTTCCTTAGATGCACGTATTCTAATGTGGCTTCCATCTATTGCACCAATAACATGTGGAAAACTAAATATTTTCTCAAAATTATTCATAACTTCAATAGCATATTGATGTGTAGGCCATTTAATGATTCGAGATGCAAGGCAATGCAGAGCATAAGTAACGCGTCTTACAGCTCTAAAAACTGTAGCTTTTCCAACGCCAAACTTTTCGCAAACAGATCTTAAACAAAACAAAATAATATTCTAAATATTTTATCATTATCACTATTATTACAGATAATAATGATGTTTATCATGGTATCAATACATACCTATAGAAATCTGGTGTTGACATGTATCATAATGCAATAAGAAGTTGTGTTTTTGCATCAATAAGTTTTCTACCACTTGCTCTATTAGTTGCTGTCAATGTAAAACTAATAAGCGACAAAACGCTTTCAAAAGATTCTGGAAACATTCTGTAAAAATGTATTTAATATACAAAAAATAAAATTTTTCAAAGTTAAGACATTTTTGCGGTTTTTGAATATATCTCGTAAACTAAACAAAATATTAAAAAATGTTTCATACAAAAGTTTTACAGAATAAATACCTCCATTTAACTACGCTATTCATTTTTCGAAAAAAAAATTTAATAAATGGCATAGTTAAATAAAAGTATTTATACTTTAAAACTTTTGTATGAAACATTTTTTTATATTTTGTTTAATTTACGACATATATCGAAAAACCGCAAAAATCGTCTCAACTTTGAAGGGTGATTTCACCCCTTCAAACCATTTTTGGGCACAAACTAAAAATGTCTAAATTCATGTATTCACCCCCTCTACATTTATGCCAAGTTTCATTAAAATCTGAATTTTCGAGTTCGCGAGGTTCCCTTGTAAGACCTTTTCTCGTTCTTTCCTCTCCTTTACTCCTATCCGCACTAACGCTAGTTCCTTCTCTGTCTTTTACTACCTCTTCTATATTCTCCCCTTCTCCTAACTTCACCTTTGACAAATCTTTACCCCGTTCTGATATCACATTCTCCCACTTTATCCATATTCCATTTACTTTCATCCTGCCTACACCAATCTTTACTATCCTACCTTTATCCTTCTCTTCTTTAGCCCTCGCAACGTTTTTCTGTGTACCTCTCTCCTCCCATGTCAAGTCCTGTTCTATGAATATACGTTCCCTTCTAAACTTACTCTTGTTGCACATGATATCCCTTTTCATTTTCTTGGTTTCTAGGCATCCTATTATTACTGACCCGCTTATCCACCACTTCGTCACCTTAATCTCTAAACCCAGCCTAACTTTTCCTTAATCATATCCTTAATCATATCCTCTATCCATCCCTCCTGTATTCTATCTAAATCCTCCCTTTTTAAACTTCTAATTACTATTTTATTTATTTCTCCTCTCTTCTTTTTCTCTATTCTCAACCCATTTCTTTAACTTACCTACCTCTCTGTCACTTAATCCTCCGCTACCACTTTCAAAACTGACTCCTGAGCTCGTTCTCCTACATCTATTCTTTCTACTCTCATTTCTCCTTCTTCCAACTGCTACACTATCCGTGCTAAAACTATCCTCTGCCTTACTAGACCGCTCCCCTTCTATTTCCCCTCTCTTCACTACCACTCCTAAGTCTATAATATCCTTCTCTACCCCTACACATTTAACCTCCAACTCTTTTACTCTTTTCTCCCAAATTTCCTGTTCTAACTTTAAAATTTTCAATTCCTGTCTTATTTCATTTTTAAATTCCTTTAATTCTATAGCTATTGCTCTAACCTTCTTCTTTATCTTTGCTATGCACTCCCTATCCATAATCTCCTTACCAACCTCCTCTTGATTCTTAAAACTCACCTTCTTACCTTGCTTATTGCTTTCCGTTACTAATTTCCTCTGCCCTTCTTCTATACCTTTGCCTTTTATTCCTCTCTCTCTCGTCTCTCGGGACATTTTCCCGCGGTCTCCTAGACGCTATTATCTAACCTCCTAACTTCTCCGCCTGACTCCCGCTTCCTAAAACTTAATGCCTTATCTCTTGTAGTTCCCTCCAATTATCCTATTCTCTTGAACTCCTCGCTATCCACCTATCGATACGTATTACCTCTACCTTACCTAATTCCGCTCTAAATACAATATTTTATTCGCACTTATGTACCACACGTCCACGCACAGTCACTCCTCCTAACCAAGTCCCACAAAAGAGTATGTATTGTCTTCATGTTTTGATACAATACATTATTTGTATCTGTACTTGATTGCATATTTTTATATGCTTGTGAAAAAACAAATTTTAAAATAATAATAATAATATTATGTTTGAGTTTGATAGTATTATACATTATCTCTTATTATATATTTTGGTTTTAGACTCCAAATGGCAATCACGACGAAAGCTATTAACTCCTACATTTCATTTTAAAATATTAGAACAATTTACTGAGATTTTAATCAAAGAGAGCGAAAGTATAACAAGGTCTTTGGAGAGTGCAGGAGATGTCATTACAAAAGATTTAATACCATTTATTAGTGAACATACATTGAATATAATATGTGATACTATATTCTAGTTCTAGTATATCTATATAAAAATTTTATCTTGAATAGTACAAAAAAAGAATAGTAAGAAACAATACAAGTTTTGTATGCAAATACAATTTGTATGTGAATATTATATATCAAAATTATCAAATTTATACAAAAATATTTTTAAAGTATATGAATACATTATAACAATATAATTTTTTTAGAAACAGCCATGGGGACTTCTCTTCAAGAAATGGGTTCACTTCAACAACAATATCGAAAAGCGTTTCACCGAATGGGTGAGCTTCTTGTTTATAAGTAATTAATATATTAAGATAAAATGATTATTTATTCGCCAGTAATTGCAAAAGAAAAAACAATGTAACTATTACGTTTGACCTGACTGGCTTCAAATATATTCAACAAATACATTATTATCTAGGTTCATATGCATAACATTATATAATTATGACTTAAGGTAATGAGACCATGGTTATATATAATGATTGGATATTCTCGTTAACGCCAAAAGGCAGAGAATAAAGGAAGATTTTGAAGATATTACACGAATTTACTAAGAATGTATGTAAACATCTTATTTTAAATACTTTTATGAATATTCTATTGTGTATAAAGATACAAAAAAGTTAAAGAAGAAATCATAATTTTTGTATAAAAAAATAATAAGACAATTTATAAATGTTGACAAAAACGTCTTTAGTATTACTCAATTAACAAAATGAGAATCGATATTGGATATGTGTAGATTATTGTAGAAAAAAAAGTTTATCATAAACATCATGGACAATATTTGAGGAATTTTAGCGAAGGGATAGTTGATGCAGAAACTGTTGGAAGTACGTATTACAATCGAAATCTGTATTTTAAATTGGATTTCTTAAAATATAAAAAATTGTTGCATTGAAAAATTATCAAAGTATTACTGTTTTTATATTATAATCATATTTATATAATCATAATATTACCGTCAATTAAACTTATTTAATATTTGTAAGATAATTTAAATTTAATGTTGTTTAATTAAAGTAACGCAAATCAAAATTATATTATAATAGTTAATATTTGTATACATGTATATATATTTATGATTTATATTAGTATCTATTTATATAATTCAATTCAGTGGAGAAAAAACGGCTCGCTACTTTCAATATTGGCATCTGAAAAAGGTCTTTTAACTGATTCCGATATAAGAGAGGAAGTCGACGTTTTTATTTTTGGGGTATATCAACTCTTTTCTTTTTTTACTAATACATTATTTAGATGTATGCAAAAAGTATAATTACAGCTAGGATTATGATACTACATCAATAGCTATATCCTTTACTTTATTACTCCTGATCGAACATAAAGATATTCAGGTACCTATTATCTACGTTCAGCATTATAAAAAAAGAGATTAAATAATTATTTTATACAAAAGGAATTCAAGTCAAACCAAAACTTTTTATCTTATGAGCATAGATTCCTAACGATATGCTATTAATTATGCTTATAAGATATAAAGCCTACGGCACACGATACGATTTTTCATGCTAGATCGCATACGAGGCATCTTAATACGTGTCCTGATTGGCTCGGATGATTATGTCACCAATCGTGACCCAATGAGGATACATAGGCTGCGTTCCGATATTTACTGTCAGTATTGAAAATCTACAGTATATGTGACGTAAACTATAGATTTTTAGTACTGGCAGTGAATATCGGAACGCAGTCATAGTAAGACGCCTCGTATGCGATCTAGCATGAAAAACCGTATTGTGTACCGAAAATTTTAATATCCGCTAGGGGAGACCGGGGATGGTTGTCACACTTTTCAAATACTGATTTTTTTTTTAATGTTTATAATATTTAATAATATAATATATTACTATAAAATGTAGCTATATCCTTTAGGTATAAGAAAAAAAATATTAGGCTTCTATATATTTATACACAAAAAAGTTATTTATATATATAATTTATATATATATATAAAATAAGTTAATTCTAAGTAAAGTCGTGCAAATGTGACGACTTACGCCATACCCAGGGTTGGTTGTCACATGATTCTGGGTTAGTTGTCACATATCTTTCATATAGGAAAAACATATGACAAAGGACAAGTAGTTCCTGTTTTAATATTTTATTAAAGTTAGTGACAGTTTTTTATCGGTTTAACATAATAATTGCAGTATGAATTAAACAATCATTGAATAAAAAATTAAAAATTTTGATAAACTTTGCAATACTCTTATAAACATTGAATAAATAAAAGAACAATAATTTTTATAAACTTATAATATTAACTTTTATAAACTTACAACAAGAGTAAGAGTAAATAAAGAAATAATTCTCATAAACTTTTTAACTTTCATAAACTTGGGTATATATAATAGAAGACTCATAAATTTTGTAATAACTTTGAGCTGTAGGAGCTCATGCAGACTCACAGTTGGGGCATATATAATGTGATACATCAGAAACACATACTTCATGAGATCATCCTTTACATTGAATGCATTGGACCCATTTCTCTTTAATATTGGCATCTGAAATTAAGCCGGGTCTACAATGAGTCAGTAGTCGGTAGTCGATAGTTGGAAGTCATAAGTCTTAACCTAAGTCGGTGATTCTATAATTTTTCACATCCACAATGAGCCGCTTTGCAAAGAGCAATACTGGCAATGAGCCGATACTGGCAAAGCATATGATTGGCCAGTCGTATGAAATTTGATGTCTGTAATCTTAGAAGTTGGCTGTTGGCCTTTACTGATTCACCAACTCAGACTCACCGATAGTCTTTCCAATCTCGAATCGACTTAAGATTGCGATTTAAGACTACAGATTACCGACTAGCGACTCGTTATAGACCCGGCTGTTAGAATAAGATTTCATACAAACTAAACAGAAACATTCCTTTTCTTTAAGAGCTATTGTTTCTTTTTTAACCTTTTTCATGATTTGTTTAAATTTTTTAGATGTTTTAGCATAATTAGTTTTGGTATCTTTATTATTTTCTTCAAATAGTCTCTTTATACCTTTCCCTTTTCTTCTGTTCTCCTTACTTTCTATTTTTTCGAGTTCCAATTTCCTCTTCACTGTATCAGTAAGAATTGCTGTTACTCGATCGTTTTCTTGCGCACTTACGAGCATTTTTCCAGCTTTAGGAAAAAGGCGAAGATCTTGAGAGCTTAATATTTCAAAACCTTCGTCTGACTTTTTAGAAAACGATTGGGCGACAAGCACTCTGAAGAACTGATTGTTCCTACATCCATTATATGTCCTGTCATGGCTTGCTGTTCGTCATTATTTCTGCAAATAATTACATTATTACACTAATATAATATTATTGAATTAATGCTTTATACTTACTTATTTTCTTTAACTAGTGGCTTATCAGTAATGAAACTTGGTGCGAAATCCAAATCAGAAAAAATGTCTTTTTATAAGGAAATATGCCAGTACATTTAAAACCTACTTGAATATTTGTTGGTGACGTGGCAAGAGGATAAGCAACAGCAACAACTTCAGGAATATTATAGATATTCATTGTGTGGATTGGGTTGTTTAATATCCAAGCATCACAAGCAGAATTTACATATTTTTTAAAGGGTCCAAATACTATCCTATGCAGAGGTTGTAACTTGTGTGAACAATGCGGTAGAAAAGATAACATCACAATTCTATTGTTTTTTGCGTAGTTTAAACTCTCAATACTGAGATGTGAACTATATAGTTTGGTCACGATTGGAGACATAATCATCCAAACCAATATATTAATTACCTATAAACAAGAAGCTCACCCACTCGGTGAACCGCTTTTCGATATTGTTGCTGAAGTGAACTTATTCCTTGAAAAGAAGTCCCCATGGCTGTTTCTAAAAAAATTATAATGTATTCATATACTTTAAACATATTTTTGTATAAATTTGATAATTTTAATATATAGTATTTACATTTTGCATACAAAACTTATATTGTTTCTTACTATTCTTTTTTTTATACTATTCAAGATAAAATTTTTATATAGATATACTAGAATATAGTACCACATATTATATTTAATGTATGTTCACTAATAAATGGTATTAAATCTTTGGTAATGACATCTCCTGCACTCTCCAAAGACCTTGTCATACTTTTGCTCTCTTTGATTAAAATCTCAGTAAATTGTTTTAATATTTTTAAATGAAATGTAGGAGTTAATAGCTTTCGTCGTGATTGCCATTTGGAGTCTAAAACCAAAATATATAATAACAGATAATGTATAATACTATCAAACTCAAACATAATATTATTATTATTATTTTAAAATTTGTTTTCTCACAAGCATATAAAAATATGCAATCAAATACAAACACAAATAATGTATTATATCAAAACATGAAGACAATACATACTCTTTTGTGGGACTTGGTTAGGAAGAGTGACTGTGCGTGGACGTGTGGTACATAAGTGCGAATAAAATATTGTATTTAGAGCGGAATTAGGTAAGGTAGAGGTAATACGTATAGATAGATGGATAGCGAGGAGTTCAAGAGAATAGGATAATTGGAGGGAACTACAAGAGGTAAGGCGTTAAGTTTTAGGAAGCGGGAGTCAGGCGGAGAAATTAGGAGGTTCGATAATAGCGTGTAGGAGACCGCGGGAAAATGTCCCGAGAGACAAGAAAGAGAGGAATAAAAGGCAAAGGTATAGAAGAAGGGCAGAGGAAATTAGTAACGGAAGGTAATAAGCAAGGTAAGAAGGTGAGTTTTAAGGATCAAGAAGAGGTTGATAAGGAGATTATGGATAGGGAGTGCATAGCAAAGATAAAGAAGGAGGTTAGAGCAATAGCTATAGAATTAAAGGAATTCAAAGATGAAATAAGACAGGAATTGAAAATTTTAAAGTTAGAACAGGAAATTTGGGAGAAAAGAGTAAAAGAGTTGGAAGTTAAATGTGTAGGGGTAGAGAAGGATATTATAGACTTAGGAGAGGTAGTGAAGAGAGGGGAAATAGAAGGGCAGCGGTCTAGTAGGGCAGAGGATAGTTTTAGCATGGATAGTGTAGCAGTTAGAAGAAGGAGAAGTGAGAGTAGAGAGAATAGATGAAGGAGAACGAGCTCAGGAGTCAGTTTTGAAAGTGGTAGCGGAGGATTAAGTGACAGAGAGGTAGGTAAGTTAAAGAAATGGGTTGAGGATAGAGAAAAAGAAGAGAGGAGAAATAAATAAAATAGTAATCAGAGGTTTAAAAAAGGAGGATTTAGATAGAATACAGAAGAGATGGATAGAGGATATGATTAAGGAAAAGTTAGATTAGGTTTGGAGATTAAGGTGACGAAGTGGATAAGCGAGTCAGTAATAATAGGATGCCTAGAAACCGAGAAAATGAAAAGGGATATCATGTGCAACAAGAGTAAACTTAGAGGGGAACGTATATTCATAGAACAGGACTTGACATGGGAGGAGAGAGGTACACAGAGAAACGTTGCGAGGTGGGCTAAAGAAGAGAAGGTTAAAGATAGGATAGTAAAGATTGGTGTAGGCAGGGTGAAAATAAATGGAATATGGATAAAGTGGGAGAATGTGATGGTGTCAGAACGGGATAAAGATTTGTCAACTATATAAATAAATAATTATGTTAAGAGTTTAAATCTGCCTTTTAATTAATTCTTTCATCTGACCTCCTCGGTTATTTCGATCAAAGATAGCACCTGGTCCGATCTCGAGTTAAAGCGATTTAATTCGCTGACTCAAAATAGGACCAACGACCACACGTCCAGGGAAACAGAGTTATAGCGAGCCCTATTAGCACGCTGACCCACATTTTCTGGCCATTACGAGAGCGTTCCCCCCATTATGGCCATTATGAGGCGCTTCCCTTCTCTTGACCGTGCGCCTTCGGGAATAGTGTAACTTTGCGTCCTTCTGTATCTTATCTCCCCTAAATACTTTCTTAACACCCAATTTGGTCCTAATTGTATAAGGCTGGACGTAACAACACAAAAAAAAGAAGTGTTTTTAAAATTTTTTTCTTCCCTTTTTCTTTTAAATATACAAATAAGATTCTTTCTCTCTACTCGCACAAGAGTTTATTTTATGATTTCTCATATTTAGAATTAGACATTAGTCAACGTATCATAAAAATTATATGATTTTTGTAACAATTTTTTTTTGGAAGATATAAGAAAACAAAACTGTGTAATTATAGAAATACAGGACGGGTAGACGCTTGTTTAAAGCCAGCATGAGAGAGAGAGAAAGAGAGCTAAGCAACTGTACACGCATATCCGTGTGTCTATACATACGTCCCGTGCAACGATGTTAGTTCAGAAGCTTTCGCTAGCAAGCCTGCTTGCACCGCCTGCATGCAGCGTCCGTGAAGGGGACCCCCACTCTTTTTGCGTCAAGCGGCGGGAGCATCTATCGTCTCCTTTGCTCTTAGCTCCGTTTCTTTCTCACTCGACTTCTTAACGTAGTTCGAAGAGTGGGGCTCCCCTCCACGGGCGCTGCGTGCAGATGGTGCAGCAAGCTTGCTGACAAAAGCTTCTGAACTGGCATCGTTGGTCCCGTGCAGTAAAAATCTGCGACACCAGGCGGGAGCGGCGTAGACAAAACAAAAAAACACACAAAAACAAAAAAAAAGAAAAAAATAAATTATTGATAAGAGGCCCGAATGAGAAATGGAATGCACATTATCTCGAATGGTCGCCGGATCGGACTCCCTTGTTATTTTGCACTTCACAAAACACCACAGGCTAGATACTGCTGATACGTGCGTGGGAGGACGGAGAAAAAAGACCGAGAGAAAAAAAGGAGAAAAAGAAAAAACAAAAAAGGGGGAGAAAAAAAGAAAAGAAGACTTTGTTAAATTTTTTGAGTTTATTTGCGGAGTCGCACAATTACCCCGAGGGCGGAGCGAAGCTGAACTAATCACGGTCGGATTGTTTGGATAGGATCGCAGAAGAAACCGCTTTTCCAAAATGCGCGCGTATTTATACGGAGAAAAAGGAGGCGGAAGGGGAGGTGCGGAATCAAACCCCTCTGAATATCGTGTCCCTTAAACATTGATTGCTTATGATTAAGAATTACATAATTTACATTTTGACGTCGCAGATACAAAACAAAAAAGTGATCTCTACTAGCGAACAATGCGAATGCGACGAATAAAACGTATTTTCCTGCCTCTATAAAACATCAAAAATTTTTCAAAGATTATATTGGTTTCAATCTCCGATTACAAATCTGTTACGAGCATCTTATACTATATTGATAAGCATGTGCTCGATGTGTCATTAAAATCACGGGATTGGATGTCGAGCTTTTAGTAACTAATTAATGTAAAACACAAAAAGAAAAAAGAAAGGAAAAAGAAAAGAAACAAGGAAAAAATTTTTGCATAATTCTGAAGGAACTATTTTTTCTTAGAAAGCCCCTACTACGTTTCCTCTCTTTTTCCGATGTGTAAAATTTTTATATATTACTCTTTCTGCTCATCACAAAGGGGCGAGTAGAAGAGGAGAGAGGCCGCGCATCAGGCGCTCGGGCGCGTGATCACGGTATGCCACGACGTGTTGGTGAGCGCGAAAGCGCTGAAATTTCGGCGTGATCTCTTAATCCGCATATTATGGTCCTCAATCATACACGAACACACACATACTCACATTTATATTTACATTAATACAACTATTGTACTTAGTTCGGGCGCGAGCAAGCAGCTCAGGCTATCACATCGATCATGCGTGGATTTCCTTATATAAATTTTATAGATATTTGAATGTACGTACATGTATTCGCTCGTGCGTCACGTTGACGAGTCTCTTTCGAAGAGAAAAGGAAAAAAAGAAGAAAGGGAAAAAAAGGAAAAAGGGGAGGGGTGATTACGGAATATGAAACATCGATTGATTTGTTGCTCCAGTCGGCGAAACGCTTGATTGATATCGACTAATTCTTCTTCCAAATTTCGCAGTGGCCACGTGGGCTGGTTTTTTGTTCCTTGTGCCTGCGGCGCTAGGGGCCGATCACTTTCCTTGCCCGCAGAGGGTTTATCTTTGCGTGCTTTTTTAAATGTGTAACTTCCTTGGCTAATATTGCGGCACGTATAATAAATGATTGCGGACATTATGATTACTGCAGCATTTGACACAAGACCCAATGTACAAAGACTTTTGCTCTATCGCGTGGTCACCGGTGCCGGCGTCAATTTCTCCATGATTTTTCCCTTGATATCAGGTTGCATATATCTCCACATTGATATTGCGTAGGTTGAAATTTTTGAGGCAGGAGATTTCTTAGCTCTGGCGTAAGCGTGTGCCACTGTTTATAGATGTGGTATATAACGTGGTCGCGGAGAAGTCACATTCGATCTCCGTTCCCTTCCGGGTAATTATTCTTGTCCTCGGCGATAAATAAGCGGGTTCCTCATTTACTATTATCGGGAGTTCGTAAAAGCAGGTTCCAGTGGATCGTTGTTGCACTGGTACGGGGATGCAGCGCGTCAACTGTGCAGCCTCATCCCGCACGCGGGCATCGTATCCCATTGCACCCATGATCGAATATGCGAAAAGTTAGGGGTTCCGCTCGGCCAGTCGTATAGCGGTGCGTAATTTAGCTTTTTTAAACATCTATCTAGTACTTGCCTTGTATAGTCATACATAATATCTAAACTGACAATTGTATAATACAGTGAAACGCCTTTTAACAGTGCTTGCATTTCTTTGATAACGCTAAATTCGTGTAAATTAACGGTACTATGACTAATATCTATAATAATATAACGAGAATGTTCCGTCTAGTACACAGTGTTATTGCATATCTCATGGTAATTGTGAACAAAGAAGAAAATGTGAGTCTCCCTGTCGTATTGCGTAAGCGACCGAGTGGCCTGGTGATTGTAATTCTTTTGTTATTCCGCGGTACATAATAGAGTGTGGTATTCGGTTGCATTTGTCCGAAACGTACGGAGACCAAAAATTATAGAAACCGTTCTCGTCGAAACATTATAATTTGGTAATAAACATCGGGTACTAGACGAAAGATTAAACTTATCACTAAGAACATTTACATTCGCTAACATATTTTTATAACTATGTCATACGGATATATTGTTAATTTTATGCATCGGAACGGTAAGGGTTGTGCCGTATGGTACGGGCAATAGCTTGCTATTCGTAACGCCACGAATTATATTATGTAGAGTGACGTTATTTATGCGAAAAATTCCGTTCAGATGCATAGCATCTCTCTAAATCTACAGGCAAGTAAGATCGCTTAACTTCAATAGCGTTTTTCTTTTCGGATTTGTTATTGACATTAGTTGTCGGTATCTTTAATTCTACTCTACAACTTAAAATTTTTGTCGTAACTAATTCGGGTTTGCGTAACATTTCTATATATATGTCTTGCGAGACAGGCGAGATTTCGAGTGATTTACATGGACTGTTACTGAGCAATGATACCAGAGTTCCGTTAGATTGTGATGCCCCACACTTATAACCAAGGAGAGCATTGTTGCTGCCGACCAGGGAAATGGCCGCGAAGAGGGTAAAATACATCTACAACATATACGGGTGTTATCCCGGCTCGTGGTAAATACATTTTTTTAATCTATGAGCAATTCGAGTTGTATTTCTTATTTTCACGCGTACATTATCATGGTCAAGGCATTTGATGATCAAATATGGCCCGGTATATTCGGCGCTGAGTTGGTTTGTTTTGTTATTATTAATTATTAGTACATATTCTCCAGCACGGAATATCTCGGGATTGATGTGCTCATAGTAAGTTTTTGATTTTCTTTTAGCCTTAGCATAAGCTTACCATTTAGCTAAATTGATGCGCGCAGCGTCCTGTAGGTCGCGAATATTTTTGAATAAACCACTTAAGTACGAATGATATTGTCTCCGGTTCCGTTTCCTGACGGAAGCTGGAAGGAATACAAGCTCGAGTTCCGAAAATCAATTTGTGCGGGATGTACCCGGTCCCTTCGTGGACGGACGTATTGTACGAAAAGCTCGCTCGATTATTTCGTCCCAATTTTTTTTCCTTATTTATAAAATATTTTAAATATTCAGTTAACATTATATGAGATCTCTCGAGGGAGCCATTCGATTGAGGGTGATGGGAGGCAGTTCGAAATTGTTGTATACAAAATTTTCTAGTAATTGAGCGGAATAAGAGGCTAACAAAATTCGTTGGAAATTCCCTGGTCGGTGAGGATGCTCCTTGGGCAACCAAATCGACATATAAAGTTATCAATGAACGCAGCTGCCGCCCTTTCGGCTATCGTATCGCCGATCGGAGCGTAAACAGAATATTTAGTAAGGAGGTCCTGCATAGTGAGCACGTAATTATTTCCTCTGGTGCGTTGGAATGGGCCCACAATGTCCAATGCGACCTTATCGAAGGCACGTCCAGGCGTATCAGTGAGGATCATTGGTTGGCGAGTCTTCTTCCATACAAGCTTAAGCTCTTGACAAAAGCGACAATTTTTGATATAATCTTGGACATTCCTTTTTATGTTCTTCCAGGCAAAATGCTGTTTGATTTGTAGATAAGTTTTAGTCACTCCCTTGTGACCGCCAGCGGTAGATTCGTGGTATTCTTTGATAATGGGCAAACACTGTTCCGCAGGTGGCGTGGTGACAGATCCGTGGCATATGGTTATGGCCATTGGATCCTTCATCGCCTCCTCCAACAATGATTGCATTTGTCGCCAGGGTATGGCTTCCAGTCGGTCTGTGTATCGTAGACTAAGACTATGTAGTCTAGGTTCTGTTATCACGTCCAGTAGCGAGGAGAGGCTCTCAATTAACATTGGCATTTCCATGGATACATGCAATCGCTCTTTCGTTGGTAGCGCAATGATATGACAATTAGGGCTAGCTGCTGGATATACTCTTGCTCTTCCCAGTGTGAGATCATTAAGCAGAGGCAGTCTTCCAGCGTCGTAATATTCCTGAGCTCCCTTGCAAAAGGGGTTTCCGTAACCATAAGGACGATGTTACCACTGCGATCCAATAATGATATATACAGGATGAATCGTTTATATTAACCTTCTTCTGCGACCTCAAACTGTAACGATGCAGAGGTGTCGATTTGACGCAGAGGTGGAGGTTCCAACTTCTAGTCCCAATGATGACAAAGCAATGTGTGGAGAGAAGGGAGAGGAATTGTTTTGAGTGACTGAGAGAGGCTCTTCAGAATTAGTTAGTTCAGTCGTTGAGTCTGAGACTCTTGTGGTATTCTTGGAGAATTTCTTCCTCTGTCGTGGCTCGTCCTCATTGTCACCGTCGTCCTCAAGAACTTTTCAAGTTTGGTCTGAGTTAAGGCGGAGTTTCTTCAGGATGAGATAAAGCGAGACATGGGTTACAGTAGAAACAGGATTGCGAGACAGAGCGACTGCATTACTTATGCCAGTTGTATATACAATATGGTAGTCATATTCTTCCAACTTCAGTCGCCATCGCATGAGTCACGATATAAGGTTCTTGACACGGTGCAGCCATGTTAGGGGTTGATGATCCGTGACCAGGATGAACTTGCGCCCGTATAGATAGGGCCTAATATGATTAACATAGTACGTGATTGCTAATAATTCTTTCTCAACCGTCGAATAATTCTTCTCTGCAGCGTTTAACATTCTAGATGCGTATAAATTGGGTAAATTTTGGCCAAGGTCTCTTGACTCAGTACATCACTGATAGCATAAATTGGAGGCATCGGTAGTGAGGATAAGCTCTTCCAAAATCTGGGAATTGTAGTATCGGCTCTTCGCACAAATCTTCTAAGTAGTTCAAACGATTTTTGCGCCTTTTCATTCCAGGAAAAGGTTGCGGTTTTTTTCAGCATGTTGGACAGTGGGCTCGCGATTTTGGAGAAGTTTGGGATAAAACGCCTCCGGCAAGGCCCAAAAACTGTCTTATGTTCTTAAGGAGGACAGGAAACTCCCTGACTGCGGCAATTTTTTGTGAATCTGGACGGAGACCGTCCTTCCCCATTATGTGACCAAGGTAAACCACTTCATGTTGAAAGAATTTGCACTTGTCAACTTGTAACGTTAAATTAGCCGATCGTAGTCGAGCTATTAGTTTAGACATTTTTATGTCATGTTCGCGCAGGGAGCTGGCGTAGACGACGATATCGTCCATATACACAAAGAACTCATTACCTTGTAAGTCAGTTAATATTTGATCCATAAGTCGTTGGAACGTCGCTGGTGCGTTTCTCAAGCCGAAAAGCATTCGCGTAAACTCATAATGGTCGTGAGTGGTGGGAAAGGCAGTTTTGCAAGCGTTCTCAGCGTCTATTGGTATCTGGTGAAATTCATTAGCAAGGTCCAGTATAGAGAAGTACTTTGCTCCACCAAGTTGATCTTGAATGTCACTGATATTTGGTAGCAGATAGACGTCTGCTACCGTTTTTTCGTTCAGGCATCGGTAATTTATCACCATCCTTCACCTTTTATTTCTCGCGAAATCAGGCTTCTTCGGCACGATTCAGATAGGAGAGTTGTACGGGGACGTTAACGGGCGCACAATTTCCTTGTCTAGTAACTGGCTCACTTGCGCGTGTATCTCTTTGCGGTGTATGTGTAGAAAGCGGTACTGTTTCGTATTAATTGGTAAGCCGATGGTTACGATCTTGTGGGACATCACATAAATTTTCCCCAAAAATTCATGGATAGATAAAAACGATCGTGATATAGTTCAACTAATTTAACTATGTTTTCCTTTTCAAGCAAGTTTAAATAATCAAGTTGTAACAATTTCAGAATTTCTTGTATTTTAATTTAGTTTAGCGTCGTTCTCTGATATCAAAGGCAAATCGCATGGTTCACGCTGCCTATTATTTAGATTAGCACTAACGCACGGAGTAATATTTGTTACATTGTATATTTTTATTGCTGTAGTGAATAACGAGGTCGCAATTACAGAAGAGTTGGATAGCGCAAATCTGTCGAGGAAAGGGGATACTGCGAGAGTGCTTCTAGACGGGATTGCGCCGGCACATTATGCGTCGGCAAACTAGAGGATTTCGCGTGGAAATGAGTGGAATTGGAAAAGTCAGGAAGATTAGTAAATCTCGCGTGGGAGTGCGTGAAATAAGAGAAATTAGAAGGATTAGTAGATCCTACGTGAAAGAATTCGTAGCATCGTGCGGCAACAAGCCTCCTTCCTCTCGAGTCTCTTATCAATCATTATTACCTTGTTGCAAGCGTCAGAAGAATTACTATAGCCCTCAGCACGGAGTTCGATCCGGTATTCGCGCGAAAACCCCTCGTAAAATGTCTCGAGGGCAAAGGAGTCGATCGACGAGATTTTCGATTCAGTGAGGGTACTTTGTGAGATTCAGTGAAATTACTCTGATCGCCCTTGATAATCGCGGTATGCAGATCCTTAACGCGCCCGATATAGTCAAAAATATGCTCGTTAAGCCTTTTGTATGTCATGCTTATGTTGACCACGATAATAATTCGCATTCCTTCCCGGACCAAAAGTTTTAACACGTCCAGGATTTTATCAACAGATGCATGGATCTCGTCTTCCACGGCCATGTACGCGTGATGCGATTATTATTACGTAGCATTCGGACAAATAGCGCTTCGTCAACT
This sequence comes from Monomorium pharaonis, assembly GCF_013373865.1. NCBI lineage: Eukaryota > Metazoa > Arthropoda > Insecta > Hymenoptera > Formicidae > Monomorium > Monomorium pharaonis. Next base: position 18,344,073 of record NC_050476.1, on the reverse strand, counting down.
AACGGCACAGTTTTCCTCGCTCTCTTACGGGCCCTGGCGAATTGTCACACGGGGATATTGTACCCGTCGTATTTCGGGACTAGTTCAAGCGCTTCTCGTAGATATAATTTAGGACGCGAAAGTGAAGGTGTTCGTCACGAAGGGAGAACCTGCCGAAATGTGCGGAGTATGCATGGAGGTAGAATGGAGCAGGGACGAAGGAATGTTCGGTTTGGATTTATCGGGGAAAAGGGAGGGAGGTTGTTACAGCGGAGGTTGGACAGGGTACTTGTAAGTTGGCGCAGCATATTTTCCAGCAGATCGGTCCACTGGCTGAGCTCTCTTTCTCTCTCCCTCATGTCTCTAATGGCTTGTTTATAGTTAATTCGACCTAGTCCCCCCCTCTCCCCGATGGCAGAGGGTTTATAGCATTTATGTACTCCGGAGATTCGTCGTTATGTTCCATAATAAATAAACATTAATTAAATATTATATAAATATTTGTCATAAATTATTATTATTATTGTAACTTAAATATTAAATCAATATTAGATAAATAAATATAAAATATTATGTTTTTAATAAATTTAACGTGTACTCCGGCGCGAATTGTTATATAAATATTATTTTAAACAATTTATTAAATTAATATTCAATAAATATAAATTAAACATTATATAAATATTTGTCCTAAATTGTTATTTTAAATAATTAATCATTGTAACATAAATATTATATTAATATTTAAAAAATATTTATAAAGTATTACTTTAAATATTATTTTAAAGATAAAATAAATATTACATAAACATTAAATAAGTAATGTTACGTAAATATTATTTTAAACGTTTTATTAAAATGTAAAGTCAATATATTAAATAAATATTAATTAAATATTTGTCCTAAATCATTATTTTAAATAATTAATGATTAAAATATAAATATTAAATTAATATTAAATAAATATTTTTTTAAGTTTTATTTTAGATATTTTTTTAAATATAAAATAAATATTAAATAAACATTAAATAAATATTGCGTAAATAATTTTCTTAAACTATTATTTTTAATAAAAAATTAATTATTTTTAAATATTAAATGAACGTTAAATAAACATTTTATAAATATTTTTTCTAAATCATTATTTGAAATGAATAATTTATATAAAATAAATATTAAATAAATATTAAATAAATATTACTTAAATAATTTTTTTAAATTATTATTTTTTATAAAAAATTAATAATTTATAAATATTAAATCAACGTTAAATTGACGTTTTATAAATATTTTTTCTAATTCATTATTTGAAATAAATAATTAATATAAAACAAATGTTTAATAAATATTATTTGTACAATAAATGCTAATAATGTAAAAATAATTAAAAATAAATATTTAAAAACCGTTTAAAAAATATTGTGTGCTCTTTGGGGTAATTAATAATGCGCTTATTTAAATTATTGGTTCTCTTTCCATCTATTGAGCATACGTTTTAACTACAATATAATCAAGCAAGTATTAAGTTTGATTTACTGTTTCTCTATCTCGTTTAACAATTTATTTATACATCAAACACATAATACTAAGAAATCGGTCATATTTATAGTCCATTTTACATCGCAAGGAATGGAATGTGTAACGAATTTTATTGTCCTTGGCACCTACGTTTTTTCAACTTTGACATTTGTTACAGGACGTTCTTATTTATAGATCTTCCCTAATTACACCGTTTATTTTAACTATTATTGAAAGAAAATTGTTACATGTCAATTCTTTTCCGACTTCAATTATGTCTTATTTATCTGTGTGCTTTATGTTCGTATTTTAATATTAATAATAATCTGATTACAGATCAAAATGTTTATTTGTTAGATATAATACATTTAATATAACAATATTCAGTATTGGCTCATTTGTCCGTTTCTCTATTATTTGATTTTTATCATAAGGACTTTATAAAATATATTTAATTGTAACTTAATATTTTATAAATGTTTTTAAAATTAATATTTTTATAATATTAAGACAGCAATATCATTAAGTAATTTTAATAATATTGCTGTCCTAATATTATTGAAATATTTTAAAAACATTTATTAATATATTTTTTTAATGTTATTAAACGTTATGACATAATGTTTGATATATATTTTTAAAATATTACTGGTAATTCTCTTCTTACAATAACGTCCAAAAGTGTAGCGCACTGCAGCATGTGTTTTCTCGCAGGCCTTTCTCTCTTCCAGCGAAAAAATTTTTTGTGATCCTGGGATTGAAGAATCACTATTTTTTTCGGGCACGCTGCCGGACTTCTCGGAACACAGGTCACTTACGAACACGTCGAGTTAAAAGTTTACCAAAAGAACAGTATATATCCTTTTACTTTTAGAAAGGATTTTTTTATTACAATTATGTAACGACCCGCACAGTTATTGTTCCGTTTACAAAATGATAGTCCACAATTAGTACGCGGTATTCTCTGCTTCACTAATGCTTCACTAATCCGCCTCGCCACCACCTAAGGCCGCCAGCATCTCAGATACTACGCCGAGCACCGCTGAGTGCCATCGAATACTTTTTCTCCTTCTCTGTCTTTCTAATAACCGACTTGCGACAGACGCGACGAGAGCGGCCGAGCCGGCCGGAGATTCAAGGTAAGTTAGTCCATTTCCCTACGGACTAATTTAGGGTCTTTGACCCGGCTAAATCATGGTACTGTGACCCTCTGCTTGGGTCGGATATCCAATTGGGGACTTAGAAAAAAAAGAAGAAGAGACTTGAAGTACATACGCGACCGACTTGGGCGCTCGGCGGAGCACCCGAAATGCTGGCGGCCCAAAACTTGCACCACTGGTTTTGACATCGACATCGGTTGTGTGTGTGTGTGTGTGTGTGTGTGTGTGTGTGTGTGTGTGTGTGTGTGTGTGTGTGTGTGTGTGTGTGTGTGTGTGTGTGTGTGTGTGTGTGTGTGTGTGTGTGTGTGTGTGTGTGTGTGTGTGTGTGTGTGTGTGTGTGTGTGTGTGTTGCTCGGTAGTTCGTCCGGTGCAAAGATTTTCCGGAGTTATTCAATATGATTCAATACGTCTAAGGGCTAGGGCTAATTTCACCAATCACGGTTAGACAAACCGTTAAAATTATCAGAAGGAAAATAGATGTGAATACTTTTGTTACGTACGCGTGAACATATTAACCCTTTAAGGACCAAATAGACACATTTTCTATGCAATTTTTATTGCCATAATTTCTTATGTTAAAGCGAAAAAAATGTATTAAGGTTATTTCTTATATTTTTGGGATTGCTCTCTTTCAGATGCAGTCGTTAGAATTTTGAAAATTCCATTTGTTTAAAAGTTACTGCTCGATGCTTCAACAAGAAATTGAAATTTTTACAAATTGTTTTTCATAAATTTATAATTTACTATCATTTATAGTTTTTGAAAATCACCGAAACGTGGATATATCGCGTCCTATACCTTTAAGCTTTCGAAAGGCATACCGCATTTTTTTACATCATAATGGTGAAAACCAACTGGAGACGAATAAGTGGATATTTCTCGAATTTCTAAAAATTTAAAACAATGGAATGCGACGAACAATAGAGGAATATTGATTTCTTATTTGGTTTTCGATGGTACCGGGTTCCAATCAATATCAGCGACAGTATCGATCGAACATAGGGTTACACTCTAAAACAAAACATTAAAAAAAAAAATGTTCTTTAACTCTCCGTCTGTACACTGATCCCAAAAGGAAACAAGCAAAATTTTTTACTTGTGCAGGTACAAAACTGGTGATAGGTAAAGCTTGGCTCCCTTTCCTAAAAAAACTTAGTAATAGTAGGTACTCATACCCAAAAGGACGCTTCGATTCGACTCTTGTTGTTAAAACGGCATAATCCCAGAGAATATAAAACTATCAGAAAGACATCTTTAAGGCGTCTTATGACCCGATTTAAGACGTTTTAAGACGTCTAAAAGACGTTTAATTTTTTTTATTTATGACGTTTTATAGACGTCCTATTTTTATCAAATTTATGACATCTTTGAGACGTCTTATATAAAAATTATTTTAGACATCTCTGGCGGAAAAATTTCTACAAAATTCTAAAAAACTACAAAAATTTAGAAAATAAGTGTTCCAAATCTAGCATTTTTTTGTAGTCTCTACAATAAGATTTATATTACATTATAATAAAAATACAAAACAATAAATAGAAACAAATTAATTGAATACAATGCCATAGGCAATAAATAAATAAAGTAAGTTAGAAGTACGTGAATAAATGAATTAGATTTATTAAAGATAAATAAATGCTTATTCAAAAATAAAATAAAAAGAGCAACAGTAAAGCAAGGCTCTTGAAAGTTAAACAACGAAAGCAAAGAAAATTTGAAAAAAATGTAGCATAAGAATAGAGAGCCGCAGCAACGCGTGGCAGGGCATAGCTAGTATTTAATATTTTAATAAAATTGCAACAAATTTTTCCGTCCCACTTTGCAGACTGCGGACTGTCGGATACCTATTTATATAATATCCGGTGTGGTTAAAAAATTTGATGCAAGCATATAATGGCTGTATTCTAAAATTCACTGTTTGTACTGAAAATGTATAGTATACATAATGTGAACTATAGATTTTCAGTGCTTGCAATATAATTTGGAATACAGCCAAAATGTAACCACAGCATCATGCAACATTTCACACAACCATTCACAATACAATTTTATACATACACGCGCGTATATAAATATATAATGCATTAGAACACGTATTCACTCACATAACAATTCGCTAAATTTTGCATACACGCACACAACTTATATAAATAAAAAAATATCACTTACATCACTTCTCAGATGTAATATGTCCCGCTCTTGCTAAGACTTCACATCTTTTCCTCCAATATTATGTCAATCTGAAGGCATGCCTTGCTTCTTACACGGAAAGCATGACTTCTTCAGAATTGATGATTTATTAGAGTAGAGAAGAATCCTGCCTATCTTATGATACAAACACTCATACTTTACAAACAACATACAAAACATACAAAAATATTCACAACACTAAAATTCTTCTCAGATGCGATATGTCCCGCTCTTGCTAAGACTTCGCATCTTTTCCTCCGATATTATGTCAACCTGAAGGCATGCCTTGCTTCTTACATGGAAAGCATGACTTCTTCAGAATTAATGTTTTATCAGAGTAGAGAAGAGTCCTACCTATCTCATGATATAAACTAAACACTCACACTTTTACAAAAAACTATTACTTCATAACATCACACACATACATACCAATTCTGTACATAAATTATATATACACACGCAATAGACGCACAATACACAATCAATCTATACATATACAGCAATTTTATACATAAATTGTATTTATCTATATATAATATACACGCATATACATCCACAAACACACATATTACACCAAAAATATTATTAACTCATATTTTGTTTAACCGAATATTTATAATCTGCTAACATGCGTTTCCTGCCTAGTTTTTCATTTTTATACGTTTCTCGCGTGCACTTAATGTTATTAATATCTGCCATTTCACACTTAAGTACACTGTCATCTTCCGCGAAAAGTAATTTATTTTTTTGTTCACATCACAACGTAATAGTTTTAGCAGCGACAACGCGAACTAAAGCTTTAATAAAATCTACTTGATGTTCAAGCACTTTAACGCCGTTTAAATATAAACATATTAAAAAAAAGTTTAAAGTTAATATTAAAATAACAATAATATTTAAAAGTATAAACATTAATTGACATAGAGTTAAATTTATGCAATAAATTAAATTAAAAATAATATAGTTAAAAACAATAAAATAAGAAATATATACAACAGGGCAAATTACATATTTATATGAGAAAAACTCTTAAGATAAAATTTGTTTGATTCTGAGAGTATTACGAAACTTATTATTTTACTTTAAATAGTCATATCAATTATCTTGGTTTTATTTTTAACAAAATGTTGATTCTTATACAGATTATTTAAAATTATATATAATATTTTTAAAATTAAAATTTTAAATTAAAAAAAATTACATTTTAATTAAAAATTAAGTTTATAAATATATAAAATATTATTTTTATGCTAAAATATTTCCTTTATTATTTTTTTCTTATAAAAATTTAATTTCAGAAGAATTAAATAAAGTAAATGGATATATTCATTATTAATATATATATGTTAATTTTTTTAAAAGTTTTTATATGTACAAAACTACTTTAAATTAAAAATTATATGCAACATTTACTGAATTCATCGAAAGAGATTAATAACTTTATTAACTTTTTACTTTATAACTTTTTTTCAAAAATATTTAAAAAATAAAAATTTTTTAATAAAACAAAAAGTAGCAATTACATATAAAAAATAATAAATATAAGAGAGATAGAATTAGGCATAATTAATTGGTTCCGCCGTGCCTCCGAAAGGACTCCAAAAAAAGCAGATAATATTAAAGTAGTGTAAAATTATTAGTGTTTTTTTTAATATTTAACATAACTGTTTTTCTTTTAAAAAATGCAAAATATTGGTAGCATTATTAGTTAGTATTAATATTGTAAAAAGATTACGTCTATAAACTATGATGTCTAAACTATGATGTCTAAACAATACTGAAATAGTGTAAAATTATTAATGTGTTTTTTTTCAATATTTAACTCGGCTGTTTTTCTTTTAAAAATGCACAAATTTGCAATATTAGTAACATTATCAGTTAGTTTTAATATTATAGAAATATTGCATCTATACTGTAATGTAAACGTGGAAAATAGCACATCGATAACAATATTATATTGAAATGTATTGCGATTAAAATATGGTTTATAAAGTTATATATTTTATAATATATATAAATTAACTGAAAATAATTATTGACAATTGCAATATATACAGCAGTGGTTAAAAATTAATACTTGATCTCTTTTTTGCCACACTTACAATACCACTTACAATAAAAATGCACTCATTGATCTCTGTTTAAGTTATTGTATTCAAAATGATAATATATTTGATAACGTATAAATATTTAGAAAACTACTTTAAAATACGTATAAAATATGTATGAAATATTCAAACAAGAAATTAATTTGACCACGAGTTATTTTATCGTTGCTCAATAATAAGGTGTACATGGCCTCTTACTGTAAGACCGGCACTTCTTTCGTTAAAACAAAGTGGGACCCTAGTCCGGGAATGAAATTTGAATCTGTATTTGGCCAGAAGACAAATCAGTACGACTTTTACTTGTGCATACCCAAATCGTTCACCTGAAAATTAATTAACACATGATACTTTTAAGACTTTGTGTGTGTGTAAGTCATAATTTTTCACATTCAATTTTTTACAGTGTTTCAAGATACTCATGAGCATCAGTATTATTAAATTACATTACAGTTTTAGTTGAAGACTAAATGTTTCAAAATCAATGAATATGTGATATGTAGTTCACATTAGCGCTGCCAATTTTGAAGATCTACGGCCGGTATTCATAGTCGAATATTATTTCGAGATCATCTCAATCAATGTCTTAAAATGTTAATACGACTCTGTGATTGGTTGATAGCATTTTAAGACAGTATTTAAGATGATCTTAAATATAAGAACCGACAATGAATACCGGACTACAACCAAACTATGTTTATGGAATTGAAAAAGAACTAAAGGCAAGAATTAATTATATTATAGACTCACAAGGAAACCTCGCAAACCCGAAAATTCTGATAAAACTTGGCATAAATGTAGAGGAGGTAAATACATAAATTTAGAAATTTTTTGTTTGGACTTATAAACGGTTTAAAGGATTGAAACCACCCTTTAAAAGTTGAGGGTTTTTGCCTTTTTTCGATGTATCTCGTAAACAAAATATCAAAAGATGTTTTATACAAAAGTTTTACAGCATAAATACTTCTATTTAACTATTCTATTCATTTTTTGAAAAAAATTGTTTTTGAAAAATATTTTTTTGTATAAAATATTTTTTAATATCTCGTTTAATTTACGAGATATATCAAGAAAAAGCAAAAATGTCTTTACCTTTAAAGGGTGGTTTCAATCCTTTAAACCGTTTATAAGCCCAAACAAAAAATTCTAAATTTAGGTATTTACCCCCTTTACATTTATTACACAACAAAAGTTAAAAATAAAATTTTAAAAATGTAAACGTGTGTCTTTTAAACTAGAAAATGTCTTATCAGATAATATAAGAGTAATACTGTTTAATTTTGTAATAATTAATGATTTTGCATAATATATTCAAAAATAAACATCTGAGAAATTAAGAGACGATATGTAATATATATATATATACATATAAGGTATTAATAAATTAATTTATATTCTTACCAATGCATTTTCGTGGGCCTTCCCCGAATGGTAAATATGCGTACGGATGTCTCTTTGCTATCTCGTCCTTATTGAATCGTTCAGGATCAAATTTATCTGGGTCCGGATATATAGATGGATCTCGATGCAGTCCAAGCACCGGTACAGTAATTAATGTCCCCTTTGGCACACGAATATTTGTCGTCGGTAAGTCTAATTCCTCGGTACAAACACGATTCATCATTGGAAGAGGTGGATATTTTCTCATAGTTTCTGTCATATTTAAACAAAGTATGAACAAAGTATAAAAATTATATATCTGAATACAATGCAATATATTTACCATTTATTATTTTATGCAGATATATCATTTCGTTCATTGCGTCGTAAGACAGATCGTTATGCTTTTCCAATATTTCGTCAATTTCCTCGCGAACTTTATCTTGTATATCTTGATGTTGAGCTAATTCATATAAAGCGAATGTCGCGGTCGTCGAGGAGCTTTCAAAACCAGCTGCGATAAAAACAAAACTTTGCGCAGCAGCTTCCAACATGGTGATCTTCTTTGTGGTTCCTAATAAAATAAAATTATATATGTATATAAAAAAATATTAATATAAAAGTATACATAAAATATGTGTATTAACCTGACATATTGATAGTTTCATTATCGTCATCGTCAATGTAACCTTTTTCCATTAGTTGTATGAGTAGATTCATAAAATCATTTTTAATAATATTATGAGTTTGCCTATATTTTACATTCTCTCTGAACACATTTATATAAAAATTGGAGATACATTTGTCAATGAGTGGGATAGAAAAAAGGTCCATAATTTTTGGCATGAACATTAACAAAGCAATCCAAATTGGATTTAGCTTAAAAATTTTTTTTCCCTGGACAAAGTAATCGCTAGATAGATCCTGAATGCAGTTGGATTCGATACCAAAAGCAGTTGACATAATTACATCTATTGAATACCTATTAATAAAAATTAAATATTAAAAAACGTATATCTTTCTGAGCTAACACTGAGAAAAAAATTTACTAAGAAACAAAAAATGCGTGTTCAGTTGTATGCAAACGCATGATTTTCTAAAATTAAAGAAAATATTTTGTCTTTTATTAAATATTTTTCTCAGTGTATACACATTTACTAAAAAATAAAACATTTTCTTTAATTTTAGAAAATCATGCGTTTGCATACAACTTGACACGCATTTATTGTTTTTTAGTAAATTTTTTTCTCAGTGCAGTGTGTAAATAATGCAATGTATTTTGTACTATTTCATACATACAATTAGATATAGATATTTCGAATAGAAAAAGAAAATCAATAGTTTTTAAGCAAATTGATCAATTGAGCAATGTAATTGGTCAATTTTGTTTCCATTCGAAAACTTGTTGATGCAATTTCGAGTATCACACAAGAGACTTTTAAAATTATTTGTACTAGTAATCAACCAAATACGAATTTATGAATTATGTTTTGTTCTAAAAATATAATTTTACAAAATTATTTTTCGTCAAACAATAGTTCATAAATTAAAAAAAAAACTGTGTTTTAATGCTATTATTTTCTATTTCTAATGTTCTAATGTAATAATAACTTTATTTTCAATTTTATAAGAATTTTGTCATCATCGTACTAGTAGTTATAATAGTTTAAATAAGTTTTTTTTAAACAATTTACCTTGCTAATATATTTTTTATCTCGATGGATTCTCCCATCTGTGCTTTACTTTCTAGATTCTTTAAAAGTTTTCCGCTACATTTCTTCAAGATCGGAAACATCTGCTTTATTCTTCCCGTAGTAAAAGTAGGTGTTATTTTGGCACGTAACTTTCGCCATTTTTTTCCAGGTAAAAAAAATAAATTGGCAGACAATGGATCAATATTTTCGTTGGTATACATCCCACGATCATGGAAACTTGTAAATTCTTTTGTTAATACCGTTCGAATAAGATCCAAGTCGGCAATCACCAAGATGGGTTTAAAAAATGCATAAATTCCAAAAACCCGATGATCCTTATATTTCATGTATAGATCACGCAAAAATACACCTGTCGACAAATTTACTTAATTTACTTAATTACTTTTGCATTTTTATTATAAACAGAAATGTAAATAAACATTATAAATTATTTATAAGTTTAAAAAGAGATTATAATAATGATATTAAAAAATAATTAAAAGATATGTATTTTTATGAAAACTTTTAATTATTTTTACAGAAAACAATTGTTTTACATAATTTTGTATTGCAAAAAAAACTAACACACAAAATAATAAAATTTTTCGTAGAATATACATACATATATGTACATAATCTTAATTTATATGTTTCTATTAAACTTCGTGTTTGTTAAGTATTTATTATTATTAATTTTATCATTTTAACCCTTTCGTGTTTTTTGAATATACATATCCTACTTACAAAATTTATCATAACTTTTAAACAGATAGTTCTTCCGTCCTGGCTGTTTTCAAAGAAAAAATTCAAGCTAAATGTATAAAATATATAATGTAACCATATATGTAGTACTCCTATATTGCTAACGTCCTTTGAAAGCTGTAAGATAGCACGGTGCAGACGTATATACCCATACAGCACAAAGCTCCGATTAAGCTCCCAGGGAGTTCATTTTGCTGAGCTCCCGAGAAGCTTACAAAATTCGACAAAACAAGCTCCCAGGGAGTTCATTTTTCTGAGCTCCCGAGAAGCTTACAAAATTTGACAAAACAAGCTCCCAAAGAGTTCATTTTGCTGAGCTCCCGAGAAGCTTACAAAATTTGACAGAACAAGCTCCCAGGGAGTTCATTTTGCTGAGCTCCCGGGGAGCTTACAAAATTCGACAAAACAAGCTCCCAAGGAGTTCATTTTGCTGAGCTCCCGAGAAGCTTACAAAATTTGACAGAACAAGCTCCCAGGGAGTTCATTTTGCTGAGTTCCCGGGGAGCTTACAAAATTCGACAAAACAAGCTCCCAAGGAGTTTATTTTGCTGAGCTCCCGAGAAGCTTACAAAATTTGACAGAACAAGCTCCCAGGGAGTTCATTTTGCTGAGTTTCCGAGAAGCTTACAAAATTCGACAAAACAAGCTCCCAGGGAGTTCGTTTTGCTGAGTTTTTAAGAAGTTTACAAAATTTGACAAAACAAACTCCCAGAGATTGAACATATCGGGTAAATTAATGTACTGCATGTATAGTCATAAGCCGCGAGTAGTTCGCAAGATCACCACTAGGCGAAGGCACGGCGCTCTTCCTTCTCGTGAGAAAATTTACTCCAAAAGGCTTATAAAAGAAAACCATCACTCACGGCTTACCTAGCAGTTAGTACTTCACTAGCAGCAAAGTGTAATATATATTGTTTTTGTTACACGAAGAGAGTTCGTGGGCCTTCGTAACTCAGAGAGAGCTTCCGAAAATTGAGAAAATATAAAAATAAAATTTTTTCCGGCAGCTCCAATGTCCGCTTTTAAGAACTCCCTGAGAGCTTTATTTAAGCTCGCAGGGAGTTCAGAAATAATGTTTTAAGAACTCCCTGCGAGCTTCAAAATAATTCCCGTGAAGCTTTTATATAAGCTCCCTGATAGTTTCATCTAAGCTCTCAGGGAGCTCCCAAAAGCGGACATAAGAGCTCCCGGAAAGCTTATATAGAAATTTCCCGGGAATTACTTTGAAGCTCGCAGGGAACTCTTAAAACATGATTTATAAACTCCCTGCGAGCTCAAATGAAGCTCTCAAGGAGCTCTCAAAAGCGGACATAGCAGCTGCGGGCGAATCTTTTGGAAGCTTAAATGAAGCTTATGAAAAATTTTGTGAGCTCCTCGGGAGCTCCCCGGGAGCTCCCCGTGCTGTATGGGTACTCGTGTCTCTCTCCCGTTGGTTACATTTTGCGTTGTGCGCATGCGTTGGCTCTCTCTCAAACGACCAATGGCATACTTTTTATCTTATAGGCATCGCAAGCGATGATAAAATGACTAAAGCCAAAAATAGCCACAAACGTCTTACATTGGCACGTATAATCGTAGATATTAATACGCATATACATACCTGGATTTTTCTCTTGGTTTTTTTCCTCTTCACTAATAACATAATAACATAGCACAGTTATAAGCAGCTGCTGCCGGTTTTTTTAATCGTAATTAATTTATATATTGTATTTATATATCGCTTGCGACGCCTGTGTAAAAAGTATACCATTAGTCGTTTGAGAGAGAGCCAACGCATACGCGCAACGCAAAATGTAACCAACGGAAGAAAGACACGAGTATATACGTCTGCACCGTGCTATCTTAGGACGTTAGCAATATAGGAGTATTACATATATGAATGTAACATATAAATTTGTACACAAAAAATTAAATTTTATTATATATTTACATTATATGTGAGAGAATATTGTAACAAATATTAAAGATACCTATTTGTATTTTTCCAGTAATAAATGATGAAACATTTCCAGTTGGTACGATAGGTTTAACATAAAAAACACCTTTCTTGTACCAAAAATTGAAAATTACATACTTATAATAAATATATATAATGCTCAAGGCAATGATAAAAATCCCAATTAATTCCGCAAGTACCATCGTAAATCTGAAACAAAATATATTTTACTATACAAAGAAATAACTTAAATATGTATACATATCATCACAGGACACGATAATGGCCTAGTTTACATCATCAAAACCTTGGTATGCGTATAAAGTTTGGTGCGCACCAAAGGATTAGTATGGGCGCGTTTACATCAAATGTACTAAGGGCCGATTTCACCAACTCCGGTTACCTTAACCGGCCGGTTATTCCATTAGAATTGACCAATCGTATTTGTCGTTAAGCAAAATTAACAAATGCGATTGGTCAATTCCAATGGAATAACCAACTGGTTAAGGTTAGAGATACTATAACAGAGATTCGCCAATGTGCCGTCTTGGGGTAAAACCGGATATCGGATATGACGTTTTCGATGGCGGTTTACTCTGTTTTCTTTTGACAGGTGACAGGTGACAGGTTAGATCGGCTAGGCTTTCTCTGTCAGTTATATCTATCTTTCTCTCTCATACTTCCGGTTATACCCCAAGCGACGGGAGCCAATCAGAAATCGTTAACGCATTGGCGAATCTCTGTTATAGTATCTCTAGTTAAGGTAACCGGAGTTGGTGAAATCGGCCCTTAGTGTTATGTCCGGATCTAGGGGATTTTCTTTTTATGTTGCGTCGCGACGCTTCGGTCGCCTGACCGGGGCTCTTCTTTTTGAGTTTCGGGCAGTCCGCTTACACTGAGGATGCGGTCCCATGAAACGAATTATGCGGAAGCGGAACAAGCAGATCACCAATCACAGGACCGTTTCGACGGAATCTTTGAAAGAGTTCTATTAGATTGATCCCGCGATTGGTGATCCGCTCGTTCCGCTTCCGCATAATCCGCTCCATGAGACCGCACCTTGACTTTACCCAGGCGACAGCTCGTTACCGATGGAAAATCTTGTAGGCTTATAGTTAATGTAATTATGATATAGTTATAATTACGTATAAGAGATCTGTTTGTACATATATTTTATGAATGTACTGGTGAAAATGTAAAATCGGAGCGTAAGTCGAATTAAAGGGAGAGTAATAGAAGCGTTAACAAACATTCTACGAAGCGTAAATTGGAACAATGAAATGTAAAAGAAGTGTTAACGCTTCTTTTACATTTCATTGTTCCAATTTACACTTCGTAGAATGTTTGTTAACGCTTCTATTACTCTCCCTTTAATTCGACTTATGCTCCGATTTTACATTTTCACCAGGGTATAATATATGGTATTATTGTGGGTACGGATAAGTATATGAATCATCTTACATGTTTCTATATAAAAAAATGTCATAATTTTATTATGAAAAATATGTTATGATTTCTTACAACTTTAATATTTAATCTACGAGTACAATACTACAAAATTTTAACTGAGAAAATTATGTTGTTATTAAAATACAAACACTTCATATATTTCACTTATTACAAAAGGATGTATAAAATTTATAAATGCAAGTAATCGCTGTAAATGTTCTATAATAATACATAAACAAATACCACATACATGTACATGTTTTATACGTATCTATTAATAAAATAATGTATGGTATTAATTATTATTAAGTGTCAACGGGGTTCCCTTACATTTCGGGCTGAGGAAATATTAATATTCTCGATATCGTTGAACTATCATAAGTCGTTAACGGATCTAACGGTTCTAATTGAGTGGGAGAATCGTCGTCGGAGTCATTGAGGGTAATGACTTCGATGTTGCTGGCTGTAATTTGCTTATAACGTTCGAAGGAGATAGTGTCCTCCTGGGAAAGATCAACGGGGGAGATCGCTCCCCCAGGAACAAAGTTGATAGTTTGGTCACATGAGGAGGGGTGGAGGGGACCTCCAGCGGGTAGCCCACACAGTCTCTATGTCTCGGAGGGCCCGTTCCAGGGCTTGCTGTTGAGCTTTTAGTATTCTTTCCCGCTTCCTTCGACCGGCACGGTGACGTTTCTTTGTTATCTACAGCAAAAACGAGAAAATGCTTTATTAAGCGACTGGACGCTTAGGTAAGCATTTTATTTCGGTAGATTAGGGCCGCCGGGTATACTTTTGCTCGTATTGTAAACTTGACTTATTTCGCTGGCAAGCGATTGAACGCTGCTGGCGGAATCTAAACTATGCTTATTTCGCTGGCAAATACTTGCTGGCGGAATCTATGTTCTGCTTATTTCGCTGGCGAGCGATTGAACGCTCGCTGGCGGTTGTTGGAGCAAAAGTATTCCGGGTTTTCAAATCTACCAGTAATGTTTTAACATTTACTCACTTTAGCACGGGGTACCGAATCCATAGTGGGGAGATTGGAGCAGCGGGAATAGTTTTCTGTTGGAATTGTTTTATTGTCATTAAGGAATTAATAGGCTGGGTCGTTGGCAGGATTACGACAAATTTCTGGTTCTTCTAAACTTACTACTGTTATCGGAAGAATTTTACAGCGAGACGCCAGCTCAGTCAAAATGACGTTAATATGACATCAAAATCGTTGTTTTGCATCATTGTGTCAAAAAAAACATTTAATATGACGAAAAATTGACATCATATACATATATTAACATGCATAATAAAATATCGTATAAGAAAAGATAGAAATAGATGTTTAAATGATAAATAGTAATGTTATATGGAAAAATTCAATCAGTATCATGTGGCATCAAAATGACATTAAAATGATGTCAAAATGACTGATATTAATGAGGCAACAATTAATTAACGTTATTATATCCAAGTGAAGCAATATCCCATATAGCACAAAATATTTATAAAATATTTATAAAATATTTATAAAAAGAAAATAATAAATATTTTGTACATATTTTTATGTCCAAATTTGTCAGATATAAAAAAAAATTATGATAAACATTTCTAAAAATATTTAAAATAAATATTTATACCATTATTATCAAAGAATATAAAAAATATTTCAAGTTCATATACCGTAAATATTTTTCAGTATATTTTAAAAATATATTCTATATATTGTTGATAATAATTTAACAATGAAATTAATAAGTAAATAAATTAATGTTATTTATTTTTAATACGTTTTGCAAAATTTAATTGCTTTTATAAAAAATAATATAATTGCGTCAGTTTGGCTGGAATTCATAGTCAAATCTTACTCAAGTTCCAGCTTAAGCACGATCTTGAGACGTCAATGCTGTTATTTCATTGGTTAAGTAAGTCTCAAGTCGGCTCGAAGTTAGACTTAAGACCATTCTTGAGCTTAAGATCGGTCTATGAATTCCGTCCTTTATAACATATATATAGGTATATGGCTGGGTTCGGAGAGACGCTATTAGCGCTAAAAGTATCATTCTATTCTTGTTGCTCAGTGAATGTCGAAGAAAGATAGAGCACGCTCACAGCGCCAAAAGCGTGGTCTCCGAACCCAACCTATGTAGACAATAACAAGTACCCATATCGATGAGTCAAATTGGCGTAGCAGATAAAGTACAAGATTCGTCATCCTAAGGTCCCGGGTTCAAAACTTACCAGCGGCAAGTAAGAATAAAATAAAATAATATAATTTAAATTTAATTAATTAATAAAAATTTGTTCTAAATTTAGTATGTACTGTTGATAAAAATAATTTGAAAAAAATAAAATTTTTATTTTAAATTTTTATTTCGTCAATCATATATCGAGACTCCATGAAGCTTCTATTAACGATCCACAAAGACCCGTATTCATAGTCGAGACTTATTTCCAAGACCGTCTTAAGTTTGGTCTTAAGATGCCCTCTAGTTTCATAGTCGACAAATAAGCAAAGACTTGAGCAAAATCTCAAGTCGTGACTTGACCAAGACGATCTTATTTCAGAACGCCTGAATGTGTTTCATAAACTTTTCTTATTCAATATAAGCACAGGCTTAAGATGATACGTATTCATAGTCATTTAAGATCGTCTTATTTGACATACAGGGTGTCCCAACGCACGTGGACTATTACTCGTAAAAAGGTAAAAGGGATCGAGATGAACATAAAAGTCCAATATTGTCTTGGGTTAGGTCTGCAAATAATCGAGATATTAACGTATGGAATTCTCAAATAATCTAATTAATTTCTATCGTAATTGTGAATAGTAAATAATAAAAGCTTATCAAACATTCATAATAGATTTTTTCAGTGTTATGGCTCAAGCGGATCAAGCTCTTTCCTTGGCGCGCTCTCATTCGCATAATTTGAAAAATTAATACCTTGATTATTGGTGGACCTAACCCGAGACTCAACCCAAGACCTAACCCAAGACAATATTGGACTTTTATATTCATCTCGATCCCCTTTACCTTTTTACGAGTAATGGTCCACGTGCGTTGGGACACCCTGTATATATCGGCAAATAAGACGATCTTCGCCAAGTCGTGTCTGTAGTGAACTTAAAAAGTGAACGCTAACCTAATTTATATAAGTTGCGACAGTTTTATATTTATAATTAATTTTGAAAAACCAAGAAATATTGAAATCCCAGATATTAACTTATCTAATGAAGAAAATGAAGAAAACGAATTACAAATACAACTTCCAAAAAGATATAATTGAGATGGTCACAAAATCTTTTTAATTTTTGAAATAAAAATGAGTTTAAAAAAAGATTTCGGTTTTTAAAAAAATCAATTATGTATGGAATTTTACTAATAATAAAAGAAGGACATGCTAAAATAAATAACAGAGGATTTACTATTACAAATGAATGGATTATTGTAATAATGAATAATATATAAATTGATTTGATTATAAATAATTGTTAATATATTTTTTTATATAACACATGACATTTATTAAATTGATAAATTATAAATGAAACGCATATGTATCACATAAGGTTTTAGTACAATAAAGAATGCTTATAAAATGCTTATTTAAAAAAAATACTAAATACTTAAATACTTTTTTTTCCATTGTTGTGTTTATTTTTTGCTCGAATTTACATTTTCTTTGCACGACATTTTGTTAATAAATACATAATTCAATTAGGAAAATTTTTTAATAAATTTTATTAAGTTGAATATTCGACTTACTTTGTTTATAGAATTCAATAAATTAATATTAATATTAAACTTAATAATATAATTAGTAGTGTCTTTTTGCAGTGACTGCTTATTGCACCATGAACTATGACAATAATATAAAAACATGAGCAGATGATAATAAATGCAACGTTCCTATTGGAGAATCTGACAGAAATATTACGGAAGTTGCCGAATATCTAATAAGTTCAACCTTAAGAACATCTTCGTCAAGATGATCTCGAATCAAATAAGATTTACTTGAGCACAATCTTCTTCGTGAAGATCGTCTTATTTCACGACTATGGAATCTATTGTTCTTAAGACGGTCTTAATTGAATAAGATTGACTTGACCAAGATCATCTTAAGTACTGACTTAAGACTCGACTATGAATACGGGCCAAAATCCGTCAGTCATCTATCGAGGTTCCGTGAAGCCTCTATTAATAATCCACACAACGTCTAATAAATCTCTTTGACGTCTAATGGAGATCTAATAGACGTACTATGCGGAATTGTGGATTTCTAATGGCTCTATATTGGACATCTAATGGACGTCCACTGGAAGTTCAAACTTCCATGGCAGACGTCTAATGAACGTCTATTGGAGGTTTTATTTCTATGTGGGCCACATTCGAAACGGCCACATTCGAAATGGCCACGTCCAAAATGGCCATATATGTTTTACAAAATTTCCAGTACAATGCACATGGGTTAGCGACTTAGACGGGGTGGGTGCGGGAGAGGGGCCGAAGGTCCCCTTGCACCCCCGCGTGCGCGCGCGCGCGCGCGTGTGTGTGTGTGTGTGTGTGTGTGCGTGCGTGCGCGCGCGCGTAGCATTCTTTGCACCACATGGGTTTGCAACTTTCCACGCAAACAAACAAAAATCATTCCAAACATGGTCGTTTTGAACGTGGCCAATTTGAACGTGGTCATTCCGAACGTGGCCATTCCGAACGAGTGGCCATTTCGAACGTGGCCGTTCCGAACGTGGCCATTTCGGACGTGGCCGTTTCCCAGTCAAAAATGATTTCTCGAAACGATATTGTTTCGATGTCGTTAATATCGAAGAGCTGTCGATTCGAAACTTGTGTCGAAATTTCAACATTTTCGAGTAACCAATAATTGTTTATAAATAAAGTATAATGAGAGTTTTCAACATTTTTTAATTTTTTAAGTATATATGTGATATATAATCTTCCCAGGTAGCACAAAGACATCCATTGTATGTCCGCTAATGGATATCCGCTTCTGGACATTCGGACGTCCATTAAGAGTTCAAATAAGGTCCATCGGACATTCGATGGACGTCCATAGGATATACGTTTGGCACAACTTTGTACATTCATAGAAAGTCCTATAATGGACGTTCATGGGATATACGTTTGTCACAATTTCGGACATTTATAGAAAGTTCGAAATAAACCAAATTTTGGAAACCTATTATGGTCTGATTATTTCTTTTGGGCCTTTTTTAATTAAAGGGTTTGCTGCAATAGTGGATTAATCCACATTTTGTAAAAATCATCGATATAAAGCATGAACTGCGCATTTCCTGCAAAAAGCTCTTGAAAAGTGTCCGGCAGAAAGACAAAGAGGAGACGTGGTCCGGGTCAATTTCTTTCTCTGTCTAGCGACCATTATGCTACTGGTTAGACAGAGACAGCGCTTGACCCGGACCAATTGCTATGTCCCTCCTTTGATCGGAAAAAGAAACAAAAAAAACGAAAAAGAAAAAGAAACAAAAATAAAAACAAAACGATAAAAAACGAAAAAGAAACAATAATATATTACAACAAACATTTAAAAAAATACCAATAATTAATAATGTTAATAATAAATAAAAAAATAATACGTATTATTTCATATTATTTTATATTACATCTAAAAGTAAAACAATTAAAATAAACCTTTTGAAAATTAAAAATAATATAATTTATTATTATTTATAAATTAATTAACATTAATTTATAAATAATAATCGTCCTTGAAACATCCAGTGCTATTTGGGTTATATTCCCAAAAATTTCATTCAAAATTCGAATCGATGTTATTTAGATCTCATTTCGACGTTTTGACAGTTGATATTATTTCGATCTTATTTCGACATTTCCGGACGGAGAGAAAATTGACATTTGAATAATTCTGCCAATTAACTAATACAATTGGTCAATTCTCTTTTCATTCAAGATTTCAGATCGATTTTTAATATCGGATAAAAGATGCTGTCACCATGGTACAGATTTTGCCCGTAAAGTATATCGCGTGATCAATTATGTATAATTGTATAGGGTCAATTATATATAAATATTAGGAATAGAAATTAAATATTAGATACCTATTAGGGAAAGAGAAAGAGAAAGAGAAAGATCTTCCCGCGTAATGTTTTTAATTAGTTACACGTAAGGGCTCCCGCACAGACTTTTGCATAACGCATAACATAAATGCATAAGAAATTTGATTGGTTGAATTTCTTATGCACTTTGCTTATGGGCCAATCAATTTGCTTATGTATGTACATACGTTATGCAAAAGTGTGTGCGGAGGCTTTAACGCGAAAAAGTTTATAATAATCTTATATTTTTTAAATTCAACCGTCTTTTATTTTAAATAAGTAAAAAATAAAGGAAGAATAATGTTACCTTCCCAACTCGAATCAATGGACGAGTTCAAATCAGCAAAGCGGCTAGGCCTGCCAAGCAGTTGAATATAATTGGTTGGATCCGAAGGTGGAAAACAATCATGTTTAATCGCTCGGCAAGCAGACCTAGCCGTTTTGCTGACTTGAACTCGTCCATTGATTCACGTTGGAAAAGTGAAAGTATTCTTCCTTTATTTTTGGCTTATTTAAGATAAAAGACAGTTAAATTTAAAAAATATAAGATTGAACTCGCTCAATAAATCAAAGTAATTTCAACTTCTAAATTAATTTCCTAATGAGAAATAGATTCTCAAAACGACGTCGTTTCAATGTCAAAATGAGAGTCGACAATTACTCGAAATTGGAGTCAAAAATCCATTGAATCGAACAGAAATTTCGAAAATTTTCGACTTATCTTTTCGACAACAAAACGACGTCTTTTCGAGAAATTATTTCTGACTGGGTTCGGACGTGGCCGTTTCGAACGTGGACAAATTGAACTCCGTGCAATATTTCATGTGGCCATTCCGAACGTGGCCATTTCGAATGTGGGCAAATTATATCCACTCGTTCCGTTTCACACATGATGCGCAATAAGCAGATCAGTGATTCTTTATTATTATATAATTTATATTAATAAGTTATTAAAAACTCATTATTTGTAAATTAATTTATTTGTTAACTTATAATTTGTAGCATAGACTGACATGAGAGCACAGCAGCAAAATTATGAAAATTTTGGAATTGCAAGTATGTCAAAAAATTTAAGAATCGCAAACATTTTACAAGAAAAATAATTTTTTCGAGTGACGATGAAGAGCATAAACAAACAAAAGATTAAGAAGAGTTATTCCAATCTCGCAAATAAAAAATTGTCAAATGATATATATTCGAAAGAAAATCATCCAGTAAATGTGAGTAGTTAGAAAAAAATTACTATAAATAAATACTACTTTTATTTATTAAATTATAATTCATTTTGGCTTTGGATGATTTCCGGTTTATAATTCCATAGGTCTAATTCTTCCACATATTCTTCCACATGTAGTTATCAAACGTTATTCCACGTGTAGTTATCAGACGTTATTCTTCCACATGTAGTTATTTTAATAAATTCAAAATCTTTGAAATAAGAAATATATATATAGTTTCTTTTTTCTTAGGTTATTTATAAATGTACAACTAGAAATGAAACAAATATAGAAAGTAAGACTGATAGTATCCCAGAAGTGATGGATAATATAAATGATCAAAAAAACCAAAAAGATTTTTTTATAAAAATGGTAAAATAAAACAAAATAAAATAAAAGAACTAGAAAATGCAATAAAAAATAAAGAAAATATACTGACAGAATTAAAAAATAAAAATAATTTTTTAAAAATAAAAAATAAAAAACTTAATGATTATATCAAAACTTTAAAAAATGATGAAAACAATGGAGAGGATTCTGATATTTGGAAAAACAAAGTAAAGGAATTAGAAGAAAAAATAAAAAATACAATAAAAGAAAATAGAAAATTGAAAACTACACTTGCTTGTAATTATAAAGGTAATACATCGTTACTTATACACATAAAATTAAATAATTAAAAATTACTGTAACTGATTTATAATAAAATAGTAATAACAATAGTAATATATAATATTTTGCGTTAAAAACTCTTAAATGTTAAGCTTAAGTTGTGTAACTATTCAAAGCTTTAATTAAATTTTATAGAACTTTATTATTTGCAAGTTATAAATAAAGTTTATAGTATTTAGCATAAATGTACTATGACCTAAATTGTATAATGTTACAAGTATTAATATATAATTTAATTTTAAGATTGGCATAACATGCAGCTACAAAATGGCAAAAAAACAGTAAAAATATAGAAGCAATTTTGAAAATGAAAGAAAATTTTACAATGGAGAACTCATGTAACTTAACTATGAGATGCAATAAGAAAGATAAATTGGTAATATATTAATAATATTTTTAAAATTTTTTATAAAATACAAGTATTTAATATAAAAAAAAAGTATTTAAAATAGTATTTAATATAAAATAATTTTAATGTTTGCATTCTTCTTGTGCATTCAAGTTTTTTTATTTAATTTAATCTTTTAAGGATGGAACTTGCTAGTATACTAATAATACTATACATTACGACCAAAAGTTTTTTAAAGAAAATCCTATAATACTTAATTCTATATTTGCTTTTTTAAATATAAATATGACTATAATTATTTCTTATGTATTGCACTTATAAAATATTGTAAATTATTTATGAAAAAAAATTTTGTCTTTTAGTCGATCGAATCAGAAAATGATGCATTGAAAGAAACATCGAAAATATTACAGATGAATTTTCTGAGATAGATGAAATTACTGACAGTGATAAATTAAATAATGCTTCTAAAACTTCTGATAAAAATTATAAGGTAATTATTGTTTTCTTTAAAGAAGAATAAGAGCAGACTTATTTATCAGTACATTATATATTACTTTATTTCGCAGCACTGTTTTTTTAATTAAATTAAAAAATTTTAAATTTTTAACAAGAATTTATAAATACACAATATTGAATTATATTTAATTTTATTTTTAAGTTAATTATATTAAATTTAAAATTAATTATCTTGACAGGATATGGAAAGCACAGTTACTAATTTTAAAATAACAAAGAAGCACATAAAATTGTGTAAAACAGATTCGATAAGCAATTTTACAAGCGATCTGCTTCCTACAATTTTTACTCTTAAAGAATTAGGTACTTCAAGTGTAAAAGGAACACAATGTAATGCGAATGTTAAGAAAGGTTATATAGCAAAGCCTCCATTTGATCAAATTAAGCTGAAAGCTTTTAAAAGTAATATTTTATTCTAATATATATTCATAAACATTTTGGATATTATAATTTAATTTCTACATAACATTTAATTATTTTGTACAGGTTTTGTTTTAAAGAAATTTGGATGTACAAGAGATAATAAATCTTTTGTCAATGCAGCTACAAGGAACAAATTAAATGAGGCTGCAAGGAGATTAAAAGAAGAAGAAATGCTTTAAAAAATATATTGTTTTTTTATTAAAAAGATTAATCAAAACATTAAAATTAATTAAAATTTAATTGTTTTTTAAGTAGTATTAGAATCAAATAGAAGTTGATTAAATATTACATTAATTTTATCATATTCAATTGACTTCCATCGATCCTGATTTTACTTCAATCAGTTTAAAAAAAAAAATTGCTAGTCAGATTCACTACTTTAAAACAGTTAAATTTTATTAGATTTTAATTCGTCATATTTAGCAGAGTTTTTTGTTTAGTTATATAATTGAAGTCATAAAACGTGTTACTTTTATTTATTACAATTACACATTTTTTATTTTATTGTAATGTATATTACAGTGTACAATTTTAATAATTCTATTAAGTTAAAATGTATGTTAATGCATTACAAAAAAATTACTACATTTTAATAAAGCCTATATTTAAAAATTATATTTATATAAATTTAAAAAATTCTTACTATAATCTACTATTATCTTTTTAAAAATATGAAATGTTATCATCAAGTAGGTATTTTGCTTAGTATCATTTTAATAAGTTTTATAAAAATTTAGTAAATTTTTTTTACTATATTGAGAAGCTATATTGCAAAGATGTGTAAAAATACTTTTTAAAAAATTTTTTATTACAAAATTTATTAAATTTTAATTTTAAAAAATCAAAAATTCTGTTATAACATATATTTTATTTTTTTACACGAGTATCAATAAATGTCATATCTGTCAAAATGTGTAGTATTGTTTCACAATGCAGATATTTAATGTAGAGAAGATTTTTATTACTAATTAAAGTATATAAATTTATACCATTTTCAGGTTTTTTTACATAATTTTTTGTACATACACAGAAAAAAAATGTAATAGCCAATAACATATGTGATTGCGGGCTGCCAACTACATAAAATACTCAATACAATAATATTTGCTATTAATGCAAGTACAATATGTTGATACTGCAATAGCATATATTATTGTATTGAGTATATCTGTAATTGGCAGCCCGCAATAACATATCTTATTGAATATATTACATTTTTTCAGTGTATATATATATATATATATATATATATATAATGTAAAACATTTTGTAAAAATATTTTACAATTTTTACATAGAAATGTTAGCACTAATTTTACCTTCTTTGCAGATTTTTCTGTAAAATTTTTCGGTATATAGACAAGCGCTCACGCACGCATGCACGCACGCATGCACATACCAACACACAAACAGGCGCAAACATATACACAAACGCACATACGCACACAAAATACACACAATCTATATAAATTTTGCAAATAATTTCGCATCAAATTTTGCAGAAAACATTACATAAAATTCTGCAAAATATTCTGCAGAAAAATTCCGAAGGCAAAAATCTTGTACAAAAATCTACAATAAAACTGCAGAAATTTATACAAAAAAATATGCAATTTTTTTGCAAAAATTTTTGCCTACGAGAGATTTATCGCTGTTTTTAGTTATATTGTTATTTACTTATTCTGGCTGTTTTTCTTTTACGAAATACAGTTGATATTTCTAACACAAGTCGACACACATCGCTGTTCATTTAGAATTTAATGCAAACATAATCGATATGCTTTCTATTCGGAAGGAGAGTCGAAGTGTATTCCTTTGACTGAAAAACGCATTTGCTCTTAGTATTTCAATGAAATCTTTTAATGCAAAACTTACGTATCATGTATATTTGGACTTTATTAGTGTTTCAGTAATAAAAGTGTTTCAATAATAATATTTCAGTGTAAATAATATGCTATATATTACAATATTAAATATTACTATATCACGTTTTCTTTAACTGTAGCAAACTGTGCTTAAGTGTATTAAATTATGTCGATTTGTGTATTAAAAAACGAACAGCCTATATATTTTTCCTATAATATATGTGACGTATAGAATCATGTATTTTTAGTACTGGGGCAGTTCAGGTAGTGAAATATTGAAATGCATTAGTTAGACAGAGATCCAAATTTTCATTCTTTGTATTTCTTTTCTTAATTCTCTCCTTAAAAGTGTCCATAAGTATACATCACATATCAATTTTAAACTTATAATAATATTTAATAATAAAATTAGAAAAGATGTATTGCAATGAAGAATAAAATACAGTATAAAACATTTATGCTGTATTCTATTTATATATAAAATATAGTATTTTAAACAAATCTGAATCTGCAATATAAAATTCAATTTTCTTGTTGCTAGTGATAAATTAACAAAAATGTAATTCTATGTAATCGACCAACTGGTAATTTTATTACTAATTAAAATATAAGTACAATGTTTTAACCTTAGTTTTAGACATTTATTTTTAAATACATAGATCCTTTTTAAATACATAGGTAATAGATAAAATTCACTTGGAAACAATATAGTCGATAAGTTTATGACAAAATTATGAATAATACACTAAATTAAATAAAACATAAAATAAATAAATAAAAATGGATAAAATAATTATATAGAATTAAATTTTTATAAGTTAGTAAATTAAGTAATGAAAAACAAGAAAAACTAAAAAATTAGAAAGCGAACTCAAAAACTTATATATTTTGTGTGTCAAAAAGGTATTACAAAGTCAATATATATATATATAAAACTGAGTAATATGTATGAAACTAAGAATGTAAAGAAATAAAGTTAATATGTAAAATTAAAGATGTAAAAGAATGAATTTAATAATACGTTTGCACAGTTACAGTTAAAGACTAAAATGTCATGGGCATGTGAAGGGTAAACACGATACTATATGGATTTATTGATACTATTATTGTATATTAAATTTAAATTCTCTGTATTCTTTTGTAAATTCTTTTGTAAACTATATGTAATACTATGTATGTTTTTGGACACTTTTATATAAGAAAAGATATTTCTGCGAACAGTTATTCGTGAATATATGTAATTAAGTTATAAAATATTAAATTAATTTAATAATAGAAAGCAAAGTGTGTTTCATCAGTCATTTCATCAGTGTGTTTCTTCTGATAATATATTTTTATTGCATTGATTCTATATGCAGGTGCAGTTAAATTACGATTTTCTGATACTTTTCTCTCTGAGGCTAAAGATAAAATCAAGCGTTGATTTCAAACTGCGAATGGAAGAAGAACTGAATATGGGTCTGATGCTTAAAGTATAATGTTATAGTATACTTTTCTTTAAAAACTCTATACTATTACTCTTTGATTGTTTCCATTTTAATTAAAAAATTATTACTTTGTTTTGTTTTATATAGTCTTATATAGTTGTATAGTCTTTTATAGTGTTATTACAGTCTTTGTAGATTTTTTTAATAGTCTATATCTTTTTATCGGTTAGAGTATTAAGCAGTGTAATGGCATTTTATAATTAATATTTATACGTGCAATTTCTCTTTTGTAATATCGATTGTGATATGAAATAAAAAATGATATAATGTGATGCGATAAAAAATACACGAAACTATTGTACAATTAATGTAGTACAAATAAAAGTATAACTGACGCTAAAATGAAGAATTATAATATATTTTTGTTTTTATTTTGTTCCTGCTTAACATAACTTAATTTTAATTTTAAATTTATTTTTGTAAAGTTTAGTCAAAGTGCTGTCAAAATGCTGTCAAATTGATAAAAAGACGTGATATTAAAATGACATCAAAATGACGTCTGTTTGACGATTCCGATATCAAAATCTACTCAAAGTATAGGACGTTTTGCAGTCAAAAAGCCATCATATTGATATCATTTTGACATTATTTTGACATCGTGTCTTTTTATCAATTTGATGGCATTTTAACATCACTTTGACTAAGCAGTTTTCACTGGGAGAATTACAATTGCTAAAAGGTTAGAGAAATTAAACAGTACTCACTTAATATAGTTAAGTTTGAGTTTGATTCAGCCAAAAGGTCGTCGGAGGTAGACGTTGTCTACTGACCTACTGACGGTACTGCTGAGGTTGACAGAGGCGATCACTGAATTTACAATAATTAAATAAGAGGTTCACGTAAAATTGAAAAGTATAAGTATGAGACTGATTATCGTGACAATTAGTAAATGAAAATGAAAAAAGTGACAAAGTGACGACAACAGTGACAGTTAAAGACTGACGCAAAAATTAGAGAATTAGTGACTCACGAGAAAGGTGACAAAAAAGTGACGCTCCGGCCTCTGTGCGCTGATTTAAATAGGGCGCGGACAAATGGATTAAGCAAACCGCTCTGGAGTAGGGAGCACGCGAAAAGCGCAAGAGTTGATAAGAGTGGGATTAATTCGGCGGCTTGGCGGGAACCGAATTCGACGGCTTGGCGGGAACCGAATTCCGCGGACCGCTGATATGGAACGTGAGACTATTCGCACGTGTGCGAATTCGGCTCCGTCGGATATCTCGATCATCTAGTATTTCACAAATAGATTTCTCGTCGTTGATCCGGAATAAATTTCGTTAAGTATTACTATACATGAAACCTTTAGAAAACGTCCCTGGTAAAAATGTAAAATCGGAGCGTAAGTCGAATGTAAAGGGAGAGTAATAAAAGCGTCAACAAACATTCTACGAAGCGTAAATTGGAACAATGAAATGTAAAAGAAGTGTTAACGCGACGTTCAAGCAACATCGAGTTTGTAACGTTACATTATTAACC
Source organism: Monomorium pharaonis (assembly GCF_013373865.1). Taxonomy (NCBI): domain Eukaryota; kingdom Metazoa; phylum Arthropoda; class Insecta; order Hymenoptera; family Formicidae; genus Monomorium; species Monomorium pharaonis. The sequence continues at coordinate 18,315,811 of NC_050476.1, read as the reverse complement.
GTAACGTTACATTATTAACGTTATATTATTAATTTTTGCAACGTTTGGAAGATTTAATTTGTAACGTGTCAGTAACATTTTAAAATGTAAGCTTAACGTTATATATGAAACGTTTCTAAAACATTAATTATATAACGTTACATAAATTTTTCATGTAAAACGTTTATTTTGGGACATTAAGAAACATTTTAATAACATTATATATGTAATGTTAGTGAAATGTTCATTGCAAAACGTCGTACGAGTGTTGCATGTATGAAGACTAGAACCAGGAGACCGATCTCCGTGGTTTTGAATGAGGCAAAAATCTGTTAGAAATGTAGTACTAAAAATGGTGGCGCTGACAATGCTGATACACCGGGATTACACCGGAATATTGGTATAAGAAAACTGAGATAAGTACTCTAAAATGTAAAATTGCTAAGATTTTTATTATAAATTTGCATTTATTGTCAAATATTTGAGTTCTTACAATTATTCGTCGTTATACTTCATATTTTTCCAATAAATCATTATCGTCAGCGCCACCATTTGGTACTACATTTCTAACAGATTTTCGCCTCACTTTTGGAAGCGAAATCAGGCTTAGTTCGGTCTCCTGGGTATCGATCATGTAATTTTTCCCCTAGAGCGGAAACGTGAAACAGTGAAAAGTTTCAAGTTACTGTCTCTTTCTATTCAACACAAATAGAAAGAGATAGTTACATGAAACTTTTCACTTTTCACGTTTCCGTCTTAAGGAAAAAATTACATGATCGATATCCTTGTTCTAGTCTTCATAGTTGCATGTATAACGTTTTATTTGTAACGGAACAAAACGTTTTAACAACAATATATATGTGCAAACTAGAACGCACACATGCGCTACACCGCGCGCTTGGCCTAAACAATTGGAAGTTAATATAACTTTTTCGCATGGTGTCCTTTTCATTAAAACCGGCTCTATAATAGCTGTAGTAAGCCTTATGCCATAAGAAACTGATCGATTGTAATTGAATGTGAGAAGAATAATCGAATATAATTGGTTAATTATTATGGCTTAAGGCTTACTACACCTATTGTAGATCCGGCCTAAGGCTTACTACACCTATTGTAGATCTGGCCTAATGCATGCAGTTCAAGCGATTCTTGCTGTGCAGTCTTACCAACTCGGGTGATTAATCGCAATTTAGGCGATTTTGAAAGCTCTGCTATGCGTCTTAAATTTTGATTTTGCGATAGGCGTTTAATTTAGGCGACATCTTTTGGGCAAGGTTGTGGTTTAGGCGATATTTTAGTATTTATATAAAAAATAATTTTAGTTGTTAAAAATCAACTTATCAAAACATATTTTGCTTTAATAATTTCCATTAACTAATTGGGCGCGTTCAGCAGACAGAGCGGATCAGTAAGTGCTCAGTAATTTATTACTACAGATTGGTTTCTGCTTCTAAATCCAACCCACATAGAAATGAAACCTCCAGTAGACGTCTAATGGACGTCTGCCATGGAAGTTTAAACTTCCAGTGGACGTCCATTAGACGTCCAATATAGAGCCATTAGAAATCCACAGTTCCGCACTGTGGACGTCTATTAGACCTTCAATAGAGGTCGTCAAAGAGGTCTATTAGACGTTGTGTGGATCATTAACAGAGGCTTCACGGAGCCTCGATGGATGACTTACGGACGTTTCGTGGATCATTAATAGTAGAGGCTTCACGGAGCCTCGATGGATGATTGACAAAATAAAAATTTAAAATAAAAATTTTATTTCTTTTAAATTATTTTTATCAACAGTACATACTAAATTTAGGATAAATTTTTATTAATTAATTAAATTTAAATTATATTATTTTATTTTATTCTTACTTGCCTCTGGTTTTGAACCCGGGACCTTAGGATTACAAACCTTGTACTCTATCTGCTATGCCAATTTGACTCATCGATGGGTACTTGTTATTGTCTACATATACATATATGTTATAATATAAACTGACGCAATTATATTATTTTTTATAAAAGCAATTAAATTTTGCGAAACATATTAAAAATAAATAGCATTAATTTATTTACTTATTAATTTTATTGTTAAATTTATCTTTTTCCATAACCTTAATAATTTGATGGAAATTGCGATCTATTTAGCATTAATACTTTGAAGCGTTCAAATGGTTAATTAGATAATTTTAACCATATAGATCATATATTTTAAGAAAAATTAAATAGTTTATTATTCTGTTTTTGTATTCAGTACATGATAAATTTAGATTTTGTGCATTTTTTTGTGCGCAGTAATTGTAGACAAACCGTTATTTTTGAAAACATCTTTATGATAATTTTTGTTAATATCAAATAGATCTCTCATTCAGGATGCTATAGTGTTGTCTGATTTCTGAGTCAACTACGACGCGCATGGACGGCTCAAAAATCGGACAGCATTGTGATATCTTTTATGAGATATTAAGCTGATATCATTTAGCTGTGATATCATAAGGATAACATTATCAAGAAACTTAAATGAAACTCTTCCATGAGATATCTCAAAGACCTATCTTAGTAGACGTCTCTGATAAATGTTACCATTTGGACATTATTTCCAAGATATCTAAATGTTTTCTTTAAAAAGTCCTCTTAAAGTTTTTATTCTGACAAGCGTGTTGTCTGGGTAACTTCTACCATGAAAATAAATGTTCCATAAAGCTATGGAAGTTTAATGGATCCTTAATGGACGTCTGTCTAACTTCCATCATGGAAATAATGTTCCATAGAGCTATGGAAGTTTAGTGGACCTTAATAGACATCCATCTAACTTCCACTATGGAAGAAAACATCCAATAGAGCTATGGATGTTTAATGGATCCCTAATGGACGTCTACCTAACTTCCGCCATGGAGGTAAACCTCCAATGGAGCTAAGGAAGTTTACTAGACCTCTAATGGACGTCCATCTGACTTCCACCATGGACATAGACGTCCCATGAATCTATGGAAGTTTAATGGACGTCCATTGGACATCCACTGGATGCCAATTTCTATGTGGGAACGAAGAACTAAAGGCAAGATCCAATCATATTAGAGAATCACTGAGCGCTCACTGATCCGCTCTGCTGAACATTTAGAATTAAATGTTACTTCTTTGTTAAAAATCTATGTTGTAAAAATTATATTCCTACAAAAGACATGTACAACAGATTCAATATTAATATATATGAACACAAACAAACATCTAATGAAAATGTTTGATGATAAACAAATAAAATTTTAAATGTAGTTTCTAATATATTTTTGTCGTAATTTTTTTTTTAATTTTAAATGTGATGTATATTTTATTGTAAGCAAAACAGTATGAAAATATAAATATATTTAAACTTTTTTAAATTTATTTAATTTATACCAATATATATTGTAAATAATATTTATTTTAAATAAAACTCTACACTAGTATACAGCTAAAAAGAAGTTTTAATATAAATCTTATATTCTTGGGAAATTAGGCGATTTTTAAAAGTGACTTTGGCGCTTTTTAATAATAAAGGTTGGCAACACTGTTGCTGTGTGCGTGCGGTGTTAAGGTGGAAGCACATAAAATTACAGAAGCCATAAGGCAGAATGCAGAAGCCATAGCGTATGCGCTATAGTATTACGTTTTGCCATGGACAGATAAAGTAATACCATAGCGCATGCGCTATGGCTTCTGCATTCTGCCTTATGGCTCCTGTAATTTTATGTGCTTCCACCTTTAGTCGACCCACAGCTTCTATAATGGGTGCTTTCCATTTAATGACACAAGTCGACACAAGTGTCGTTCTAGCTTTGTTACTCATTGAACATAAAAAAAGATAGAACAATGCTTGTGTCGACTTGTGTTACTAAATGGAAAGCACCCAATATACTAGACAAATAACCTAACCTAACCTAACCTTGATTCCCTAGGCGTACCAGTATATAAATGTATATGTTGTTCATGACTGAATAACCGATCAGAATGTGTCATCTGCTATGTATGTATGTACATTGTTCGTCAAGTGGAATGTATGTGTTCATATATATATGCCAATAAATGTCACATATAGTATACATGAGGAAGAGAAAGGTGTCGTCTAAAATGCGCGAAATACTTATCCATAGTATGTTACACTCTTTGTAATAACACAGAAAAATATCCCCTTTTGATGTAACGATTTCACGATAGATTAGGCGCGATGCTACGTCGATAATTATGCTTAAAGATTAATGTTCAATATCATGTATGATTAACATAATAAAGGATTTTTTTTCATAACCATAGAAAACTTAAATTAGAGTTTCTTCTATCTTTAATTGCATTATTAATTACAACAGATTTTCAGTGACTTATAATGTATTAACAATAGAAGAAACTCAAAGTTCTCTATCGTATACAAGAGAAAATCCTTTGTAGTTAATCATATACTAACAATACTTGACATAACATTGACTTCTAATTTATACCTATAATTTACCGTAGAAGTCGCATCGAATAATTTATCCTGAAGTCGTTAGATCAAACGTGAATATTTTTCTTTCGTGTTATTTTACTAAGAGTGTATATTAGGGATGGTATTTCATGCATTTCGTAATTTTCTAACGAGATGGTTACGAAAGGAGAATGTATAAAGAATCAATTGTGATAGATCTTCGTTAATTTAAATTCCATAAAAAACGATGAAAGAATTTGATGCGGCAATTTATATTATTTGCAGATTCCATACGTTTCCATCGCTTTCTCTCTTTCAACTTTCTTATTTACAGAAATTTATTACGATTTAAATTTGTCCTAAATGTTACGTTATTGCAATGTTGCTAAAACAAAATTTTGTTTAGTGGGTAATTTCATAAACGGATCCGTTGTCACCCTGCCGATTGTATTTCTTAAGGCGCGACATCTCGTCGCCGTCGATAACGAATTTTCGGTCTGTTATTATAGCGGCGTCTTTTGGATCACGCGAATCTTTAAGGATTTAATTTCGTTGACGAGATATCGTTTTTCCGTTAATAACAGATTTTATCTAACGGTGCACGTGCAGAGAGCCTTTATAAATATCTGGTACTCATATTTTATCTTAAACTAATTATTACTACCCAAGGAACACACTAAAGTCAACAAAAAGTCAAAAATGACTTTATTTTGATTTGAAATAGTCACGCATTTTTTGTATGACCAAAAATTGACTCTAGTATCTGCTACTTAGTGACGAAAAGATGACTTTGCTCTGTGACGAAAAGATGACTGATCTCTAATTTTAATATATAAACGTATCAGCTTATATAGAAATTATACTTATGATATATTATGCATATGTAATAATTAATTTTGCAATAGAACTATTTTTAGAGCAATACACTAAATTAAACAATACACTAAAATTATGAAAACTATAATATTAATATATATATATATATATATATATATATATATATATATTATATATTGTTTGTTCAATTATATCTATTATAATTATAAGATATAAAAATTTTAATTAATTTGTTTCACATATGTTATAGTTTATCTCCTGGATAATTTTAACCGCAAGATAACTGAACGTGAAGAAATCGGGCATAAATGAATTTTAGAATATCATGTTCTCATCTTCATCGGAAGAAAGTAAAGAGGATGATATTGAAGTTTAAATGTTACAAAATAAAAATGTTAAACAACATGTTTACCGCCTTCCAAATTACGTAGAGGTTATCATACCACAGTATACTAATAACCAGTTTAAATCTCATTTCAGGTAAATTAATCATGTTTTATTAACTATAAAGTAATATATTGAGAAAACAATATTTATTTATATTATATTCACACATATATTGAATGAAGTTTATAAATTGCTTCACTTATATATAAATTATCGTTAGTAATAACCACAACTAGTAATACTGTTGGCGAGTAATTTCGCGTTTGTCTTAACTAAGAGCGCTTAAGCGTTGTGTCCACGATCCGAAAACTTGGTCCAAGTTGGATGCCAAATATAAAAACTACTAGAAAATTACTGCAAATGTTAGTAATTTTCTAGTAACTTTTATATTTGGCGTCCAACTTGGACCAAGTTCTCAGATCGTGGACACAAGGCTTTCCGCTTTTGTTGCACTACCTCTTTTGAGAAAGCGATTGTAAGCGAAAAATGATGACGTTTTTGCTATGAAATTATGATGTCATTGCTTTACGAAAACGTGTGGAAGTAGTCGCACGCCGATAGCGACGCTTGTGAGCGCTTTCAGCGTGAAAGCAAGCAAGACAAACGCACCCAAAATGTCACTAATAAGACTGAAGTCACCATCTTTGGGCCAATTTCACTAACCACAATCAGGTCTGTGTTCCAAAAATCACTAGCTCATATTACGTATACATCACCAGATGTTCAGTACTGGCAGTGAATTTTGAAACGCAACTTAGATCAGTCCACTAACCACCACTAACATCTAACGTCTAACCGTGATCAAACCATGACAGTTGGTGAAATTTTACGATTTTGCTCTTAACGTTGAACATGATACACATGATCGATGCATCTTTCATCCTTGTTATTTGTCAAATGTTAAACGAGGATGAACAATGCATTATGCGTGAAATAAAACATATCCTTCGTCAGGCCACAAGGAGTCGTCCGTTGGCGACGAAAGAAGAACCGTGTCAAGTTACGGTACCGCGATCTTCCTACATTGAAAATGGGTAAATCTATATATCAACAAAAATTTCGATCAGAATGGAAATCAAATTCCAATTTAAAAGATTGGATTCGTGAAGATATGACAGATAAAACCAAAGCTTATTGCAAATATTGCAAGTGCAATATACAGTGCAAGTTAAGCGATTTGATATCGCATGCTAATACAAAAAAAACAGCAGCAATCAGATCGCATGTAATGGAATCCAAAATTTCATTTAAATCTACATCTACCAAGACACAAGAACAGGAAGCTGCTTTAGCTTTATATATTAGTCAACATAGTGCAATAGCACCTATTGATCATTTAAGTTCTTTGTGTAAAAATAAATTTGACGATAGTCAAATAAAATTACACCCCAGTGAGAAACGATAATGAATTCGACATCAATTTGACGTCGAATCGACATCGAAATGATGATTTCGACGTCGAATCGATGTCGATTCGATGTACTATTTCTCACTGGGACAGAACTAAATGTACTAACATAATAAAAAACGTATTGGCATTCATTTTGTCGAAGATTTACGGATTGACATTGAAAATTTAAAAATTTAGTTTATTGCTCGACAAATCAACAGATATTAGCGTCACGAAACTTTTTGGTAGGTTTGCATAAATAAATAAATATATGTATATATGTATATGTGTGTGTGTGTAATTAATACGTATTCTAAAAATTGTTTTGTTTGCAGGCATTGTTATCATATATTTCAGTAAAAAACAACAAAAAATAATATCAACGTTCCTTTCATTGGCAGAACTTAAAAGTGTAGATGTGAGGACATTGTAAATTGCCTGAAAAATAAACTTAAAAAAATTTAAATTAAATATTAAAAATCTGATTGGTATAGGAACGGATAATGCCAGTGTCATGGTTGGTTGCAACAAAAGCGTATATACTGAACTGAAAAAAGAAATACCTTATCTTATACTTATTCGATGTGTCTGTCATTCTGTGCAATTGGCGATAAATTATGTTTGTAAAGAATGCTTTCCTAGAAGCCTAGAATTTTTGGTTCATGAAACATACAATTGATTTAGCAAGAGTTCTAATCGCCAATCTGTGTATAAATAACTGTATGAAGTAATCAATAACGGCATGGTAAGTTGTGATCATAAATACATTTAATTTTTAATTAATAAAATATTTCAATTTTTATTTTTATTTTTACTTTAGGAACCATTAAAAATAGTTAGAGTTTGTGATACGCGTTGGTTGTCCATTGAAATTGCAGTTTCCCGTATATTAGAGCAATGGCTGGAGTTGAAAACACATTTCAATATAGTTAGAAAGCTATTTCTTAAACCGATTTTATCAAAACTGCAATCATTAAACAAGAGCTTTCAAAGCAATACTAGTAATCCAACTAAGTTATTAAAAGATTTAGTAATCATTATAAATTCTTTAAAAAACAAAGTTATTAATTCAGCACATAAATTTGACGTTATAACGTGTTGCGTATAGAAATCGTGCATATAAAATTAATAATATCAAAGCATAATAGATGCATTTGGCATCGTGTTCGGACTCGAGATCGTAGCGTGACGTCGGCATGCATACATGACCATATTTGGAGTTGTTTAAAGGCCGTCGTCAACAATCATTCTTTTGTCTATAAATAACGCAATGAGAATTATAAAAAAAAGGGAATTGAAAATCGGAAAATAGCATGTCTTTTGGGCAAAGGATCTTCATTTTTGGTTCGGCCCCCGAGTAATAAACACGGATTCTCTCTCTCTCCCGGTCACGCAGTTATCGCTACGATCTCGAAGTCGCGACGCACTACCATTAGTGATTGTGAGATCTACGGATCTTTAACGAATTATTAGCACGGTCGTTACGCATCATATCGATATTTGCAGCGACTCAGTTCGCGTGTGCTCCTAGACGTTGTCGCCGCCTAATCACAATCACAATCCGGCGACTCAGGGCATACGTGTTCCTAGGCGTTGTCGCTGTGAAATAGTGCGTGCGCGATCGAAAGCTTCTATAATATAAAATAAAACTGTCAAATAAAAACGATCGATATCGCAGAGTGTTTCAATAAACTCATCATAAAGTGACTGCAATATAATTACGAGACTGATTTATTTACAATCCTAAAACGTGGTGTGAATAGTAAAACATTCACGCTGATATTTTCGCATAAACATAACGACAGATTTTGACGATTATATTGACAGAACGTGCTACTTAGGTTATAGATTTAAAAATAAAATAACACAATATAAAAGAATATATAATAAGTAAAGAGACTGAAAAAAATATTTTAAACCTTTAAAAAAATATTTAAAAAAACATTTAAAAGTATAAAAAACAAAACAGTATATGTTGATTACTTCTTTATTTAAATAATATTCTAAATATGTATATATATATATTATGTATTTATATATTATATTTATATATTAACATATATTTTTATATTTATATAATATATGTGTGCATTTACGTATCACAATCATATATTAATATTCTTTTAAATAATGTTAATTAATATCAATCCAGTCTTCTTCAATATTGTTATTATTAGTCACATTAATAATATCACAGTTAATATATGCAGCATTACTACCAATTAAATAAATGTATGAATTTGGTATTTCATAATTATGCATTTATTGTGTCGACTTAGACCATATCTGAAAACATTTATTATAATTGTTAAAAAAATAATTATTATAAAACATCACAGATATCTGTTAAATTATTTTATTAATTACCTTATACTTAAAATCGCATTAACCGTTGAAACTTGCATGCAATTTCTAATTTTAGATTTCACCAAGTTTAATTGGCTGAACGTTCGTTCCACATCAGTATTTGACCATGGTAAAGATAAAAGTTTTAACGCAAATTTAGCTAGTTCTCCAAAAAGATTATTATTACTTGCATCTCTATAAGCATTTATTTCCGTCCAAAATAATACAGTATTTGATGTATTATTCCATTTGATAAAATTTATATTATGATATTCATTAAATATTTTTCCCACTATGTCAGAATTAGATTCAAACTGTTTCAAAATAGATGTTATATCTTCCTTTACGGAACATAAAATCTTATTTACAGAAAATAAATCGATTTTCTGTATATATTTTAATTATCAGGTAATCTGAAAATAACAATTAAATAATTTTTTATAAATCATTGTGAATATTGATGATAAAAAGCACTTTAAAATGAGTAAAAATATTGGGTAAAAGAAATAAAGAAACTTGATCCAAAAAAACAAATTTTGGCAGAAAGACAAAAGACAAAAAAGCAATTAGCCAATTAGAATTGATAACATTGAGTGCTTTCGATTTAGTGACACAAGTCGACACAAGTATCGTTCTATCTTTGTTACTCATTAAACATAATGGCGTCGCCCCCCCAATAATTTTATTGGGAGGGGGCCAAAAGTGCTCTGCCCCCCCTAAGTCGACGCCAGTGTCTGGCGGTTTTCTAGCGGTATTTTAAATCGAATTTAATACTGGATACGCGTATCAAATGCACGATGTAAACAAGGCCATTGTCGCGGCAAATGAAAGCGAAGCGCGAGAGGCCCGTATATTATACGCGAGTACGTGACTTGCGAGTACAATAAATAACCATGTAGGTAGTAGATCGTAAAACGACTAAAACGTAGAAACATAGAAACGAATCTTAGTTCATTAGCATTGACCCGAATTCTACTGCTGAAATATGTTTAGCAAATTTTGATGTCTTCGATCATTGAGATTTAGTTTCGACATCGGCATCGATGTGTGTTGCGTGGTAGTTGGTCAAGCTTACTCAATACGCGGCCTAAAGAATTTCATCAACCACGATTAAACGAATTGACAGTCAAACCCCGATAGGGAGATTTTGCATTACACAATAATGGCATTAAACATTGTGTTAAGATGATTCGCCATAATGCAACAGTTTTGTCAGAATATAATTCTTAAATAATATTTGTTAAAGATTAGACAAATATTGAAACATAAATATTTTGCAATTATTTCAGCAGTAAAAATTATCACATTATCCCAATTAGCAAGCAATATTTTATAAATGTTTTTTAAATATTTATTTTTGATTATTTTTACATTATTAGCGTTTATTGTACTAATAATATTTCTTTAATATTTATTAAACGTTTATTTTATATTAATTATTTATTTTATATAATGATAAAAAAAAATATTTATAAAACGTTTATTTAACGTTTATTTATTATTTAAAAATTATTAATTTATTATTAAAAATAATAGTTTAAGAAAATTATTTATGTAACATTTATTTAATGTTTATTCAAAATTTATTTTAAATTTAAAAAAGTATTTAAAATAATATTTAAAAAATATTAATTTAACATTAATTTAATATTTATATTTTAATAAGTAATTATTTAAAATAATGATTTAGAGCAAATATTTATATAATATTTAATTAATATTTATTTAATATTAATTTAACATTTTAATAAAACGTTTAAAATAATATTTACATAACATTTATTTAATATTTATGTAATATTTATTTAAACCTTTAAAAAAATATTTTAAAAAGATATTTTAAAAATATTTATTTAATATTGATTTAATATTTATGTTACAATAATTAATTATTTGAAATAATAATCTAGGACATATATATTTATATAATATTTAATTAATATTTTTTAATATTAATTTAAGATTTTAATAAATTGTTTAAAATAATATTTACGTAACACTTATTTTATGTTTCTGTAATAATTATTTCACATTTAAAAAGTTGTTTAGAATAATATTTTAAAAAATATTTAAATTATGGTTGGGAAACTTCACTAATTATGTAGCGTAAATCAAGTGTAAAGAGGAAGTGAATCTATGTAATGAAAGAGTCACAAAAGCGTATAAATAAAACCTCTGAGGCACAGATTGAAACATCGGAACACAAAGAAAATGGAGATTAAGACAACATTGCACTTATACAAACAATATGGCATATTAACAATACTTAAAAATTATAAGAATCTATTTTTTATTTTTTTACGAACAGAGCAAAAATAGATCTTTTCATATTTCACATACTATTTCGCATATGTGAAAATCAGGAAAAAATTGTAATACTTTATATTTATATTTATTTATAAAAATATAAGTTAACTATACATGTTTCGTCCTTCTAACAACATCTGTTGAAATAATCTATAACAAATATGGATGCATTAACATAAAGTATTCATGGATCATCATTAGGAAGCATTAGGATGCATACGATTCTTCAAAGTCAAGCAACGTCGGGAGTGGTTGGCACTTGGATGGGTGACCGTTTTTTCAGGCGCAGATATTAAACATGTTCTAACAGGTACTGTGGCTTGGCTGAAACATGTATAATCTTTTCCCCTTTATAAAATTATCATAGAAATTTATTAGGTTGGTAAGATTACGTTGAATTTATCAAAATAATTTAATAATGGAATTAATTTTTTGCTTTTGTTGTGAATGTTTAGTAAATATTTAAAAAATTATTTACCAAATGTTAAAAAAACATTATCTCTAATTTTAAAACAAATATTTATTAAATGTTAAAAATATATTTGTCCAAACATTAAAAAAAACGTTTTTCTAATTTAAAAAAGGGAACTTATCTCATTAATTTTAACGTTTTTGGAAATGTTTTTTAAAATGTTTTTTAAATATTATTAAAAACATTTTTTAAATATTGTTTTGCTGATTGGAATAATCTTCAATATTTTTACAATATTATGCAGCAATAATAATGTGCAATATTTAAAGCATTTAATCTTCAATATTTAATTTAAAATTAATATCAAAAATATTGCAATAAGTTTAACAAATATCGCTTATTCACTAGACATTTAATAAACATTAAAAGAGGCACTTTGTCTAACAGATTAGTTGCATTCGTTGGAGAGTTAAGTATCTCATTGATACATAGTAAAAAAATTTGTGTTAAATTTAACAGATATCGCATGTCCAAAACAGTCCACAGAAATTTTTATATTAATTTAACATATTATATATGTTAAATAATAATTATTCTAGAAATGATAAAAAAATTTTTTACAATTGCATATATAGATTGTTCCAGGATCATCGATAAAAATTTTATGTATGTATATTATTGAAATCAGTCCAATATTATAATATATGTGAATGAAATCGTACTTGGTTCTCTGTTCTTGGCTAGCCACTTTTATTTACCTAGTAGGTGAATCTTTTTCACGAAAAATGCGCCATTTCGGGGTAAATAGTAAAGTGCCCAAGAATGAAATGATCCTTGTTAAAACTCAATTATAGAGTAAATTTAACATTTTTTTCTGTCAATTTTAACAGATAAATCTTATTACTAATAATAAAGAACATAATCATTGTGTAAAATTAAAAGTACGTGTACATTGTGTTACTTTTACACATTTTTACAGTTATTCTAATAATTTAACACTTTACTTGAATTAACACAACAGCAATATATCAAAGTAACAAGCAAATATGTTAAATTTTAACATAAAAGTTTTAACAAATATATTTTTTAACAAAAAAACACAAAATGTTTTACTGTGTAGTAATAGCGGTCAGAAACTCTTAAATCATTCCTACATTAATAATGCACAAATATTGAAACATGCAATATTACACATTTTATGTTTCAATATTTGCACAGTAAAAAAATTTGTGTTAAATTTAACAGATATCGCATGTCCAAAACGGTCCACAGAAATTTTTCTGTTAATTTAACATATTAAGCATATGTTAAATAGCAACATAAATATTATGTTATATTTTACCATAAAACTAAATGTAAATTTTATAATTTAACATAATTTTTATGTAACAATTTAATAAGAAAATTATGTCAAAAATTATGTCATAACACATGTAATATGTTACTTTAACATTATAATAATGTTAAAGTAACATGTATAAATCTTTTTCACGAAAAATGCACCATCTCAGGGTAGATAGTAAAGTCCTCAAAAATGAAATGGTCCTTGTTAAAACTTAATTATAGAGTAAATTCAACATTTTTTTCTGTCAATTTTAACTAAATCCTATCACTAATAATAAAGAACATATTTATAGTGTAAAATTAAAAGTACGTGCACATTGTGTCACTTTTACACTTTTTTTTAGTTATTCTAGTAATTTAACACTTTACTTGAATTAACACAACAGCAATATGTTAAAGTACATATTACATGTGTTACTTTGACATAATTTTCTCATTAAATTGTTACATAAAAATTATGTTAAATTATAAAATTTACATTTAGTTTTATGTTAAAATATAACATAATATTTATGTTGCTATTTAACATATGCTTAATATGTTAAATTAACAGAAAAATTTCTGTGGACCGTTTTGGACATGCGATATCTGTTAAATTTAACACAAATTTTTTTACTGTGTAATATTTCAACTTCAATATCATCCTCTTCACTTTCTTCCGATAAAGATGAAAACATGATATTGAAAAATTTATTTACTATTATGACTAATATTCGGCGTTGATTATTACTGAGAGCAGCCATTTTTTTCAAAATAAGTATAACAGCCGTTCGGCTTGCAGCTAGCGTTTCTACGCTGTATCCTACACGAACAGACAAAATTACTGCATCTAAGCGTCAGTACTAACAGCGTGAAAGCGAGCAAGACAAACGCACCCTGTGTAGTTTCAAATTCACGCGGCCCGCATTTTCCTTTCCATATGCAAAGTAATATAAGAAACAAGAATAGCTGTTGTGTATATTCCAGTCCACAGGTCGGGTGCAAGGAGATGGGTCTAAGTGTGCTACGTGCAATCTAGCTGGAGATACGCTTACTGGAGGGTGGGATTAGTATTAATAATTTGCAATATATATATATATATATATATATATATATATATATATATACATATATATATATAAATAAACGCGAGCCAAAAAACTTTGATCTATTGGTGCATCCATATGCCAGGAGTATTTTCATGAAGCATTCCAAGTAAGCTATCGAGAGCAGGTATACCCTGAAAGCCCTCTGTGAAAAGAAGATCAGATTGTGGCAACGGGTTGTGCATATTTCATTGTTTCTTGGTCTATTTTTTCTGACGGCATGAAATACTTATTTGTACAAATATTATAAATACATATTTTAATACAAATAAATATTTTACTACAAAAACTTGATGCCGCTAAACCAAATAATTTGCTTTAACATAAAATCGCTTTTTTACAATTTAACTTATAAACTGAAATAATAATAATTTAAAATTACAATTTTTTGCAATCAAAATCGTAATGGCGTTATATACGTATAACATTATACACGCACGTGAGAGAGAGAGAGAGAGAGAGAGAGAGAGAGAGAGAGAGCGAGAGAGAGAAAGAATGTACGCACGCACGCATAAGAGATTGAGATATTAAAAATTGCTTCCTTATAAACGAAGTTATATACTAAACTAAACACACACACACACACACACACACACACACGTGCACACACACATTTAGATGCACGCACAAAAGAAAAAAAAAGAGCTAGTAAATTAAAATTATTTTGTACATTACAAATACCCTAAGTGTATTAAATGTGTACAAAGACATCTTACCACTGAATGTAACAAAACTCTAAATACACAAGCCAAGTGCTGTAATTGCTTTGGTGATCATCCGGCACACTTTACTGCTTGCCCGTTATTTATTAAGTTTATTGAAAAATGATATTCCAATAAAAAAACTTCGAAAATACTTATGCTTAACTAGATAATTTAGACATAAATAAAAATCCAAATACCAACATGCGTAACATTAGTAAATCACCTTTTCATGTAAATCAAGGCCTTAATTGTTCTTTTCCGTTGCTTTTCAAAAGCTGCTGAATCTAACATATCTTATCCCAACAAAATTTGTGCTAAAGCACTCGCACATTCTCATGATAATAATATTAATTATCTTCCAATAAAGTAGTTGTGTTGCCAGCAATAAAAGAATAATAATAAGCCTTGTGAGTAATGACTAATCTGGCAAAGAATCAAGAATCACAACATTTCGGTCACTTCTGGCCTTTTTCAAATATATCTAGACAAACATAAAATTAAACAACAGATTCAAAATGGTGTTAAAATCACACACTAAATTAATTAAGATAATTAAAACTATAATACCTTACGTTACCAAATATACTAAGAAAAAATTATTATATTAAGTAAATTGTCTTATTGTAATATTGTTTTATTGTTTTATTGTTTTTCCTACAAAAATAATTATATGAGTAAATGCGCCAACTATAAGAATATTTATATAAAATTTATTTATTATAATTTTTTATTAAAATATTTAATAATAAATTGATGAATTGGACTTGATCAAATAATTAAATGATTAAAATCAATCAACGGGATTATATAGTGAAGCAAAAACTTGGCGTGCCCGGCTCGCATTTTTTCTATATTTCCAAGATTCTATGTTATTGATATTAATAAATATATATACAAGAATGCGATTAATGTGGGTTGAGTATTGTTTTATTCTCTATCAGTTTTCGCTTCATTATCTGTTATTATTTGTAACATTCCATTTTTTAAATAATTTTTTAATAGATTTTATAGAATTTTCCTAAGTCTTTTTTTTAAATACACTTAACTAATTGTATTGATCTCGTACTATTTTTGAATGCGTTTTTGTACTCGACATATTTTTTTATCTTTGTAAAATTTTTCATGGGTTATTTTTTCATTATTTTATTTGTACAAATAATTTTCATATTGTATAACATCGATGAATTATTACATTTTAATGACCCAGGCATGCCAAGTTTTTGCTTCACTATAATCCCGTTAGTTGATTTTAATCATTCAATTATTTGATCATCAAGCCCGTTTATTATTTAATATTTTAATAAAAAGTTATAATAAATAAATTTTGTATAAATATTCTTATAGTTGTCGCATTTACTCATATCATTATTTTTGTAGAAAAGACAATAAAACAATAGGATAATAAGACAATTTACTTAATATAATGGTTTTTTTGTATTAGGGGCGCACATACACACACTTGGCGCCTTTTTTACCTTTTCTTAAAAAATTTTGTATCACGCATTTTGTAGTATTAAGCATCTTATTTAGAGTATACATATTTTTTTAATAAAGAATTATTATGTATTTTAATAAAGAATTATTAAATTGAGTTATATTACACAATTTATGATATCATAATTCCCGGGTTTTGTATATAAAAGTATTAACACACGAAATTAATCAATCAATAAACTGAAAAACTTGCTTGTAATTTTTTCAACTCAATTTATAATTACACTTTATTAAATATTTATTAACATTAACGTTTATATTTTAATAATAGATTAATTAATAAATATGTATTATTTATTACTAACTTTTTTTAAAAATAATATATAAATATCTTTAGCACCTCTATAGTTCAAATAAAATAATATTTATGCAACATTACAATCTTTTGTAATTACAATCTTTTGTTATTATAGTATAGTTGCAATCTAGCCATATGCGAGGTGATATAGTACTCTTTAAATTTCTTATTAGAATGAAAATACTGCCACTATAATTTTTCGAGTGATTTTCCACCCCATAAGAGTTAAAAATCACTCTATTAGAGTGAATTCTAACTCTTATTGAGTGCAAAATCACTTGAAAAATTGTAGTGGCAGTATTTTTCACTCTAAGAAATTTAAAGAGCATTTGCTTCTGCGACATATCGTTGTACGTAAATTATTATTACATTTTTAGTAGAGTTTGACAGCAATCAAAATTCAGTCACGATGACAGTTTCTCTCGCAGCACGAAGTGAGTTAAGCAAAAAACGGAAAAATGGTGTAATACATAGACTAACGCGCATTTCACGGTACACACGGATTTCTTAATGAATTATTATTAATCATATTTACAGACAGATTTACAAACAGATATATTACTTGAAATTTATTTATTTTTTATTCTCGCAAAGTAACATACCATCACGAATGACAGTCATTTATCAATATAAAATATATATCTTATAAGAGACCTGTCACAGGTAAATTTTAATGACCTCTAGTGTTGAATTCATGTACTGGACAAGAACGACGATGACGTATTTTAAATAAAAAATTTACAATTCAGACTTTGCGTCGTGATATCTCCATTCGTAAAGCAGGTAGAATAAAAATAAAAATAATTTTGTTATACAATTCAAACCCAAACTTTCGATTGAGCCTAGTTAGAATCGATTAAGGATGTATCGGACTGAAGTTTAAAATGGTACAAAGTTGCTAAAAATTTGTGAAATTGTTCTTTTAGTTTCCGTAATGTACTGCAAAAAATTGAAAACGCATCCACTAAACGGCTGCTGAGTTATAACTATTTTAATTTTCACTGATTTTACATAGTATCCTTTTCTATCTTATGGAAAAAGACGATCTTGATGGATGAAACAGCTAAAAAAATATAGAAAAAATAGTACCGGTGTTTTGAATTTTTTTGTACATCTAGTATATAAATAGATGAAAATATCGGCCAAGTTTTAATTGTTTTCATTACACCGTTTTAAAGAAATAAAATATAACTTGAGATAATTGTGCATTTTTACTGTGAAAAGTTTAAACTTATAAGTGAAAAAAATCGCAAATACGTGAAAAATACCTTGGTAAGAGTAAAAATAAGACTCCAACTATCGTTCAAGTTTCTTACATCTAGATTTACTATGCGTTAGGCCTAGATATTTAAGTATTTTAAATTTCATGCACTTTTGTCTAAGATTGTATGTCCGATACACCCTTAAGCCGTTATTGAGCTCTGATAATCTCAGGTGCAAGTTGCGTACTCGCGTAATTATACACGGCGGTCTCGCGCTGCGTGTTTACTTGGCGCGAGACACTATATTGTGTCTATTCAAAAAACAATTCGCAGTCAAAAAATATTAAGTATTGATTTCGAGAGACGTGTTAGAAAGCACGTCTGTTCTCCGCAATCTTTGTCAGTAGAAAGAGAAAAACGCTAAAGATATGAAAATCAAGTTGAATAACAAAAGGTAAATTTGATACAAAAATATAGTTAATCACAAGTGATTAGACAATATCTATAATCCTGTTATACAACGAGTTAAGATTGTCTATGTCTTTTTGTAAGTTTATATTATTATTAAACTTTTTAATGAAAAACATCTCAGCTTGTTGGGGGCCGCATGTTTTCAATGTTCAAAAAATTAATAAAATACGATTTTTAGAATGATTATATTATGTATTATGTATTTATTAGACTCAATGTGTCAAGCTCAATGTATTGTATATTATACATACATAGTCGTTTTATATTTTATGTCATTTTTTGAACTAAAAATATTTTTTACATTTTATTGTATATTATACATACATAGTCATTTTATATTTCATGTTATTTTTTAAACTTAAACTATAAATATTTTATATCAAACATAATCATAATAAAACATAAATCATCACATAAAATCCTACACAAAAAAATTCACTCGCATTATACAAAATAGAGTCCCCGCAAAGTGTTTGCCTAATCGTAAATGCACATAAATAAGATTTATGTATGTTCGATTTAATTTAATCCTATATTTTCTCTTTTTCAATCACTAAATTAAAAATTATTGAAACGCAAAATTTAAACTGCATACTGCAACTGCATTAAACTAAACTGCATACAAATAAAAATAAAATTTACTTTAAAATAATTAATATTTTTTTCAAAAAATTTTTAAGAACTCTAAGCGAGCCGCAACCTATGTATTGGCGGGCCACGTGTTTGACATGCCTGATCTACAATTTTGTTTAAGAAGGCGTTTTATATTCTTACTTACATTCTTTATATACGGCAGTACAATTGCTTTAGCATTGTCCGGTCTTTTATTAAAATCATATTGTTTGCATTCGCGCGTCTTTGTAAAACATGAAGTCGTATTTTGATACGTTTATTGATAAAGGCCATTGGATAACAATCGTTTAGCAGAAGTTTTTTTAATAATTCCTATATTTGTTTTGTGGAATCGTTCGTCGGATAATAAAATTGCTTAATCAACTAAATTTTTTATCGTATTAATTTTACAAACATTAGGATAGACCGAGAAATAATTAATGTACTTACCCGAGAACGTGTGTTTTCTGTACCAGTTACTTGTTAAGTTTTGACCATCTCTAATTACTGAAACATTCAAAAAATTTAACGAGTTGTTGTTTTCTATTTCATAAGTAAATTTTAGTCTCGCGTAGTAATTATTAAAGGTGTCTAGCATGTGATTTAATTCAGTTTCGGGAACTATACAACAAAAGATGTCCGTCCACGTATCGATAGTACAAACGCGGTTTAGCATTTAAAAACATAGCGTTTCCAAATCATCCATCACAATATTAGCTAAAATCGGGGAAAGAGGGGATCCCATTGGATTGCCAAAGTTGCTCATAGAATTTTCCATTGAATGAAAAGCTGATAGAATTCAATATGATGTTAATCGCATGTAAAAATTGTGCTAGACTTAAATTTGTAAATCTCGATAATTTTGTTCCATCTTTTTTCAATACTCGCTAGAACGAGTTTCTTAGGTATGTTAACAAACAAGGCACTGATATCCAAAGAAACAAGTCTTATATGGTGCGATTATTTTACCATTTATTACTTTTGCGAATGACCAGCTATCCTTGATATAAGATGATGGTTCATCTATATTTTCTTTAAGGATATTACGTTAGTATGTACTACCTAATATGGGACTACCTACTGACGAAACAATCATGCGTAGAGGAAATTCCGGTTTGTGAATCTTGGGCAATCCATAACAACTTGATAAATTACCATTGGTACAATTCAAACACTTATAGGTATAATAATCTATAACTCCATTCGTTAGCCAAGATTTTATTAGATTATTTGGTCTTAGTAGAGATACAATTAATACACAGAAAAAAATGTAATACAGCCAATAACATATGTGATTGCGGGCTGCCAACTACATAAAATACTCAATACAATAATATTTGCTATTAATGCAAGTACAATGTTGATACTGCAATAGCATATATTATTGTATTGAGTATATTTTTAATTGGCAGCCCGCAATAACATATCTTATTGAATATATTGCATTTTTTTTTCAGTGTAGAATCTCTCTTCAACTTTTTATATGTATCTTAGTCATTCAGTAATTTATTAGCCATTTGATTTTTGTACGTATTAACATCCATAATAACTATTACATATCCTTTGTCAGCTTTCATGATGAACAAATCATTATTCATTTTTAAGAATTTTTTACAATTAGCAAATTCCTTGAGAATATGATTGTCTAAATAATTAAGATGTATATTAGTATCTAAAAATTTATTGATAGTATTGACTACTAAGTGACTGTATAAGATCAACTGCTATTTCCGATAACTTGTAACAAAAAGCTTCAAAATTTTTAATTACACCAAGGGTAAGGTTTAATCTGTCTTTCTTATCCCTCTGGTTAATTGGTAAACCAAACTTGTCTTCTATGTTAATTATTATAAAGCATTAGATAACAATAATTTTTATAATTTTAATTATTTAATTATTGAAATTTGCAAATTGAATCAATTAATAAACATTAAAAACATGGCGTTGTTAGAAATCTCAATGTTAAATTAACGGAAAGATAAATTTGATAAATTACAAGCTTACTTTTATCGAAGCAGCTAGTTTTATAACGTAGTTAAAATGTCGGCCTCAAACAAACAACTTAAAATTTGCTTATGGAATGCCACTAGTCTTAATAAAAAGGAATTAGAATTTAACTATTTTCTATACAAGCATATGATATATTGATATTGCCATTGTTACTGAAACATGGTTGCAACAATTGTAGTATTAATATTAATTTTCGGAATTATACCTTAATAAAAAAATACTCTCCAAAGATTAATTATGGGGGTCTTGTCATAATTATAAAAAATAATATTTAACATAGCATTTTTCCTACACCTGCTATGCCTGCGGAAAAATTACTGCTTATTCGTACCAATATAGAATTAATAATTGGTACCATTTATTTGTCTCGTTTTATTAATTTTTCTATTAAAACTCTAGATAACATTTTCAAACTCATTGGAGATCACACGATCTCTAATTTTACTTGGAGGCGATTTTAATGCCAAGTATGCGGAATGGAATAACTTTTCTAGTAACTCCCGAGGGGACAAACTTTTTTATTAATTAATCAAAATAATCGCTCTCCAGACAACACGCATGTCAAAAAGACATCGAAAAAACACCTTAAAAGAGACGTCTTTAAGACATTGCGGAAAGACGTCTATAAGACGATTTTTGGTAAAAAATCTAATGGACATCCTTTTTTTAAGATCCTGAAATAATAGGTTAATTTTGTGACAGCTGTCAATATGACATATACGTATTGTGTAACGTGTAATTATATATTTATTATATATTTTATCATAATTATACTTGTGCAATTGTACAATTAATAATAAGAACGTAATTTGCGTGTATTAATTACCGATAATGCCGTGATGTCAATTACGCTGCTGTGTATTTGGTCTCTTTTCGATGGGCAGATATTGCATACGGTTTTAATTTAAGATAATTTTCTTTGTCTTCTTAAAAAATATTATATAAAATGTTAATACAATTACTATAATATCTTTATACACATACAAGGTGTCCCAAAACATGTGAGTCAACGCTCGTAAAAAGGTAAAAGGGATGAACATAAAAGTCCAATATCTTGGATTAGGTCTTGGGTTAATTAGATTCATTAATAATTGAGGTATTAATTTTTCAAATTATGTGAATAAAAGCGAGGCAAGAGCTCGATCCGTTTGAGCCATAACACGGAAAAAAATCTATCGTGAATGTATAATAAGCTTTTATTATTTACTGTTCACAATTACGATAGAAATTAATTAGATTATTTACAGATTTCATAATATCTCGATTATTGGGGGGGTGGACCTAACCCAAAACAATATTGGACTTTTTATGTTCATTTCGATTTCTTCTACCTTTTTGCGAGCGTTAAACCACATGTTTTAGAACACCCTGTATATTATTAATAATATATTTTGCACATAACTTCTTTCTGATAAAAATAAGTTATTTTGGAGCTTAAATATCTGTAAAAGTTAAATAACAAATAAAAATATTAATAATTTAATGCTGATTTAGAATTTAATGCAAAACTGATCATGTAGCTTAAATTACGTAAAAATTGTTACGCTAAAAATAAAGGATTTTTTGTAATTACTTTTATCAATGAGAAATATAAGTTTTGATAAATTTTTTGCATAGAAATATGTTAACCTTCTCTGGATGAGACAGTAAAAAAAATAGATTTCGGCAATTAGAAAATTAAAATATATGGTCTTTTTTTGAATACATAAATGAGGCATCAGATAAGCTGATACATACAAGTTTTACTTTCAAAATCCGTAGATAATTTTATTATGATGTTCATGCAATTATAAAAATATTTTCCTATCGCCGATTAGAAAACATTTATATAATTGTATAACGTCATAAATTATCTATATATTTTAAAAATAAAACTGATATGTACGTAGTGTGTAAGCTTATCTGTTGCCTTATTTGATGTCTTACAGAATGTCTAAAAGATATCTTATTGGATATTTAAAAGATGTCAAATAGAATATCTAAAAGATGTCTTATGAGACGTCTAAAAGCGGGACATAAGACATCTTTTAGACGTCTTTTAGATGTCTTTCTCTATAACTTTTCGGATATTCCAAAAGATTTCAGGACGTCTCTTAGTCGTTAAGACGTCTTAATGCTCTTTGAGTCTATTCCTAGACAGCACAAAGATAAACAGAAATTCATAAAGAAATCATTTTAAAAAATGCTTACAGAAGTAGAAAAATAAATACGTAAAGAATTCTTAAGGAATTAGCCACAATTAGTTCACCTTAAAGTATTCCTTAAAAGTTCATTGTAATGAATACTTCGCGATTTGTTATGTGGAATATTTAGAGTATTCATAGAGAAGTCATTTTAAAGAAATTTGCAGAAGTAGAAAAATTAATACATGAAAAATTCTTGAAGAATTAGCCACAATTAGTTCACATTGAAGTATTCCTTAAGAGTTCATTGCAATGAATACCTCACAATTTATTATTTGAAATACTTTGAGCATTCATCAGAAATTACTCGAGTGTTTAAATAATCTCAATTACGTTTTTACAATTATATAGCATTTATATATCGCTTAATAAATGCTAATTTATACTTTGTACATGAAATACGCTATATATAATTAACAAACCAATTAATATGCAATTTAAGAGCGTGCTGGTCTGCAACGACAGAGTGTCGCGTTCTGTTTCACGCATGATATATGTGCATGATGCAACATTCATCCTCGTTTGTGTTAACTATACATATATGTTTTATCCTTCTGACAACATCTATTGTAATAATCTATAACAAATATGTATACATAAACAAGAAGTGTTCATCGATCATCACGAAGCGTTAGGATGCGTACGATCTTTCGAAGCAACGTCAGCAACGTCAGCAATGGTTGACACTTGGATGGGTGACCGTTTTTTTAGGTACAGAGATTAAACATGCTTTAACAGATACGACTGGTGGCTTGGCTGAAACATGGTATAGTCTTCTTCCTCTTTCAAAATTACCGTAGAAATAATTAGACTTTTTAATTTTTAATTCAAGTTTTTTTTGCAGTACTCAGAACTCTTAAAAATACTTAGTAGAAATATTAAAAAGTTTTCTAAATTAATCAGAATTTTTTATTTTTTAAATTTTTCTGTGAAACGTTCCAATTAGAAAATCGGAACATTTATCAGAAATCCTGAAAAATAATTTTTTTAATTTTGTTTGAGATATCTACTTAAAGAAGTTCTAATGAATACTTTAAGAAGTTCTGAGGAATTCTAACAAGTAATTCTATATGAATACTTTAAGAAGTTCTGAGGAATTCGAATCATAGTGCATGTAACTTCTTACGTTATTCTTAAAGTATTCTTCTATGAATTCCTGAGGAATTACTGTTCATAAAGGGAGACTACTTTATAAATTCTTTAAGAAGAAACTGTGCTATCTGGGTTATTATTGCTCTATATATATATATATATATATTCATTTGGAATATACTCCTTTTTGCATAAGGCAAAGACTACATCATCTTTGTCAAAAATCTTTCCTATACCTTTTATTGTTTTTCTACTGATGATTTATCCTTTAACCATATACCTGTCATTCTTGAACTTGAAAACGTTAATAATATTAAAAGAGATAAATATTTACTTAAAATAGATTGGGAAAAATATCATAATTCAACAAATAATTGGAAAATTGTACATGATCTTAGTTCTGATAAACATCAGATAGATAACTACATAGCTAAATTACAAAAGTTCTTGCACAGTTTACTTAAACTTTCCTCTACTAAACATAAAGTAAATCCTAAATTCTATGATACTAATGTTGGAAAATATGCATTGTCCTGAAAAAAGTATACCGAAATTTGAAAAGTGAGATAACGTCCAAAAAAGTCAAAATCCCGAAATTTAAGACTCGAAACATTGTTCCAAAAAGTCAAAATCCCAAAATTAGAGATTCGAGACATTGTTTCGAAAATTCACAAGACCAAAATTTAAGACGTGGGACAATGTCCCGAAAATTGAGCCTTATAAATCTTTTCTATTGTATCATTGATCTTTTAATACTTAAAAAAGATATTAAAAAAGTCGATAAACCATTGACACGATTGCGCAATAATTGGATAATAAAAAAATCATTCACTTACGAACGCATGGACAGACTGGATGATTTTGTCTATTTATCAAAGATCTTTTAACATTAATAAATTCATTAATATGTAAAATACGTAAATATATTGTGATAAATAAGTTATAAGTTATAGATATGATTATAAAAATTATAATATTAGAAAATTAAACTGTTTAATTTTTTGGATGAATTCAAGACGAGACAAGACAAGAATTCGACGTTCTTGTCTTGTCTTGACTTTTTAATATCAAGAATCACTATGTCTTGATCTTGACAGTCAACTTCTTGTTTTGATTCTTGATTCTTGCAAGATTTTTGCAAGATTCTTAATACTTTTATAATATCTATAAACTATATATAATTGTAGATATTAGAAATTTTACAAAATTTATAAAAAATTTATGTAAATATAAATTTTTATAAAATCCAGATATTGTAAATAAAAATATTGATTCATTCACATTCTAATTTTGTTAAAGTTTTTAAAATATTTTTATAAAAATTATTAAAAAGATATATTTTTGACAGACAAATATTAACTGAATTAATACACAAAAAAAAATTCATAAAGTATCAATTATTAAATATACATATTTAAAGAAAAACACATTTTAAAATAAATATATATTTTTATTTATCACAATACAAATAATATTAACTAAACTATAAATTTTGACTACATACATTGCATACTTGTCAAAGAAATTAATATTGACTCTAACTTTTATCATATTTAAATTTTTATTTGTCTTACTTGTTTTTAATAGACTCTATTATTTTAGAACTATGATTTGTTTAATTCTACAATGCGTTTAGTGTACGCTTGTACTTCATACTCATAGTACTTTTCTTAGGATAAAAAAGTACACAATGATTTAGTTAAAAATTGTCAAAAACTATTTTTAAGAACAAAAAAATTGATATCATAAATAATCAAACTCTTCAATTGAGAATCTTCGTGATTAAATGATTCGCTAAATAAATAAATATTATAATTTATAATTAGTAAACAATAAATTTGATAAAATGTTATTATAGTTAGATAATTTTTTGATATAATTTATCAACTATAATTAAAAAAATTGTCGTTTAATACTTTGTCGTAATATACAATAATTTTTTTATTATGTTAAAAACAATTGTTTTATTATGTTATATTGTTAAAAACAAAATAGTTAAATATTTTTTTAATTTTAACGTAATACAATTTGGAAATTGCATTTTGTGAAAAACAATAAATACAATTGTAAAAATCAAATCTTTTAAATAAGCATTTCAAATTTTGCTGGTCGCGTATCATAGAGCGTTAAATGTGATCGATTTTAAAAACAATGAAGCAGTGACGTTAGAAACCATGCTCGGCAATAAATGCGATCGCGTTTGCCTATCTCGAATGGCCCGTGACTTTTTATCTATTCTTGCTACATCGGTTCTATCAAAGAGATTATTTTCAAGAGCGACACTTTATTCGTAATCATAGAAACAAATGAACAATGATTCTGCCAGAAGTCTGCTATGTCTTCAATACTGGTTTACTGCATGCAGTTTAAATGAAAAAATTCATTCTAATACATAAAGGTGTATAAGATCTTTTAATAAAGAATTCTCATGTGTCATTCAAAATTTTAATCAAATTTTATAAAATTTTTATGTATTTTAATTGTACACATATACTACACACACACACACACACACACACACACACACACACACACACACACACACACAAAATGTATAATTATAATTTCTCGTCAAGAATCAAGAATCTTGATTGATTTTTCTTGATCTTGAAGTAGTAAATCTTGTCTTGTCTTGATTTTATAAAGTACAAGAAATTGGTGTTCTTGTCTTGAAAAATCAAGACAAAACAAGATTTTGAAATTCTTGTCTTGTCGTTCATCATTAATTAAACATTTGTAATTAATTTAAATTATATTTTAATTTTAATTATATGTATAAATTTTATAGTTACAAAGTTACAATTGAATAAAAGTATAATAAAAAATGATGTAATTAAACATTAATATTTAATAATTATAATTAAATTATAATTAATTAAAGTTGCAATTGTATAAAAATTAGTTTTAATTATATATAAATAAAAAATTTTAATTGTATTCATTTTCTAATTATAATAAAACTTTAATAAAATTAGGAAATAAATAGAATAATAATAAATTTACGTAGTACATCTAATATATTATTAGTTATTGCATCAGATGTTTCAAAAGCACATTCAAAAAAATCTAGTAACTTATTTTGACATTTCTTCTCAAATAAAAAATATTGCACACAAATCGGATACATTTTTTATTTTCTTTGTTTGAAGTATCTGTCATAATACTGAAATAAACTTTATTACAATGTATTGAAATTTCTGAAACTGTTTCAGGATTTTTTAACGCTCTTATAACTATTTTTTCAGCTTTAGAACTAAGAACTTCTTTGACAATACTTTCAGACTTTGTTCTTCAACATAAAAGTTTTTTTGCAATAACAGAATCAGGAAAAAATTCTGTAATAGTAGTTTAATTCCACAGTTTAGTAAATTATAAGATATATTGTGTTTAACAGAGTGAAAAACGTTAACTAATTCAGCAAAAAAAAATTTTTTTTGATTCAGAGGAGTTTTACTTCGTAAAAAAATTACTCATTTTATATGAAGTTTTTTCAGTTATTAATATCTTTTTATGTCCTATTCCATTAGCATAATATTTTTTCATCATTAATTCCGCCATGATAAATTTTTGTTACATTTTTTACATTTTCCATAAAATTTACTCTCACTTAACCAAGAAAAAGTTTTCAGTCATTCAGCACGAAATTTGCACATACGCTTTTTTTTTTTATTTTAAATTACTTTAATGTTCTTGGTTCAGGTTCCTGGTCTTTTGGTAAATTAAAGTCATTCGTATCAGGTATATCCATTTTTATTGTATAATGCGTGACGTAATGCGAAAAAAAGATATAAACAGAACTGGTTGAACTTTCTGCATTTTTATTTTAATTAGATTAGGGGTGCGTCTTTAAACGCTTTCATGCTATAAATATTATTCTATTTTCATTACTCAATGCATATGGTATTTAAAAAAATAGAATAATTCTTTTAGCATGAAAACATCCAAAGCAAACACAGCTTAGATTAGATACTTATGACCATTTCTATGAATGTGGATTAATTTTAATTTTGGTTTAACTTGCTTTTCATCTTTTTCTAATTTTTAGAACTGGAAAAAGACAAAAAGTAAATTAAGCCGATTATAGTAATTTACATTGATAAAAGTGGACACGGTAGAATGGTTAGACGTAGTATAAGACTGCATTCCGATATTTGATTTGTACCACAAATATTGACTCATGGCTGCGTTGCGATATTCACTGCCAGACTGTCACGAGTGTCATAATAATAACAATCAAATATTAGTTATCTGATATCAGAGATGCCTATTTATTGCAAACGATGATAATATCCAATATCAGAGGCATCTATTTATTCCAGATGATAAAACAGGGCTCTGAAGCCTTTGAAGCTCTCTTTGGATATCGCACTCTGCTTACAAATTTTATCAATTTCTGAATATTGGGACTTTTAGCATCCCGGCCGCTATTGTGCCGGGACGCGGGACAAAGATTAAAAATCGGGACAATCCCGGCAAAATCGAGACAGGTGGCAACCCTGGCCACGATACCCGACGCGATACAGCCCCTCTCGCTTAAGTCCGACAATTTACCCCAAAATCGCAAGGCCACCCCGCGGCTGACGCAACACTAACACAAACCTATGTCGGAGGCAGAACGAGAACGGGATAGCTCGCCGGCCCGTGGCTTTACAATGCGCGGTCAAGACGAAATAAATGGGCCACCTTACCGATAACCGTCCCTGGCACTTGTCGCTCCTTCATCACCAACTGCTGCATCTTTAGGACACTCAATTCGTCTCACACGGGCTCGCTCGCCGTTACCGATATTTGCCCTTTTCGCCGAGAGTACAGAGCACGAGCTCCTCGGTCGCAAGTACGCACGTAAAAGCACGGGAGAATGGGGGATCGCGGTTGATCTACGATCGATGCCATGAACCCCCACTAAGGGCTGCGCGTTAGTACTCGCGCATTCCCAATCGCGTAGCCTCAATCACAATAGGGCGCCCACAGGATCGTGAGCACTCTAACTCTTCCGGAAGTCCTACGGATTCCCAGCGAAAACAGAATTTTCAGCCGGCAACTCCCGGCGCCTCCCGGCGGTCCTCGCCGCCCTCCGCTTCTCGCGAAAGGGTCCTGCATCTCGCGAGACGATTCCACGGCTTCGGCTTCCATGCCGCCGCCTCCAAGGTGCCAGCCGTTCGGCTATCAGCCGGGGCGCCGATTTTCCTTCCAACGGCCCCTAGTCTAGTAGAATTAGCTTCAAAAAGGGCCGTTTTGGGAAAAAATTGGTGACTCAGGTTTGACTGCGCGTAAAGCACAATTAATGTGCGTAGATTAAGATAGGCACGTTTGCCACTCGCAAAAAGCTGGGGGTTATTGCAAAATTACGGGTTGAAGTGAGGAAAAAGTAGTTTTTTGCTTGCGCCTCGTAAACTAAAAACGGAATCGAAAAAAGTTTCAAATAAAAGTTGTAGGTATTAAGTAGATCTACAATAATAAATTTAGTTCATTAAGATCGGTCAATTAGTTTAGTTGTAAAGTTGAAAAAACCATGAAAAATGGCCATTTTTTTAATTGTTTATAACTTTCTTAAAAATTAACTCAAGCATTTGAAATTGTAGAAAAATATAGCTTTTATGACGATAAAAAAGTGTACTAAATTTCATCAAAAAATATTAACAACTTTTTGAGTAATCTCAATTGTTTATCCAAAACGCGCTCCACTAAAATTTAATTTCTACATTTTTGAGACCATGCACAAACCTGAACCAAAGTTTTTTCTCTTCTTAAAAAGTTGCACTATTATATATCGGTATTGCGAAATGTGTGCAATGCAATTAAGTGCCTCAAATAAACGTGTAAAAAATAAGCCTTATTAACAATTATATAACTTTTAAAATATTAACGCTATCAACATGGGGTAAAATGCATTTGAAAGGTGCGATTTTTCCTTAAATTTAAAAAAAAAACATTGTTCTAGCTTGCTTAGAAGCCGAGATAATTTTTTTTCTTTGAAAAATCGCTGTTGCTATAGTTATGAATATTAAGAGCTGAAATTTTGACAGCGTCTTACTAAATAGTTAAAGTAACCTTTCCCAAAAGTTCAAAGCGATTCATGAAGATTGACCACTGTAAACGTGTTAACAAAAGTAGTATCACTCGAGAGCGGCGGCCGGCGGCACGCGCGCGCGTGCACGTCGTCCGCTACCGCGTGGCCAAGCGCCCGCGTACAAAATGGATCTGGCGCGTTCAAATTACTTCAATCGTCTATATCTCGGGAACTAAGCGTCCTAGAAAGATGATTTTTTTTTTAAACTGGGCTATCTCGACGAGACAAGACTAATGAGCTAAACCATTTTCTTATATCTTCTAAAATAAACGTTCTAATTAATTTTTTTCTTTTTTTAATTAATTATTTCACGCGTTAAATACGTATAAATAATTTATATAACTATGCGGCGTATGCATATGCCCTATGTTATTATAATTTAATTTTTTTATTACTTTTGTTGCAAGGAATGTGTATGTTCTTTATTTTTTTTTGCATAATTTAATATAATTTTTGCATTAATGTTATTATTAAATGAACGTTAACCTACAATTAAATATTAGTAATATAACATTAATTTTTTAACATATAAATGTTTGTTAATTGTACTAAATTAGCAAAAAAAAATAAAAAACATACATATTCCTTGCAACAAAAAAAATAAAAAAATTAAATTATAATAACATAGGGCATATGCATACGCCGCATAGATATATAAATTATTTATACGTATTTAACGCGTGAAATAATTAATTAAAAAAAGAAGAAAATTAATTAGAACATTTATTTTAGGAGATATAAGAAAATGGTTTAGCTCATTAGTCTTGTCTCGTCGAGATAGCCCAGTTAAAAAAAAAATCGTCTTTCTAGGACGCTTAGTTCCCGAGATATTGCCGATTCAAGTAATTTGAACGCGCCAGATCAATTTTGTACGCGCTCGCCTGGCCACGCGCTAGCAGCTGACAAGCGCGCGCGCGCATGCCGCCGGCCGCCGCTCTCGAGTGATACTGCTTTTGTTAACACGTTTACAGTGGTTAATCTTCATGAATCGCTTCGAACTTTTTGGAAAGGATACTTTAACTATTTAATAAGACGCTGTCAAAATTTCAGCTCTTAATATTTATAACTGTAGCAACAGTGATTTTTCAAAGAAAAAAAATTATCTTGGCTTCTAAGTAACCTAGGACAAAGTTCTTTTTCTTTGAAATTTAAAGAAAAATTGCACCTTTCAAATGCATTTTACCCCATGTTGATAGCGTTAATATTTTAAAAGTTATATAATTGTTAATAAGGCTTATTTTTTACACGTTTATTTGAGGCACTTAATTGCATTGCACACATTTCGCAATACCGATATATAATAGTGCAACTTTTTAAGAAGAGAAAAAACTTTGGTTCAGGTTTGTGCATGGTCTCAAAAATGTAGAAATTAAATTTTAGTGGAGCGCGTTTTGGATAAACAATTGAGATTACTCAAAAAGTTGTTAATATTTTTTGATGAAATTTAGTACACTTTTTTATCGTCATAAAAGCTATATTTTTCTACAATTTCAAATGCTTGAGTTAATTTTTAAGAAAGTTATAAACAATTAAAAAAATGGCCATTTTTCATGGTTTTTTCAACTTTACAACTAAACTAATTGACCGATCTTAATGAACTAAATTTATTATTGTAGATCTACTTAATACCTACAACTTTTATTTGAAACTTTTTTCGATTCCGTTTTTAGTTTACGAGGCGCAAGCAAAAAACTACTTTTTCCTCACTTCAACCCGTAATTTTGCAATAACCCCCAGCTTTTTGCGAGTGGCAAACGTGCATATCTTAATCTACGCACATTAATTGTGCTTTACGCGCAGTCAAACTTGAGTCACCAATTTTTTCCCAAAAAAATGCTAATTCTACTGGACTACCCAGTTTTCCCGGTTTTCGGTGCGCTCGCGCTCCGCCCG
This sequence comes from Monomorium pharaonis, assembly GCF_013373865.1. NCBI lineage: Eukaryota > Metazoa > Arthropoda > Insecta > Hymenoptera > Formicidae > Monomorium > Monomorium pharaonis. Next base: position 18,283,260 of record NC_050476.1, on the reverse strand, counting down.
CTCACCTCGTCCCTCCGGCGATCCTTGGCTTTCAACCGTTGCCAGCCGGATCGGTGGAATTCCACCGGCGCGCCCCTTCTTCCGCGCTTATCTCCGCCTCTCCCCCGAACTCCCTGTTGCTTGCACGGTGAGGTGCTCGCCGCGTTACCGGAAAGAAAGTCAAATATGTAAGCCTAAATATTCTATATTCGTCGCGGTTCCCCCGAGAAATTTCTCGATCGGCTCTCGCTTTTCCGTGGGACGCTGCTCGTCGTGATAGCGAACTGACACGTCACAGTATATAAACTTAGAACTACTAACAGTAGATCTCACCTTAAATAAATTAGCTTCAAATTTAAAAAATTGCCAAATCCTCCTAAGAATAGACAATACTACGACAATTTCTTACATCAATAAGATAGGAGGAGTTAGGCATTCATCAAATATCATATTCTAGCTAACAAAATTTGGAAATGGGTGAAAAAAAGAAGTATTTTTCTATTTGGGTCTTATATCCTTCCAAAGATAACATCGAAGCAGTTGCTTTATCAAGATTAAAAACCAGGATGGCGAATGGGAATTTCGGGCGAATGGGCACCCTTCGCGTTCAACAAAATAATTAAAGCATTAGGTAAACCGGAAATATATCTATCCGCTACAAATCGGAACAACGTTCTCAACCGTACAATAATTATCGTATTTCTACGATAATTTTAATCATTGTACGATGTACGATAACACTGCTATCGTACGTAAAAATACAATAATTAGATCTTATTAAGACAGAAAAAGAGAGTGCGAGATTTCCGGAAGGTAACATTTGTGTTTTAATTATTAAAAAAAAAAAAGGAGTCTTAAACTCTTAAATCTCATTTCTTATTAATTATCATTTTCAATAATTATCATTTCTTATTAATTATCATTCTCATTAAATATCATTTGCGTTTTAAGGGGTTAACTACTCTTAGAATTTTCAAAAAATGGAAAAAAATTTTTTTTGCTTAAAAGGTGCCTAAGGGTCTTAGAAATAAGATACAACATTATTTATAAGGGGGAGAATTTTTTAAGTGCCTGTATTTTGATCCCGACCAAAGTCACTTGCTGCGCGCTCGGAGCAGATATAAGACTCGGCGCGACGCGCTACGATTTTTATTATTTGGAATGCTTATACTTGCTAGAATAATAAAGTATTAGTTACCTGTTTACGTAATTTGAAAAAAGTTACAAAGGGTCTCGGAGGAAAAGGAAAATTAATCGGAAAATTAATCGACGAATTATCGATTTATTACGGTCTGGTAATACGTCGAAATCACGATTCAGTCGAAAAAAATGCAGAACGACATATGGGCAACGCTTTATCACAAAATGTTTACGGACGAAGAGCCGCAGTGAAAGATGTTCATCCGGTGAAGATTCGTGGTGCTCGTGGCAGCGAATGAATGCCGCTAATACCTTGGGAGAACATCATCATAAACCACCGCTTTCCCAAGATGTATTCAAAGCCATAAAGCCAATATACGAGGATTTAAGCAGTGACGATCTTCTCACTCGATACATATTAGGTGGCTATATACAAAATAACAATGAGAGTTTCAACTCAATAGTGTGGGCGATGGCTTCTAAAACAACTTCAAGTGGCAAGACAATTCTCGATATCGTGACACATATTGCTGTTTGCGTGTACAATGATGGAATGACACCGATAATGAAAATTATGCAAACTTTGGGAATCAAAATCGGAACAAATTGCTATAATTTTTGCACCGAATCCGACGAATGCCAATTAATTATTTGTCTTTTTTTATAACAATTCTTGTTATTTCATTTTCTTGAAATATTTCGTAACCTAAAATGTCACAAAAATTTGATAAAAATTTAAGAAGTTGAGTTTTTTTAGTTACATTAAGACTGTTTGTTCTTTCGCGTGTAAATCCCGGATGTTGTAGATCCACGGGCGACGCGATTCGAGGCACTGGCCTCTATTTGATTATAATGAAGACGAGCGCGGATGATGGTGCAGACAATTAAATAAAAAACTATCTTATCGTGCAACTATCTTGAATTTTATTAAAATCTGAGTTCAAGATCGGGCGGAAGTTCGTAACGAGTCGGCGTCTTTTATAGGAGTGCTTGTGGCGCGAATCCGCGAGCAGATGGTAATATGGCCAGTGCAGATAATATGAGTGGTTATACATATTATCTGGCCATATTATCATCTTCTCCTCTATTAGATTTAGGCAGGCTCGGATTAAGGGGAGGAGGGCTAAGGAGAACTATAGCCCGAGCCTTGTTTGTTAGAGTCTCACCCAAACTATTCAAGAATTTTTCATTTTTGTCAAAGGGCCTCCATGGAGTCAATAACCTCGGGTCTTAAAATACCTTAATCCAGTAACTGGTCCTGGGCTTAGGTCTACCTTTCTACCAACGTAGATCAACTTTCTCGGTTCTAATACTTGACCTTTATCTATCTTTTTCTAATTTGTGAAACTAGAATGAGATAACAAGTAAGTTAACCCAAGAATGAAGCTTATCTACGTTGGAAGAAACCGATCTTAGGCTGCTTTCCTTTTAGAAAACACGATCGACACAAACATCGTTCTATCTTTTTTCATGTTCAATGAGTAACAAAGATAGAACAATACTTATGTCTAATGTGTTTCCTAAAAAGAAGGCAGCCTTAGTTTAATAGCATTGACCCAAATTCTACTGCTGAAATAGTAAGTTTTGATGTCTTTGAGCAGTCATCGACGCGAGCTTAGGCGCGGTGCGGCAAAACATGGGAATGCGTGAGAACGTCGACAACGCTACGCTTCTCCTTCTTCCCCCCGCCGCCGCCGTCGTCGGCAGCCAATGCTTGAGAGTAGGCCGTGCTATGGCTCGAGCGGCTCGAGCCCTTCCTTCGGCGCGCAAGGCGCGCTCTCATTCGCATAATTTAAAAAATATTTCGATTATTAGATAAAACAATATGTAGAGTCCTATAATAAGAAGCGCGATCTTGTTCCTACTTTCTGATTGGTCGGGCCCACGTTACTCATGTGTTGTTACACAATGTAAATAAATGCACACTTGTAATCATGGTAGATCCTGTCCGATCCTAAGATGGCGATGGGTGGCAAGGTGGGGGTAGAGTTCGCGCTTCTCTGATTATAGGACTCTATGTATATACGCAAATAGCAAACCCATTCTCTCCAAGAGTCTGCTAAGGGTCAGTGACCCAAATGAAACGTGGTACTGTAACCCTTTTATGGGTCGGAAATCCACCTGAGAAAATTTGAAGAAGAAGAAGAAGACTCTATGTATATGTAGTAAGGTGTTGTCTTTGTCACTCAGCTAGTCTGGTGAGAGAGCGCTTCCCGCTCCCCGTACATTGAAGCGTGCGTGGGGGATACGACGAGCGCCGTGGGAACCCGCGGGGTACGGAGAGCGGGGAGCGCGCCTTTAAATCTCCCATCACCAGACTAGCTGAGTGACGAAGACACCTTACTACATATCGTTCTATTCCATAAAAGATTCGGACAGCTCCGCTCACAGAAGGTTGCCTCTATATTATATATCTCTATGATTCGTCCCTTTCTCCTCTGCCCCTTCTAACGTTCTAATACCGAGCTCCGAGGCGGTCGCCGGTGTCTAATACTTTTTTTGAACTATGTTTATCGCGCGGGCGCTGCCTGCCTCGCGACTATTACGATCATAATTGAAAAAATATATATGTATATAAATAAAAACAATTTAATCAATTATAATAGAAATTAATTTTATAATAAGAAGAATAAAAAAGACTGACTTTAAAAAGCTTAAATATTTTTTCATAAACTATAGAATTAAGATATTAATTCTTAATTGAGAATAAAATACAATAAAAAATTGAATGTTAAAAATTTTTGTTTGATTGAGAAAATACCGATTTTAATTCTTAACTAAAAATATAGATTAGAGAATTTTAAAGCTTAAATGAATTTTTTCAATTAAACATTAATATTTTAATTTTTATTGGATATTTATACTCGTGTTGTATGCTGCAGAACAATTTGTACGTTTTATTGCATTTAATAAAAAAATAATTATTTTTTAATAAAACAACGTATTTGTTTCCTTATTTTTGTGGACAACACTTTTAACTTTTTTAATTTTAAATTTTAATTCTTAACTTTAACTAGATATTTTTAAAACACATAAACTTTAACTTGTTAACTTTTTTCCAAAGTTTTAAAATTTTATCTGTATAAAAGAAAAGATTATAGAAACAATTATTAAAAAAGATACGTTTCCTTATAAACGACAAGATTTCTTTTGTTATTCCATGTAAATTTAATTTACAAATAAAATGTTGAATATATTTTATGGTTAATTAAATAAATTATTTAATTATTTAAGTAACGCGCGCTTTGCTGTTATATGAGTTATTATTAATTTTCATAAAAATTGAAAAAAGATTAAGAAAACCTTTGTTTTTTCAATAATTTTACAAACTTTCCGTAACTTCACAAAATTAATGTTGGGTAAGTTAATATATTTTTTAAATCAAATCAAGTTAAAGCTAATAGCTTATAAAATTAATTTTTTCATGTTAAAAATTACCTAAACGGAAAACTGACTTAGGCCCGTTTCTATCAACGTAGATTAACTTTAATCTCGGTTTAATTTACTTGTTATCTTATTCTAGTTCCAAAAATTAGAAAGAGATAAAGAATAAGTTAATCTGAGATTAAAGTTAATCTACTTTGGTAGAAATGGGCTTAAGTTGAAAGTTAGGTTAAATTAACTCAAGTTAAATTTAAAGTTAATTTTGGAAAACGTTATTTATATTTATATTAAATATGAAAATCATAATTTGTTTAAACTAGATTATTGAAACAATTATAATTAGATTAGATTATAAAATATATTCAACAATTTCATAAAGTAAGAAGAAAAAGAATCAATTAACAGCGGTAAAAATGAGTAACAATAATTGAATACATACATTTCTTTTATACGAGATTATCCTTAAAAGTATACGTACACTATTAAAAAGGTAAAAATATTATTTTGTTTGAGTTACAACTTAAATAAATTAAAAATTCAAAATTATTGCAAGAAATATCAATAAAAAAGCAGTATAGAATGTAAGCAATAAGAAATCCACTCTTTGCCAAAAACGTAGATAGAATCGAGTACTAAAAATATTAGACAATTTTATTTCAAAAAGTAAAAGCTCTTAAATTTTTAAGAATAAGACGGAATATACATAAAATGAATATGTACAAAAACATTAGACGGGATTCATAGACCGATCTTAAGCTCAAGCATTGTCTTAAGTCTAGCTTCGAGCCGACTTGAGACTTACTTAACCAATGAAATAACAGCATTGACGTCTCAAGATCGTGCTTAAGCTGGAACTTGAATAAGATTCGACTATGAATTCCGGTCATTGTGTTGTGTCTCTACCCAGCAAACACAAAGTTACATGTAACGTGCTTGTTAGTTGTAATTTCCCACTCAATAATATAATTGCAATATAACACACGTGTTATATTACAATTACATTGTTGAGTGAGAAATTACAACTAACAGGTACGTTACATGTAACTTGGTGGGTATAGATATCTTTTACATAATAAATTTAAATCCACATTTCTGTTCGATGGAAATTGCGGGAAGGTGGTGGTCTCTTCCATTAAGAGGAAATGTAAAAGAAATTGTGTAATAAATTTTTTATAAAATACTTATAAAATAGTTATTAACCAATTTTGTACATTTCCTAAAAAAAGGGAAATTGGCAAAAATTAAAGGAACAAGCAAAAGTTTAAAGAGCAAAACATTAAACAGATAATAAAGTACAATGAAAATAAATATTTAAGTTAAACTTAATATTTATTATTAATATTTATTATTAATACTTAAATTAAAAGTGCGTAATAAAAAAATATAATAGAAACAAAACAAAATAATATTTAACTACTGTATTTACAGTTGCAATATGCATGCATTCGCAAATTGTTAAATAGTTATGTTTTATAGATATTTTATTAAAAGTTAATAATAAAGTTAAGAAGGTAATGACTTTTAACTTTATTAATTTTAAATTTTAAATTTTTTAAATTTAACTTTAATAGAATTAATATAAAATCATAAAAATATGTCTCAAAAATTTATTTATTTGTATTTTTCTGATTGTTATATATTTTGGCTAATAAAATAATTTTAAAAGATAAGGAAAAAGAGATTATCACCTCTTATTAGCATGCACATCCACGTTTTAATACGTCTTATACAATCTTATATGACTTACGTCTTATTTCTCTCTGGATCTTTCTATATTAATTAGTTCTACACATCCCTTTTTTATCCATCATATAACTAGTAGTAAGATTAAAGTTACTAGATAAATTGTATTCACATTTTTCACTTTTAACCACCTCGCGTGAAGGTTAAAAATTTCCATGAAAATTGACACTATTTTCAAGCAAGTCGAAAGTTTACATGAAATATTTCACTTTTGAAGAATTTATGCTGACGGTTAATCTAATCTAACCTAACCTAACTTTACAATCATTTGTTATATTTAATTGTATTATATATTATTACATTACATTATTCTCACCAAACACCAAGTTACATGTAACGTACCTGTTAGTTGTAATTTCCCACTCAATAATGTAATTGTAATATAACACGTGTGTTATATTGCAATTATATTATTGAGTGGGAAATTACAACCAACAAGCACGTTACATGTAACTTTGTGTTCGCTGGGTTATAACTATAAATTTTGGTTGCTTGATACTTATTAATATATTATTCATTACATTTTATATATTGTAGTTACATTTTTATATTAATAATTTGTATGATAGAAATACTACTTTTCATTTTTCGCTTTTTTACATTTCACTTTTCATTTACCTACCAGTGAAAAATGATAGATACATGATCGCTGCCCTGGTGTTACGGATGTACAAGAATAGCTTTTATGATAATTTATCGACCGACACAGTTAACGACATCTTTTGTTGTCGGTAGCAGGAATAGAATACGGATACAGGCTTATGTGCAGGCCAATAGGCCAATACCGGTACCGCCCGCCATTTTGACGTTAATCGACGCGTGATGTTCGGCAGGTTTTGATGATTTCAGATGAATTAACAACAACCGGGAATAATCACGTACTCGAAAGGACGTGAGTCATGGCAGAGTATTTAGCGTCTATCTTCGGTACCGAGAAGGACAAGTAAGGAGAACTCGTTCGCTAGTTGCAATTGAAAAGGAGATGCAAGAGATTTTGATCCTAACCTATATTTTTTCTTGTTTTCTTCTTTCAGAGTAAATTGTTCCTTCTACTTCAAAATTGGAGCCTGTCGTCACGGTGATCGGTGCTCGCGTATCCACAATAAACCTACATTCAGTCAGGTATGTGTTAAATAATTAATATAAAGTAACTCCATTGAATCAGTAATTAATTTTCCATCTCCTGTTAAATACATCAATGTAACAGAGAAGCTTTCATTCGGAAATACCACTGTAGTAACTGTATACTATCAGGAATATCCTCTATATAAATAAGTGATATATATTTTATTAATTTTTTCAATGTTTATCATTTATCCTGTACTCCTTTATTTATGGTCTTTAATTTTCTAATTGGTTTTTCTTCTAAAACAAAGATAAAACTTTGATAAACTTATAAATCTTGAAATTATACATTATTATGTAATTAAAATTGGTAATTAATTTTTTACTTTCTATTTAATGTGTCTATATAACAGAATCTTTATTTAACTATTAAGAATATTACTATAGTAACTACTATTAGGAATATTTTCTAAATATATAGATAGTTAATATGTATATTTAATATATCAGTTATTTTTATTTTTACTAAATATATTGATGTATATGTAATATATATTTTGAATCATTATCATTCATTTTATACTTCTTTATTTACAATCTTTAACTTTTTAATTGATTTATATTTTTTTATAAAACCAGAACATATAAACTCCCTTAAATATTGAGATAAGAGTTAGAATCAAACTTAAAATCTGTTGACTATAAGTCAAATATTGTTATATAATTGTCTATGTATTATTTCCCTTAAATATTTAATATACTGTTTATATTTATTTTCAGACATGTTTGCTTCAAAATCTATATGTAAACCCACAAAATTCTGCCAAAAGTGCAGATGGCTCTCATTGTAAGTATATTGTGAGTCTACAACTATTATTTAGTAGAATTATTATATTTTTATTGTAATTTTAATAATTACATTTATTCTTAAATGTATCAATCACTGAACAATCACTAGTTAATGATTGTTAAAAGGATATTAAAATAGTAAAACTTTAAAGTAATAAACTCTGTTCCAAAGATTGAATAAAAAAACCACGTGATCTATTCTCATTTCAGTGGTCGCAAACGTATCAGATGAAGAGATGCAAGAACATTATGATAATTTCTTCGAGGACGTATTTGTTGAGTGCGAGGACAAGTACGGCGAGATAGAGGAGATGAACGTATGCGACAATCTCGGCGATCATTTGGTAGGGAATGTTTACATCAAGTTTCGTAGAGAGGAAGACGCGGAGAGAGCTGTAAACGATTTAAACAATCGCTGGTTCGGTGGTAGACCAGTGTACGCCGAACTCTCGCCAGTGACAGATTTCAGGGAGGCCTGCTGTCGTCAATACGAAATGGGGTAATTCATAGAATCTATTTCACGCAAACATCTGTCATATCCCGATAGAATAATATTTATTAAATTATCTGATATCTTGTATAATGATTATAATGAGCAGTTACATAGATGTTTTCAAAAATAGATGCAGAAATTTTTTCCAAAATAACTGGTAATTTGCGGAATTAATAGTATTTCGACAAAATAATAAGATAACAATGTAATTTATATATAAAACTATGAATTATAACACTAGTGAATTTTTTTTCAAATTGTTACTTGGTAGTGGTATATTTGCAAAATTAAATTTGAAAAGAAATTGTACAATCGTTGAAAAAATATTTTAATTGTATTACTTATTTATCACATTTAGAAATATAATTTGTATTGATACAATATGTTTAAAAAGCAGAAAAAGGACAATTATTTCTAAATTATAATGTGGAAATATTGCAACATGAAATATTACATATTCATATTCACTATGATATTTCACAGAAAGAATATCAAATAATTTTTTAAATAATTTTAAATTTTTTATGCTTCAAATTGGATTTGTTTAATTTTTAACAAATATTATTTGGATATATTTATTTCGATAAAACTGCTGTAGAGCATCACTCTAGTCATTGAAAAATTTTCTTAAATTTATAATGCCAATAATTTATAAATTATTGTACAATGCACTTGCGGTGTTTTTATTGGAATAATGAATAAAATCCAGAATGAGATCTTTCATCTTCTCCGTTTTCTTTTCAGAGAATGCACACGTTCTGGATTCTGTAATTTTATGCATCTGAAGCCGATCTCGCGTGAATTACGACGCTACTTGTACAGCCGCAAGAAGAGCGGCAGAGGACGATCTAGATCGCGTTCGCGCTCGCGTGGCCGAGATCGCAAGCGCCGATCGCGATCACGCGACAGACGGTCAAGATCCAAAGACCGTCGAAAAAGGGATGATAAAGGTAGGGACGGGCGATCCGGAAGATATTGATTTTAAAGAATACAATTGTTTATACAAATATTCATTCCAAACGACGTGACACCATTTAACGGACGGATTTAATATAAACAGTCCCTCCTACGTGTGCTTGAATGAAAAAACGCCATTCATATATATATAATATATATATTTTATATATATATATATATATATATATATATATATATATATATATATTCAATAGAATTAGTACTCTTTCAAATGCGATGTCAAGAATTTTGTTAATAATTTAGTGATCTCGAAATATAAATAATCGAAGAATGTCTTTTCGCGCAATGAGAAATGAGACACAAATAAAATGTAAGCATAGAAATATATATTTCTTATTTCATGTTATATTTTTATATAAATTATCGAACTTAATTAAACATATATCATGAAAACTGTTGGACAGTTAGGTTAGGTTAGGTTGATGTATAAATTTATGAATATAACGAAAAAGTTACTTATACTTTTCAAAGATACTTCTATCTTTCGCGAAGATCACATATATCATTAATGAATTACCTCCTTTCGAAAAACAGGTGATAGCACTTCTTGTCGGATAATTATCTGAATTTTTTGATATCCAATCTTATAGCATTTTCGTCTGCAGTGGATTTGAACTCAATCCAAGATAGATTAATGACGTTGCATGCTGGAACTGTCTAATTAGAACCTCAAATAGAGCATGCGACATTATTAATTCATCTCGGGTTTAAACCCACTGCGATCGGAAATTCTAAATTCATATTCTGAAGCAATTATTTTATTCTTTTTTTTTTTTCGCGAATATTACGTTACCAAACCGTAAACCGTAAACGTAACATACAATACAGTACAAAATAACTCCAGATTGTATTTACATACAAAGGGTGCGTTCGGGAAGACGCTATTAGCGCTATCAGCATCAGTCTATCCTTGTTCTACTTTTAATGAGTAATGAAGATAGACTGATGCTGATAGCGCTAATAGCGTCTTCCCGAATGCACCCAAAGAAGCCTAATGTGAAATATGATAATCGTTAAAAGAAACAAATCAAAGAAATGACACTTGACAAAAAAAGCTTGTCATATAAAAACAATCATCAAACGTTAAATAATATTAAAATCAATCTTTTTCTTTTTATAAAATTTTAAACAGTACACGGAAATGCCTAGCTATTTGAATTTGGAGTTATATTCAAAACGCGTGCTTCAAATATTTGTGCGTTATGACCATCAAACAGATTATAAGGCGAAATAATAAAAGAGTATTAATTAATATAGTAATTAACTCTAGAAGACAGATATGGAGTTCCTCGTCACCCCAACAAAATTCAAACTGTTAAAAAAAAAAAAACTAATACTAGAGATATTCAGATTGCTTTAAGTAAATTGTTCAATATTTCTCTAACAATAAACTATGTTATACATCATTGTTTGCCTCATTAAAAAACGAAGAAAATATACTTAACCATTGAGTTACTGCTGATTGAAAAGATTGAAACACTATTTGAAGTGTTGTATTGATCCGTGTTTGCTTTTGAAGCTCACCAAATTTATACTTGCTTCCGGGACTAAAAATAAGTTTTTAATTATTGAATTTGTTAAAGTAACAAATTTAATGTCATAAAACGGTTTATATATATATATATATATATATATATAAAATTTAATTTGTTAATTGTAATGAAATTTGATTATGCAATAAAGAAATTTTTTCATTCTTTCACTTTTTATATAAAAATAAAGTAAAAATTTTTATTTTTTAATTTACAATTTTTGCGTTTATTTAAAAAAAACAAGAAAATTTCTTTATTGAGTAATCCATTTTATTACAATTAACAAATTAAAATAAACTATGTTTAAAAATATATTTTATCTCAATTTGTTAATTATAAAACTATTAAAACAAATTATAAGGTATAAAAGAGAATTAATATATTAATCAAAAATATTAATTTATTAATATTTTTTATAAATATATCAATTAATAATCTTATACCTCATAATCTGATGATTGTGCAAATCGCATAAATATTTAGAAAGAAGCACGTGTTAGGATCCGATATTTCTATCCTTGTGTATGGTGAAGAAAATATCAGCAAATGGGTACAGTCAGAAGAATTATATGTATAGCTGCAAAGTAACATCTTTTTTTTATGAAAGAATATATACTTCACAGGATTTAAACAAATTATTCCAAAGTTCATTTAATTCAATGCAGGTTGGTGCACATGTATACTTATATCGTAATTATGTCAGTTAACATCACGCGTATAAAATTATGATATGCGAATATAATTATGATCAGTGACGTAATAAGAGATGCACGCAGTAATCGTTTTATTCTAATTCGATATTAAATCTATCTCTCCATAGCTATATTGCTTCTTACTCGAAATTTTACGTATCACCATCATTTCAAGTCGTTCGATGTGCGTGCGCGCACGCAAACGTCGCAACGTTTTTTTTCTCGCAAATATCACATCGGAATGCAGTAACATCATTTCGTTTTATTCTTGTCTTTTGTACAATTTCCTCTTTTCGAGTACGTTACTTCCGTTTTCTTCCCACACGTTAAACATTCTGTCATATTCTTCCAATTATCGTATTTAAAAAAAAATTAATATCGTGAATCACGATAAAAATTACGTGATATTTACGGATTTCGTAATGTACGTTACGTACGCGTAACCTCCTTTCCTTTTTCTCCTCTCATCTCAACTGTCAACAAGTCTCAGCATTATACGGTGTAAAATTCGTATATGTTACCAAGATGGTATAATATTGAATCCGACGGAAAAAGATGTATCTTCGTGGTTTATTCCCATCTGAATTTCTCCAAAATATACTGTATACAATATTTTACTTGTACTTATATATATTTATATATATACAGTCTCGTGTTAAGTGTCGTGTATATGTATATATGTGTGTTGTGTGAATGTTGTGTATGCGAGCGCACTCGATTTCTCTTGATTAAACAAGAAATTGAGCAGTACGCGACACAGTCTAGCTCGTGTTATCTTAAAAGGTACATAATCTTTTTTTTTCTTTTTTTTTCCTTTAAATCTTACTTAACTTTATTTGCCCTCTCGTGTTTTTACGGTAATATAGTGCTCCAGACATTCCTCACAAGTAATTCGTATCTAAGCACAGAGGTATTAAATTCTTCCATTAATTCTCTTAAGACAGGCTAGTTGACTGTCCGTGTCATGTGTAATGACAAAACTCTTGTACGCGCCGTAAAAATATTTACATTATTTAGATTAATAATTAATGGTTACGATACTTCAGTAGTAATGTGTTCAGCGGGATATAAGAGATCAGTGTTTTAGGGGGGCTAATCGGCGTAGACAATGAACTGTTGATTGTCCACATCTGCAACTTCAACCTGGACAAATTGAGGCTGTTGAAGTTGGATTTGTTGTACTTGTCTTCCCATTGCGTTCCGAGATCTGAAAGTATACAAAACAAAAATCTTGTTAAATAATTATAAATTCTTACCCTTTTTTTTCTACTTTACATTTTATCGCATTGATCTTTTATTATGAAAATTAAATATTTTAAGCAATTTATCTCTTCAGTATGCCTAAAAAACTAATTAGCACATTCGGGATAATTATTATTTTAATTATTCTTTGACATAGATAGTTCCTAAAATATTTTCACGCTTGTCTTTTGTCTCTATTTCGAATTTTGTGCAACAAAGAAACGAAACACTTACTTGGCCTTCGCGTGAGTTAATATATGCGACTTGAGGTTCGTCGATTGCGCGAACTTTTTACTGCATCCATCGAACGGACACACGTACGGCCGATCGCCAGTGTGGATTCTCACGTGAGTGCGAAGATTGAAGTCGAGACTAAACCTTTTGCCACATCCTTCGAACGTACACTGAAACGGCTTCTCGCCCGTGTGCACCAGCTGATGTCGTTTAAGTTTCGAGCTCTCGACAAATGCCTTGCCGCATTCCGCGCACACGTGCACCCGCGGCCCATGCGTATGCAGGTGCTTGCGCATCGCACTGTTGTCCCGAAACATCTTCGTACATCCCTTGTGGGGACACGCGATCGTTCGCTCGACACCATCCATCACCGGTGGCTTACGCACCTTCAGTTTGTGACCGGGCCGTGCAAATTCGGCGAGTTGCTTCGGATCGGAGAGATCCAACCCGGGCATGCCATCTGATACTGACGAGCTGTTCGAATTGAACTTGGCATTATTGGACTTGCCCGTCATGTATTCCGTGTAGTCGGGATCCGGTTCTGGATTCGAACCCTCATCTGGAACATCCACATCCAGGTCAGGCGCTAATAGGATGTTACCTTTAACAGCAACAAACGGAGAGCGGTCCCAAAAAAGCTACGATAATTTTTCAATTTTTTTGTTAACTACACATGCAATAGGTTTGTTCGCGTTGCTTGAAATTTCCCAAATTTTTTACACTTGAAATAAATAAATAAATATATATATTCAAACGTTGGAGAGAGTGAAGTTCAAAAAGTGCAAGCAACGCGAATTGAAGTTACCAAATTGGGAAATTTTCCTTCTCCTAAATTTTAGGTTTTATTTTTATTACAAGATTTTTTGGAAGTTAAAATACTGCAGATCTTTATTTTTCCATTAAAAAATTTTTGTAAACTGTTCATCCTTCCAAAAAATTCTCCATATAATAAACCAAAATTTGAAAATCCCTCAACTTAGCAATTCCAATGCGAACAGATCTGATATATCATATAATTCATATATGATATATAGATTATATGTTTTACATATAAACTGTATGTATAGTTATGAAATTATATCTGGCAAGTAAAAAAATAATGAATTTGGTGGGGTTATAGGAGGAAAAATGTTTAGGAAAAAAAAAATCTAGAACAAAACTACAATGGGATGCAAGTTTCCAAAATTATTATAATAAATAAAGTTAAGTCAACATAAAGTTCAATTTTTTATAATTTTCTTTAAACAAAACACTTAAAATTACTATTTGTAGATTTGTCAATACTTTAATTATAATTTTTCAAAAATAAAAGTATCAAATTTTTTAAATTTAATAATTAGGTATATTTAAATATATCTCGATAATTTTTTACTTTTTCTGAACGAGGCAATTAAAGTTATCATATGTATACTTTCTATCATATGTATACTATCATATGTATTATTTATCAATACTTTATAATTTATATTTATGCCAAAAATAAAAGTACTAAATTTATTTAAACTGTAAGATATAGATACGTTTTAAAATATTTCTCTCATTGTAAACTTAAAAAAGTATGTTTTATCATTTTGGAAACATAGGATAAATTCCCAATGCAAAGGAAGAATGTTAGATATTAAGAATTAGAGAAACTAGGAATTTCAAAATTAGTTTCTTCAACACAACATACAAACAATAAGTTATACAAGTTTACATCTTACTCGTATTTATTGTGCGTTTACGTTTAACATTCATTCAGGAAACTGATTCTAAAATTCTATTCTTTTTTCTAATATTTAATATTCTTCCATTGCACGCATGGCCTAAAGGCAAGGAAACGCACGCAGAAACGGGACACCCGTTACATCGCGTCCTTAGTAACGGTCCCCAAAGTTCTTTCCGAAGAGATTACAAGGCAACAACGAAACCTCGTTTTATTTTTCGAACATCTTCGCAGAACGCGACCCATCTTTAAGCATACATTTAGAATCCTGGATAAACGAGAGACGCGTATCCGCGAAATATCGGTCGCTCGTATCGTCACCGCGCCGCGAGCGAGTTCGGGGACACCCGGTACATGCGCTCGCGGTGCAGCATGGATCTGTCGTGACGTCAGAAGTCGAAGCGTTGCTCTGGCGTGCCCGGACGCCTTTTGTGCGCCTTGAACAGTCTAGAACCTCACTCTTTTTTTGCCTCTTTCCATCCCGTTGAAACACAGCCCTGTCTGTCCATTTGTTTATCCGTTCATTTTTTTTTTTTCTTAAGAGACGCAAGCATTCCGGAATAATCTGAACCCGTCGAGGCGCTCGGCGGGACGTCGAACGCCGCGACGCTCCGACGACGTCGCTCGGCTGTTCCGCCGCCGCCATTTGCTCATAGACGGGCGGGCGCGATCCGCCGCCGCGTAAAAGAGGCCATTTTCAAAATATGGCTGCCCCCGTGGGGCCAAGCATAATGGCGTTCCCGCGATCAAAACAAACAACGCGGCCTGTCAAGCCGGCGGAATAGCGCGGCCGGCCCAGGTCGCCGATTTTCTTCCACGGGGCGGATCGCGTCTCGCGACGGCCGTGCGAGCGACGCGGTATCGATCTGAGCATCGCACCGGAAGTGCGTACCCGCCCGTGTGTGCGTGGAGGTACGACGGGCGCCAGGAGGAACGAGGGGAGAGAAAGAGATAGCGAAAGAGACGGAAGGAGAGACAAAGAGAGAGACGGACGGAAAGCGAGAGAGAAAAGGAACCGTCCTTTGGACCGAGGGCTCGGCGAAGGGCCAACGACGGGGACAGAATGGAAAAAGGGGAAAAAAAAGAGATAAAAATCGAAGCCAGAGAGGATGTATGCCAGAGACTTGATGCGTCGCGAGACACGCGGGCATACACGGCCCGTAAAACTACTCACCGTCGTCCGTGCCGGACGCCCACATCGTTACCGAGAACTCGCCCTCGAGCGTCTTGATCTGCACCTGCTTCTGTTCCCATTTCCTAGCCTTGGTCTCGGTGGCCATCTCGCCGAAGATCGCGTGCTCGGAGGTGCGGAAGCGCGCGCCACCGCTCTTACGGGCCTTCTTTGCGGCTTTACGCGACGGCCCCGGGCTGGACTCGACATAAATGTCGTTGTCCGGCACCGGAATCTGGTCGTACACGTTGAGCGGATCGGCGCCGACGATCTCCTCCTGTGTCTGCAGTATGATTTCCTCGCGGCCCGGCTCCGGCAGCGGCTGCAGCGCTATCATCGGCTGCCCGTCCTCGCCCTCGATCGTCGTCTCCACGGTCTCGCACGGTATCTCCACCGGTATCGCCTCTATCTCGACCTCCTGGATGTCCGGTTGTATCTCCACTTCGGTTATTATGTCCGAGGACGCCATATTAATCTCCGGCGGCGACGCCATGTTAACGCTTGCCAAAATGGCTGGCCTGCTGCGGCGACACAGGCCTCGCTCGGCGGGGACTCGGGGCACTTGGGAGCGCGTCTCCCGCGGACCACGTGACCCGCGCGAAAGATTCCCCACATCACGTGACGCAACTCTACAACCGCCAGGGGTCACGACGTGCCAGCGCACCCTCGCGGCGCCATCTTGCGAGCGCGACGAGAACGCTCCGTCGCGCGGCGGATCCTCCTTTCTTCTCCTTCGTTTCCTTCTTTTTGTTATTTTGCTTGCTTGCGTGTTGCGGGGATCGATTTTCATTGATCGACCGTCCGTCCGGTTCAATGTTGATCGTGGTCTGAATTTGATCGGAGGAACGGGAGGTAGGGTATCTCGAAAAGCGGCACGGCAAGGAAATCAGGTTAGGAACTGTCAGCTGTCATCACCGCGACGTCCGCGACATGGACCTGTCCAAGGTGCCGAACGAGAAGAAATTGCACCTGTGCAAGTTGTACTTTCGCGGTACGTTGACTATCACTGCACGATAATTTTTGGTTTGAGACCGACGCACTTCGTGCATTGATTTATCGCGTGTTACGATATGTTGTTACAACGTTCGACTTCCATTTTGACACGTTGACATAGGTATCTAGTTAAAAAGAGTTGTAATGACTCATTTCAAATATCGGGTTTTAATCCCTTTGTCTGCAATCTGGGTATTTTATCTTCAAATTTCACTGCTCAAATGCCAATTTTTATTAATCATCTTGTGCACATGTTTTTCACAGGATTGAAGGTTTCCTTGTAAAATATAAATAATCTACATTAAACTGGACACATTTAGCAGACAAAGGAGAACAATAAGTACTCAATGATTTTTTTAATGTGATTGGTTCTTACCTCTAATTCCTCGTTGGACTGAAAGTAGAAAGTAATATTTATAATAAAGAACCACTGAGCACTCATAGATCTGTTTTATCTGCTGAATGTGTCTAATATAATGTATATTAATGTAAACTATGTAAAATAAAAAACATTTTACATGTCATTTATGCAAACAATAATGGATCATAGAAAAATCAGATTTCATTTAGAAAAGTGAATAGTGAAATAGTGAAAATTATATTCCATTTTTTAATTTTTAGTATTATATATTTTTATTTTATGAAGTTTAAAGTCAAATATAAAAATCTTTTAAACAACTAAAAAATTTTATATTATAACAAATAAGTAGTGTTTTACCACTCTTTCATTCATGGATCTTTTATATATTTATAAAGGTACAAACTGACAGACAACTATGGACGTTCTAAAATATAATATTGTTACAAATTTTGTATTATGTAGTTTCGGATTAAACTTCAAATACAGCAATATATTTATGTAGTAATATGGAACAATTTGTGGTGTCCAAATTAAATTTTTATATCATTAACCTTGTTTTCTTTACTTTGTGGTTGAATAAATGTACGAGTTGCAGAATCAATGAAAAATCAAAACTTGTAAGTGTATCGAGATCTATTGCTGATTTATTTAATGTTTTTATTAGTCACCCTTGTGCTCTGTTCAAAATTTTTTAATCAAATCCATGTTCTCAGTTATTAATTTCGACCTCTCTGTTCTTGATCTTTGGATTGGGCGCCAAATATTTTTTTTTACCCAAATCATTAACATCCATTGTCTATTTAAACTTTCTTTGCTATTCTTAGAAATAATCTTGATTTCACGGTAATTATTACAATTCTTATCTGAACACAGAGACCTTTTAAAACCTACTGATCACACGATATGAGAAAAGGATACTTAATCATTCAAAAAGTTGCAAGAAAAACTTACATATTTAAAAACCTATTGTCTTCTCGGTCCTTTGTGTGTTGTGTTTAAACTGTATATATTTTTGGGGGCTTCAAATGTGAGAGTCATGGCGATATAATCAGCTTCCTTGAGAACTCACCTCTTCTTAAGTTCTTTTTTCTTCTTTTTTTCTAAACTTAAATACATATGAATTTTAAATACAAAGAGTAACGTAGAACGCAGTTAAAGGTCTCAAGAGTCACCAATTTTACATTAACAATTTTTTGTTAAATGTTTTCTTCATCTTCAATTTCTTTCTCTATCTTTACAGCTGGTTTCGCGCTGCTACCGTTCTTGTGGGCTGTGAACGCGGTTTGGTTCTCGAAAGAGGCTTTTGTAGCACCACCTTACGAGGAACAGAAGCAGATTAAAAGATGTTGGTAACAATAAATTTATCTCCTACAATGAAATCTTTTAGATTTGCTTTTTTAACAATATATTATTATTCGTGTTTCATTCAGATGTGATTTTCTCTGCCATTGGAGCAATCATCTGGACAGCTGCTCTAGTGGCTTGGATAATCGTCTTTCAAACCCAAAGAGCCGCGTGGGGTCAATTCGCTGATTCTATTAGCTACATAATTCCCACCGGCATTCCTTGAACTTATATATATATATATATATATATATATATATATATATATATATAAAATACGTCGTATCGGTACGTGATAATTTATTACAGAAAAATGTATATTAAACATCTGTATATTAGACTATGTAACATATTTATGTCATAATTTATTTATATAATTATAAAGTTATATGTGGTAACATTTGGCATATACAATAAAAAAATAACATTTTTTACATTTTACATACATGATTAAAAATATCGAATTTTTTAAAGATTTTTAAAATAGCAGAGCTATTTTCTCTGTTTAAAATTATACTTTCAAATGCATGTCTATAGCAGCTATGACAGAAAATATTATCCAAAAAATACATATATTTATTTCCGTACATTTAAATCTCCCTCATACATCGATCGCGGATTTATTTGGAAATATGCAACGAAAGTATACAAGCGAGTTTTAAAGTACGCAGATTCAAATAATCCTAAAGATCACATTCTTCCGCATTATGACAATTTGCGAATTTTATTTCGCTTTCTAAATTTGCATAACTCTTCGTCTTTGTACGTATGATCTTATATCTCTGTACACTAATCGGGATAGAAGCTGAAACAAAGAAACAGAATACATATTACATCATAGTGTTACATGTAATACGTTTACATGTACATAATAATTTCGTTTCTTTACGTCAACGAATGAAGCGAGGACTTACCAGTAGAGCGAATAAATCAGCACACATGAGCATGTAAAATACATCGTGCCACCCGCCCCATCGAGACACTACACCCGCTAACAGTGGACCAACGGCAGCTCCGATACTACCAGTTCCATCGATAATGGCAGTCACTGTAGCTAAGGCCTTCGAATTTTCTCCTAAGCTGGGATGAGTTCCCAATTCGGCCGACACGGCGGTCGTTATTAGTGCATAGGGACCATTCACTAACAGTCCTGCTATCAGTAGTAATACTATGTTGACGGCTAGACTGGTATTTCCAATATAGTCGTATATAAATAACTGAAAAACATGTAACGTACACATTAAAATGCAAGCTCTGTACATATATATTCGTTTTTATATTATTCGAATTTATATTGTATATTATAAAAATTAGAAATGCTGTTTTTTTGAAGCAGCATTTAATGAAATTTATATAAGTGTAAATTACACGGATACCAATTGCAGTTTATTAATAATTTATCTCATAATTTAATTCTTACAATTGTTAAAAATCTGCATATGAAAAATGTTTAGATTTCTGCTCGAACGTTTTCAGATATTTTTGCTGTCATTTCACTATTTCCTTATCAGTGTTATGAATAATTAATATGTTAAATTGTACATGCTGAACTTATGTGTAAATATTACGTTTTATTTCACTGTAGTCGCCAATTTTTGCAATTTTATAATTTTATATATTATATAAATATACATACTTCAAGCAAAAAATTGTACTCACCGCAGGAAATGCAAGTCCAAGCATCGCGGCACATGTTAACGCGCTCATGCCACTATAATCAGAGAGAACTCCAGCTGCTATGGCGCCTACTATACCACCGACGTCAAACAGAGTCGATAGATCCGCGCTCATAGTTGTGCTGTATGTAGCTGCAAAAATTAAAATTATTAAAATTTCGAAAATGAGAAACTATATTTCTAGTCGAAGATTATTTTGTCACAAGATACTCACTTGAAGCCGCGATATACAATGGTAACCAGTAAAGGAATGTATAGCTAACAAGTTTCGCGAAAAACAGTGATAAAGAGTATTCGATGACACCCGGTATCTTCATGGCCCCTACGAAGCCGATCGCGCTGTTCCGGACTGTACTCTGATCACGTCGATGTCCGGTCAGCATTGGGCTGGTTTCAGAACGTGCCATGTTCTTTTAGACATAAATTATAGTAAATATTATTAACAATATTTATACACATTAGAAAAAAGCAGTTGTAATATTAATCAATTTTGTAGTAACACATTGCTGCTTGGAATAGAGTTACTGAACCAGTCGCGTTTTAAGAAAAATATAAAAATAATAATACTTCAAACTAAATTGCAAATTAATTAATACTGCTTAGATTTAATTTTCATACAAATATGATAAAAATGCCATTTTTTATTTGTAAATGTAATTATATTAAATTTTTATTTATATTTTGTTCATTGACTAATGCAATAACTATGTATTCTTACATAATTACGAATAAAATTAAATTATGTCATTATATATATAAAATTTTGTGTGCGTGTGGGTGTGTGTGTGCACATGCATTATAATTTCTATCGAAATAATACGCGATTTTTATTACAAGCTACACAGCAATGTTAACTAATTTAGAGAGGCATGCACTTACATCAGCAAGTTGTTCACGGTAGACACAGCGATAGATGACGCGCTAGGTGTACAGTAGATTATTTATTTACGGAAGTGCAAACTATAATTGTACTAAAAATAATTTAATGATTTATCTCGTCACACTTGCATTATTAAAAAAAACCTAATGAAAACTAAAAGAGCTAAAAAAATTTTAATTATAGAAACTTAAAGTATCATGCTTACAATTTAATTCTGGACATGCTATTAAGTGTGTTAATCTATAAAAGTTACGCTAAAAAATTTTACGCTTGTTAAAATAAAAAGAAAAACATCTACTATATTAATACTAGTATTTAATGACTAAGAAAGTGCAAAGAGTATCGACAGCAATTACAGAGAGAACTTACATCCTCGCTGATACTACGAGATTCGTAACCTACGTCAGTCGAATCATCATCCGAACTATTTGTTACATCAATTTTCCGATACCCGTAAGAGGCGGGCGAGCTGTATCCTATGTCGACGGGACTCGGTACTAGGAACAGGAAAAGGACGAATCCCACCAGTCCCATTATCACTCCGGGTACTATAAAACTCAAGCTCCAATCGGACTCGACGTAAGCTGCCGCGATCAAACTGCCTAATATATTTCCTAAGGATGTATGAGAGTTCCACACACCGAAGATCAAGCCGCGTTTGCCTTTTCCGAACCAGTTTCCCACAACGGTCACCACACCCGGCCATCCAGAAGTTTGAAAAATTCCGCCTAACGCCTGTAAATAAGGAAAAAAAGAAAGAACATGTCTGCATCAACATATTTGGAACAAATAACTAAAATTTTTGTATTACGCAGTCCTAAAAAGTTTAATTTTAATTTCTTCAATAATAAATAATTATTTAATATTTATTTTATTATAACAAATAAAAGTTATTTCTTTTAGTATATTTCATTTTGTTCCTAAATTAAATAAAATAAGTTTATATTAGTTTTAATTAAGTAAATTTCTGTTATAAGTATTTTATTAAGGTAAGTTGTTTTTCTTTTTTGCTTAATATAATTATATTTTCAAATAAAAAAAGTGATATTTTAATCAAATTGTATGAAAAAATTAGATTAAAAATTTTTTAATTAATTTATAATTTATTATTTTAAAATCTTATTATTTCAATATTTTTCTTAAACAGTCATTCATACTAATAATTATTCAGCGACTAATGCAGTGACCATATTGATATTTACCTGTACGAAAACGAAGTACCACAGATTATGAATGTTGTACGGTTTAGCGATTCCAAACAGGTAACACGATATGCCTGACGCGAGCATACCGATGGAAAGGAAATATCGTAGATTTGCTCTCTCCGCTATGAACCCACTGTCAAGAAAAGCCATTATTGATAAGATACCAATTCTTGGCAAAGTTCATTTCAAGATATTTACCTAAGAAACATAGCCACAGCATACGCAAATAAAAATGCTGAGTCCAACATACCGAGTAACGCTGGCGCATCTTTTGTGTCTGTAGAAAGAACACATAATACAAAATTATTCACATATTTTAATAAGTTTTATTTTTTTCTGCAATATACTTTATATATAGAAAGAAATATTAGTCTTGTTTTAAGAACACTTTTATTTTCGAAATGTTAAATTTTGAAATGTAGAACTGAAAAATATATTTAATAATTGATATAAAAATATTATTAAGCATCAAAATCCTTTTGATCAAACAACAATGGTTCTTATTTCTTGTATTATTCATACATCAGTTTAATATTCAATTGACTAAGTTTTAAACTAGTATGTTTTTTTCTCATTCTATACTCATTATTTTGTCTTTTCTTACCAAACGGCGCCCAGTCGCACCAGGTATCCCGGTTACTGTCATTCACTAAAACGTCCGCAGGTACTGGCAGACTGCTGCAATTGAGACTCAGGACATTCTTCACCAC
Source organism: Monomorium pharaonis (assembly GCF_013373865.1). Taxonomy (NCBI): domain Eukaryota; kingdom Metazoa; phylum Arthropoda; class Insecta; order Hymenoptera; family Formicidae; genus Monomorium; species Monomorium pharaonis. The sequence continues at coordinate 18,259,884 of NC_050476.1, read as the reverse complement.
AGATATGGGCTTTCGTGTCAAATGGTAACAGGTGTACGCCAGGTAGGTGAGGGCCAGGATACCTCCCTGATGCCATGCCATCCAATTGACACGGCGATGCTCGCAACAACCGTTGCACATGCATCTTGCACATTGCAAACCCCATGGCAGATCTTTCGTTGGCCCACTCATATTTAATACTTTCTACTTCGAATATTTTTTTCAGTATCATTCAGTTTCATTCACGTGATTCACTTGTCCAGCAAAAATTAAATCTCTTTTATCATCAAACAAAGAAGTATACTATGTACTTTGGTCGCAGGATTCTCTTTGTGTAGGCAGAGATCGAAATGATATTTATCGTGAACATCCGACGTGATGTAAAAAATGCAACTGGACTTAAATAAATAATTATCACAATTTTATATTAATTAGCTAGATTGACGAATGCATAGAGATCCCTTTTTGTGCGATCTCTTGACGAAATATTTAAGTATGACGTTGCTCGTGTTGCCTTCACGACGCTTCGCATAGTTCTCACCGTCTGGTCTGACAGATCGTCACTCGAAGCTTAGATTAATGGGTAAATGGTAAAAGTGGTAAAAGTAGTAAATAAACGCAACTGTCAGTCATAACCTGGGAACAGAGGAAGCATCTGTAGAAGACTCGGAGAGGAGAGTTTGCTTTTATTTTTCGAAATATTGCTCATACCTGGTTGGAAGATCCCGGAAGTAGATAAGAAATTTTCGATAAATGCAGGTACTCGCTTATTAACTTGTCTTTTTCTTTTTTTCTTCAAAATGCAATGTTTACTGTAGCACCATGTACCACCTTGAGATGACTGGTTGCCAACACATTTACGAACGTCAGCAACGCCCACAGCCACTCCACAACTTGCGTCTGTAGTTGCGTGTAGTTGTGTGTGCTGGCTGTCAGCTGTGTGTGACTGTGCTCATATGCTGCTATTGCTGCTGTGTGCTGCACGTGGCTGCACAAGTGCACAGACGTTCCTATTGTGTATGTACGCATAACGTATGTATGCATGCATGCATGATCGAATGCCTATATCATATCACTAATTGCAACTGTCTTAAACGCGTTCATTATTGCACGGACAAGTATTGCCACGTATAAAAAAAGTATCGCAAAGTGTGCAAGTCTATTTAATATCATGCTCGGTTTAAGGTTATCTCGTGGTAAACATTTATTTCCAAGGAAAAGCAGAAGAATCTTATGACTTTTAATTTTAATTAATTTATTGATATTTTATCATTTTTAATTCTCAATTTTTAGTTTTTTAAATATTTCTTGAATATTTCCTCCTGAGCTGATGGAAGAGTTTATCTACCAACAATGTAAATCTTGAACTATTGTTATTAAAATAAACTTAGTATATCTTTCTTTTACACGAGTTATTACCATTTTGAGTCATTTTTTCGAAAATAATTCGTGCTTTTTAGTCTAAGTAAAATTCACAAATGACAGTAACTGAGTTATAAAATTTAACATTAGAGGGTTATTTGTTATATATATATATATAAATAATATTCTATATGTGCATAAATATAGGCATGTAATATTTGCAAAGTATGCTTATATTGCTGTGATTTATGATTACAGGATAGTGTGACGGAGATTTCAATTTGGACAGATTACATTGCAGTGGAATGCCATGAGTGACCTCAGAGTGTATCCTTATTTTACAAATTAAATTATTTATAATATCATTAGCTATTTCTATTTGAAACCTTAGCATTACACAGGGAGCTATCTGTGCCTTTTCCAAGTGCCAGAGAAGCAGAAGTCGCATATCAGGTGCTTCGAGTCGACAAAGAACCATCTAGAAGCGGAGTCACGAAGAAGCTTGAGTTAAAGGACAATGTTTTAGAAGTGTAAGCACAAAATTAACTCTTAATTGAGCAAACAAATTCTGCTAAATCTAGAAGAAATAGTTTTTCTATGTATGAAACATAATCTATTTATAATTTTAATATTTGTGAAATTTAAGAATTTTAATTTATTTTTATTGATTTGAATGAATTTATTTGGAGTTTCTTATCGAGGATAGTTTGAAGTTTAAAGGATTTTTTTACCCTTCCATAAAAATACGATAAACCAATTCTTTAAAAATTCTTGATTTTTATGGAATTAATATTCTGAAAAATTTTTGGAATTTCATTTTTTTAAATTTAAGTTTTATTTCTCTTTTTAATGAAACTGTTTTCAATGAAATTGTTTAAATTTTCTTATGTATGTTGCTCTACTAACGTTTATCATTCTCTGTGTAGATCATTCAGCAGTAAGGAAGCAAAGAAAGTACGAGTAGCACTTACGTCCTTCTTTGATAACCTACTACTGGTTACAGAAACTATCGAAAAATTCGGTCCACCTGAACCGACGTATAATCATTACTGAGCGATCAGCTATTCATCGATTATATTTCGCTATTAGTTTTGAAACATACATATATGCATTATGGAGCATACTCCTGCGCCTTACGCTCCCAGAGCGGTATACGGATACGCCATGTATATCGGATCAAACATGCTTTTCCTGTTGTACGTGATATGGGCGATAATACCGGATGAAGTGTTGCACGATTACTTAGGCTTGACGTATTGGCCCTCCAAATACTGGGCGGTCGCGATTCCTATATGGGCGCTGACCGCTCTAGCCACGTTTGCGTTCCTCATCTATCCGGCTATCAATATGCTGATAACTCCGGATATCGACGATATTCGAACCATCACGGATAAGTACGCCCTGCCGAAAACCGAGAACACTCCAGCCGGGACACCAATTGTATCTGACATACCGATCACAGAAGTCTGCAGAAGATTATATTTGAGAAAAAATAACTCGTAATTATTTACTGTAATAATTATAATCATAATTTATTTTTGGGACTTAGATACGTGTACAATTTGTTAAAAATAATATTTGAGGGAAGCGGTGTTATGTACGAGATCACGACGTTTATAGATTATATTTGAGAAAAAATAACGTAATATTGTTTGCTGTAATAATTATAATTTATATTTTTACAATGAAATAGGTGTACATTTTCTTAAAAATAATATTCAAGAAACATGTATGTCATAAGAATCTGACAAATATCTGTTATGTATATAACAATAATGATCTATAAATTTATGTAAAAATACTTTCTTTAGAAATTCTAAAAGAAATTCTATAAGGTCAGTAAATATGACATAATTTTTATGTCATTAAAATTCCTAATGTTTCAAAATAAAATTATGGAACCCTTTCTAAAATAAGAGTGATCTATAATATATTCAAAGTTTCATTAAATGTAATTCTTTACCCTAATCAATCTATATTATTTAAATTTAATTAATTTTACATTTAAGTATTTTATTAAATTATATAAAAAAACAATTAGATATGTACATACATATATATTTCATAAATTTATTATTAATAAATGTATATACAACATTAACTGATTGGCACTAGAGATTGATAAACTTTTTTTTCGTAAAATTAATGATCATATGCATATATATTTTTATACTACTTATGCATGCATTAGTTCACAAAAGATCGCTCTCTTCTTTCCTGTCTCTATCTCTTCCTCTCTATATCTCCCTCCCCCCTCTCTCTTTCTCACACTGTATCTTTTACTGTCTTTTTCTTTTTCCATACTGATATTACACAATTCCGTGTAGATCGTCATTAGTACGGATGAAAGTATCAACAATACTAGTTCGGATTATCGCTAATTCTATAACAAGAAACTTAATTCCTGAGAAGCACACGTGTGAAAGAAGTGACACTGACGAAAACCAGCAAGGACGGATCTTTCACACGCGGTTTTCACATCAAGAATCCCCACAAGATGATCGTGGATTTGCGGCAATCGTTAAGAGACAAGATTAGCAAAAATGAAATATTTTGTAGCTTTGAAATCGCTTCCATGAGAAAACCCAATGCATTTTACCGAAGGTCTGTACAACGAGAGAAATTGGGCCGAATTACTGCATGATGAATTTTAATTAAAACAATTACATATAATAAGACAAGTAAGTTTTTTTCGAGATAAGAGACTCGATGCAAATTCGTGATTTTATTGAGGTTATAATGCATGATTCTATTTTTTTTAAATCGATTTTTGTTTCTCAAGAAACACCATTTATTATATATAAATATTAATATTATTATATATATTGGAGTGGATATTAGACTTCTCGCAGATATGGAAGAGTATTCGCCCCTCTTTTACGCGTTAACGTGGCATAACGAAGCAACTTCCAACAACGAAGACTATCTATTGGATTTGATGGAAAATTTTCCACCCCATACCCTTTTACATCTAGTGGCTAAGAGTCTAAAGCGTGACGATGTCGTTCATATCCTGAAAAAAGCACTTGCCTTGGGAATCGTTAATATATTTGCAATTCGAGGAGGTAATTAAATTAGTCATTAACTTTTCTATCAATTCTACAATACCTACATTATATATTGCTGTTAGGTATGTTAGGCACCTACGTTGAATTGAGTATTTTTATAAAAATTGACTGTAATTGGTCAATTTCTTATGGCTTGAAACTTAAATCTTTGTTATAGACCAGGACATGAGACCAAAATATATTTAAGATCATCTCAAGTTTATCTTAAAATATTGTATAGATCATTTCATTGGCTGTAGAGTATCTGAAAATTAAAATTAGGACAATCTTATATATAATATCAGATTACGAATGTTAAACTCCAAATTTATAACACAAAACATTGTTTTCAATTAAAAATATTAGAAATCTATTTTATTTAATGTTGTTTTAGTATTAAAAAAAATAAAAAGTAATGAATCATTTTTTAAATAACTATTATATAATAACGTTAATCTTTAAAATTAATAACTTAGATAAGAACAGACAAATTTTAGAATCATTTTTATTTTGAAATGTAATTTATAATATATACATTACAAGTCTAAATCTAATTTTTGAAATTATTAATTTTAAGTTTATTGTAACATATAGCAATTCTTTAAAAAATTTATGCTTAAAATTAAATGTTTACATAATTACAGTATCAGAGAGAAAATTATTTTAACACAGTTATTGCTGAGTGCATTGCAAAATTTAATTTTGTAATTATTGTATAAATTATTGCAAAAACGAAAATATAGCATAAAATTATACGTACATTTATTATTTAAGTATTCTTAAGTAAAAATTTCATAAAGAAACTTAAAGTAGCATGTATAACACATACATACTCTTTCAATATTATTTGTAAATATTTGAAAAATAATTGGAATAAATAGATTTACAATTAAATTATAATCACAAAATTCCTTTATAGCAAAAGATATATATGCATTTTGGTGTAAAATATAACAATTATGTTGTTTTGTAAAAGGTTTCTATTTGAGAATTGTAACTATAATTAATTATTTTTTTAACTCTGTAACGCCGCGATAATGATAACGTGTTACTTAAAAAAATTTTCCCAACCCTGATCATAATGATTGTTGTTAAACAATCGCGATACAATTTACGCCTGTAATCATTAAAATTGGGAGAATTAAATTCGTGACAAAATTGATTCTTGTAGCTCGAGTTTATCTTCCTGAGTTTATATTTTGCCGAGAAAACATTTTTTTAATTTGAATTGCAGATTCATTATCCAAGAGTGGTGATTTCGAGCATGCATCGGATTTGGTTGCTTTTATCAGAGAACAATTTGGCGATACATTTTGCGTGTGCGTCGCTGGTTATCCGCAAAAGCATCCAGAATCACCCTCCAAGGAACTCGACTTACATTACCTGAAAGCGAAAGTAAAAAGGCTTAACGACGTTACGAATTGTAATTTGTACGAGCATGATTTATCGAACAAAAAACAATTAAATCGATTATTTGAAAAAACACATAAGTCAATTTTTGTCGGGAAATTATATTAGGATATTCAGAATCAGAGAAAGTACTGTGTTACTCTAAGTACTTGTAAAAGATTTATGAAATATTTATAATTATTTGAATATTTTATAAATATTTTATAAACGTTTTTGTGATCTTAAATTAAATTGTAAAGATTTATAATAAATATAATAAAAATACTTATAAAGCATGTATATATAATAAAATTAAGATATTACTTTAAAAATTTTTTTTTTAATAAATAGTAATAAATATTTATGAATATTTATTATAAATAAAATGTGCTATCTGGAGTGCAAGTATTTTACTTAACAAGAAATTGTCTTTTGTTATTTTTTAAATGATTAAATCAATTATTCGAGTAAGAGCTTCGTTAATTTTTAAAATATTTTTAGGTAGAAGCGGGCGCGGATTTTATTATTACGCAAATATGCTTCGAGTCTCAAGTTGTGATAGACTTTGTGAGGAATTGCCGGAAGATTGGAATTCATATCCCGATCCTACCCGGACTCTTCGCGCCAGCGAGTTACGCGTCTTTGCAGAAAATGACGGACATCTGTAGGCTTGATGTGCCAATTGAAATTGAAAACGATTTGGCACGAATGAAGAACGATGATCAAGCAACGAGGGAATATTCAGTCGACATGATAGTACGAATAATTAAGGATGTGAAAGGAAGCGGAGTCACATGTGGTTTTCATTTATTTACTTTGAACAGGTAAAACATTAACAATGCTCTAAGAAAATAATGTTAAATTTTTAAAAATAATTTAAAAATTTTCTACATGTATTATATAATATTATATATTTATAGATTATTGTTGGTAGCAGAAATATGTAAACGCGTAGAATTGCTCAAAGGAGAAAACTCATAGTACGTAGCGCCGAAATTCACCATGTTCCAGGTCACATTTCAGAAATGTTACAAATTGAACGAAAAATAGATCAAGTTGATTTTTGTACAAAACAAAATAAAATCGATTGTTACGTCCTGGAGGGTGCGGGGCCAAGCGGTGTGCCATCCGTCAGGAGCGTAACTTGGTTCAATACTTCTCTTTCGCATTTATGTTCGTTGTCGTGGAGTTTTGGCACCTTGAGCAGGGAGGGATAACGAAAGTAGAGGAAGGAATAATGCATTAGGGGAGATGAGAAAAAAACGAAAAATGTAAATTACATAGAATTATGTATTTATATTTTTTTTTTCTTATTCCTAGCAGGTACCCATGCTGTTGATTTAGGGCTAGTACTTTTCGTGACAACGAATCTATATCGCGTGAGCAGTCGGTCGTTGCTTATTATTCGCGGCATTGGCCGCGGGGACGATAGGGGATGCACATCCGTTTGCCAAATCTGCCGAGCTATCGGCAGGGGCCTGGTGGGTATCCGTAAGGGGACAAGGTCCTCCGGAGGTCGCTGGCGCGGAGGTATTCTGAGAGTTGCCGGCCGGGATGCAAATGTCCGCGGACGCTGAGATACCGTTGCCGGTTGCAGTGTCGGAGACTCCGGAGGAGGCGATGTGTCCGGTCGTCTTAGGGTGAAGGGCTCCGGAGACGGATGTCGTAGTGAGGACGATTCGGGGGACCGGGGGGACACCAAAGACCCTGGGGTCAAAGGTAGCCAATTCTAATAGTCGCCTCTTAAGGCGCTTTAATTGCCGTTTTCGGCCACCTCGGCGTGATCGGGGCATTATCAACTGAAAAAAAGATTGGCACATTAGACGTTTGCGATGCATGGCCATAATTTGGGGGGAGTCTCGTGAGTCAGGAGGTACTCAGGAAGAAAACCCTTGTTACTCATTTATTAATTCACTTGCTCGGATATTAATTTGTTATGTCTTATATTTGATTGTAAGGCCTTTTATTCTATTAGAAAGAGAAAAGGGGAAGAAAGAGAGAAAGAAGAAAAAACTGGAACGGAATTGAACCATGCCTCATCGGAATGAACACGGATTAATCGGAGGTTAAAGCGCCCTTATAGTAGGCAAGCCCACGGCTCTCACAGGGTAAAGGTTGTATGGAGAATTCACAAGGTGAGAAATGGATAGATATAAGGTGAAGCGCCTTAATAGGCGAGCCCGTGACCCACAAGATGGAGGATAGGATATAAAAACTTATTCAATCTTGTGTGTGTTTAAGCAAAAAAATTAAGTCTATCGAAAATAAAAGAGTATACGCAGAGACAGATTCAAAGGAGAGAGAAAAGAAAAACAGAGTCTGCCCTCAGCCCGTCTGACGTGCGAGATCGCGGGAGTTCAAATATACAATATATTATATGTGTATTATTAATATTTGTGGCTATCGTGCATGAAAAAGAAAAAAGAAAAGAAAAAGGGATTTGTATTTACAGATACGCGAAGCTTTAATTATTATCACGAGTAGATTACCAATATTAATAGTGCCACTGGGAATCGAGCGACGGGATGAGATTCACCCTTTTCTTTTGCGGGGAGAATCCGAGGATGATACGAGGGAGAGAGATTGAGCGACAGCTTGGAACAGAGTCATGACGTCATGAGGCGGAGTAGACAGCACCATGGTCCATGAAATGAAAAAGAGAGACATACGTGGAGTCAAGCGCTTTAATAGGTCGGCCCGTGGTTCACTATGGGGATGGAACGATGTTGGGGGGGGGGGGTCAAGCACCTTAGGCTCCGAAATTCATTGCCAGTACTGTAAGTTTATAGTTCATGTTACGTGTACTTATATACATTTTCAGTACTGGCAGTAAATTTCGGAACGCAGCTATAGTAGCATAGGTGCCCGTTCTTAATAGGCGCCCGTGGCCGGAAGTTTAAGGAGAAAACAGCGCCTGAGAAGAAGCGCGCACTTCCGGGATGGGATCACAAGGAAATGTCAGCGCTCGTCGTTCAGGGTAAGTAAGGAAAGCACTTTACGGCGACACCCTTTTCTCCCTCTTACATCTAACGTACGCTATTCACATGAGTAGTATATTATTGGAATGGCAGAAAAGAGAAGGAAAGAGAAAAAAAAGAATTGTATTATATATAACAATTTTTGTTAAGTTTTTGCGAATATATATTTAATACGCGTGAAAGAACCATTAATTTACAACCGCCTTATTGCTGACTCGACCATAATTTAAATTATCGAGATATAATTTGACAAAATTTACAAAAGTAACGGAAAAATACAACGATTATGATGACAACGCTTATTTTAATATCATAGATATAGAATACGAAATTGAAGTCTTAGTTGCTCCAGAAATAAATGAAAATACTAGGTATGTGAAAATTCGATATTGTTTACTTGTGTCACTCAAAATGCTCTGTATTTTATTATTACAAAACAATTAACTTGTTTATTTTTAAAGCTACCGGCGCGTACGCCGCAGAAGCGAAGTTTTAACAGTTGGCGATTCCGTAAGAGTACTGCTTTTCGATTTGAATAAGTAATTTTCGTCAGGATATGCTCGACCAGTAAGAAGATTATTCACATGCACATTTGCGTTTGGTATTTAATTACATTATATTATTTAGTTCTATTATATTTTTCCAATGGTTAATTAATAAAATCTTTAAAAAAATTACTTTAGTAAAAAGAAATATGTATACATGCGCATGCTTGCAAAGAAAGAAATTAAAGATATGTCATTTCACTAATAAAAAAAAAAATTTCCTAGCAAAACACTGAGAGATTTTAACATTTGTCCCTACTTTTCAAACGTTATTGCTTTAAGATCCAGGTTCAAATCCTGGTTGAGATGTTATTTTCAATAATTTCTTTACCGCATACTTAATTGTTAGTATCAAAAGATATTGAATTGCTAGTCAATTTAATTGGTAATATTACATATTCCGACGGAAAACTGTGTTGTGAGACTAACGAATTTGTCGGCGCGTAGTATATGCTAGTAATTGTAAATTTAAAGAATTATACATGCAAAAGAAATACGTAACATACAAAATCTCGTTACAAAAATTATTGCTTAGTCGGTAAAACAGATTGTTTCCAGTATCCCCTTAACTAAAGCCACTGTAAAAGGCTCCTTGCACAATTACCTAGAAACAAGCAATAAGAAAAAAGGAATAAAAAAAGAGAAAAGAAAATAGTCTTTCCCTAAGTTTTGTAGTGATTCGAACTGCAGATATCGATCAAATAATAGCTGCAATACAGACAACCTGGATGCCATACTAAGAACCTTAATTATCAAAATATTGAAAAAAGATAATTTGCCAATTCTAACAATATTTCTAACGATAATGATAACGTACTACTTTCCGTACATCTCGTCGAAGTTTTAGCGCGGGGCGCGCCGCGCCCGCGGCCGTTTCTGAACGTTCCGAAGGCTCGCCGTGGTGTTGAACGCGCAATGTCGGGCGCCACGAGGCGCGCATGCGCGCGCGACGCCGCGTCGAAAGTGGCGCGGCGGCCGAGTCGGGGGCGCCCACTGTCGAGTCGAGGCGCCGCAGCACCGCGTGGTCGGTCGATCAGTCAGACGGTCGAGTCGAGTCGGTCGGTTTCGAGGGTACGGGACGCCCGCGCAAGGATTAACAGACTCACGCTAGGGAAAAGGATGGCGCTCTTCCGCTTCACCCCGAAACGCTGCCTCGACGTTCAGGTGAGTCGCCGTCTTCTTTTTTTCCTCCTCTCTCCTTCCCCTCCGTCTCACCCTTCTCTTCATGCCGAATTCGCGGGATTTGCGCGCCGCTCTCTCCTTTCGCGCCTTTCGCAAATTTGTTCCCAAAGTCACTTGTTCCGCGTGACGCGAATGGGGGAGAACTCGTGCCGTTCGAAATTCGAAATTTGAGACGCGCCTTCGAACCTACCCACCCCGGAAAGAAGAGGGAGGCGGGGAGGGAGGTAAAGTGACGAGAGGCGGATTCCGCGCCAGAATCGCGATGTGGTCTTCGCCGCCGCGAACAGCTTGGCCGGCCAAGCGGTGTTCTATCGACCGGCTTCGATACGAAACCCTCCCGACATGAAAGGACGGGACGGGTGGGCTGGCCGTTCGATAGACGGACGATCGAGCGACCGCGATCGATCTCACGAGCCTCGGGATCCCTCGAACCCAAGGTACCCCGGTCGTCCTCGTTCCGTGACGAGACCGGCGAAAAAGGTTTGGAAAAGGCACCTACGGCGTGTACGAATTTGATTCTGTGTGCGTATGCGTACGTGTGTATGCGTTTCTTCTGCGAGTGTGTTGGTGGGTCATTGTGTGCGAACGAGGCCTCCTCATTGTGAAATCGTAGACCTTGCGTTTTCGACAGAGGGGCAGCGAAGGCGGGGTGGCGCGAGGAGGTGCGAAGGGGGGAAGGGGAGGGACAACCGCGATTTAACGCGTGTGCGTGTGTGTGGCGTGATGACCTTGCGGGAGGAGTATCGTTAGCCGATTATTAGTCGGAACTTTTTATAGAAAACGGAGTTAGTTCTAGAAACGAACAGAGAATCTCCGTGTTCCTCCTTCGAATGAATTGGGAAGTCTCGTGTTCTCGATACATATTCATGAACGCGTATACGCGCGACGCGAATGTATGCTGCTGCGGTGTGTGCGTGTGTGTGTGTGTGTGTGTAGCGTGTTCGCGCGAGACATGCAGGTAGACCGAGAGTCGACGACAATGGTCGGGAGAGAAATCGGAAAACGTCGGGGCGCTCGTCGCAGCGAGTCACTTTTGATTTTCCGCCGATCACGTAACCTCACGCTGCACGCAGTGTCCTGGAAATCGGAGGCTCAGCTTCACGTTCCTTCCCCTCCCCTCCCCCTCTTGTGCCAGGAAGGAGTCCTCTCCATATTTCTGGCTTCGACATTGAACTCTACGTTCCCGGCGGGTTCTGGGTAGCGTGCTGCGCGGAGAGGTTGCATAATTCTTCTTTCACCCGATGGATTTCTGTCCCCGAAGGGACACAGTACCACGCTTTAATAGGGCTTAGAGGGCAACAATTGTGTGGGTCAAATGTTGTGCCCCAGCTAGGTTGCATAATAAGAGGCTTCCTTGGATTCTTTCCCCCTTTAAGCATTTAAGTCGATCGATCCACGTCTTTCCGAAGCTCGAGCGGTGCGCTCGGCTGGACGCGTCGCATGCACGTAGAATGCAGCGGCGCGTATTCCGGCGCGTCGAATCGAATCCGGGAATGTCCCGAGATCGAGTTTTTTTTATCGAGAATAGATTTTTTCTTTTCTACAAGTTTAACTTTAAAATTTTATGCTGAGAGAATATTTTATGCTGAGGGAAATCCCGCAGTGATTCTGTACTAGGAATTCACGTTTCCCAATCTGAATCACATTTCGATATTTGAATGTGTACTATAACGCGTGTGGCAAATATGTATGTTTTAGATTTAATAAAATAAGTGTAAGTGAACGTAAAAGTTTTATCAATATTGTTTACATTTTATTATATTTTGCACAAAATACGAAGAAATTCTGTACACAGGGTCATAATGTGTTTAATAAAATAAATATAAATGAAGATAACGTATATGTATATGTATATAATATATATATGTTATCTTCATATACTCTCTAAATCACAATCGGTGAAAATTCGACAAAATCAATGGAAATGTAATCATTTACTGATTATCAATCAGTGAAATAAATATACTGATCTTTCAGTGTTCAGTCTATACACTAATTCTCAAGTGAAAATTACTAAAAGACAGTGAATATTCACTGATTATCACAGTTTATAAGTATGCCAGTGAATATCCACTGATTAGAATATATATTATGTTTTTACATGTTACATGCATGACATTTAAATACGGAAAAATAATAAGTGTGTTAATGACATGGTAACACAGTTAAAAAAGTGGTTATGTAGCTAAATCATTGATTGTAATTAACATTATATGCACTCTTCACCTCAGTAGTAGACTCAGATAGTTGCGTAGAAACGCTATCTGCATCCACGGAGTCTTTAAAGATACACCTGTGTACTCGATCCGCATTCGGAATTAATTGCGAAATTAATTACGGTGCTTGCGCAGTAAACAGTTTTAGCGGAATATCGATGTTAACTTTACAAACAGATATAATACACCTGTAATCGGAAATGCAAACGTCAGCTATCACATTATTCACGGCTGCTCGTTTTTTTTTTCCACGTCGACGTATCGAAAACTACGAGCGAAACGATTTGGGAATGGGAACTCGGGTTTACACGTGGCGACTCATTAGCGCGATAGAAGGAAAAGAATGGTCAAATTTATGAGCAAACCGGCGATGTCTTCCTCGCCGCAAGAATGACATCATACTTTTTTTCTCCAATTATTGCAGACTTTTACGATGTAATAGAAGACCGCGCTATGTCACTCCGTGCTTGATTTCTCTCTCTCTCTCTCTCTCTCTCTCTCTCTCTCTCTCTCTCTCTCTCTCTCTCTCTCTCTCTCTCTCTCTCTCCTTTTCTCTCTCTTTAAATTTCAGAAAAGTAGAAGTTGCTGAAAAGAGTATGTTTTATGAAAATATAGAAATGTATACCTCATTACCAGCCGAGATAAAAATGTGTGAAAGAGTGAAAGAATTTAAAAGAATATTGAAAAAATGTATTCTAAATGAGATATAAGATTATTCTGTATTGTAAATAGCTGAGAATTCTCTCTTCTCCCCCTCCCCCCTCTTTCTCTCTCTCTATTTATCTATCTATCTATCTATCTATCTATCTATCTATCTATCTATCTATCTATCTATCTATCTATCTATCTATCTATCTATCTATCTCTCAGGATAGCAAATACAGGGATGCACAATCAAGTTCCGATGCCACCTTAGTACGAGGAAAATTATTTCTACGCGTGATTACGTAATACCATGCCGGCGCGCGTCTCTTTATCGTACCCGCATGCACATTCGAAATCAGCCTGCGCGCGTGCAATCGTCCGACTGTGACACGCGTCGCGTGACTCCGCGAAACCAATCTATACGGGGTGATCGAAAAAAACGCGTCCCTACATAGGAATACTTTTTGAGTATTTAAAATAGAGATAAGATAAGATAATTACCATCTAGTCTCCGAGTCGCATCGTTGGTGTCCAGCTATCGGTGCGTTATCTGAAATCTGACGTTTTCAGCGCGTAGCAATGCGCATAAGAATTTTTCGCGTATCATGCTTTTATACTACTACTACTACACTACTAAATTTTTTTGCTACGGCTTCTTGTATGGAAAACGTGGCCGGTCTTCAACGCAAGTTGCACGCGCGTCTTCGAATGTGTCGCGACATGTTTCAGAACAGAAGACGCTCTGTAGTAGTTCGTACCCTCTTCGAGCGATGCAACACTAATAAGTAATTGAATTAAACTCGAAGTGGAATTTTCTCATAGTCATTTTATAAAACATGCATACTAAAAAGCCACATAAATCTTAATTTTCTTCGGTAGTCTCGCGAATTTTTTGGAAAGACGCTCGCACGGAACGCAAGTTCGAATTTTGATTCAGGTATTTTTCGCAATAAAGTATTTACATTTTTTCGAGAAAGGAGAGATCGTGCTTCTGAGTATCGATATCTAGCTAATAACTTTTTTTAAAGAATGACAAAAGTGTAGGCCCGTAGTTTGTACGAGTTAAGACCGGTTGTTCCAACTTCTTGATAAACTTATCAGATGAATATGTCTTTGTCTTCATTTATTTAAGGAAATGAAGATAGATATATGTTTACCTGATAATTAAGTTTACCAAGAAGTTGAAACAATCTGCCCTAATTCATAAAAACTGCGGGCCGACACCTTTGTCAGTTCTAAAACAAAGTTATTAGCTGTTGATGCTCAGAAGCATCTGTAAGATATCTTTTTTTTTTCCCGAAAAATCAAATAATTTATGGCAAAAAATAATACCTCAATCAAAATTCGAACCTGCACCTTCCATGCGGGCGTCTTTCCAAAAAGTTCTACTGGGAAAATTATTAAGATTAAAAAATATTAAGTTTACAGAAAAATTATATTCAGCACCAAGATTCGCTGTAGCTCGAGGAGGCAATCTTATCTTTATGTTCGAAACGTTTATCGGTCGAATAATTAGCTTGCTGTTATTAATTTTTATTTCCTCGAATTATAATCTATTCGAGAGATTTGAACTTTCGAGATGCGCCGAGGGGCGTGACGTAACAATCGCGCGCGGATTCCCGTTTCCTTGAGAAAAACGGGCGTTTTTGTGCTTCCCGTGCTCGTAATGAGGAAATAATATCGACGAGACGTTGCACAACGCGTGCATACGTAAACGGAGAGCTCTTGTGCACGTATGCACGTTGCGTGCACAAGAGAGCGGTACTCGATTCTCTCTCTCTCTCCTCTCTTTTCTTTCTCTCTCGATCTTCTTCCCTTCGTCTCGCCGGCGCAGAATGCCCATTGAACGGTTTTGCAAGGCGCTAGGCTAATTTTAGCCGCAATTTCGAGGCCGAAAATCCGCCCGCACCCCCTGTTACCCTCGTGATCCACATCGGCCGTAACCCTGCCGCTGGTCCCGCATCTGGCGTTCTAACTAGGCCAAGTTGCTTCCGATCGGGGCCAAGTTATCCATCCCAGAGAGCCGAGATTCTTCAAGGATCGCGATCGGAAATCTCTATATTTAAGATAGACGCGGGCTTATATCACGGATTGTGATCCGCGACTATACGCGAGCCTCGAGAAATCGCTCCGTATAGATTCTCCACGAAGTAAAATTTAAGCTATTTTATATTACGAAGGAGATTATGAGATTTTTACTGGTTTTAATAAAATAGTAAGCTTTCAGTAAAATTTAGATTCAAGTTTTTACTAATTAAATTGATAAAGTCAAACTGTTTTATGTTATAAAATAGCTTGATTAAACTTGGATAAAATTAATAGTAAAATTCTTTGAATACTATGACGGTGATTTTGAGGGTGAGTTCAAAGAAAGGATCCTATATAAGGACATTCGGACGAATTCGCCGAGTTCCTTTTTTTTTTTACGGTAAATTCGTCGAGTGGTTGTGCATATCATATTGCAGATCCTTCAATACTTATCGTTGAATATATGAAATGACAAATGAGGAACTGACGAGACTCGAAGGTGGACCCCGAGTGAATTTATTATATCACGATTCTCTTGGCAGGCCTGACGTAACTTTCTGCGGCTGTATGTACATACATCTCACCTGTTACCTAATGCACGACGATCTGTCGCGTAACAAACTATTTCAGGGGCGATTCTTTCATTTCAAGCCCGAACACGCGTCATTTATTATTAGATTCCTTCCACTTGACCCGACTCCATGTCAACGCCTGTTTCACTGTCATCACGTATCTTGCAAGGCGGCTTTTTTTTCCTTTCTCTTTACAAGTCTCTGTTAATATCCTCGACGAATCGCAAAAGAATTTTTTTTACAAAATACGCTCTACTATTACAGTTCCTACGGTAATTTTAACTACCGAGTTGAATTAAAGTGAATACAATGATGCTGTTTCCAACAATCCCAGTTATATCATGATTAATTTAAAAATTAAAATCCTTAGAAAAACACAGAATGTGTGTGTGTGTGTGTGTATTTTTCTTATAAATTAATTACTTTATACCTTAAAAGTTTTATTGAGACCTATTAATTTGTTAATATTTGAATATTTAATACAATTATAACGATGCACACATAAATATACATTTACAATTTACATGTACATTTACATGTACATGTGTTTACACACGTACACAATTAAAAAAAAGTTGAAGTAGTCGAACTTCTCTTTGTAACGCAAACAAACTCAGAGATAATGAAGGACGTTATCTCTCCTTGGTTATTAAGGGTACGGTTAAATATTGACACATATGTTCCGAGCAGCGAGTGTTTTGTAATTTACTGCTTTTGTTGCGATAAAAATTACGTTTGCATACTTACGGTAGTGCGATCTGGTCGAAATTATTATATATTGCTGCCTCGTGACATGTTGTTTTGTCGCGAAACGAATTTAAACAAGTGACTAAGATGCATTTTATTACGTCACTTTTTGCTTTTTATATCACGTCATTTATTATTATTTATTGTTAGTTATACAGAGCTTGATGAATTTTTTTTAAGTTATGAAGTTACGAGTTTTACGCATTTTTATTATCTCTTTGGTAATATTTTATTATGCATTCTAGTCTTCAGTTCTTTATTACACGTTTTTTTTAAATTTTATAGTCTCTATAGTGTTAAATCTTTATAGTCTCTAAAAATGTTTTCAGGATAAATTAACTATCGTAGAATTACAAATTTTAATATTTAATTACGTTTTAATGTAAAATATAATTTATTGAGTTACAATATTAATTTTTTTTAAATACTATATAATATATAATTAAAATTTTGATTATATTATTTATGATTTTCACGTTACAATAATTGCATTACGATTCCAGAATATGAAAAGTTGTTAGAAATTGAAGCTAAGAATATTAATGTAATTAACAGATTTGAATTTATTTAGAGTACAAGCGATAGTTTACGATGCAAAAAGGGTGACACATTTTAGGCTACGTGCTTGTTAGCGCCATTTGATTACGTGACACGTGAAGAATTAGATAATTGTGACTCGCCGTATGTTTCGACTGGTAATGCCCTTCAAACCACACTGATTATACAATTGACGATAACGAGTGCCGTTATCACATCTGGACCACATGATTTGTTGACAATTAATCAGGCGCGATCGTTCACGCGCGTTGATCTGATTAAGAACGGCTAAGTGCGTCAGATCGTCGCAAATATAATCCGTAGTTTTCTTGTCAAATCAAATCTATTAAAGAAGTATAATTTTAATCCCTTAAATTCTTGCTTTAATCTTATCGTCGAGAGCGGAAGTGCTTTGTTTAAATGATAAAGATATTTTAAAAAATATTAATACTTTATTATTTTATGAATTAAAGACTCGATTTTATCCGCAATATATTTTTTATTATAGCACAGTACATTTAAATAATATATTTTACATATAAATTTAGTACATTTTAGTACATTATATTAAATTACTTTTGTATTATGAGAAAAAAATGAATGTTTTTCAGCTTTCTTCACGCAGAACATGTAGAAGCTTGTGTAGATAAATACATATGTGTGTCAGTGACGTAATTGTACGTGCGGACCATTTTTTACATTAAGTTGGATTTGTGCAATCGTACAATAACTTGTCCGGCGTTAAGGACTTTATTACGTCGCCGGCCTAGAATACGAGTCTAGGAACGAAAAAAGAATTCCAGCGAGTGTAATGAAAAGGCTAAGACTCGTGACAAAATATTTTATTCATACTTTATTCGTATTTTACTCGCGATCGTTTGGTAAAGAATTACGAGTAAGGAAGTTTTAGGAATTTCACACTGAATACAAAACGCATCGAGGAATTGAGACATCTGTTCCGTCGTAAACATTTTTCTACTTGTATACTCTGAAGTAAGTTACAAGTGCACGAAAGAATTTTTGGAACTTTACTGAATTATATAAAACGTATCGAGCCAATTAGGACACCGGTTCTATCATTCTTTTCCTTCTCACTGAAGTTTTCCTAGAAAGTTGACGATGAGGCTTTTTCGACTTAATTTTTTTCTAAATATTCATCAAAGGTGCAAATGGAAAACTTTCGCGCCGTATCTATGCAGATCCGTACCGAGGAAAGGACTCGAACCTGAACAAGGTCTATGACCTTGGTCGACAAACCGGTTGGGGGTTACCTCTGCGCCTGCACTTTTTTGTCCCCGGGTCGATTTTTTTGTACGAATGTGTGACGTAACCGGCTGCGAATTATAATTGCACTCGCTTTTTATTTTTAAGTCTTTTACTTTCGAACAGTAAATATATGCTCTAATACAATACATTATACATATTAGCGAGCTTCGTTTGTACATTTAAATAACATATATTACGCGCCACGTGTAACTCTGTCTTGTTTCCGATTACTTTTATAAACGTGAAATTTACATACGTACACACAGAGGCGTTGTTTATCAGTAAACTAATGCATGTTAATTTTCGTAGAGCGCCAGTGTGTCGTAACTGCATGCGATATATTTCTTTCTTGTTTCTCGGTGACCTCGGGAAAAGCGGCTTAGTATTCCGTGACGAAAGGGTCGTATGCGGAGGGGGAGGGAAAAACGGGGCAAACGCGTCAGTCGAATAAATAAATTGGGTCGTGCAGCTTTCATAAAGAGTGCAGCACGTGGTGGTTCGATTAATCCCGAAATAGCACGCTCACGAACGAACCGATATATCGATTCTCTTCGAGGATAATGCCCGTGTCCGTGAAAGCGAGTTCGCAATCACATCCGGCATCGGTTTTTCCCCGGCATTGTTAGAATTTCTCCAGTAAGAGGATTGGTTGCCAAATCAAAACCGTAAATTTATCCGTTTCATTCTTGTAAGGAAACATGAAATAGAAAATATTTGAAACGAAACTACTAATTTTGCTTTGTGTATTTTTTATCTGTCACTTGTCCTTTTATTACAATTAATATGACGGATCTATAAAAAATCAGTATTTATTATAATTTTTACTTGAGAAACTCTAGGTACTATAATTAAATTGCATGTTTATAGCAATCTAAGTTCAGTATGTATAGTCGGATATTATTTTAAGATCGTCTGAAGTAATGTCTTAAGATGTTAATACAACATCTTGAGAGAGTAGTTAAGACGATCTTAAATATAAGGGTATCCACACAAACTTGCATAAGCATATGTATGCATAAGGAATTTGATTGGTCTGTTTTCTCATGCAAATGCTTATGGTCCAATCAATTGTCTTGTGTAAATGCTTATGCGCTTTACGCAAGTGGATATACCTTAAGACTAGACTATGTGAATACCAGCCTAAATCCAATTCGATTATGAACGAATCGCGATATTATCGAAATCGTCTCACATGCAGCCAAAGTTCACCCATAAAGATATTCAACCGTAAGACATTTTATATTATCACCAAATATCTGTTTTTCACAGTACATACATTTACATATGCGAATTATAATAATATAAATACACGGAAAGAATTTTTTCTTAAAAGTTACCCTGAAAATTGTGGTAATTGTGGCATAATGTAAACCTTGAAGAATTTTACTATACTTTTGACAAAATTTACTAAAATTTGGCAAAATTTTATACATTTTACTATACTTCTAACAAAATTTACTAAAACTTTGCTGAATTTTATTAAAATTTTAGTAAATTTTAGTAATTTTTAATAAAAGTATGATAAAATTCTTCAAGGTTTACGTTATCTCACAATTACCACGATTTTCAAGGTAATTTTTAAGAGAAAATTCTCCGTGTATGTTACATTAATGAAACAAATATCAAATGTTTCGCTGTCGGAGCACAGTGATAACTGGTAACAATGCAGAAACACAAGATAGAAGGTGCCTTTTCCGATAATCGATGCGCAATAATTATTGAAAGAGTAAAATATCGTCGATGAATTATTTTTGTCACAGAATCTCTCGAAGTTAAAATTCGCTTCGATTAAACTTCGTAATGATAATTTAAATAGTTTGGAATGACTTACTGTTAGCAAAGTTTCAATTTTTTCGGACCGTTCGCTTATTATTTTAATTAAGCTTGATATTAATCTAGAAAAAGCGATCAGTTTTATCCTCGTGGGAGTTGCGAGGTCATGGATTACCGAGAGCATTTCTTATCGTGAAACGGGCGATGTATCTCGATCCACACCGACAATTGAATTTTTACGATCGGAAGTGGTTTTATACGCGCGAAAGTAGATAATCGCGGACGTGAGTATGCGAGTCACGGTACAAAGTGACGGCCCATAAAATGACGTCAAATGTGCCAATGTATCGGTCGGCACATGTGAGACGATAATCCCGTCATTCTGCAGCAAAGAGACGAGCCCACCAGCGAGAAGTCTATTGTGTTCGGTGCTCGAATCGTCATCAGTTTGTCGTTGACAGTCAATATGATCGATGCAGGTGCACCTGTTGAGACGTAATAATAAATAAGTAAGAGAAGAGACGTCTCTATTACGTCTCGCTATGCCTCATTCGGCGTGCATTTCTAGAAATACAGCGTGAATCATTCTCTCTGGATCATTATGATACTTGAAGATGCAAATCTATCGAGATTCCTACGCACAAAATATGTGTGTGCGTCAGCTCGTGAAATTTCGCCTTTCCAGCGAGATTAGAAAAAGATTAGAGATGGTTGTTCTCACATTTTGTGTACACTGAGGATAAATGGTTACAATTACTATAATTTTACTATAATTTAGTTATTTTTGGTGTCAAATATATATTTATAATTATTTTAACCATCCAAATTCTAGCTATAGATGTTAGTTATTATTATTAATCATTATGTAAGTGGTAAACGAATGTAAAAAAAATATATTGTAATTATGATTGCATTTATTATGTTTTTTATTATTTTATCTCTATTTTTTGATATATTATTATATATTTAAAATTATATTATAATTTATAATAAAATTTTTTTATAATTCATAAAACTATGAGCATTCAAAGTTTTTATTACTAACATTTATATTTAATTTTATTATAGCAGTAATATAGTTATAAAGAAAAGGAAATTTTTAATCATAATTATTTTATCATTATAGTCGTAAATACTAAACATTTTTGTCTTATTGTTATAGTGTAAAAAAATTCGTATTCTTAATAATTTTTCTAATAAATATATTTTTTAACACAATATAAAGTATTTAAATAATATATTTTACATATAAATTATAGCATATTAAATTATTCAATAAAGAGCACATTTTTATTATGAGAAAAGATAATAGTTTACTTATCTCACATTTTCAATATGATTGAATTTATTAATGATTCATTGATTCATTCTTTTAAAATCTGCCACGAGGCATACTCTTATTGTAGAAAAGCGAGAAAAAATCATTTTTACTTGAGATATAATTCGTGCCACGTGTCGATAATTGTGACTACACATACGTCCAGAGAATGTTGTGAGCGTGTGAGCTCTTATCAATCGTCTTCCGGATGACACAAATGAAGTCGACATTTATTACGTAATATATATAATTACAAGACATGTAGTTTAATCTGTCGAAAAGGCCAAACAGTTTCAAATAATATATTAACATATTTTTGTCTAAAACTAGTAATCTATGACCGACATTAAAATACGTTGAATACATTATTAATTTTTTACATATATTTGATATCGTTTTAACACATTTCAACATTTAATTTAATATTTTATATTAAAACTCGCGAGATTGATCTACTGCCGTATGATGCATACGCAGTATAATTTTCTGATCATCAGCGATACGGAAATGATAATTTATTTGAAAATGCAAACTTGGGCTCAATAATGTAATTTGAAAACAAAAAACACTAATTACGAAAGAGAGATCACATTTTATCGATATAATTTATATAATTATAATGTCATTTACATCATGGATTCGCGAGAAGTTACATAGTGAACTTTACCCCTACGAAACTAAACTTTGTTATCACTCGCCGAGAAGATCCAGACTCATTGAAAACTTTATCAGCTGCTATTATTTTGTTAGCCTCGTGTTTCACCGATGGCTTTTTTTAAACGGCGCGTAACATAAATTACATTGTATTATCTTGTGTTGTGTCTGTGGCTCGTCCTGTACAATTCTTTCGCACGTTCGCAATCGGAGTCCATTATTGAAAAACGACCCGTGAGACATTTCGATACGCGAAAGTCAGCTCGCGTCTATGCTCGCGTCATTCCGCGCGATGAGCGTCGATATTCTACCGCGTGTAATAATCGCTCGCAATTTAACCCGATGCCGATCTCGCGTTTCGGTTTGACGTTGGTTGCGTCTGCATTCCATTGCGTGGTCTCTCACAGTAAAGGGAGCCGGTTGACAAAGTTTGCGAGCGTCGGTGCCTATCTCTAACATACTTGAGCGTCCCTCTTAATGCGATTACAACCAATTGTCCTACCGCGTAATTGAGTAGGTTAAACGTATTTATACATTTCAAAGGGTTAATCGTATTCGCCGCGTGCTCGATTGACCCTCGAAGACCGGGCGCCCTTCAATTATCGTTCAATCCATATCGCGGCTTCAAGTGTTATCCGCGGAATTGAATCTCGACAGATCAATAAGTGGATTTTCAATTCGGGGAATAGGAAGTTATGCTTCTGGTCCGTTCTCGAACATGATTGTTTTCCCTAATTAAAGATCGGGGCGATTATAATTGTGATGAGTGAGATAAAAAGTTGCAACGTCAGCAATATGTTGCCGACGATAAAAATTATCGTTATTGTTATCTCTGTTACGATTTGCATTATTTTCCTCGTTCGTCTTCAGGCTGCAAGTGACTCTTGCATTCCTTCTGGGGATCAATGTATATTAACTTCACATGAAACTTTTCACATTTTATACAATGTATAATCTTCCTTCTATCAATGCAATAACTAACAAGAATTCTTGCGTAGACGAGAGAAAGACTGTACATACGTGAAGTATACACGGAGAGAATTTTCTCTTAAAAATTACCCTGAAAATCGTGGTAATTGCGGGACAACGTAAACCTTGAAGAATTTTACTATATTTTTAACAAAATTTATTAAAATTTTAATAAAATTGGGTAAAAAGTTTTAGTAAATTTTGTTAGAAGTATACAAAATAAAATTTACAAAATTTTGCCAAATTTTATTAAAATTTTAATAAATTTTGTCAAAAGTATAATAAAATTCTTCAAGGTTTACGTTGTCCCACAATTACCACGATTTTCAGGGTAATTTTTAAGAGAAAATTCTTTCCGTGTACATACGTGAAATATACATGAAAGGTTTCAGTTCGAAATTACGTGATCGATCCACAGGAAGTGTATAAAGGAACGATTGCATTTTTTTTCGGCGAGGGGACTAGAATTTTTCCGACACTTTGGCATCGATCCTCTTATCACGCTCGCGTCGCGAATGGTAACCCGAATTGCACGTCAAGTCGAAGTCCTTTTATTTTTAGCCATGCCATTGGCTCACCGCCTAGATTGCACTTTCTATCTGTCCAACGCGACAATGCTGACCGCAAAAATATTATCGGTATTTGTATCGCGCTTCTCGCGAGAAAATCTTTCTAAAAAAAAATTATACGGAAACGGGATTTTAGAGACGCGAGATATCGTAGCTTTTTCAATTGTCGCCTTGGTGAAGTTAAAGTTAAAGTTAAAGTCTCTTAAAAAATTTTTTTTGTTCGTTGAAATTACGTGGCGTGAGATTCGTGCGAACGGACGGACCGCGAGAATGTCCCGTCGAAAGGGACGCGATCCGCAGATTCTTGTGCAAGGGTCAAGGCCGGCGCCGACGGGATTACATTCAAGTGCAAGCGTCGTGACAAGCGAATTGCCGCGACACTACGTAATCGCGCTGCCACGCGTTTTACGTAAAAAATAGAATGCAGCGCACGCTATCGCGGACGGACGATGATAAGAGCGCGTGCGACGAGAAACGATCTTTGAACCGAGCCCCTCGAATTTAAAGGTGCACTTCGGTGATGCACGATGTACTCCGTTTCTTCTTTGATGCAACATTTGTATATTATATTTATTATTATATATATTTAATGTAAAATGTTAATAAATTATTAAAATATAACTTATTAATATTATAATTATTGTATCCATTATATTATAGAAATATAATGATTAATATATTAATATATTTGTTATGTATGTAATAATTATAGGAATTAACATAAGAATTAATTATATTTTATTTTTATTTAAGAAATAATTTGAAAACTTCATATTTCTCCCTTAAGAAAAATTTATTGTACTAACGTCAATGCATTATATAATCTGAGTAAAAAATGATAATCACTACAATATTTTAAACTACTTCTATTGCGATGAGAAAATAGGATAACGAATTTAATTAAATATTATTTAGTCTAGTAGCAAATTTTTTTTGTAGCATAAAATAATATATTTTAACAATTAATAAAATAAGTTTGGTAGCAATGGTATATCAGTAGCTGTCCCTATTTTTTTAAGAACATTTTAGCACGGCTATATTTTAGCTTTGTTAGCTAATTTTTTCGTGTGTACAGTGTCAATATGCTGTGTTGCCGTTTTTTTTTTTGCCTTTGTGTCACATGTTTCGCGATAAATTTGCATTCGTGAACATTTCTTCGTGCAACTTATTTTTAAAGAACAAATTACTTTGTCAATGTTTTTTTCCGTCTTGTGAGGATGTAATATTTTGTATGTATTTGGTCTTGTATAATAATAATGTTTAAAAAAAGATAGGGAGAACGGAAATTATTGATAAATGGCGAATTTATGATTTTCTAACGGAATATATTTCCCGAAGAAAAATACGTTTCAATCTTTATAGACTTCCAGTATGACGATTTTAACTTATAACCGGACTACCGACGTTTTTTTATCGCATCATAATTACTTTACTAAGTCACTTAATGATACTTCAGAGACGAAAAACAATTAGTAATTAATCAATTGATAAGTAATTGCAGTTTGTCGACGTCAGAGATTGCCGGAAGTCCAGTATTACAGAATCTTTTTATATTGATAATTTTTTTTTTTATGAACTAATTATACTTAAATACTTTGTTTAGTTACAACACTTGTTGTTTAGTTATAATATTTCGGATATTCCGATATTACAAAAAGTGTAACAGTGTGATTTCCTATTGTTCGCTTTAAAGATGCTCGTTAATTGATTGAATTGAAATTAATTGACGACATTTTTGGCCCTACATCATGGACGTATTATAGTCTTCAAAAGAAAGACAAATTATATGTCTTATTTTTTACTTGATATTTTTTAATATTAATTACGAAATCTTTTGAATTTTTTAAACTTGTTAATTAGAATATCTATCTAAATTTTTCCTATACCAATTAAGAGATTCTAAAGGCTATAATTATAATATTACGTAATATAAGAGAATATTATATTATATAATATTAATTTAATACAAACATAGAGTAAAGTTTTTATATCTACACAACATGATCGATTCTTGTTTATTTTATGCACTTAATGTGTTTTCTGATTTAGTCATAGCTTCTTATATATCTCATTTTTTAGGTTTATTTTTTATTGTAATACCTACCAGTTTGTAATGTCATCATATCACATTGTATCACATTGATACTCTGTTTTAGTTATTGAATTTTAGTCGTGAATGAGTTTTAAAAAACGTTTGTTTATGTTGAAGAAGACTTACCTACAAGTATGATCGAAACGTTCATTTTAATAATTTTTTGAAATTGATACTCCTTATTACATTGTAATTAATGTACTAAATATGTATAATAACATTAAAAACGTACTTTAAT
This sequence comes from Monomorium pharaonis, assembly GCF_013373865.1. Classification (NCBI taxonomy): domain Eukaryota; kingdom Metazoa; phylum Arthropoda; class Insecta; order Hymenoptera; family Formicidae; genus Monomorium; species Monomorium pharaonis. The sequence goes on along the minus strand of NC_050476.1, from coordinate 18,233,778 downwards.
GTACATTTAATTGTGTCGACCTATAACTGGAACTTATATATAAACTGAGGAAAAAAAACCTCTCAAACGTCTGTTTGAAAACTCGAAGATCGTGTCAAGAAATATATGCTGTTTTCTTATTAATATTAAGATAAAATTTTTTGTACATTTATATATGTATATGTATACATACGTATATATTTATACCTTTATGATTTTGCCCAGTTCTTAAAATTGTTCTTAATTTAAAAGGATTGAGCATTACTGCTTTAATCTCTCGACATGTAAATTTGTGCGAACCGAGAGATTCTAATCGCCTGCGCGAGTCCCATTTTTCTGATCGCGGCTTGCCTCGTCTCGATACTCAGCTCTTCATCTCACCTTAATTACTCTCGAAGTGCGTCGCGTGCTTGTTCACACAGTCGACACGGACGAAAAGCCGTCGGAAGGAGTTCTCCTTCCCGCAGGCTGCTGTGCATGAGATGCGGGCTGCATCCGACGTTGTGCACAGCAGAGAGATAAGCGGGTTCCGGGCGAGCGCGTCACGCGACTTTCGCTTCGCCTGACAGGAGGCGAGGGGGGAGAAAGGAAAAAAAAGAGAATTAAGCGGCCTCGGATCAGATCGCTGTTCCCGCGTATCTGAACGAATGTGCCGTGATCCGGAGTCACGTTGCCCGCCAGTGTCGCAGCACGCACCCGTACACGCGTGCCGCCACACACTTCGCGCTCGCACGAATCACGCCGATCTTTCCGTCTGAGAGCCTGGACATATCACCGTCGTCACCGAGAGATCGCGCCCCGCTTATCGCCATTCGGATTCTACAATTTTTACGGCTATACTCTTTTGTGTCACCGTCATCGCTACTTGTCGATTTGCATCCGTTGCGATCGCACGACTCGCACAAATCTCGTCTCGATTTCGAGATCCGGTCTAAATTTATCCTGTCGAGGGCGATGGCAATAATTTATTAATTAGTCCCTGTGAGCGATCGTGGAGGAGATTGATCCTCGTCGAAGCGTTTCCACGAACGACACGCTCTATTTGATAATGACCCGAGGACCCCGCGATCTCTCGTGTTCTTATCTGACGTTTCTCATGAAGTTCGATGGTGCGTGACGAGATGACACACGATTACGGATTTTTTTTCCTCGTCGCACGCGGGAGCCGATTACGAGAGTTTAACAAAATGTGTAGTTGCTCCCGCATAATTCCATGGTAATATCCCATGTGTAAACGTAACTGCCGTTCCTCAAATTCACATTCTTCAAATCAGGCTTCAGATTCAACAGATTAAATTTAATTAACAAAGGTATTTGACATTTTGATTCTGATTTCTCACCATTCTTATTAAATTTTTATTCTTAGAAACTAATAATATAAAAATGCCCATAATATTTTTTCCAAGATAAAACATTAAATCTTAATATAAAATAAAATCGGGATTAAGATGTGACGTAAATAATTTCTAATTATTTTAATTTGCTATTAACGGCCACCACACACAATTATATATTTTTTTATTAAATTATTACCATATATAAATAAATATCATTAATTAATATTATCTCTTATTTTACATGTTATGAAATTTTTTTTGTTACTGAGAGACGGATTTAAAAAAAATATCGTTATATATGTTGTGAATTTTATAAATCGCACGAGATAGTTACGTGGACATTGCGCCGTCTTTATCCATTTCCTGTCGTCCTAGAGTTATGAAATCGTAATTTCAATTCCTACATGAATTTGCCAATCTAACGAACACTTGCGTGTGCACCATTGGCAATGCGATATTAACGGTTTGTCGCGTTTACGTAATGCACATGTGTCTTCCACCGTGACGATTCTTTATGACGATTCTTACACAATGCGTACGTCATGCACGGATGTCCCACGAAAAAAAATGATGAATGGATAACAAAAGAGCAAAAAGAAGTTACCAGAGGCTCATGGTCTAAAAAATAACTTGAAGAAGAATTAATAAAATTGCTTTTATTTTTTAATATGTTTCAAGTTATTAAATATTTGACATGGAGCACAAAAGTAGTAACAGTAGTAAAAATTATATAAATTTATTCGATTGAACGATAAGTCTTCTCGTTTTCTTTCTTTTAAAAGAATTCAAAGATAAGTTTTACATAAAATTATCTTCAACAAAATTCGCTCTTTTCTTCAACTACTTCTTGCCATTTAAGCCTTATTATTCAATTCTCATTGAGTACATAATTACGCTTAACAAAAACCATTGAAAGAACTAGAATATTTTTTGTTTAATTTGATACATTATACGGAATTACACAGTATAATTTTTACTTAATTTTAACTTTTTGCTTAATTTGTTCGAACAAATTTTTTTATGCTTATTTTTGATATTTCCAGTCTTTGATGTTTTTCGTTTTGCATTATTCTTAGTTGTTAATTATATAATTTTTTCTTTTTTTCAGAAAATAACGTCGATAGTCTTCGCGCGGCAGCTCACTGATGCGTCCACCGATCTCAAGAAGGTTCTTACCGATAGGATCCCGAAAGAACAAGAGCGGGTCAAAGCCTTTCGTAGAGACCATGGCTCCACCAAAGTCGGAGAAGTCACCGTCGACATGGTATACACTTTATTGTCACGTCCTTCATTAACATTAACGAGCTAACATTAACAATCTGCTTTATTATCGTAAAATAACATGATAGAGTATCTTAATTATTTTAATTATTTTAATTATCTGTTCGGGTATATTTAATTCAAAGTATATTTTACAAATATTTTATTTGAAAAGTTTCATGTTTTATGAAATTAAGGTGTAAGATTTTTTCTATTAAAAAATTTTATTTTATTTTTAATACTTTGTATATTTTGATTCTCAAATAATACAATTATATTTATTAATTTGAACAGAACAGGATTCTGTTCAGAGGAAAAAAGTAAATTTTTAAATAAAATCTAGTTTCTCCCTAGAAGGTAAGAAACATGTGTGACTAGCACACATTACTACTTTCTTCAATTAAAATCATTTTTTGTTAAAGTTGAATTTAGCCTACTGATTACAGAGAGAATTTGTTTTAGAATTTACCTTCAAAGTTATGAGACAACATGGGCTTTAAAGAAGTTTATTATAATTTTATTTAAAAATTTATAACTTTTTACAGTTTTATAAAATTATAAAATGTATATATATACACAATATTTTATTATATTTTTACAAATAATTTTATTGTAATTTTAACAAATTTTTTTTATTCTATGTTGTCTCACAACTACTACCATGATTTTAAAAATAAATTCTAAGACAAAATCCTTTTCGTGCAGAGATTCGTAAAAAAAATCATCTTCATCAGTTATCATTAATAATCATGAATTTGATAACGAAGGAGGAGGGCACGATGAGCTTGTTATGACGATACGCGATTCGATACGGCTCGCGTGCTTATTATGTGATTGCGATTACTGTAATGCACGTTGACAATTCCTGATTGTCACATGTGATCAATAAGCAGCGTATTTTTTTCGTTGGCTATCGACCGAATGATGCAGCGCGTGACAATTAATCGTCTCGCTTATCGCGCATGAAGACCTCATTCATTGTTCTCTATGTGTCTCTTTTTATTTATCGCTGATCTTTGCATGATTAATTAACGTGCCAATGGCCACGATGCTAATGATATTTTTAAATAATTTAGATCTACTGCTGTCGTTAGCATTAATTAAAAATTGGAAAATGTTAGCGATACCCTTGAATGAAAGATTATCGAAGAATTTAAGTATAAAGTGACTAACAAGTAAAAAAAATTTGAAGTTAATTTCTTATACTTTATTGTTATTATTGAAATTGATTAGAAAAAAAAATTAAGAAACTTGGAGGATCTAAATGATAAAAAAAGTTTAATCGAAAATAATTAACAGTTTTTATTCTATTGTTCAACTAACTAATGCGTTTCTTTTTTAATACAGATGTACGGTGGTATGCGTGGCATTAAGGGCCTCGTGTGGGAGCCGTCAGTGTTGGATCCGGAGGAGGGTATCCGCTTCCGCGGCAAGTCGATCCCCGAATGCCAGAAACTCTTGCCGAAGGCATCCGGCGGTGCGGAGCCGCTCCCGGAGGGTCTCTTCTGGCTACTAATCACCGGCGACGTGCCCACGGACGCGCAGGTGCGGGCCATCTCGCAGGAATGGGCGTCCAGGAGCTCATTGCCAGAGCATGTAGTCAAGGCTCTTAATAACTTCCCCAAGACGCTACACCCGATGACGCAGTTCTCCGCGGCGATCACGCTGTTGAACAGCGAGAGCGAGTTCGTTAAGGCGTACAACAAGGGCGTGCACAAGAGCAAGTTTTGGGAGACTGTGTACGAAGACTCAATGAATCTGATCGCCAAACTACCGGTGGTGGCGGCTACTATCTATCGCAACATCTACAAGGGCGGCAAGGGTCTGGGTTCCGTCGACGCTGGCAGGGACTGGTCTTGGAACTTCGCCAACATGCTCGGCTACGACAATCCGCAATTCATCGAGCTGATGCGCCTCTACCTGACGATCCATTCGGATCACGAGGGCGGTAACGTGTCCGCTCACACCACCCACTTGGTGGGATCCGCCTTGTCGGACCCGTATCTGTCCTTCGCCGCCGGTATGAACGGTTTAGCTGGGCCGTTGCACGGTTTGGCCAATCAGGAAGTGCTGGTGTGGCTGGAGAAGCTGCGCGGTCAGGTCGGCGACAGTCCGAGCGACGACAAGCTCAAGGAGTTTATCTGGAATACGTTGAAGAGCGGCCAGGTCGTGCCCGGTTATGGACACGCCGTTCTTAGGAAGACCGATCCGCGATACACCTGTCAGAGGGAGTTTGCGCTAAAACATTTGCCGGACGATCCGTTATTCAAGGTAAATCGCGCATAATACACGATTTCTATGCAGAATGTTTTAAATATTGCAGAAAGATTTTATTCTGCTTGAAATAAAAAAAAGATTGAATTAGTTAATTTATTTCATATTTAAGAGAATATTGAAATGTAAAAATTAAGAAAAACAATTTTAAATTTCTTGGAATATTTAATTCTTTTTGACATTGCACTTTTATTTCTGTGTAACTACACAGAAAAAAAATTAGTATCAAATCAACAATTATTATCTCATATATAAGCAAGAATATAAAATCTTTAGAGAGTTTAATCTTTAATCTTAGCAAAATACTATTTTTATTTCAATATTATAATAATTATTTAAAGAGCACAATGATTTTTTTTTTTATAATAAATATTTTTAAAAATTTACTTTGTGATTTTGAAGATATTGCTATTTTTTACTCAATACTCTTTTTTCCTCTCAACTCACGAAAATTATTGAATAAAGATGAACATTTTTTTAAATAAAATTATGCAAATTTGTTTACTATAGGCAAGCTTTTTCTATATATGATAAAGGATACTCATTTTTTCTGTGTATTTGGAATTATATAAATTAGCATTATTCTGATTTAATTTTAAATTAAATTTACATTAAATTTTAATGTCAATGTTAATATTAATGTTTTTTTTCCTTTATAGCTTGTTGCGCAAGTATATAAAGTGGTGCCGCCGATTTTGCTGGAGACCGGTAAGGTAAAGAACCCATGGCCGAACGTGGATGCGCACTCGGGCGTGCTGTTGCAATACTACGGCATGAAAGAGATGAACTACTACACGGTCCTGTTCGGTGTGTCCCGCGCATTGGGCGTGCTCGCCTCTCTTGTTTGGGACCGCGCCTTAGGACTGCCCATTGAGAGGCCTAAGTCCCTCAGCACCGATCTCCTCATGAAGGCCGTCAAAGCTTAAGGATCGTCTTTTACCGGATTGACGATTAATCAGCATCACCTCGGAGTCTCGTTGTCCCGGCCTCGACTTTGTTCGAGCATCGCCCGCGGCGCCACGGAACTTTGATAGAATATCATTTTGATACCGACCTCGCGACGGAGACAACTCAACGAGCCCGCGCCTTATCGAACGAACGAGATCGCGAATGAGAAAGCGATAGAGTGAGTGAATGGGAGAACGAGAATGAAAACGAATGAGACATAAGGCTAGGTATTAAACACGACAAATAATTATGTCTAATAATGTATTATCTAAATGTAGATTATTAAGAGCAGACACATCAACTTCCGCTTCAACGAGCGAAAGTTTTTATTAATTCTTTTCCTGCTGTCGATATTTCCAAAATGATGACAAATAGGCTTATTGATTATATAGACATATTATAATTATTACTTTTATGAGTATATGATAAAATTCATAACGTAATGTAATTAATATGACTGTTTGACTCTTACGAAGTATCGATTGCTGGGACAGTTTTAAATGTAGATGTCATCCGTTGTAACCTACGTTGTCCTCGCAACGTAGCTGCTTGTACACGTGGAAACATAGATTGGTCCAATAGTAAAAACTGCCAAAATTGCGAGGAAACCTAAGATAGCGCAAGAAATCCAGAGGATGGCTTTTAAATGTCTGAGTATTGAATTTTTAAATTTCTCTAAATATCTTTGACGTTTAAAAGATGTCTTCTGGAACTAGTTATTTATAGAAACACACACAAGATAGAGAAATGCGTGAGAAAGATAGGTTAAGCATATTGTAAATAAAGTCATCGCTCAATACAAAACAACACGTTGACTACCGTTAGAAATTTCGGAGGAACGGCATAATCCACGGCGATAATCAATGTGTTTAGCTCAACGACTTGACAGCCACTAGATTCGTCGCATTCAAGGCAACATTAAAATTAAAAAAAAACATCAAAAGTTTAAAAGATGATATTTTGACAACAAAATAACGACAAATGATGTCCTAATTTAGATTGGATGTTACTTCGGTCTTCGGTGACTTGCGCCGCCCGGGACATGTAGTTGGTAAGATCTAACTCATTGTTGTCTTGCTTTGTCACACACTCCCTGGGTGTGTAGTCATAGATTTTATTCTCAATCAAGTGAATTTATTTGGAAAATCGGATTTGTCAGCGGCAAAAAGCGATATCGAATTTTTGCAATTAGAGGATAGATTATTAGATCAAGGCAATAGTCGGTAACGGAACGCCAGAAAGGCGAACGTGCCAATTAGTTCACGAGACATAGATCTCCCGGTCATTAGTTTACAGTTTTCCCTCACCTCCCTCAGGAAGTTCATTCTAACCGATTATTTTTAGAATGGCGAAAAGAAATGCTATTGCTGTGTAACGCGAGTTGCAGTAGTTGCGAAATACTTAACAGCGAGCAATGATGCAGAGAGTGATCGAGCATACTTAAAAATAGCGTTTATAGCGTCTCGTTGGACGGCTACTCGCGATCGATTGTAACGCAGAGGAACCCGCCGCGATTCCGCGTAAAATTAAGGAGCATGACCAGTGGTAGACCCACTGTAACAAGAATGAATGAATGTGTGCATATCTTATTTATAACGAATGTGAAAATAAATGGATCAAAAGGTAACTGTGGCTGACAAATCTTTCTTCTTTCGCGAAACTTGAGATTCACATAGCGCCGCAAACGCATCGCTCTATCGAGAATACGTGTAACATCGAAAGAACGATATCGCGGAATATTATACCAAAATATTGAGAGATGCTTAGGAGAAAATTTAATGAATTTTAAGACAATATTCAAGGCATTGTAAATTTTAATATATTGAGTGAAATATGCTTAAAAGACAATAAAAACTTATTATTAGTAGGATCCGTGCTACACTAGTCAATAAACAAAAGAGAAATTGAAATCAATAAATATATAAAAACTTAATATAATTATATATACATCTTTAAGTAAAAAGTATATTTAATTAAATCTATATGAAAATTAGAAATAAAAATATTTATTTGCAATTTATTTTGAAATTTTTTAAACGCGAAAGTCAAGATCGACTTAAATATGATTAAAAAATGACGAATAAGCTTAACACAGATGACGTTTTTCTCATATAATATTTTATAATTTAATAGAAATTATAGAAAACGTATTGGCTCAATTTATTATGTTAAAATGTTTTTTAAGTCATCTACTTGTTCAGCAATTAGTACAATGATTCGGAATATGCATTTATTATGCATAATAAAATGCAAATGATTATACGAGAATTAGGAAGTAGACTTATCTTAGTGAGGTAGCAAAAAAAGTAGAGTAGACACGTATGTTTCTTACTGATAGAAACTGATTTTTAATTGAATTTATTTAACATCCCATACGTTTAGCCTTTGTTATTATTCGATTATACAGGATTCTCCCTGGCTTATGTTACACAATTATATTAGATAAAGACCGAATAAGTTGGAAAAAGATTGATTTTCGTAATCGTTATTTCGATACATTCGGGCCATGTGTAGAATTTGCAAACCAACACGAGTTGTGTCCTCGCATGTGATTAAAACAACCTACGTTCTTGTACTTTATATTCCAGAAATTATTTTTTTACACAATTACAGTTAAATAGAAGAGACGAACACGCGTCCGTGGATAGATTTGACGAGCGTGTAAGATTCGAATAATATATTCCCGCGTAGAGTCTTGAGGGGAGCAATGTATACGGCAAACAATGTATACGGGAGATACAACTCTTGTGTCATCAACACATTTAAGAATCCCGCGCATTTCTCAATATGAGAAAGCTAGCGTTAACATTTAAGCGTTAGGATCTCACTCTGGCATTGTTAGACGGCATTTTATATCTCTTCATGCGACGATGTTAACAATCTGCCTGTACAGTACCCAGTGCAATGCATGTCTAAAAGACATTTTTAAGATATCTTTCTAACGTCTTTTAGGCATTGCGTGTTGTCTAGGTATAATCTTCGCGTGTACCCGTTACTCTTGTAGCACACACCGACAATTTTCTTTCTTTTTTTTTAAAGCTATGATAATCAACATTATATCTACTGGAGTATTTAATGCTACATAAAAGATAGTTACATTTACAATTTTAAATAAAGCAAAGACGAGACAGCTGTCGGAGTTGGAGACAAGGTATATTTCCTCTGTGTCAGATTTTCGCCCGTCTTGCATCCATCCTGGCGGCACACGATAACCGCGGGTGAATGGAATCGGAAGATATGTTTCCTTAAACAACTAAAACTTTATGCCTTAGAAAATAACATCGCTATATTAACTTCTACCAATGGTGATTAATTTCGATTTAAATTGCATTTTGTCTTTTTCTAATTAGAAATGAATAGAGGATGAATAGATAAACCGACATTAATCGATATTCGTAGAAATGGACATTAAAAGTTACAGCAGTGAACTATATTGATATATATTAAACTTACAAGCTTCCTCATACTGAGACCATAAGAGAAATAAAACAACAAATTGAGATCGATTAAATGGATCAGCGAGACAATAGAAAAGTTTTTGATTCGAAGCTCCCATTCACCTGTCACGATATTACGTATGTCGCATGCGCTTAAAAATATCGTCGGTCTTCCGATTAGAGCTTTTATCAGCCTATCTGATCCTTCAGTTGCGCTTTTGTTTTCCACGCGTCACGTAAGTCGCATATCTGTTACGTGATCTATTCGGCAAACAACTGTCTCGGAATTAAATTCACGTATCACAGAGCAGTTCATATATTCCACCTTGAGAATAATTCTCTTTGATCGGGTCACCTTGCCATGAATCTGCTCGGCCCTTACGAACGGAAATGTATTGAAAAATCTGTCACTTTCTCCTTCTCTCATCTGGCATTATGTTTTTTCCCTTTTTATTTTACAGAGTTCGCTCTTTTAACGAGAAGTATAAAAAACTATGTACACAGATGCACTTTTGTTGCGCTTTTTATATGTCAACCGAGTACAAATAACGAGTTGCCTCCTTCATTAATTTTTGCTGCCAGTCTCACTGCAAAATTTTACCGTGGTGAACGGGATAAGAGAAATCTCGCACTTTTACCATGGCAAATGGTACAACAAAATTTGCATAGGCAATTGATAACATTCTTAATGAATTAAAATAGGATCACTGCACTAGTCAATAAACAGATAAAAATAACTTAATATAATTTCATCTTCAAGTAAAAAATGATATTTTAATAAAATTTGTATGAAGATTAGATATAAAAAATATGTATTAATTTGCAATGTACTATTTTGTGAATATTTTTTTTTAACAGTCATTTATTATATTTGCGACTGTTCAGCGACTGGTGCAGTGGTCCTATATATTTGTCGCTATATTTAATGGCCATTTAACTATGGTAATTAATCAAGAATATACATTTCGTATACGGACGCAAAAAATGGTTGTCTTCCTCCTTTAGTATGCTTAATATCTTGCTTTGTACTTGCTTTCTACTTATCTTCATTCTTTTCTTATCTTTGTTACTGATTGTATAACAAAGGAGTTGAAGTTTGTTATTATGTCACGAACAGTAATATCAAACATTCTTATCACGTATGCAATCAGCGCAATTAATGCTAAAGAATGAATTTACCCGTCCACCATCCTTCAAGTGTTGGCTCTGCCGTAATAAGGTAATCGCATCCACTTTGAAGGTTATATCAGAAAATTTAAATAATGACTAAAAAAATGCGACAGTCCAAACTGTTTTCCACTTCCGTATAACCGTCAAAGTGTATTAACCAGGGCTAACTTAACTTAATAACATATTTTACATTTTGAATATTCTGTTAGTTATAAACGACTTTCATAATGTACGTCATGTCTTTTTTAAACGTCCGACGATCCATTCTAGTCCCTGGTACAGCCTGAAACATTTTTTAATGTCGTTTATTTTATTTCATTGTATGCTAGAAATATGTACACAATAGAGACGTGCAAATCAAAATATTTTTAGAGTATTTATTTAAATTTTATAAAAAATTGGATTTTTCAAGAATTTTATTTAAAATTATGGGTAAAATTGGAGAACGTTTTATTGGAGTTTTTGAATAAATTAATTTTATTATATTTTTTAATGTTCCTTAATTATACAAACAAAAAAAAGGATTTGAATTTTGAATATTAGATTTGAGAAATATTAAAATAAAATAATACGAATTAAATTTGGTACATAACAATCTGTTTGCAACATAATTTAGCTGGACTAAAAGTACAGAATTAAAAATAATTAAACATAATGCATCATTTTAGAATAATGAATTGCCTTCTGTTGTACATTCAAGTATATGCTCGCCAAGTTTTATTTAAAAAATTAATGATACCTGAATGGCATATTTATTGTTATTCAATTTTACATTATTAATAAAAAATAAAAGAAATAAATTGTTGAAAAATAGATAAAATAAAACTCCAATAATTTTTATGAGTATCAATAAAATTCTATAATTTTCGAAGGTAAATTTTCTGCAAATTTTCTACACTTTCTGATTTTCTTGGTAATAAAATCTTATTTTTTGATACTGTTTTTTTACTAAATCAAATTAAACATCAAATATTACACGACTATTATTTAAGGGGGTTGTACAGGGCAATGTTAAGAATTTTTTGAAACCAAACAGTGATATAAAAATTGTTTGTTTTATTGTACATAAACTATAATGCAAGGTCTACAATGTCAGCAGGAGTAATGGAGTAGAAGTAAGAAGTAAGAAATATGAAATGAGATTTGCCCATTTCGTTTACTCCCGGTTTTTAATTGGTCAATTGTTATGCGGGGTCTACAATGGCAGCAGGAGTAATGGAGTAAGGAGTAAGAGTAACAATTGACCAATTAAAAACTGGGAGTAAACAAAATGGGCAAATCGCATTTTATATTTCTTATTTCTTACTCCTACTCCATTACTCCTGCTGCCATTGTAGATCCCGCATAACTTTTACTCCTTACTCCATTACTCCTGGTGATATTGTAGACCTAGAATAAGTATTGTAGAACATATAAAAATTGGTTTTTTTTTTAATAATTTGACGAACATTCTATAGAAGATCACAATGACTATCTCCAAAAAAAAAAAACGCTGTTGTGGCGTTGACAGCAAATGAGAAAATTAAATAATCCAATCGACTTCATCAAGGTTGCATTCTGCTAAGAAAATCTTTCTCTTTCGCAGCACGTACCCGTTTTTGATTGATAAAACTGATTTAATTTTTTTTTCTTCACGCGAAAAATTGGTAAAATTTTAAACCATTTCTTCATAAGTCCGCCGTTTTGTTATTATTCAAAACTGTTGAATTTTTCTACGTACTACAACAGCCAATCATATGTAGTTTCTACATTTTTTCGTTTTTTTTATTTTAAATAAAGTGTACGGCCAATTTGCTGTCAACGTTACAACAGCGTTTTTTTAGAGGTAGCCATTGTGATCTTCTCAAATCATTAAAGAAAAATTATATGTTCATCAATACTTATAGTTTATATACAATAAAACAATAAGGTTTTATATTACGCTATTTTCTTTCCAAAAATTCTTAAAAATACTGATGTATTTCGGCCCATTACCTTGTTCGATCCCCTCCAAAATACTATTATTGTTAGGTTGAATTTTAATATATAGATAATATAAGATTTTTATTTAAATAAAAAATAATATGGAAAAAAAATTGTATGATATAAAATCATTTTAATACAAATTATAAATACCAGCCTAAAATCTTTTTTATGTTTTTACCAAACTTCATATATCTTTGTTATTTCAAGTACAATAACTATTTAATTATAAAGAATAGATCTAGTAAAACATTTCTCACATTGTGGCTTCCCTGTTTAACAGGGAATGATTTTATACAATTGTCTTATAGATTTAAAATTTTCGAAGTTTAAATGTGAATCATAGAGATTTAAAAGCAAATTGAATCAATATTCGATTAAATTCCATTTAAATTTGAATAATTTGCACTGCTTTAATTTGTACAAATCGCGCAGATTGCTAACTCCCTTACCCCTCTCCTGTGAGGGCGCAACAGCTCTGTATGTGCCACTGATGCTTCTTAATGGACGTTAAATCCAACTGTCTCGAAATTTCGGCAGCAGTCATGCTGCCCTTCAAGTCTTGCTTGTTGGCGTACACCAAAACATTGGCCTTGCTCAGTTCTTCATGATTCAGCATTGAGTAGAGCTCTTCTCTGATCATGCCAAGTCTCTCTCGGTCAGTGCTATCTATGACCATAATGATGAACTCGGTGTTGGTATAGTAAGTGGACCAGGCGGCTCTCAGACTCTGCTGACCACCCAAGTCCCACATGATAAAATGAATATTCTTCCATACAACTTCCTCGACATTAGAGCCAATGGTTGGGGACGTGTGGACAACCTCGTTCATCAGAAACTGATACAATATTGTCGTCTTCCCGGCATTGTCCAAACCGACCATGACTATTTTGTGCTCTAAAAACAAGAAAATTTTTCTTTATATTAAAGTAATTACTTATGATTAATTATGATTGAGATATTAGTTTGAGGCAAAAATAATTGTTATGTTTGTTATTTTAAATGCATATTTTGGAATAAATTTTTGATTATGTTAATATGCCATTTCAAAGCACGAAATTCGCTCTACTGATTTAAAATAATTGTTTATTTTAGACTGTCAAATCAAAAATAGAAAAAGGAATATCTGCAATCTTTCCTATGTTCAAGACTCTCGTTTCCTAAAAATTTTTTGAAACTAATGTTTAGCTGTTTGTTATAGACCTCTGATCAAATTCTTAGTTGATATTGCGAGCAGTTTTTGCTACTTCACATCCCATTTAAAAATTATTCAGTTGCTCAAAAATTTGAATGTTTTTTTTCATTTTTAATTTAACAGCCTAAAACAAGAATAAACAATAAAAAAACCATTACAATAAATTAGCAAAGCAAATTTCATGCTTTAAAATGATGTATTGTATGAACGCAATTAAATAAAAGTTTAATCCAAAATAAGCATTAAACTTGAAAATAACCAAAAGTTATAAAACAATTATTTTTATTTTGTCTAACACTAATCTATACCATAAAGCTTTACTTGTTGTGAGAAATATTGTTGATAAATTAAAACAGTCAATATGGCTTACAACTTAATTTTATAACACACAATAACATAAGGAAAAAAAGTCTTTAATAAACACATAAAAAAGTGTTTATTAAAGATAAACTTTATTATAAAAACATACTGGAGCTGGAATAACTTTGATTCACAACAAAGCCAACAGTTGTTTAATAAATAAATTGGAACAAAACGCGAGATACTTTTGATAACATAAGATATGTAAATTTTTATACAGGAAATTCTTGTTGAAATGCAAAACAATTCCAATTAACTTTGTATCCTTCAAGGATACACAGGATATGATTTGGTGGACATAAATCAAACTTTAATTGCAAGTTGAGTATTTAAATTCCAAGGACAGGGGCTACATTTTCGATATCAAGAGAACGCGATTTGGCAGCATATGTTAGCAGACCTAGAGAAAGTAGGCCAGTGTAACACATGTTTGCACAGATTTTTCGGCGAGCGCGTCGCCCGATTCACCGCGTCATGTGGCTCTACGTCAGACTTTCGAAATCGACGCTTCACGAGAAGATTACGCTTAAAGTAACACGTTAAATTTTGCGGACGAGTCTCGTGTGTTTTTTTTTTTAGTTCCGTGAGGTTTTGCTTCCCGTTCTTCCGGATCGCGTGACGTAAACGATTAATTGTCAGACTGATCGACCACCCTCTCGACTAGGCTGGCAGATCAACGGACAACGATCAATCAACGATCGGACGGAGACTCCCTCGCACGTGTTATCGCAAAACAACTTTCACAATACAGTGGTCGCGTACAAAGGGAGAGGAGGGACGGGATGAGTGAATCATAGTTTGGGCTGAGCACGTCGATTATTTACCTTCATTGCCGAAGAAGCTCCACAGCTTCGCGAACAGCAGTCCCATGTCGACGGCTAACCGAATGTATCTCGTTCGACGCCAGAAGCTCGCCTTTTCCCCTCGCGGTTTTAGAAGAAAGTTCCACGAACGAGGTGGTTCATTGTCTCTCGGAGGGGTTATGTTCGCTTCCGCGACGACGGAACGTCGTTCACGCGCGGCCGCGTCGGCCGACGGTTTGACGTCATAATCTCGGAGCGTCGAGACGTCGACGGGGAAAGTCACAACGCCGCGGACGCGATTGCGGCAACGGTTTGGGAATACGGCGCGCAGAGAACGAGCGAAAAATCGGCGTGGGGCGCAGACACGAACCTCCGTCTAGCTCGATCGAACGAAATGCGACATGTTGCGCCTCCGACCGAGCAGTGTCCACACACCCCGAGCGAGGCGCCACCGCTGCGTCACAGTCTTTGAGTATAATATCAGAGAGAACCTGAGAGCGGCCACCGCGGCTTTTTTCGTGCGACCAATATTTGACTAGCATCAGCGCCAAACGTGGATGTAAAGCCCGTTCTACATTAATTGCAGTCGCCAGTTGCAATTTGCAACACCCAATAAATGTCGAGCTTTAACTAGAAACTAAGCGCCTATTGGATGTCAAGTCGCAACTAGCTGCTTGCGATTAATGTAAAACAGACTTTACATCCACGTTTGGCGCTGATGCTAGTCAAATATCGGTCGCACGAAAAAGGCCGCGGTGTCCGCTCTCAGGTTCCTCTCTGATAATATACATGGAGGAGGAATTACTATGGTTGGTAAGGAGCCAAAATCCATAAAAAACTAGGGGAGAATGTTGGCAATGATGGAAAATCACTAGAATCCATAAATTTATTTCTGAAGTTGACAACACTGTGGTGCTTTCGGGAGTAGCATGGGATGCGTGTAGTGCAGAACCGTGATTGTGACAGATGGTGTATGAAAGACCAAAATAACCTCGCGGAGATGACAGGTCAGCAAGACGCAGGTTAGTGCTAAATATTAAACTTTAATGAGATTATTAATTTAGGATCTTTACAATACGAGTTACTGTAAACTGTCTTTGCTGTTTAATTGTGACTGCATTTACTATGTAAATATTATCTTTCTTATAAAATTATGTGATATTTACTACATGTTTACTTTAATAAATAAATAAATAAATAAATAAAACCGAAGTTGTATTTATTAATTAATTTAACTAAAGTCATTTGTGTTGTAAAGATCCTAAATTAATAATCTCAGATCAGTCTTTCTATAATAGTATTGATTATATTACAATGTGAAATAATATTATTATTACCAAAATACCAAAAATAATATAGAATTATTATTATTTCTTAAGAGATATAAACGTATAAATCCTTTGTTGTAAAGATTTAATGATTGTATAGATCCATCAAAAATAAAAGATTAATTAGTAATTAATCTTTTACCTTTGATAGGTCTGTATTAATTAGTAATTAATCTTTTACTTTTGATGGGTCTGTATGATCATTAAATCTTTACAAAAAAGTATTTATACATTTATATCTTTTAAGAAATAATAATCAACCCATATTCTTGGTATTTTGGTAATAATAATTATTCCCTATTGTAATATCGATACTATTACAAAAAGACTGATCTGAGATTATTAATTTGTGATCTTTACGATACAAGTTACTGTAAACTGACTTTGCTGTTTAACTCCAGTTGTATTTATTAATTGAATTATTAAAGTAAACACGCAGTAAAATCACATAATTTTATGAAAAATATAATCTTTAGATAATAAATGTAGCCAGAGTTAAACAGCAACGTCAGTTTACAGTAACTTGTATCGTAAAGATCACAAATTAATAATCTCAGATCAGTTTTCCTGTAATAGTCGATATTACAATGTGAAATAATATTATTATCACCAAAATATCAAGAATAATATGAGATGATTATTATTTCTTAAAGGATACAAATGTATAAATACTTTTTTGTAAAGATTTAATGATCATACAGACCCATCAAAAGTAAAAGATTAATTACTAATTAATACAGACCTATCAAAGGTAAAAGATTAATTACTAATTAATCTTTTATTTTTGATGGATCTATACAATCATTAAATCTTTACAAAAAAGGATTTATACATTTATATCTCTTAAGAAATAATAATAATTCTATATTATTTTTGGTATTTTGGTAATAATAATATTATTTCACATTGTAATATAATTAATACTATTATAGAAAGACTGATCTGAGATTATTAATTTAGGATCTTTACAACACAAATGACTTTAGTTAAATTAATTAATAAATACAACTTCGGTTTTATTTATTTATTTATTTAATTATTAAAGTAAACATGTAGTAAATATCACATAATTTTATAAGAAAGATAATATTTACATAGTAAATGCAGTCACAATTAAACAGCAAAGACAGTTTACAGTAACTCATATTGTAAAGATCCTAAATTAATAATCTCATTAAAGTTTAATATTTAGCACTAACCTGCGTCTTGCTGACCTGTCATCTCCGCGAGGTTATTTTGGTCTTTCATACACCATCTGTCACAATCACGGTTCTGTACTACACGCATCCCATGCTACTCCCGAAAGCACCACAGTGTTGTCAACTTCAGAAATAAATTTATGGATTCTAGAGATTTTCCATCATTGCCAACATTCTCCCCTAGTTTTTTATGGATTTTGGCTCCTTACCCTATGGTTTCATGTAGACCGAAAGAAAGGCTGCGTTTTGTTTCAACGCATGAGGCGCATAATGCATTGTTCATCCTTGTTTAACGTTTGACAAACGACAAGGATGAACGATGCATCATGCGTATCATGCGTGAAACGGAACGCACCCAAAGTGTGTCCAAGATCTGTGCGAGAGAGAAAGGTATATCATGATACTCGCTTTCTCTGCGCATGCGTTAATATCATTATCTGCACCGCAGTTTCAACACTTCTTGTGCACTTCTTGTGCACTTTTGTACTTATTTATGGATTGTATGTGTGTGTAAAACATACAATGCCAGCCATTGTACATATAGCGTTTGACGCATGCGCAGAGAGAGCAGGTATCATGATATACCTTTCTCTCTCGCACAGATCTTGGACACACTTTCAGTGCTGGCACTCCTCCTCCATGTATATACGTACCGGGAGCGCCCCGATTGACCACGTTGCAATTGGCCACAACCATTTGCAGCAATGAATGCTTAGAGTTTTTCCGTTGGACCGCCAATTAAAAAAGCGGTGGTCAATTGGGACGTGGTCAATCGGGGCGCTCCCGAATGTACTAAGCATGTACTGTGAAAAATATAATACAAATTTAATTCATGTTGATGTCTCCTACTAAGACATTTTCACACCGGTTTTTAGATTTTAGCACTGAGGTTATGCTCAATTGCTAAATTCTCTCTAAAATGCGTTTTATGCGTTTACATCGACATTTGTATCACTTGGTACGTAGGGAGCGCCCCGATTGACCACGTCCCAATTGATCACCGCTTTTCTAATTGGCGGTCCAACGGAAAAACTCTAAGCATTCATTGCTGCAAATGGTTGTGGCTAATTGCAACGTGGTCAATCGGGGCGCTCCCAATTTCAATTACATGTTACAATTTAACTTAATATTTATTATTTTGGCGCGCGCATATGTCAAAACACTCATATGTCTCCGCGCATATGTCTCCGAACACTCGTGGATTTACTACTCAAACAATGGCTTAGTTTACATCGTCAAAACCTTAATACGCGTATTAAGTTTGGTACGCACCAAAGCCTTAGTACGGGCGCGTTTATATCGAATGTACGGGAGCGCCCCGATTGACCACGTTGCAATTGGCCACAACCATTTGCAGCAATGAATGCTTAGAGTTTTTCCGTTGGACCGCCAATTAGAAAAGCGATGGTCAATTGGGACGTGGTCAATCGGGGCGCTCCCAGCACATATGCTTTGTAGAACAAACAATTTCGACAAACCTGCTCTCAGTTTGTTGTATCAATCTGTTACTGCACCGTTAATAAATCAATTGATATTACAATATAATTTCAACTTTTTTGCTCACAATTTTGACATACTCGAGGAAGTAGCAGGCTTAGAATTTGACAGCTTTATTTGGCAAGAAATTGTTCTCTGGTGGTCCAGCTGTCAACATTCTACGATTGGCTAAGAAGCTGAAACAAAAAATTAATTCAAGAAAAGAATCGGTTCATCTACAAAAAGCACATATAGAATACATAATTTTTTATAAAGATATTAACTATTTATCTGATATATATTTTTATTCTCCATTTATTTCTTTCCCTCTTCCTTCTTTATGTTTCTATTTTATTTTGCACAGATTTTGTTTCTCGGCTGACTATGATTTTAATATGGAAAACCAGATTTCAATCATAAATCTTGTCTGTCAAGGCACATCAAAGAAATTAAAAATGATTATATTACTAATTAATTTAATATAATAAAAATATAATTTAGTATAGTTTAATATATTAATATATTATATTAAAATTTTTTCTCTTACATATAAATATATAAAACATTTTTTTCTTGTTCATCTCTATGTACTTAATATTCAGTTGTAATTTTTTAACATTAATTTCAATTACATGTTACAATTTAACTCAATATTTATTATTTTGGCGCGCGCATATGTCAAAACGCCTCCAAATACTCGCGGATTTACTACTTAAACAATGTTACTAACCTGTAAAAATTGAAATTGAAATGTCTAGAGAATTTTGTTGGTACCAACATTTTCCCCATCTAGTTTTCGGACTAATGTCGTGTAATCGAGCGGTTGTGCTACTGGATGCACCCCAATGCACCCACAGTACAAGTATATTTTTGAGTCAAAGGCACATGCATTATGGAAGAATATTTTTGTAATTTTTAAAATAATTTTATTGTTAAATATAAATTTAAAATAATAATATAAAATAATAACTATTTTAGATTTGTCAAAAATATATTTTTATTATTTAATTTTTTTTACTTTGCCGAAAACGTAAAAAACAAAAAATAGATGACAAAAAAATATCGAGTTTTATGTTGTCTTTTTCGACTTGCCGAAAAGATGTCTTAGGCCAGTATTCATAGTCGGATCTTATATTTAAGATCATCTTAAGTACTGTCTTAAGATGCCATCAGCCAATCACAGAGCTGTATTAGCATCTTAAGATATTGCTTGAGACGATCTTGAAATAAGATTTGACTTATGAATACCAGCCTTAGGCCCGGTTCCACAACTCACGGTTAAATTAACTGGCCGATTATTCCATTGGAATTGACCAATCGTATTTGTTAATTTTGCTTAACGTCAAATACGATTGGTCAATTTTAATAGAATAATCGGCCAGTTAATTTAACCATGAGTTGTGGAACCGGGCCTTACTGACGTCTTTTGGCTTTGACGAAAAGATAACTTAAAAATGTCAATTAATTTTTCGTCATCTTTTAGTCTTAGATGCTGTCTGGGATAATGCGGGGTTTACAATGGCAGCAGAAGTAATGGAATAAGGAGTAAGAGTAACAATTGACCAATTAAAAACCGGGAGTAAACGAAATGGGCAAATCTCATTTCATATTTCTTACTTCTTACTTCTACTTCATTACTCCTGCTGCCATTGTAGTCCCCGCATAAGAGGGAGTGTCCCAGATGCGCACAGTAACAAACGGACACCACCAATCAGATTGCTGGGTTGGTTAGGGTTAGGATGAATTTATAGAATTTGATTGGTGGTGTCCGTTTGTTACTGTGCGCATCTGGGACTCACTCGCATAAGACTATGGCCGGTATTCATAGTCAAATTTTATTTCAAGATCGTCTCAAGCAATGTCTTAAGATGCTAATACGGCTCTGTGATTGGCTGATGGCATCTTAAGACAGTACTTAAGATGATCTTAAATATAAGATCCGACTATAAATACCGGCCTATGAGCCGGTTTCGCCAACGTGAGTTAATCTAATTGGTCGATTATTTTAGATTATTCCATTGGAATTGACCAATCGTATTTGTCTTAAATAAAATTAACAAATGCGATTGGTCAATTCCAATGGAATAACCCAAAATAATCGACCGATTAGATTAACTCGCGTTGATGAAACCGGGTTTATTAAAAAGATTAATCCAGTGTAAGAAAGTTGGCATAAGGGCGTAAGTATAAAAATAAATTATTTTTATTTCGTTTTACTTCTCCTACTTTTCTTAACGCTCGGTCCATCACAGCGCAGAAGGAAATTACCTCACTTTTACTTCTTACTTCCCAGATAGCCACGCGAGATTGAACATATCGGGCAAACTAATGCATTGTATGTATTGTTGTGAACTTGCCCACAATTTGCTCTCATCGTAATTTAACATGGAACAGAGTTAGCATCAGGAAGGCAAATAATCTTCATGAGTTTATGAAATTGTGAGAGCATGCATTGAGGAATAATAAACTCTTCATTTTGACAGCAAATTGCCGGTATGCTATGAGCTCGCATTTCGTATCTAGTATCATATACGGCAATGTGACGGCAAAATGACGACGCTTATGTTATCAAACGTTGTACACAAGAAACAGAATATTTATTGTATATTGATGAATTTCCTAAACTACATCTTGATGTCGACAATTTGTTGACATCATAAGATTATTCTTCATGGGCGACAATTTGTCGGCAAGCATGGCTCATTTTCCTTAGTGCTAAAAAATTTAAAGTTTTATTGGCGGTAAAGAAAAACAAATAAAATTACACGCCGGTTGGTTTGATATTGTTAAGCCGGTATTCATAGTCAAATCTTATATTTAAGATCATGTTAAGTACTGTCTTAAGCATAGTCGTTAAACATTTTTTGTAAAAATATATGTTTAAAAGGCGCCTGTGACTGCAGCGTCAAGAAGCTGCGCAATAATCTTCTGCGCAGCTTCTTGACGCTCGACCCTCGACGCTTGCATGTAACTGCACCTTAATCCTTCCATCTTGAACAAAGCGTCTGCGAAAAGATAAGCGAAAAACATCAACAATAACACTCTTTGGCGAAGAAGTCATTATAATAAAAAATAAAAGACGATTTTGTGTTCTGAGACGAGGATCCTCCTTCGTATTACAAATATAAGGTTTGTCGAAGCGGTAATGTACCGAAAGTTTTAATTACTGTTTTCCATTTACATCAAACCTCAGATAAGTTCTCACTTGTGACGTTATAACTCAATTGAATGCACATTCTTTTTGCATTCTCACAAGTGAGATTCAACTGAGTTTTTTTCCTACAATCTGAGCAATTTCAAGACCGTATACTTTACTGAGTCTCGCACTTTAAAAATAAGGTTATGTATTGCGATAATTTTGTCATTAAAATTAATAAGCATAATCACTTGCACGGTTTTTTAAATCACTGAGTAATGATGTCACTATCTGAGTATAAAATATTTACATCACTGAGTGACTTAGTCTCACTTTAACATAAATAGAAAACAGCAAATGCTGTTAGAAAAATAATTAACAAGTTTTCCATTTCATGTTGACAGCTGTATGAAATGTTATATTATATATGTCGTAAATGTTTGTTTAACAAATCAGTACACTGACATACTCACATACCTCATACACATACCTCAGAAGTGGAGATTTCCTATCAACAGTTTCTAAACATTTATTGATTGTCCACCATATAAGATTTTGCTTAATATATGTACACTTAATTCAATGATATTTTATTACATATGATAGATTAGTACTAAGAAGTCATTCAAAGTTTATGTACATATATATTTGAAAAATAATGCTCTAGTTTACACCGAGCACTTGGTACGCGTATCAAGTAGTGAATTTAAGCTGATCAGCCAATGATTAAACATTCACTAGTTATTTACTATTTGATACGCGTACCAAGTGCTCGGTGTAAACTAGGCCAATAATTCCATACATATTTGGTTCAAAGCAATGCTTAGTTTACTAATTTTCTATCAACATGTGACAAACTGCGACCAGATAAACTGGTCGCAGTTTATCTTAAAAACATGGCATTTGTCAAAGCGGTAGTGTATTAATTTCTTAAAGAAACATTAAGACATATATATTTATAATTTAGGATGTAAAATGTTTCAATGGTGTTGATAGAAAATTAATAACAGGTTTTTAATTTTGTATTGACATGTTTTGAAATATTATATGCTATATTAAGATATATTATATATATCGTAAATGTTTGTTTAAAAAATTAGTACACCAACATATCTCAGAAGTAGATTTTTAAATAATGTGAACTAAGTATTGCTTTGAATCAATCGTGACAATCGATCTATTAGTGTCTAATATATTCATACACTTGGTGCTTGCATAGTTACATTATTAGTATGCGATTATAAATATATTAAACACATATTAAGCACAATTGATATAATTGTAGAATTTATTCATTTCTTTTTATTTCATATAATTGTTTTAAATACAACTTTATGTTTTATTTGCCCACAAATCTGAAACTCGGGCTAGGTCCACGATCACGCAATGCATTTATATACTTTTTCAATTTCAGATTGTACTACTTGGTTTTGTTCCTTTGGTTTCGATTTCGGTCAAGCTGGTTTCTTTTGGTTATTTTTATTCTTTTTGTTAACTTATAGTTCGGTTTTGTTAGGTTGGGTTTATTACTATTTTATGCGGATGTCAGTCTTTTCCACAGTTAGAAATATTGCGTATTTTTTAAAATTATTACAATCTTTTCTTTTTATTTATTCCTCATTTAAAAAATTAAACTCAAGTTCAAGTCTTTGCATTAACGGTGACATGAATCCCTACAAAAGGAGGCCAAAGTCGCAGTCAAAGTTTAGAGGCCGGAAACCGATGTACAAGGTAACATCACGTCAACGCTCCAATTTACTGCGACAGTTGCAGCAAAGTAATGAAATGAGTACTGATATGCGCCCAAAAAGTCAGGCAACGGAGGTTGCACACGATCCTTGCATTAATGACAGAGTGTTGTCTCCTAACTCTAAAAGTTGGCCTGATTCGGCAATGTCTGTTATTAATGAACTTTGCTCTGGACCATCTACTTTGGTTTCTGTTGATGTTGATAGTGTTGGTTCAATCCATTCTGACAACACCAATTCCGCTCTTGTAAATTGCAATAACGAGGAGGTGATGGAACCTACTCAGGCGTTTCAAGAATCTCTAGCATCGGCTTTTGTAAAGGGAAATCTCACGCATATACAAGGGAACATTATTTTAAAAGTACTGCATACCCTTCCGCAACTCGCTTATCTTCCACAAGATATGCGAACGCTTTTGAATACTCCTCGAGTTAGTCCTCAAGTGCGCAATATTTATCCCGGGGAATATTTTCATGTTGGGCTTAAAAAGGCCCTTACTCGCATTTTATTGAAAACTCCATCACATTTATTACCAGATATACTTCACATCGATTGGAGTACTGATGGTGCTAGATTAAATAAATCTGGCAGTGTGCAAATTTGGCCTATTCAATGTTTGGTTGCAAACATTTCACGCAGCAAACCTGAAATTGTAGGGATCTACAAAGGATCAAAAAAACCTGCAAATATCGACGATTTCCTTAATGACTTTATTGAAGACGTTCTTGAAATCATTGAGACAGGTGGTATCATTTTCATTAAAAAAAAATCCCTGTTACATTGAGGGCCTTCATTGCAGACGCGCCTGCACGCTCGTGGCTGTTAAATTGTTTCGGTCATACTTCCAGTCATCCGTGTTCAAAATGCAAAGTAGTTGGTATCTCTTGCGATGGCCACATGGTCTTCACTGGCATAAAACATTGCATTCGGACCAACGACGAATATGCACGACTTGTCGATGATGAGCATCATAAGGGATCAAGCCCCCTATCTCGTTTACCCATTGGATTAGTGTCACAGGTACCCGTTGAGTATATGCATTTAATTTGCATCGGTGTCGCCAAAAAATTGTTGATGTCTTGGGTTACTGGCAAACATGGAAAAAAAATGAAATTGTCTGGTCGAAATCAAGATCAAATTTCAAAAAGACTTGAATGTATTGCGCAGTATTGCCCGCGAGAATTTTCAAGAAAGCCGAGACCATTGTCTGATTACAAAGATTATAAAGCAACGGAAGGTCGTCAGTTCACTTTGTATACTGGACCCGTAGTTTTGCGAGGTATTATGGACGAGCAAGGTTACAAGCACTTCTTGCTTTTTCACGCGGCTATTCGTGCACTATGTTCCTCTCCACTCTCACCAACTTTGAGAAACTTTGCAAAGCTTGCATTAGAGAAGTTTGTCGAAATTTGTCCACGCTTTTATAAGCTAACTTTTCTAACGTACAATGTGCATGCATTGCTGCACTTAGCACAAGATGCTGAACGTCTAGATCCACTCGACACTTTTTCGGCATTTCCTTATGAAAACAATATGAAGTTTTTTAGAGCAATTTATAGGAAGCCCCATAGTCCTTTGCAACAGTTTGCCCTCAGACTAGCTGAAAGAGAGAAAAGGGAGGAACTTAAATCTTCAATTGTTACCAATGTAATTAAAGTCTTCCAAAGGCACTGTGACGGCCCTTTACCTTCACAATTATCCTTACGCTGTGTTTAGTATAAGAAACTACGGACTGAGAAATTCTTTATTCACGTTGATTCTTTAGGCGATAGATGCATCATTTTAAATAATCGTTCAATATGTGTCGTACGCAATATTGTTAATATCGATGACATCTATTATTTGGTATTGAACAAGTTTCAAATCGTCGAAGACTTGTATGATGTTGCTATTCCATCATCCGCATTAGAAATTGTCGTGTGTTCCGCATTATCTGAGAATTTAAAGATAGTTACTTTGAATGAAGTCAAAATAAAATGTTATTTGATGCCGTATTGGAGAGTTCAGAGTAGCAACGAATCAGATGTCAACGTTGATGAAGGAGATGAGTTCGTTCCAGACAAGTTCGTTGTTTCATCCTTGTTATAAATGAATTAAGGTGAGGTCTGGTTGGGTAAATCTTTGTTAAATTTGTTTTACAATTCAGCTCGCGCGTGCGCGCGTGCGCGCACACACACACACACACACACACACACACATGTACACGTAAACACACATGCATATAGAGAGCATTTTGGAGTCTTACTACGGAAGTAATGAGCCGTGGGGTCCGCGTCTTTACACGCACGCACGCACGCCGCATACACACATACACACACCTACACACTTATACACATATACGGGATCAGATTTCTGCCACGTCCGCGTCGTTGATACCGGATTATGCTAAGAGCAAAAACTGTAATGAAACGGACACTTAAACATTTTACAAGTAGTTTATATACACAGCTTTTTTTATTTCTTGTTCACGTTAATTTCATTATTGCTAGACAGTTCAATCTGTGAGAAATGCGTGAGAATCATCTTTTCTCCTTACTATTTTAGTATTTAACTTCTTCATTTCATATTCAAGGTGCAATCAAGCTGAACAATGAGTTCAGGAAACCGGAAGGTCTCGTCGAGACGACGTGGTATCAGCAAAACTTCAATACAAATGGGACAATTGAAACGGTAATTCTGTACTGTTAGATCCTTTATTGCAGTAGTACATGTGTTATTTCATGTGAACTGAATATAGTTTTACAACTCCCCATACGACATTAAATATTTCTGTTATGTTTCAGAAATGTTTAATGCTGTATAGGTATGTTTATTATTAAGTTAAATAAAAAGAGAAACATTAATATAAAATTGATATTGATATTTTTGTGTAAAATGTTTTATGAGAGGTGTTAGTTTTATAGAACGTTTGTTAATAATTTTTACATATTTGTTACTTCAATAAAGAATGTTGTTAATAAAGATAACACGTTACATGATCTCTGATAAGAACACAATTTTGTACAATTATATGTGTATTTATATAGTATAAAATAGTTATGTAATATAGCATGATAAAATCTTTGCATGCCATTATAATTCAACATTTTAAATAACCAATAACACCGCAATTAATTAAAAAAATAATGTTTGTGATGTGTTGCAGGATGAATGCTGGAATCGTTTCATCGTTTAAGCGACAAGGTGATATTGTCCAAAAGCGTACAGGACAGTCAAATCGGTAAACACACGATGTATTTACTTATAAACTTATACATATATATATTGGTGCCAAAAAGGTTCGAAACTATGAGATATTTCAAAAATTATTTAATTATAGTAATGATTCAAATTGCAGGGAAGGTCATCCAACACGTATCACCCAAAAACCGAAAAAAAACGTTACAACATCATCTGAACCAGAGACTTATAGGAAGAAGACTACTACTGCTGGCAATAAGGAAAACGAGAAAGACATTGACGAACATATTGATAACTTACGGAGAAACCTAAGTGCCGAAAATGTCACTCCGAATCATCCGAGTGCTAGTCAAGTATTCGGATTGACGCCACTGGAACCAGTCGTAGCGGATACTACAGGTCCCGTCACACCCAAAAACGTCATGGAAAAAACGTATATGCCGCTATTGCCGCGACTGCCATTGGCGTACTCAATAGGATCTGCAGACCCCTCCATATGCGGAAGCGCTTGTAACATTAACGTCTCCAAGTCGAACTGTTACCAGCCTTTCGAAAACTTTGCGCAGCCACGATACGACAACGCAATGCTTTGCGGAAACAGGTTTACTGAGCAACGTCAATACGAAGCATCATCGGCAACGTGCATCACAATGTCTCGCTCTCCTGCAACAACCGTCGATTTTCAGGACCAATATATGGATCTGCGGGAAGGACCTGAAAATACTCGTCAATCAATGCTGAAAGACATTCCTCAATACAACAATAACTCTACCCATACCATGCAAAACGACGAAATACGGTACGTGTTAGAAAAGATGCTTGTTGATGCCTTAAGAATAATTTCATTATTGAAAATTATTGTATCAGGATACTGCGAGAGAAAATCGACAAACTCGTCACAAAGGAGGAGTACAATAAGTAAGTCGAATCGTCTTTTGTATAATTGTAATTGCATTCATTTTATGTAATATCAGATTACTTTTATATATAATTTGCATAGCACCAAATAACATCAGAATGTCGCCAGAACATTGCAAAATATCGGACATAAGGCGTTGATCTGCTGACATTGTTAGAATGTCTTTGATATCATCGCTAGAATATTGCAGATTTGATATTTGGTACTGTGTGGAATTTAAAATTGTTACAGATTTTCAGATTTTAGAAGTAACGTTTATAATAAAAAAATTAATGAAATTTGCAGAAAATAATGAAAATCATAATTTTTTGTATGACGATTATTTAATATAACATCTATCAGTAAAGTTTAATTTTCCAAACTGTTGGACTCCGCAGTGGTGTCATGTTTAAAAATTTTCATTTTCTGTTAGTATATAGTAACTTCATAATTTGGTATTTTTAGAACTTTACTGGAGGTAACCGAAAAGCTACTAACCAAAGATGATTTGCAGTAAGTAAATGTCTTTCTTACAAAATTTTTTCTTTTGAGCGGCTCAATTCTCCTCACTGCATTTTTACATTATACGTGATATATTCGTAAATATGAAACATGTATGTATGCGTAGAAATGTGATAAATGCAGAAACTTTTTCAAAAAGAGCTCTAAAGGATCATCTTACTTTATCCAAGTTAAAATAAGAAGCGATTATTACCAGTGGATTGGATATATTTTAAAATGGAATTGGACTAAATGTTAACTCTCGAGTACCTTTTTCAAATACTTTTCGAGTAATGAGGTTTAAACGTTACAGTTACAGCTTTTGTGGAACCGATTACTCGAATCTTAGTGCACGGTGAGAGTTAATATTTAGCACAATTCCATTTTGAAATATGTTTAATTCACTGGTAATTCTTATTTCAACTTGGGCAAAGTAAGATGGCCCCTCTCAGTAATTATAACTGGTCACACAAGATCGTATAAAGTACAATATTTCATTTTCAGAATGATCAACAAGAAATTGGATAAATTGTTACGAAAGCGAATAAATGTAATACCTACAAAACCTACGTCGTTCCCTCTGTCGTCTGTGGAAGAAGTGATAGCATTCAAAAATATTAACGACGAAGAATACGAAGCTGCTGTGAGTATTACAGATACATAAGAAATGAAAAATGCATGGAAAACAAAAATGGATTCCCAGCAAACACCAAGTTATGTGTAACATGCCTATTAGTTGTAACTTTTTACTCAACAATATAATTGTAATATAACACGTGTGTTATATTACAATTTATATTTTATTATAGGCTTTTTATTACCATTTTTGTAGGTTATAGGCTTCACTTTACGTGCCTCTTACGACTATTTATTAATTGTCAGAGGGGGAAAGGATAGTTAAAGCTAATTTTTACAAGTGCTTTAAAGCTATCTTATTATTTTGTTTCATCCAAATTTCTTTTATTTACAAATGATATGCAAAAAACATCAACGTGTCTACCATGTTATTTCTCGCTTATGACGTCACGTTTTCAATATGTCCGTGACGAGTACTTAGAAGCCTTAAGGTTTAAAAAAATTACATTTATAGCATTTTTTATCGGTATTAGCATTTTTTACATGGACACTATTAAGTCTCATTAATGCATAGACGTTAATAGAATAGGATTCAGTTTTGCATTTAGTAAAATATTAATTAATTTTACTCTATTTTTAGGGACAATATAAGCGAATTTAGACACATTGACATTGATCTAAAAAACCTATTAATTTTAATCAATTCTCGTCTGCTGGAATTAAGCTAATATAAAATAATATAAAAAATGCAATAACATAATGTATTCAATTAATGTCGAATACAGGTCGATTATTTGGCATTTCTTGGGGAAAGAAATGTCCACGAAGCCGTCATCTTTTGCATGAAGGAGTCAATATCAGACGTCACAATTGGACACTATTCGGCCTGGGGAGAACGGGGAAATCGTCCATTATTCGATACAAAAATTATCAAAGCCATTTATGGTGAGTTAATAATTTCGGTGAGACAAATTTGATTATTAATTGTTTGTTTATACAGCATTATAGCTTTTAAAATCTGGAACCTGACGAATATTAAAAAATAATGTCAAATTCCTGTCTGTGAATATATTCAAAATAGGTCTCATTTTTTAGAATATACGCATGTATTATAGTATAAAAAAATTTAGTATAGAAATTAATTCTAATGTTTATATAAAATATTTAAAGACAGATTAATTCTCTATAATGTGAAAAATAGGTTCATGGTACAGTATTTACTATCAATTATACCTTAGAATTTTAAGGTCGCTGAATATAAATTTGAAGTCGACATGGCAAAATTAAAAATGGTGGATCCAATATAACATTGAATTACGAAAAATAAATTTTAGCTCTGAAAAAACTTGTCAACGTAAATACTATTGAAAAAAAATTAATTAAATATTTCTTAATTTAATCAGCCATAATAGATTCGCCATTTTGTATTTTGTAATTTCAATTTCAAATTCGGATTCAACAATCTTAAAAAAACTGGGAATACAAATTTCTGACTCCGTTGGTAAAATTTGTTTCTTCCCAAAAATTGACACTCATAGCTAATTTAAACTAATTTAAACCTTTGCCGTGTAAAGGTTAATAAAAATTGTCATAAATCAAATATTGTTAATTTCCGAATAACATAGATAATTAAAAAATTGTAATAAATTTGACATATTTAAAGCTTTCTCTACGTGAGAAATTTAAGCATGTTTGTTTTTTATTTCAGATGCCATCGCTGTGAATTTTCAACCACCTCCTAACCGCGATTATTTTTTTAAAGAAGTATCTGAAGGTGTACGCTTTGGAAAGCAACGTACTCGGAACGTAGTCGTTAGAGAGGCGGCTGTTCGGAATCCTGGCATACGTGCTCGAAATCGCCAAGCAGCCGACGTCAATTTAAACGACGATCGACGCGAACGCGAGGAGGAACTACAAGAAAGCGAAAGCGACAATTAAGCGGATGATGTCAGTTGTTATAAATGAGACTGATTATAAAAATCTTATTTTATTTTTTTAAAAGTTTATAATGAGTGAGATTGATTATAAAAATCGTTTTATTTTTTAAAAGTTTATAATGACATTGATTATAAAAATCTTATTTTATTTTTTGAAAATTTATAATGTTATAAAATAAATAGTGATTTAATATAGCATTTCGTTTAAGTGTGATCGGAACCCACCCTTACAAAAAAGTACGTATAATTTTTTTGATAATTTCTAACAATGCTGTATAAAATGTTTAAAGTACGCATATAACTTGAATTTTAATACACTTTCCCAGCTAACATAAGACTAAAAAGTTAACTCAATAATATATAGTCAACTTATAGACGTAAATCATCACTAAGTTGTGAAAAAAGTGAGACGTTAACTATTCAAAAATTGAATATTACTATTGGGTTAACTTTTCGGTCTTGTGTTAGCTGAGAATGTATTAAAATTCAAGTTATATGCGTACTTCACATTCAAGCATACACGTACTTCACATAATGTCGGCATATTTGTAGCATTCACGATTAATCATGCATGCCGTCGTCCTGCTGTTAATATGCTGTAACAATATGTTACCATAGATGACATATGGATGACGATAAAATGCTAATTGCGAAGTAGACAAGTTGCCGACAACATAACCTCACGACAATTTGCTGTCATTATGATATCAAACACCGCTCGTTGAACGTAGTGCATGCATGTAGACAACATGCCGTCAGTTTGTTGAATTCTAATGAAGACTTCACATGATGTCAGAACAACAGTCAGTTTGTGGAAACACCTTGGTTTTAGTTTGATGAAATTAAATACAGAATAAGTGATAGCAAAATGACAACATGTTGTCTTTATTTGGCTATCTGGGTTCATGCTTACTTAAGCTATTGTAGACCTGCTTGAGTGTCCTTGTGGGAAAGATGCGGTGTTGTATGCAGTATAGTTTTGCTCTGTACAATTCTTTTTCTGTTAGCCACCTGTCAAATGATATTCCCCGATAGGAAGATTTTGCAAACATTGCACAATAATGGCATTATAGATTGTGCTAAGATAATTCGCCATAACGCAACAGTTAAATTTTGTCAAAAAATAATTCTTGAATAATATTTAATAAAGATTAGACAAATATTGAAACATTTGCAATTATTTCAGCATTTAAAATTATTACATTATAATCTTTAATATTTTTATATTACAATGCAGCAATAATGCAACAATAATATTAGTGTGCAACATTTACAGCATTTAATCTTCAATATTTAATTCAAAATTAATTTCAAAAGGTATTACAATGAATTTAACAAATATCGCTTATTCACTAAACATTTAATAAAGATTAAAAAAGAGACACTTTGTCTGACAGATTAGTTGCGTCCGTTGGAGAGTTAAGTATTTTATTGATAGTAATAGTGGTTAGAAACTCTTAAATCATTCCTACATTATAATGCACAAATATTGAAATATACAATATTACACATTCCATATGTTTCAATATTTATGTATCATAAAATTTAGGAATAATTAGGGAATAATTTGAGTCTTTTGTGCACAATTATATTTCTAAATGTTTTAAACATATGTTACGACTGAAATATTTTTCTCAATTATTGCACAATCTATTTCTAAATTTAATTTTGCCAATGTGTTGTTAAGATGATATCGCTATTGTTATGCCAACATATTTCAAAATTTAATTGCGCAAACATTAATGTTTTATAAAAGGTTAATGTTTCTACATCTATTTTCTCAATTATGCCCTTATAATGACGGATTATAAATCTTTTACAATTCTTTTGTCATACAATTTTATAAATCAGGGTTGTTATTTAAGTTCTGCTATTTTATGTGTTTCGCATTTAGATCCTCTGCTATATACGCGCCGCGCGTCGCCCGATATACTCCGCGTCGCCAGTTAGCTGAGAAACCGATCAAAATTATCGATCGGCCGGTTGCCGGGGAAATGTTTATAAACATTTTCTTAGTCAGTTTTGTGCCGGCCTCCTGCCGAGGAGAACGCCTCATTGTTTTTCTGTTTTCCTTGGAATTCAATAAAGTTGGTGTTAAGCCGTAAAAGTTGGTAAAAGCCGTCTCGTTTATTTCCCGCGAGTGTACGTGTGCGTGTGCTGCGACGCAAAAATATAAAATTTTTTTCTCTGGTTTAGTTTTAATTGTTTGAAAGAATAAATTCTTTTTGCGCTTCGCTCGTTGCATATGCCGTTTAGTTATTGTTTCTTATTTTTATTTTTATTATTGTTTTATTATTGTTCTAGTAATGGATTTTTATTTATGTTATTTATGTTTACTCTCTGATACGGTATATGATTTTTTTTATTAGTATTGTCGTTCCTCCTTGTCTCGTTGTCCTATCGTCTCTGATGACATTATAAACTACGAATCTTATTACGTGTTCTTTTTTTAATTTTGTCTCCGAAATGCATAAGATGTCTGGTTTATATTTTTCCATCAACTTAAATAGTGACAGTCTTTTTTGGTTTGAAACTATTGAATTTATGTTTACTGATATGATTTTCAGCTTATCTATGGTTTTGTTCTGATTTTGGGATCTAATCATCTTGCGGTAGTAAGTTATTTATTACTCAGATAGCCAAATGTCTTGATGTTGCAGTTATGTTGCCAACAATTGTGCAGTAACTAATTTAAACAAACTCAGAACAAGATGAGACAGCATTATGTCTATTAGGTTGAACTCATATGAATTCTATTTTTAACAATGGCAAATTGATAACAACATGTCAGCATTAATTTGTTATCAATCATTTGTTATTGCCATGTTGCTGTTATATCGCAAACAATATAATGTATCATTATTGCTGACCGTTTCCTTTTTTAAATGACCTTAACTGATTGCATGTATAAGAATCATGTTGCTGAAATTGTTTTCTTCGTAGTGCCCTTGTTTTTCGTGATTAAACGAGTTATTGCGAATTATCTTCTTCAGTGTCGCGTTTGGGCTGAGTCTCGGAAATTTTCTTATCACCTCATCTATATCAATTCCTCGGGGTGTTGATATTGTCTCTGTATGGGATGTTTGATCCAGATTTTGATCGTTGGTGGGTCAACTATATATAGGTTGACCTTGTGCAATCTCAATCTCTTCTTCCTATTATCAGATATCTGTTTGTTTTTCTTATTTGGCTATCTGCATACACCAGTCAATTTTTACTTTGACTCAGGGATGGGAAGAAGAAAACTGCTCCGTACACCACGGAGGCTGGACGAGAACTCGAAGATCGTACGCAATCTAGCACTTCGTAATGATCCATGAACACTTGATGCTCATAAATACATATTTGTTATAGATCAGTTTAATAGATGTCAGAAAGATAAACTTGTAGTTAAATTTTTTTTTCAAATGGGCTACTTCTTAATCGCTAATATATCCTTTTACTTTGTGACGTGACGTTTTTCGTCCGTCACTAAGGCTCGGCCGGGAAGAGTCATTTAGGGCCGCGCCTTATCTCGAGAAGGGTGGATGCCTCTTCCTTTTTTCTGGCTAATTTGATTTAGAAATTACTAGCAAGCGGGTAGAGTGGTGTGCCAAGATGACCGATTGTAAATTACGGAGCAGCCGTCGAAGGATTATTAATGAGGAGCCTAGACAACCGAGGGACTGCAAATCAGATCAAATATCCAGGGTATTCATACCGAGATACATCAGGAGAGTCACTGTGGAGCAGTCACTGCCGTTATGTCCTGTTTTAGGAAAGGAAAGAAGTAAACAAAGCAACCGCGTGCCACCAAAGACGACGCCGGGGAAATAGCGTGCGCCCTTACGCCCGTCGGTGGAGGAAACCCCAGCAGGAGCGATCGTCACGGCCTCGAGGAATAAGCCAGACGGGGCCTGATCATCCCCGAGCCTATCCAGCAGGAGCCAGAACCGCGAGGAAAGCCATCGAGGCATGCAAACCGCAGCCTTTAAATCGCGCGGCGTCACGACCAGAGGCGCCCTCGAACGTTAAGATCCTACAGGACGAGTAGATGCCCCTATCGATTCGTGTGCTCCAATCGAAGCGCGATCGATGCGCCACTATCAACGTGGCGCATTGATCGCGCCCCCGACCGTTTATTCTATAGTATTTGTCATTATTCGATGAAGTGATCAAGGGTGCAAGTCAACGTCACCACTTCGATTTCGCAAGATAATAAAAGAATTGGTAAGCTTCCTAAGAAAATACTGCTGCGAGTAGATTTAGTGTTACCGAGCATACCCGGGGCACGTATCGAACTCCGTCTTGTGAGTTAAGTGCCCTTTTTTTGTAATTCTTCTTCTCGAGAGCCGCCGAGCCGACAGTCGCGTTATAATCATAAATTGCGATTTGCGGGAGACATCGGGACGATGCGAGAGAGTGAGACTTTCGGGATTAAGAATACTGAGGGCTCCGAGTGGCGAGCATTGTGCCAAGACGAAATTTCGAGGAATTTTTAGCCACCTCCCGGACGAGGATATCGAGCACCTGGGGATTGCGTTATACCGAGACGCCGCAACCACCTCGCGAGGATTTGTGTAAGGCCCGCGACGAGACTATATCTCGGCGTATATGTTTGAACTTTCTGCGTAATATACGGAATCGTGTGTAGAGTTGCGAGTAGAATGCGTGTGTTACAAGCGTCGGTGAGAATCGCGTTGGTTGGTCGCGTAATACCGAGCTATTCTTATGACCGTGATTGTATTATCGTGTAGAGTAATTAATAATTGTACTTCTAATTCAAGTACGCTCGCTGGCGATATGTCGAGCCTTAATCCCAATCAGCAAGCAATATTTTATAAATGTTTTTCAAATATTTATTTTTTGATTATTTTTACATTATTAGCGTTCATTGTACAAATAATATTTATTTAATATTTATTAAACATTTATTTTATATTAATTATTTATTTTAAAATAATGATTAAAAAAAATATTTATAAAACGTTTATTTAATATTTAAAAATTATTAATTTTTTATTAAAAGTACTAGTTTAAGAAAATTATTTATGTAACATTTATTTAATGTTTATTTAAAATTTATTTTAAATAAAAAAAAAATTTTAAATAATATTTAAAATAATATTTAAAAAATATTAATTTAATATTAATTTAGAATTTATATTTTAATAATTAATTATTTAAAATAATGATTTAGAGCAAATATTTATATAATATTTAATTAATATTTATCTAATATTAATTTAACATTTTAATGCAACGTTTAAAATAATATTTACATAACATTTATTTAATATTTATGTAATATTTATTTAAACCTTAAAAAAAATATTTTAAAAAACATTTAAAAAATGTTTATTTAATATTAATTTAATATTTATGTTACAATAATTAATTATTTGAAATAATGATTTGGAGCAAATATTTATATAATATTTAATTAATTTAATATTGTAATATTTATATTACAATAATTACACAGGCACACAAAAAAAAGTGGTTGGTCCGGCGGACTAGACTAGTCTATCTTTATGTATTTTGACCCGCTGAATCCAAATCCAAGGTCAGAATTGCTGAATTAGCTCATTTTTTCTTAAACTCAAAAAAATTTTTTTTAGGTTAGGAAATGCGAGCTAACTTTGCAATTCTGACCTTGGATTCGGATTCAGCAGGTCAAAATACATAAGGATTGACTAGTCTGGTCCACTGGACCAATATTTAAAAAAAATTTTTTTTTGAGGTTAGAAAATGCGAGCTAACTTTGCAATTCTGATCTTAGATTCGGATTCAGCGGATCGAAATACATAAGGATTGACTAGTCTAGTCCGCCGGACCAACCACTTTTTTTTTTTGTGCCTGTGTTATTTGAAATAATAATCTAGGACATATATTTATATAATATTTAATTAATATTTTTTAATATTAATTTAAGATTTTAATAAATTGTTTAAAATAATATTTACGTAACACTTATTTTATGTTTCTGTAATAATTATTTTACATTTAAAAAGTTGTTTAAAATAATATTTTAAAAAATATTTAAATTATGGTTAGAAAGCTTCACTAATTATATGTAGCGTAAATCAAGTGTAAAGAGGAAGTGAATCTATGTAATGAAAGAATCACAAAAGCGTACAAATAAAACCTCTGAAGCGTAGATTAAAACATCGGAACATAAAGAAAGTGGAGATTAAGACAACATTGCACTTATTGAAACAATATGGCATATTAACAATACTAAAAAATTATAAGAAATGACATCTATATTTTATTTTTTTAAGAACAGCGCAAAAATAGATCTTTTCCCAGACAGCACATGTAGATTATGAGAACGATAATAGGATATTGCGAAAGTATATTGCAATATTCGTATAATATTAGAGATACGTCTGTAATATGGCGAGTATATACTTATAACGTACTATGTCCGCGTTGCCTTATCCCATAGAATTTCGCTGGCAGTTTATGAGAATATACCGAATATATCTTAAGAATGTTATACGTATGTCTAAAGTATATCTTTAGTATATTCACAATATGTCTACAGTATGTTCACATTATATGGGCTCATGCATAATGAGAGGAATAAGGAACAAGGAATTAAACATACAGAATTAGCAAGAAGAAATAAGAAGAGGAGTTAATCATTTCGCACATCAGGAAGCTATCGCAAAAAATGAAGCGTAATATCTGTTGAATACGCTAGGGTGCTTTGGGAAATTATGCTCAGATAATTGTAGGTTATAACCTAAATAATATATGTATATATACAATATATATATATTATTATAGTTTACGTTACTATATTATATCTTATGTACATACCAGAGTTATCTGGGCATAATTCCTGAGAAAACCACGTTGTCCGTGAGTTCGTGTTCGCACGTTCACACCCTACACTTCACCACGTGTCTGCATCACACGGCAGACGAAAATGCGTAACGTTACAGATCATAGATAGCGTTGACATGATTCACTTTCGATATTACGCGGATATTTTGGAAATATGTGATAGATATACATGAGATATATCATAGGATATTTTACGGATGTTTTGAGTATATTAGATATAATCTCAGTATATTCAGTAGGAGTTGCGAAGTTCAGTCGCTATATTCTAAGTTTATCTTGAGGATATATCAAAATGACATTCTACTGAGACGTTATATGAATGTTTTACGTATATTCGGTATGATCACAGTACATTACGTATGAGAGTATAATATTCGTACGATATCTGGTGCTGTCTGGGTTCATATTTCACTATTTCGCATATGTAAAAATCAGTAAAAAATTGTAATTCTTTATATATATTTATAAAAATATAATTTATATAAATATAATTAACTATACATGTTTCATCTTTCTGACAACATCTATGTTGAAATAATCTATAACAAATATGTATGCATTAACATAAAGTATTCATGGATCATCACGAAGCATTAGGATGCGTACGATCTTCGAAGCAACGTCGGGCATGGTTGACTTGGATGGGTGACCGTTTTTTCAGGCGCAGAAATTAAACATGTTCTAACAGGTACCGTGGCTTGGGTGAAACATGTATAGTCTTCTTTCCTTTACAAAATTATCGTAGAAATTTATTAGATTGGTAAGGTTACGTTGAATTTATCAAAATTATTAAATAATGCAATCAATTTTTTGCTTTTGTTGTAAATATGTTTAGTAAATATTTAAAAATCATTTACTAAATGTCAAAAAAACATTTTCTTAAATTTTAAAACAAATATTTACTAAATGTAAAAAAATATTTGTCCAAACATTTAAAAAAACGTTTTTCTAATTTAAAAAAAGGAACTTATCTCATTATTTTTAACGTTTTTAGAAATGTCTTTTAAAATGTTTTTTAAATATTATAAAAAACATTTTTTTAATATTGTTTTGCTGATTGGGATCGTGTCTCGGACTCGTCGCACAGTGGGGAAAAAAGGCTCATTTTTTTGCCGGAATGCCCACAGCGCAGGACTGTTCGCCTTGCTATGATTGGGGCACGGGGATCGCGTGATGCGCGAGGATGAACGCGCAGTCCTTATAGAGGGGGGGGGGGGGCAGTGTGTCGATCGCATATCGATCGCAATCGCCTGTACTTTTGTGCGTATTTGCAAAGGTAAATGTGTTTTATTCTAGGACAAAAGGGCGAATATTGGTGCCGGAAAGCGAGCGGATCAAGTGCCCTGAGGACGGCGCAGTTGGTGACGAGTACCGGGAACTATTATCGGTGAGATGGCCCAGTTATTTCGTCTCGATCGCGCCTTGTAAAGCCACTGGCCAGCGAGCCACCCCGTTCTCGTTCTGCGTCTGACATAAGTTGCGTCAGTCATGGGGCGGCCTCGCGATTTTGGAATACATTGTCGGACTCAAGCGCGCGAGAGGGACAGCGTCGCGCCGAGTATCGTGGCCGAGGAGGAGAGCGGATTCCGTCCACGGTTTCCCCGGGAAGTAGCGAGCTGCGTAGCGCCGCGTGAAAAAGATCGTCTTCGCGAATATCGTTTGCGAGTGTCGTGTCGCGCGATGACTCATTTCTCACTGGGATACTGCTTCGTGCGAGTGAGATGTGCGAGTGCGACAATCCCGGAAGCCATAGACCGCAAACGCGATACTCGCCCTGCAACGCTCGTCTTTTTCGAAACCGATTTCGATGCATAAAATTACTCGCGCGACGCGACACTCGCGAACGATATTCGCGGGGATACTTTAATAGTATTAAGACAACAATATTATTAAGTAACATTTTTTAAATATTTATGAAACATTAAGTTAAGGAAAATATAAACATAATGTTACGGAAATTTCTTTAAAATTAATATTTTAAAAACGTTGATCAATGTTTTTTGCTTACTGGGCATGATTATATATTTGATATTTACATTAAAACTCCTTTTTATCTAAGGGAGAATTCGGACCTTAATTGGCACAATATTTTTATTTTTTTTTCAATAGAACTTTACCTGTTATTGCAGTTTTAACTACAAAAAATGTGAAATTATTACACTAAGTTTTTAATGATAAACTGAAAAGAAATAATTAAAATTTTATTAATTTTTACTTTTTAAGTGATATGATTATCTGAAAATAGTAAGAAATAGATTTTTTTAAATATTTAAATCATTTTTATTATAATATAAAAAATTGTACTCGTGAGATAAATATATTTTCTTGTAATTATTATTGAATAATTTTTTTTTAATAATTTGAATAATTTATATAAAATATAATATTAACTAAATAATATCAACTAAAAATGAAATATAATACAACTGGAAATAAATAATTAATACTCTGTTCCTTTCTATAAATAATATTACTATATACTATATTAATATTATCTACAATAATTATCTATAACAATACTATATAATATTATTAATTAGTATTATAACATTTTTTAACAGAAGAATTAAAAAATGAAACGAAATCTGCTTAGAAAAGACATATCAAGTTAGTGGAGTCAAATTGGACGAAAAACGAGCGTTACCTCGCAACCGGTTCAACCAACTCGGATCTTAATCGGATTTATGGCTTAAAATTTCACAAATTAAATATACTAAAACCTTTATAAGTTAAAAATTGCCGCTTTTTACAGGAATATAAAAAAATGCAAAAAAATTGAAATTGAACGATAAATGATTTTTTGAATGTGCTTCCTTGTATTCTATTGTTTGTAAACTGTAAATAATTATTTACCAGAAGTTTAGCGGTAATAAAATATATTTTTATTCATAATATACAAAGATTTTCAAACATCTTCTACATCTTCCATCTCATTTTCAAAAATGATAAGCGCGCAAATTGATAAGAACTTACTATATTACATCCGTAGTTGTTTCGTAATCTTGAAAGGATGGTTGTATTATTCGAACCACTAACTTTATTTTTCAGTTCTTCCAATGTAAAATGACAGTCTTCATTTTGCTTTATAAAGTCGAAAATAGTGTTCATAGCAGCATCAACAGCACTGATAATATTCTACACAAAATAATTGTACGTGGACACGATCAGAATATTTTGTACAAATATATTGTACACAAAAAATTGTACGTGGAAAAACTATGCACAAGAATTATTCTTGAATTAAAAATTGTACACAAATATATTGTGCATAGAAAAACTGTAGTGGACAGTTGTTCTATATACAATATATTCGTGTGCAATTTTTAATTCAAGGCTGATTCTTGTGCACAGTTTTTCCATGTACAATTTTTTTGTGTACAATATATTTGTGTAGAATATTTTGATCGTGTACAATTATTTTGTGTAGAATATGATCAGTGCCGCATCAACTAAGATTTGCTTATGTGTTTTGCGTTCCTTATCTTCAGGCATATAATTATGCTGAAAGCAATAGCTGAAAGCAATTTTTATGATACACAGCATGTCTAGATATTAAATCCGAAACACCTGTGAGTCTTTTAAAATTTGCTATGATCATCTCTGCGGTCTTTTATTAAATTGACAATACTAATTTTAAAATTATTAGATGTAACGTTATTAACTGTTGGGCGTTTTGATTTTTTCATTTTTTTGTCAACTGCAATATTAGTACAAATAAAACAATTGTCTATCCAATTGAAATTATTGATTAAAGTTCTCAATTTCTTCTTTTGTGGACTGTACTGCAGTTTGGTATCTTGATCTTTTTGCGCAGC
This sequence comes from Monomorium pharaonis, assembly GCF_013373865.1. Taxonomy (NCBI): domain Eukaryota; kingdom Metazoa; phylum Arthropoda; class Insecta; order Hymenoptera; family Formicidae; genus Monomorium; species Monomorium pharaonis. The sequence goes on along the minus strand of NC_050476.1, from coordinate 18,192,425 downwards.
TTTAATATATTGTTTGTGAATGTACTTTTGACGATAAGATTTGTGCACATAAACAAACTCAGCTTGTTTTAAAGTCGAAAAACCGTCATTTCTTTCAACCGACGCTTTAATGTTGGTAATCCCTTTGTCACTTTGCACGTCACTTCGCAAGATTATGTTTACTGCAAATGAAGCAAAGATTTGCTTCATTAGTTTGCGAGGGTCCAATCTCGCCCATACTTTAAAATATCTAAAATAAAACACGTAAATGTATACATTTTTTATCTTTTCTGTTATTAGTATGTTTCTTATATTGCTAATATTGTCATTATACGAATATATAAATAATTTACCAATAATTTTCTATTACAGGTTTCATTAATTAGTTAAGCATTTAATCTTTTACTTATATATTATTTCTATATATTATTCTTTTAAATTAGTTGTTTTAAAATAAAAATGCACATAGATTATCATGGCACTACTTATTTGTGTATTTTAAGGTTAACAATCAATAACTATTTCAATAAATAAATAATTATTTAAATTAATATTGTAATTATATTATAAAATTTCGCTTGCTCTTGGATGTTGTCTGAAAGACTACAAAAGTAAAACTAAACGTACCGAATATTTGACTATCTGCGGAACCGGACCGTACGTCATCGAGAGATTACCAAAACATCTGTTTATTCTTTGTCTTTTTCTACATTGAAATCCCCTCCAGAATCTTTTCAGCGTTTTATTATGCTTCAAATTCTTTTATACAGTTTTAGAATTGGTATTAAACCTAACATTGTACATTGACTGCGTTTTCTCTCGTACACATTATAATAAAAATATAATTTAAATAATTTATTAAATAAATAAAAGCGATAATTTTTAATCTATAAAGGTTTAGTATATTTAATTTGTGAAATTTTAAGCCGTCAATCATTGAAATCCGAGTTGGTTGAACCGGTTCCGAAATAAAAACCAAATTTGACTCCACTAAGACGGACTCTCAGTAATTCCAAAAAATTAGTTGACAAAAAATCACTGTGCAGCTTTTTGGCCTATTTATACTAATATTGCAAGATATGATAAAGCAGTTAAACATATGGAGAAGTTAAAATCTATATGGTCAAAACATACTATTCGAAAAATTTATGGAACATATTATAAGTAATATTATATTATTTTTTTGAAATATATCTTATTATTTGTTTTTCGCATGTAACATTAACGTTTGTTAATGTTTTGTAATTATAAAAAATAGTAATAGATCATTTTTTTAATAACAATTATATTATTTTGTTACAGCGTGGCTTATGCAGTGGCAGGACGAAAATTGATACAAGTCGAAGAAGAATCTGATTTTACATCGAATACCGAAAAAGAAGAATATCGTAAAAAGTTCAGAAAAATAGAACCGCTAAAACATGGATACAGCAAGTAGCAGTACTAACTGTAATAGTTTTCTGTCAAATTTTGTAGGATTTCCAATGTTCAATAAAAATACTAAGAAAGATGTTCAAAAAGGTAAGTCTTATGAAGCACATTCATATACTTATTATGAAATAATAAAATGTTTTAAATTTGAGAAAGCTGTACAGAGGAGAAAAAGATTTTCGTAAGTCTATTTTGTTAAAATAAAATGGGATTTGCACAAAACATATATAAAACAATATCTTTGTAACTTAAATAAATCTATACTTTGGATATATATTGGATCTACCTATTTAAAAACAATATAAATGATATATACTATGGTTACATTACTTATAGAAAATTATTTTATTTTAGGTCCATTACTTTTAGATTCATTCCTACTGAGAAATAGGAATCGAAGTCTATTCGATAACATCGATTCATCATGGCTTAGTACATGTTGGGATAACTTGAGGTTATATTTGGATGAGAATAATCAGTGTATTGATAACAATGATCAGTGGCAAGATCATAAAAATAATGATAACGTCTCATCAAGTCCAAGCTTGACCTCTGAGAAAGGTTATGCAAGTAATTTTTATATTTTTATTTATATAAATATTCATAAATTTCTATATTTTACATAACATTGTTTATTTTGCGTAGTATATTTTGACAATATTTGGTTACATTTTTTAACTTTTCCATATTTTTAACTTTAATTATTTGTAGTATACTCGTATCTTTATTTTAAGTAATATTTTTTGCATAATATCAGATAAAGTAAATGACCCGCCCAATCAAAAATTTTTCATGTAAAGTATGTAAAAATTTATAGAATTAGGTATCAAAAATGTCCATGCAAAATTTTATATTGTATATTTTTATATAATTTTACATAATTTTATATTATATAATTTTATAGAATTCTGATATAATTTTATAGATTTATACATGCTCTCGTATAAAAAATTTTTTACCGAAAAAATGGCTTATTTGCAATTATATATAATTATATGTAATTATAAATAATTATATTTAATTATTGTATATGATTATATATAAATAATTTTTTCTCAATAAAAAATTTTTCATACAAAAGCATGTATAAATTTATAGAATTATATCAGAATTATATAAAATTATATACAATTATGTAAAATCATATAAAAATATACAATATAAAATTTTGCATGGACATTTTTGATACATAATTCTATAGATTTTTACATATTTTTACATGAAAAATTTTTGATCCGGCCAGTTTCTGACACTACTGTAGTTTTTGACACTGACCGTACATATATTTGTAATAAAATTCGCTAAATATCAGAAAGATTATAGTCAAATTAAAAAGCGCTTTTTCCTACTGATTATTACAAACATATTTTTTTTTAATTTTTATAAGATTAAATTCGACAGCACTTGGAAAGAGTCAGAATTCCCCAGACCAGTAGACAAACATTATTAAAACAATAATTAATTATTAGATCTAAGTAATTTAACTAAAAATATGGGTAAGTCATACTCAAATTTTTTAATGCACGTGTTAATATAATTCGTCTTCAGTTTAGCAATATATCGCACTCATAAATAATAGAAATTGGGACCGCTACTTTATAGATATTAGAAACTGGGCTGTTTACTTTAATAATATAATATATAATATATAATATATATTATATATTATATAATATATAATATTATTTATACATCTAATAATAAATAGGTTTTTTGTACATGTAAATAAATTGTTATATTGAAATAACATTGTTTTGTTACATTCGGATTCACGAGCTGAATTTTTTTCCAAAACAGATTCATGTGAAGGTGATAATAATAATAATGTTTATGAGTCAATATCATTAAAAGCAAAGAAGAATGAATTGCCAATAACTGCCAGTACTAGTAAAGTACCAAAGTATAACTATAATTGTGAACAAAGTAAGTATGCAAATAGACCTATTTTATTTACAATTATATTACAGTCATAATCTTATTCAGAAAAATTTTTGCATTATATCTTTGCATTCTTCATTAGTTTTCAACTTACATGTTTTGAATTTTGAAAAATATCTTTTGTTTTTATACATAAATGATATATCTTGAATGTTTTTAGACATGAGTAATCTTACAAAAAACCTAACTCAGGAATACAATATGAAAATGAAAATAAATATTGATGTGAATACATACTTTAAAAAGTGCGTAAAAAAACGTTCGACTGTTACTCTTGAAATGGAAGAAACGGAAAAAATTGATACTTTTAAAGATTTTCTATTAAAAGATGATCTTGAAGATGTGGAAACAAAATTAAAACAGAACGTATCTTATCACGTATCTTATGTGATCCAAATAGTAAGTCAAATGTTTACTTTTCAATATACAAGTACACACACACACACACACACACACACATATTATATATACACACTGGCGCCAAAAAAACGAGACAAAAAGTTTGGCCATATTCAAAATGACGCAACTTTATGCAACTTTGCGAAAAATCACCCAAATTATATGTACTTTTTTTTAAATTAAAGTGTAAAGATTCTACTTTGAGAATCCTGAGGCGAAAATTTGATTTGTTAAGTGTAAACTTTTTGTATCGCATAAAAACCAAACATGTTTTTTAAATTAAAAAAAGTAAAAGTTTGTTATTGTTTTTTACAAGTTTCTCGTTAAAATCTTATTAATATTAATCCAGATTCTTAAAGTTTATTCTTTTCTAAGCAATTTAAAGAAAAATGCACGTCGATACAATGTTTTTTGTTGATTGCACACGAGTTTGAAATTTGTACTGTATTTTAGAGTATTTTAGCTAATAAATACGAAAAATTTTTTGAATATTGTAATTTTTGAGTGTAAATATGATATTGCACATTGATTTCATTCGTATTTAACTCAATCATACCGCCGTCATCAAAATGACCCGATGTGCACCACGTGCACATCATGCGGAGATTGATGGTTGGATTTTGCATATTATGTGGCTCTAAAATTTATCGGTGGAATTGTTGCACTTGCGGTGCAGTTTCGCACTCTCACTCGCACACACAAATTGCGTCGCGCGGTAAATTAAGGAACGAACCAAGGATTTCATTAACACGGTGCTTTATTCTCAGAGAGATACAATTAAAGGAAGCCTAAACAAATACGTCCATTTAGCTTAAAATCCCGACTCGAACTCTCCCTTGACAACGCGTCAACAGCCGTTGTCAAGGAGCCGACTTCGCGCCCTCCAGCGAAACTTTGATGCATCGGGAAGCCTCCCGACTCAGGCGCACGCAACAATATTTAAAAAATACCATATTTATTCGCTAAAATATCTTAAAATGCAGTGCAAATTTCAAACTCATGTGCAATCAACAAAAAACATTGTATCGACATGTATTTTTTTTTAATTGCTTAGAAAAGAATGAACTTTAAGAATCTGGATTAATATTAACAAGATTTTAACGAGAAACTTGTAAAAAATGATAACAAACTTTTACTTTTTTTAATTAAAAAAAAACATGTTTGGTTTTTATACAAAAGGTTCGCACTTAACAAATCAAACTTTCGCCTAGGGATTCTTAAAGTAGCCTTTGCTCTTTAATTTAAAAAAAGTACATGTAATTTGGATGATTTTTCGCAAAGTTGCATCACTTTGAATAACGTCTAAAAATTCGGTCAAAATTTTTGTCTCGTTTTTTTTGCACCAGTGTATATCATTATTTTGACTTACCCATTTATTTATTTATTTTTATTTGACTATTTATACATTAACATTTTTTTGAATTTCTGAAATTGTGTAGTTTTTATCTTTTAATATTTATTTACAAATATTTCAGGTAACATTTGTAACATTAATTGTAAACGTGAAAAAATGGTCAGGACAGATGAAATCACTGATCTCTAAATTATGGAAGAAATCAAATAAAAAATAGTTGGTATGGTGCGAAAAAAACCAAATATTTTTCAAATTGGAAAGAGCAATTACAAAAATCATCCATTTTGTGGATATCAAGTTTTGATACGATTTTGGTAAATGATTGTATATTATCAAACATTCACTCCATAAAAATTTCGAATTGAGCATATCTTTTATTGCTGAGATATGAAGGGTTAAAATTGATATTATTCACGAACTTGAAAAAGATGTTTAATAAAAAAAAATCACATAATACTACTTTTGTTAACAATTTTTCGTAGTTCAATAACAATTATGTAATTAGTAAAATATCTCGATAAAAAAGCTATCACTACTAACATTATTAGAAAAATCATAGTAAATACCGCATCAATATTTCAGAAATCGGTGGTATCTATATATATTTGAAATATTGTTATAAGGTTATCGGATTTATAAAATATAAAGCAAGATACCGTGTTGGCATAAAATAAGGTTAATAAAATATTCCCGTATATACATTATTTGTTCAATGCCCATAGAGATAGGTATCCGACATCAGTTAAAAAACATTTTCCTGAAAATCATAAGTTGACTTCTAAATAACATTCTGACTTAAACATCGATTTGAGGTCATGATAAATTAGTCTTCTAACAGACAAACAAATCTCATCTGAAACATTTCTTTATATGAGAAATAACCTCGAGGTTTTTCATGTTAAACGGATAAAATTGCATACTCTTTACTGGTGTATAGACCAATTTTAACTCTTCATATCTCAGTAATAAAAGGTATGCTCAATCTAAAATTTTCAGAGGATTGATGTTCCATGACCCAGCTAGCAAAATGACGCAAACTTTGCGCGAAGTTTGCCGCAAACTCGAGCAAACCTTTGCAACAAAATTACGACAAAGTGTGTCCGCATTATAAGCTTAGCTTTTGTTGGCAAGTCTTGTTGTAAATAGTATGACGCATATTTTATGCAAATAACAGGGTAAAATTTGCTAGTAAAGCATAATAACAAATTTGCAGCAAGAACAAGGCAAACCTTGCTGTACACAATATGATAGCAAATTTGTGGCAAGAATAGAGCAAACCTTGCTGTACATAGCATAATAGCAAATTTGTGGCAAAAACGAGGCAAATCTTGCTATGCACAATATGATAGCAAATTTGTGGCAAGAACAGGACAAATATTGTCGAAATTTAGATCAACAAAAATGATTATTAGACTGAAATATTAGACTGATTAGTCCAATATCAAATGTGAATGGTGCAATCATACTTGGTTCTCTGTTCTCGACGAGCCCTTTTTATTAATCCAGTAGGTATATCCTTTTCAAGAGAAATGCGCCATCTCGAGATAGATAGTAAAGTCAGAAATAAAGTTTAAAACCCGATAATGCAACCCTGTTATTTGCATAAAATGTGCGTCATACTATTTGCGACAAGCCTTGCCAACAAAAACTAAGCTGTTTACGGACACACCTTGTCGCAATTTTGTTGCGTAAGTATGCTCGGCAAGTTTTATTTTGTTCTTGCTACTAATTTGCCGTTATTATGTGCTTAACAAGATTTCCTGTTTCTGCCATAAATTTATTGTCATGTCGTGTAGCAAGGTTTGCTCTGTTATTTGCTTAAATTTTGCATTTTATCGTGTCGGAACTAATCTTGTAATTTCTATACGTAATATTTATGTACAAGTCTTTCTCTGTTATTTGCAGCATCGTGTGATGAAAACTTTTGCCGTAAATTTGCTCGAAACTTTTAGAAAACAAAGCAACAGACAATTACTTGTCATAAAATTGTTGTCAAAATTGAAACAATCCTTGCTGTAAAGCTTTCACGATATGTGATTTTAACAGGCCTGGCTAACTGGGGATGTACAATTATTTACAACAATCAACAGTCTGTGACATTAGATCGTCATTTTAACGTCATTAAGACGTCAATTAGAGACATCAATAATAGTCACAGACCAAAATTTGATATTAAAATGACTTAGGTTTGCTACCTAGGATGTTATGTGTTCAAAATATGTTTTTTAATATATTTTATTTGAAAGGATTTTAACGATTGTTAAGAACTACGTAAGGCTAGGAAAGAGTTATTAGCGCTCGAATTCCGTTCGTCGAAATGTCGTAGCTCGTTGTCAATGAGCGTGGAGCTATTGTCACGCGAAGACGAGTTTGCGAGCTTCTAAGTGCGTATCGCTAGCGATTATAAGGAACGAAGAAACTTTTCGTTCTCGATAATACCACTTTTCGATCGAGGAATCTTGCCTCGTCAGGTAATACTTAATTGGGAATTGCTTAGACTGTGCCAAAGCAATATCACTGAAGGTCGTGTGATAGTTCAATTAACTTAAGTATATATATAAGTTAGCTTTGTGTAATGAAGAGTAAATTTTGTTAAAATACAGTTCAACTGCTTGTTAAAAAATCAGTGCTTTATTTTACTTCGAAAACCCTACCCCGAGTTACAAATTCGAGTGCGCAATCTCAGCCATAATCTTTTCATTAGATAACCGCGTGCAATCCGGCGCATCTCACGGCACAGCAGCGTGCGCGTTAACGCTGCGTCATTGTGGTATCTCGACTGATCTCGACGTTTGCGGTGTAGAACGGACGTCGGACGACGCAATTGGTCAGCGATGCGTCGGCTGACACTACCTGCCGGACATCGCACGAATCACACGTCCTTCGGTCGCCCGCAACGGCGCAACGTTCGACGTTTGACCACTTGTTGCGCCCGTGGCATCTACACTACGAGGAGTCACTCGCGCGTTTATTCAGTATTCAGCATTTTCATCCTTGTAATCACGTCTGTGAACCACGTCCACAAATATGAGCACCCCGTGAGTACTCGTTCTACCCTGCGTCCGCATCAAGTTTATTCAGAATAGCAGAAATACAAGCGGAACGAGGAAGGTCGTCCTGACATTGAAATGACTTCAGAACAGTTATTAAAGGCTATTTTTTTGCCCAATTATAATTAACTTTGACGTCATTTCGATATTACCGTGACTTGATGTTCTGCTTGAGAACTAAACAAAACTTATTTTGTAAATGAAATGCTCAGATAGCCAAATCTTTCGAGAGGATGTGTTGCATATTTTAGTAGAAATCTAGCAATAATTGAGTACAATTTATTCTTCTTTATTATCGTTAGAGATGGATAAGAAAATGAGCAAGCAATATCATGATAGTAAAGTATGTTTTGCTTCTGCTATATTTCTGTTGTTAATACATAATCTGCTTTATAGTCATGATAGAACTTGCTGGAATATCGCTGTTATATTGCTGGGCATCTTTGCTATCTGTATGCATCAGTTGGTGCTTTAGGTTTAGGAGATGGGATTTTGTTTTTAGACTTTGTATGAACTCTATGTCTTTCAGGACAGCAGACATTGCTCTCATTGGGCTAGCAGTTATGGGGCAGAATCTAATTCTGAACATGAATGACCATGGCTTTGTCGTGTGCGCCTATAACCGCACCGTGGACAAAGTCAAGTCCTTCCTCGAGAATGAAGCCAAGGGTACAAAAGTTATAGGTGCCTACAGTTTGAAGGAAATGGTGAGCAAGCTGAAGACTCCAAGAATAGTAATGTTGTTGGTTAAAGGCAAGTTCTTTTTTCATTATTATAAGTTAAATCTGTAATTGTGCAGAGGATGTGATTTTAACACAGTTAAATTTGTTTTGATGTAACACAGCTGGCACAGCAGTGGATGCCTTTATTGAACAATTGTTGTCCCTTCTCTCCAATGGGGATATTATCATCGACGGTGGTAATTCGGAGTATCAGGACACTGAAAGACGTACCAAGGATCTGGAGCAGAAAGGCATTCTCTTTGTGGGCAGTGGAGTAAGCGGAGGAGAAGATGGTGCGAGATATGGACCCTCCTTGATGCCTGGTGGCAATCCCAAAGCATGGCCGCATATCAAACCCATTTTCCAAGTATAGAAATAGAAGCAATGCTTAATTGTTATTTAAAGAGATTTTTCAGTTTAAAAAAAGAGGAGAAAAAACATTATTGGTAATATCCATAAGTTTAAAAGATTCTTAAAACAAAGAATAGTTCAGATTTTAATTTCTGTTTTAATTCCTTTTAGTTAAAAATTAAAAAATATTTTTAAAAAGTATAAATGTTCAATACTTTATTCAAGGCTGTACATCATTTAACAAAGGAGCTTTTGGCATTGGCATCTCGTAAATAATAAATAATGAACAAAATTTAAATAATAAAAGCAGTAATTTGTTTTAAAATTAATAATATTAATAAATATTTATGTCAAAAGGTGGAAAAAATATTTATAATATTTTAAGTATAATATTTTAGCTACGCTTGTTAGTACATTAAAATTATTAGAAATAACAGTCTTTCTCAACTCTTCCCATTAATGTTATAAGAAAATATTTTTGAATAATGAATTATTTTTATTGCTCAAATTTTGTTTGTTACTTAATATTATTTTGAAGATGACAACGCTAAAACTTTTGTTAAAAGATATATGAAAAAAAACTACGTGACTTCCCTATTTTTTAAGCTTGGAAAACTTTTTTAGTAATAAGAATTTACGAAACACTGTGCAAAATTACATCTTTCAGGCAATATGCGCAAAAGCTAACGGAGAGCCATGCTGCGACTGGGTAGGTGAGACCGGCGCGGGACACTTCGTTAAGATGGTGCACAACGGCATCGAGTACGGTGACATGCAGATCATCTGCGAGGCGTACCACCTGATGCGTAGTGGCTTGCGGCTTACGCCGCAGGAGATGAGCGCGGTGTTTAACGAATGGAATAAGGGTGAACTTGGACTCGTTTCTGATCGAGATCACGCGCGACATCCTCCAGTATAAGGATGAGAAGGGCTATCTGCTTGAGCGTATCAGGGACACCGCCGGCCAGAAGGGCACCGGCAAGTGGACGGCGATTGCCGCGCTGGATTACGGCGTGCCGGTTACGCTGATTGGCGAGTCGGTCTTCTCCAGGTGCCTGTCCGCATTGAAGGACGAACGCGTGGAGGCGAGCGCAGTGCTGTCGGGCCCGGATCCAGTGTACGAGGGCGATAAGAAGCAGTTCCTCGAGCACTTGAGAAAGGCCTTGTACGTCGCGAAAATTATCTCGTACGCGCAGGGCTTCATGTTGCTGAGAGAGGCCGCCAAGATCCATAATTGGAACTTGAATTATGGTGGAATAGCGTTGATGTGGCGAGGCGGGTGTATCATTAGAAGGTAGGATACGGCTGAATAATATTAGTTTATCCGATTCTTTTAATTCATCTAGTTACGATCATCAATGCCACGTCGATCCTTTTGATGCGAATTTCCTTTTAAAGTGAGAGGCAAAGAAAAGTGTCAAGGCTACAGAACTGTGTCTCAGGGATAGGGGAGGGGGCATTTCGTACTGTCATATAAACTTGCAATATAACTCTCGTTTTTTTTAAACACTGATAAAATGAATAATCATTCATCTTACGTAAAGACGCGATAGGATAAAGATAAAGATACAGTGAGAAAAGTAAGTTTTTCTTTATTTTTAAGACATTAAAATGTTCTATTGTAAGAGAAAAGTAAGTTTTTTTTTATTTTTAAGACATTAAAATGTTCTATTTCTGTTTATTTTTATAAAATTAAAAATCTTTAAGAGTTTTAAATGTTTTAGTGTTTTAAATTTAAAAACCGTTTAAAACTAAGATATCTTTGAGTATTTAAAAAACAGAGATAGAAATGAAACATTTTATTATCTTAAAATTAAAAACCTTTTTTCAGTGTAACATGGAATGAAAATTGGAACAATAATATTTAAAAAAAGTGTTTAATTTTGCAGAATTCCAGTGTGGAAGATTTGTTTTTTGATTATAAAGTCTAAATATTCAGGTATTTTTTACATGAATATTTACATACTTATAATTTAAAAAACTGAGTCTTAATTGCGATTTTGTTATTCTTGATTTTTCGTTTTATTTTATTATTTAGAATTACTCTTTAAATTTCCTTCTACCTGTTGCCGAACACTGTAAACATTATAATAACTATTATATATTTTATTGATTAGATGTGCACTAAAAATATTATAAGTATAACAAAACTTCGCAGGTAACAAGTGTTAAAACACATTTTCTAAAGAAGCGTATTATCAGAGAGATTTGAGAAATTGTGTAATTTCTTTCTAGCGCATTCCTGGGAAATATAAAAGCGGCGTACGATAAAAATCCGAAATTATCCAACTTATTGTTGGACGAGTTCTTCGCTAAGGCTATGAACGTGTGCCATCGGAGTGCCAGAATAGTGGTGAGCGCTGCTGTGACGATGGGTATACCGACACCTGCTCTATCGACGGCTTTGGCTTTCTACGATGGATTCAGAACAGCGCGATTACCGGCGAATTTGCTGCAGGCCCAGCGCGACTACTTCGGCGCTCACACGTACGAACTGCTCGGTCAGGAAGGGAAGTTTGTTCACACGAACTGGACCGGACACGGCGGAAACGTATCCGCTTCCACGTATGACGCGTAAAACTCACAAATTTACGCGGTAATGTAACAATGGTCAACAATGTACAAACGAATACACCAAAAGAAATGCAATACAATGTGACAAATACGGGCAATTGAATTACAAATAATTTAAACATGTGACATTATTATAATACATAGCTCTGACATGACGAAGAAGCGTCTCGACATGGGTCATTTTATAATTAACAGACTAACTATATAACATAATTAATATATTGTTAATAAAAGATATGTTATATTCTCTTCATCTTGTTATGTATATATAAAAATATATAATATTTTTGTAAAAATATATTTTTTTTATATTTTTAAAACATTGTAGAGATTTGTGATAAAAAGAGTATATTTTTACGAATGTTAATTAACGATAATTATTTCTAAAAAAAAGATGAAATCAATAGTCGAATCCATCGAAATTGTCACTGCTGATTGGTTCTCTTGCTGTACTAATTTCATGAGAGACTCTCATCACGGAGATAATAAATTTTAATTTGTATACATAGTTATCTACATAATTATTGCAATTTATTTAAAAATAAGAAACTAAATAGCGCGTTTGTGCTGTTTAAAAAAGAGAGTTTATCTGTGCTGTTCTAGTCGGGTCTATTTTATTTTTTTATTAATGTTTTATTTAAAATTTTTTTCAATCTCTTATGTGGAAATTGTTTACTTTTTATTATTGACTAAAATAATAAAACAGTATAGGAAATTCGAACAGAATAGCAGGAAATAAAAATAACACACATATATATATATATGCTGAAAAAAAGAAATAATATGTAATTGAATAAATAATAAGGTACATTTTCAGAGATTTCTCGTAGAATTTTTACGTCGTCAATTGCGACGTTTATTATGGCTTTCGTACGCACGCGATGCGCCACGTTCCACACAGGTTACATGTATATTTTAAGAAACGACGATTTGGAGAAGTAGGGAGAAGCTTATGTAATCCTTGCGAGAGACGTTGCCTGATTGTCGAGGAGTAGGCGACTCGTATCCGCGTTGCTCGATGAAATTTATGCATCATAGAATCGCAAACGGTTAGGCTCGTGGACTCTGTCCTTCTTTTTATTCAATACATGCAAAGCGATACTAGGCAGAACTGCCGCGAATCGGCAGCGAACCTCTCGTTCCTCGCTGAGATTGTCGGCGGGAAACTAACGGAGACGGCAAATCGCGGCAAGAGAGCGGGGACCGAGGGCGCGCGGGGCTCAGGTAGTGAAACGCCGATTATGCCGCGAAGCGGCGAACCACTCGTCGCGTTACCGCATTTCTCTTCCTCTTCTCCGCTGACGCTCGCACGCGAAAATATTGGAGCATGACACTTTCAATCGCGCGTCGACGTTTTCCTGCGGCTTTTGCGAAACACAGCGCGATCGCGGGACGCGGGTTTGCGCAAGCCGATTTTTTTCCGCCGGCGCTCTCTGCCGTAACGCGATTTTGCGAACGACGGGGAAATTTGTATACCTGGGATGGTTTGAGACGCGTCGTCGTTATCATCAGTTCGCTATTTCGGCATTTATGAAAAAATTGTTGGCCGAGCGATTGAACGCCTTCCGCGCCGTTCGGACTGTCACGCACGATTTAATGAATTATTAATTGGCATTCTAAGTATGTGTAAGATCTTTTGTAAGACAAGAGTTTTTTTATTTATTTTTTTTTAGGCCGATTGACCTTAATTCTTTCCTTTGACGGCGCGTTTTTTTAGAGAATATTATTAGCCATATTTTTATTTAACGTCGAGGTCACACGCGCGCTCTTCCTGCGCGTACATAATATGCTTGGATGTAATATATATATATACACATATATATGTGTGTGTGTGTGTGTGTGTGTGTGTGTGTATTAAAAATAAGATTATATTTATCATTTATTTTGCTGCAACATGACAAAATTTAAAAGTTATCTTTTAATTGTTTGCGAGAAAAGAACAATACGGCTGTTCATTCAGAGCATTAAATAGTTAATAATGATTTTAGTCAACAATCACTAAAAAATAATGATTTTTAAAATATTAAAATTCTTTATTTTTGTCTCTATTTTTTAAAATACGTACATATGTTTTAATTTTAAATGACGTTTATATTTAAAACACTAAAATGTTTAAAGTTGTTAAAGATATTTTAGTTTTAAACATTTTAATTTTAAATATCGTTTAAAACTAAAACGTTTTTAAGTATTTAAAAAGAGAAATCAAACATTTTAACATGTTAAAATTAAATCAAACACTTTTTTTAGTGTTGTTACATCAGAATTGCATTTAAAAATAATATTACGAAATTTCCATGAACGAAATTCAAAACTTATTTCTGGGAAACTTTGTTTTCTTTTTAGCATTGTAGCGGTAGGTAACATACATATATAGCCTTGGCTAAAAATATTAAGTCTTTTTATTTATCCGAAATTCTTATTTTCTTTTGATTACCAGTATTGTATATAATTTTAAATCTTGAAACGAGGAATAACTTACATTTTACTTTTTTTTTTAATTCTCAAATTTTATTTTGAATTATACAAATGCTTAATATATACACATATATGCATCCATCAAATATATTTTATATATTGTACGTTAAATACAAAAAAAATCAATAACTTACATGTCTACATCCCATATTTTAGACATTTGAGTTTTTATTTGTATTTCAATCATATAAACATATAACGCGGCAGCATTACAAAAAATAAAGCGCGACCGTTAAATTCCAAAAATACGAGGAACGACGATGAAAATAGTTTGTTCGCCATTCGTCGCGTAACATCACAGAGGAAGGGATCCATGCGAGAATCGCTAAAGGTCATTTCCACAATAGCGTAAACGTAATGTAAGTGATAGTAAAGTATCGCCTAAGACATTTTGTTTATTTCTATCAACATAAATTAATCTCTGTAATTTCTCTAATCCCTATTTTTCTCATATATTCATAGAACTAAAAAAAGATAAAAGGTATATAAATCACGCTAAGATTAAAACTATTTAACATTTGTTAGAAAATGAACGTACAATTGCGTCTTACAGTCGCTTATGATTATTATGATTACGCTGTTGTAGGAACAGCCCTGATACATCGTGCATCCAGTTTTACAAACATCGTGCGAATGCGTTTTAATCGCCGAGAATGAAAAAATTGGCGACTGTTGTATGGACTACGATCTTTAGAGAGAGCGTTTTTTTTCTTCCCCGAGGTAAGAGGCAAACAAAATTCCGAATTGCCAGACTGGCGACGATTGACGTTAAATGTCAGGCGCGAGAACAGCAGGTTTAAGCCGGCACTTGCGGTTTTCTCCCCTCTCTTTCTCCTGCTCTTTCTCTTCCGTACCTTATTGTTAGATGTTTATCTGTCTCGTTACCACAGGGAGTTTCTGACATCACGTAACTCGTAAAGAACGTATTTCTCTTGTTTCTCTTCCTTCATTAATGGATCTATCGAGACAAATATGCCAGGATTCTTGTTTTTGTCTATAGCGTTTGTCCTTGCGAGGAACGAGATATTAAATTTTGTTTTTTTTTTTCAGTCCTATGTCGAATACGGTGATTTTTTTGTACATTTCTCAAGCGTCTCATCATCATAATTATCATGATCGTTGAACACTCAACGGAACTATGCTTTCGGAATTTCTATTCATATGTTCCGTCGCGGTTAGTAAAGATTCTTTGATCTATATCTGTATATCTTTTGCTTCGTGAAAATTTGTCTTAGAATTCTTTGTATTGTTTTTCAGGATTTCTATATTAATTTTAGAAATTGTAATTTTATAGGAAATTCTCAATTTTTTAATTGACACTTGCAAGATTGTAGAACGAGATTTGGAAATAAATCTCGCACAGAAATCTCGTAAATTTCAAAAATCTTTATTAAAATAATTTTAAAATATGAAAAATTTATATTTGAAAAACTTACAATTTTCCAAATTTTTTATATATGTAAATTCTGAGCATTCTAAGAGAAATCTTAGAGGTTCAAAAAAATTTAAGAAAGTTTTTCAGAAATCTTCATAAATGAAAAATAAATTCTCAAAAATACAAGATATAAATACTTTTTTTCTTATAAAGTTCTGAAGTATTGAAAAATAAATCTTACAAAACTTGGAGAGATAATTAAGATATTTTTTCAGAAATCTTAAATTTAAAATATAAAATTAAAAAAGAAATAAAATGTTTTTTTTTTTTCGTCAGAACCATAAGATTGTTTTTCCACGAACGATCGAGGCTGAAATTAAACATCTGATCTTGTTTAAAGGTTATACCGCAAGTCTCGCGTCGTTTGTCCGTCGCGCGGATTAACTCCGCGGGGGCGACGGTGGGAGGAGGCGGGAGGGACACCCCCTCCGCGCCAGCCGGAGCCAGCGGCATCCTCGTTCTCGCTCTTCGCGCGTCAGCCGAGCCCCGCGTAGACGGACGGCGGTAGATCGTCCGCGCTCGCGGCAGCGCTCGCGTTCGTCGTCGTTATTCATCGTTTGGGTAAAATGGCCGACCACAGGGAACGGGACTCGTATTACTCGCAGACGGATCTCCGCTCCAAAAATGACGATCCGCCGAACTCACGTCTCTTCGTCATCTGCCACAAAAGCCTCGAGGAAGACGATCTCAGGAAGGCATTCGAGAAGTTCGGCAAGATCGAGGACATCTGGGTGGTTAAGGATCGTAATACGGGCGAGAATAAAGGTGATGTAAAAACTGAATCGATTAGGTTGCGATCCGCTCTAAAAAATAACAAAAAAAAGCGCATTTTTTTCTCTTTTTTAAAGCGCGGCTCTTTTATTTTCCGTCTGAGAAAGATTATTGTTATTGTTTCTCTCTTTCTCTCTTTCTATTTGATTTGGTCTCTCTCTCCCTCTCTCTCTCTCTATTTGATTTTTTCTCTCTCTCTCTCTCTCTCTCTTTCTCTCTCTCTATGTTCCTGGCATATGTCCTATGTAATCTCTGTTAACATTGTTACCATTTGTTTTGTCTTTTAGGTGTCACATATATCAAGTTCTTTAAAACGTCAGAAGCAGCGTTCGCTCTGGAAGAGATGAATGGCAAGATGTTGGGCTCTGTCGGCAGACCTATCAAAGTGATGATCGCTTCGAAGTAAGTCCTCCTTCAACGTTTTGTTCACTTTAAAAATTCTGATTGACTAGTTCACTGATTGACCAGTGATTGTCAGGTTGAGGGATTATCTTCACTTTTCACCAGTTTGACTTTTGTTTTTTTGAAAGAACAAAAAGTTTAAAGGGATTAGACGAGAAACACATTAGAATCTGGGATCTTGTATTCAGGATGCATTTATGAATTCAGAGAGCAAAACTTGAAGAAACGGATTATGTACTTTGCTGTAATTTCTAATATCAGAAAGGCAACAGATTTTATACAGAATCTGCAATATCTGACAATGTTGGTAAACTGCTGCTAGAAATCTAATAGAATCTGTTGACATTCTGTCAGCAGATTGGCATGTTACATTTAATAGATTCTGCTGACAGAACCTGATGATGACAGATTAATGCCAGAAACTGAAGATCTATGCAACATCTGACAGCAGATTGTAAAAACCAACCAGGATCTGTGCCATCACTGAATACAGGATTGAAAATGATTGCAGGACTGCTGCTCCATCTCTTGCATGTGAAATTGGTCATTTTACTTTCTATATTTAAAGATTTAATATAATCAAAATTTTAACGTGGCATAATTGTTATTGTATGTATTGTTTATGTGTGTGAGACATGATTGTGTTTTTGATGAAGAAGTTACAATATTTTACATGTAAAATATTGTTGATCAAATTCGAAAACCACTTAACTCCACTTTTTTATGAAATTGAGATACTTATTTTGTGCAAATTATCTTAAGATTTTGAGTTGCATAAAATAAGTATCTCAATTTCATAAAAAATAGAGTTGGGAGCTTTTTTCAAATTTAGCTGATATATTAATTTCTATTAATAAAACAGTTAAAAATTTTCTTTAAATCGAAATTAAAAAGAACAGAATTTTTTAAGTCATTTCAAAAACAGTCATTTTTAAAGATATTTTAATGTCACAATTTAAATATCTACAAGACAGTAAACTGCTCGATTTCTACTACTAATCTGCCAATCAAATTGTGTCATGTAGATTTTGCTCAGTTTCACACTGTAATCTGCAGTCAGGTTCTGTAATCGACCGACAGAATGTAATCAGAATGTAATCTCAGATGAGATCAATCTGCTAACGTTTTCTGATCAAATCTATTGCCAATCTGCCGAAAGTGTAACATTTTGCTAGCTGGAAAAATTTTAGCACTTTTTTGTCATTTTTGGTTTTGTGTAATGAACAATAAAAATAGAATGACAACAAAGTACCCTAACAAAATTATAAATGTGTTCTGGAAAAAAAATATTTGGATCCTTTAGGATTCTCTTATAAAAAATTTAATAATAGCAGTTATTATATTTCTGTTTTGGGGAATTAATTTATATATTAATTTTTTATTATATTTATTTGATAATTTAAAAGAATATATTTGATTTTAATGGATGTTTCTAATAATTTACAGCCGGGATCAAGGTTCTGTGCGCGAGACGAACGAAGAGGAGAGGTGGGTTCGCTTATTCTGTGTATTACCGAAAACAATGACTGACAGCGAGTTGCAACAGGAGTTCTCCAAGTTCGGTGCGATAGAGTACGCAACGGTCGTGAAGGATCGCAGCACGAACGAGTCCAAGGGCTTCGGCTACGTAAAATTCAAGAAGGTATCGAGCGCAGCGCGGGCGTTCGAGGAGTGCGACAGGAAGTACAAAGCGGTGTTTGCCGAGCCGAAGAAACCGAAATCCGATCACAACGATGTCAAGTACAACAATGGGTTGTCCAGTGCCGCGTATGACGGCACCGGCGCCAGCTATGGTCCCACGAACTTCGGCAAGAGCAGCATCAGCCTGGAGATCGCGACCAACTACTCCAACTCGGAGGGCTATACGCGTCTGCAGGTGATCGCGCACCCGGCGCTGAATCAAGACCAGCTATGGAAGCTTTTTGATATAGTGCCTGGGATGGATTACTGCCACTTGAAGACCGATGTTAGATACAGGATGCCGCGTGGCCAGGCGGTAGTGGTGTACAACAATCCGAGCGCGGCGGCATACGCGCGCGAGAAGTTCCACGGTTTTGAATATCCGCCTGGTCATCGGATGATCGTCAAACCGGATCTGACGAGCGCACCACCGAAGGGCGCGTCAAAACCTGGGGGGTCGACCGCCGGCAGTGTCGCCAGCGCGAGGACTGATCTGGCGCATTTAGCAGAGACGATTGCTCAAGCCACCTCGTTGATTCAAGCTGCAGGTCTGACAGCACCGAGTGAGTAAATCCGACGATCTTGCTTAGCTCGCCCGGCGGCGAGCCGGTGCGCCGAGAGGATAATACATTGTGCGTCAAGTATTGCGTTTCTCACTTTAGGCTTAGACCACATATCCGTGAAGTTACCACCTGTACAACCGATGGCGAGTATAGACGCTGAGGTCGCTAAGAGGTGTTTCATCGTATGCGGTCCACCAGTGCCACCTATCTACGCTATGAAGGACGCGTTCTGTAGGTTTGGAAATCTCATAGATGTATATATGTTACCCGGCAAGAATTGCGGATATGCGAAATATGCCAGCGTCAGCAGCGCAAATGAGGCGATTGAGGTATCGCGCCCTTTTTTAAGCTATTGAAAAGAAAATTATTAACTTAATGATTATTGAGTTTCTTCAACAGTTCAAGTTTTATGTATTTAACTTACAAGAACTATTATAATTTCGTGAAAGAAAAAAATCATAATTTTCTGGAGCCATTTTAAAGTAGAAGTTTCGATTTTTTCAAAGATCAACTTATAAAGGAATTTAACATTGCGAAAATTCAAGAAAATTTGAAATCTTGCAGAATTATAGATAAACTTAATAATGAAACATTTCAACGGGCTGTTTTTATCATTAAAATTTATTTTGGGCACCAATGAAAATTATTTTGTTATTAAGTTTATCTAATCTATAATTCTGTCAAGTTAAAAAATTTTTTGAATTTTTACGTTGCCGTTTGTAAAAGAATGCATATAAATATTTGAAATATAAATTGGCTCATAGCTTTTTATTTTCACTATTTAAATTATTGTCTACTGTGCTTTTATTTTAGTATTTTTAATTTAATACTTGAATAAAATATTAAATTGAATAAGTTCACAAGTATTTAAATGTTTAATTTAAATTTAAGTTAAGTTAAATGTATAAACACTTGAACTGAACAAATTTAATCAAGTTGAAAAAATCAAGTTGTAGTGTTAAATTAATAATAATAATTTATTCTTAGTCTCTTCAATAATACTTATATTCGAGACACGTTGATATTTTTAAATTCAAAATACGACCTTAGGTCCTACATGGTCAGGAGATTTGTGGATCTCGGCTGAAAGTCCTTGAGGCGGAGGAACGAAACGTCGGTGAAGATCGACGGAAACGATTACGAATGGATGAAGATGAGAACTGAACGTGTCCTAATAAAAATGCGTATCTCGTAAGTAGTAGACGAGTAGTATAGTGACGCAAAGGAAAAAAAAGCGTTTTTTTTTGTAATAGTTGGTAGTACACCCCGAGATGTTTTGTTGACGCTATCACTTTCTCTCTCTTTCTCTTTTTCTCTTTATCTTTTTCTCTCTGTCTCTTTCTACCTCCTCTTCCTCTCTTCCTCCTCCTCGGTCAGGGGGGGAAAACAGCAGGAGAAAATGTAATTTTTGCTTTGTCTTCACAGACTGACTGGTATACACAAGCCGGACGCACGCAACAAAAAGAGACGAATTTAAAGACTACTACTCACTTGACCACATCAAGGGCCTGCATCCAGGGAAAACTACTCCAACTACCTACCTATATATATATTTAACTGTTCGCTTACGTTCGCGCAGCTGCAACTCTCTACGTTACTGAAACCTTTAACTGCTACTCTACTATTACTATTACTTTTTATCCTCTTACATGGTCCGTTCACACACGATACGTTGCGCGCGCGGACGAAAACCCATGTTTCTGTTACTTTAAGAGGCCTGTGCGAACGGCCATATATCGTTGAACGCTTGAACTCGCTATATCTATGGAAATGCTGAAATGTATACTTTCTTCCTTCGGATTTTACTGGAAGACTTGGAGGAAGCAAAGTGCGCACACATTGATGAGATGCACAGGTGCGATTTATCTCTCTATATATGCGATTTTCGCATATATCACTCTAATATGTATTTTTATCCTTTCCCAATCTTTTAGCCTCTAACTTTGCACTTTTCCGAAATGATTATTTCCAGTGATTATTGACACATTTTCTCGAATGGTGAACCGTTCGAGTTGGTTTACTTGAAACATCTTAAATGTCTTTTTAAATCAATCTTCGATGATTCTGTGAGAAATCCACGAAAACAATCGTGACTCCGATTATCCGTTCGCATGGGTTTTTAGGTATATAAATTATGCTTTAGGTTTAAACGAAGAGAACTTTTATTTATGCTTAAATTTCTGTACTTTTCTTTTATAGTTTACATTGCGTGCAAGTGAAGAAAGCAAAATAATTTGTACTTTGCCATTGACCACTTTTACGATAAGTTAAAATTATTGTGGACAAGAGTTATTCCAAAACAAGAGGTATATTGAAACATCGCCAAAAATTTTATGCTGCGGTGTGGTAACAATATAAAAAATTGTTATTTGATTAAATATGTCGTATAACTTTGTTATACTGTTTGACTATTTGTGTAAAATATTTTAACTTATTAATGCTCTGTAATAAAATTGTAAGACATTTCGATTAATTCGTGCCTTTTACGCACATTACCATTTAAATTTTTAGTCACTAGAAATTTAATCCATAATTATTTGTGTTTTAAAAGAGGTGTTAAGATATGTGTCAAGATATAAAAAATATTTTTAAAAATAAACAATTTATTTAAGAGATTTTTAATTTATCGAGAAAACTGATGATATTTTTGAACTTTTAATATACAACTTAAACATTTTTTAAAAGTGTGAGATTAATTAAGAGAGAGTATCGAGTTGATATACGCGTCGATGTTAATTTACGATTGGGTAAAATCTTGTTTTGGAAGCGGTTAATGTAAAAACGAATGAAATGTACTGGCATGTAGACTGTTTTTCGTTCGGAAACACAACAGGGAAAAGGAGCGTAGATTTTGTCGCTTATGGTAAAAGAAAGAAGATAAAAGAAAAGACGATTTTTCGTGATATGCAAAAAACCGATACCCGATATATCCATCATTACGAAATCAAACGACTTCATCATACACCCGGTGATCGACGCACAATATTGAACGCTTTATGATGGACACACATTTTTTGTACCACCGTGCGGTTAGACTCTCACTGTATTGACCGGATGATGTCCCAGGAGACTGTAACTGTGACTTGTTTTCATTGATGATATCAAATACAACATGGAATACGCAATAAATCCCAAAACACCAACTCTTTCACTTGATTTTTTTTACTTTGTCGTTTATTGTCGATTGGAACATTTTACGATTTTGTCTAATTAATCCATTGATTCTGTCTGATAATCTGACATATATTCTTCTCGATTTCAGGATATCGTGAGGATTCCACGAAGCATTGTACCTGAAGACTGTGATACTTCTAGCGACATAAGATTATATAATGTTTTTACGAGATTGTACATATGGGAAGAAAAATTTTACAGAATCTATTAAATTATTATATTTTTAGTACATGCAATTTTTTGTATTATTTACATGTGTATGTATTTATTTTTTTTTTTTGAGACAAACCATCGCCTCTATTAAAAATGAATGAGTAATAATTTTTTATCACTTCTCTATTTTTAAGTCATGTCAGATAAAGTTTATTACTCTTATTGGTAAAAAAATTAATTAGAGGCATGGATATTGTAAAATAAGTAATATAGTGCAAGATTTAATATACTATAATAGTGATTAGAAATTATTTGACATTATTTAATATGAATAAAATAAATTGTAATAAAATAATTTTTCTTGACATTTTTGTTATGAAAAAATCGATTTCAATTTGATCAAAGAATGGAAAGAAAATTCGATATTATGGTTTGAGTATATGTTTCGGTATTATGTTTGAAATAATTAGAAATAATTAATCTATAGCTTTCAGCACACGATACGATTTTTCATGCTAGCACGCATAGAAGGCGTCTTATGATTGGCTTACGATTGGTAATATAATCATTCGAGCCAATCAGGACACGTAATAAGAAGTCTCGTATGCGATCTAGCATGAAAAATCGTATCGTGTGCCAGAGGCTTATGTGAATTTGGGGTACAAAGGAATAAAAATAAGATCAAACATCGCAGTAGTAAAAGTAAGTACAAATACAGACAATTCGCAGTAGTAATCGGTCAGATATAGATGGCGTACAGTGGTAATACATAATGATGCGCCGACTTAAATTTATATTTTCAGTTTTTTTCTTCTCAAAAATGATTACATTTTAAACACGTATATCGAGTTATTAAATTTACATCTAATTAGAAGAAACGTTAAAAAAAATTAAAACTAATATTTATTAAATTTTATTTATGAAATCTGTAATATAAACGAGAATTAATTAAAAAGTAGGAAAAGTAAGAAAAAGAAATTAAAATTGTTTACAATTATCTAAATAAAAAAATGCAATAAATACATATTGCATTTTTCTATTTACTTTAATTTCGCAATAATTGTTACAAGGTGATTCTGCAAAACGCATATATTTTTTTGAAGATGGATTTTGTAATTAAAAGTTATAAATATTGAAAAAAGATCTGCAACAGGCTTGTTTTCCACATCAGATTTTTTTAAGTGCGGAATAAAAATTGTTTCTAAAAAAAAAAAAAAAAAGGCGCGAACTATCTTTGCGTATTAAGTATTGAAAATTGTAACCGGGCGATCTTTCGCTTAAAAATTTGATCGTGCGAAAAATACGTAAAGTGGGGGAGGTTCAGCTTTACACACGGGTAGCCTCGGTGCACAGTTCGAAATGTAACGTGCTCTATTTCGATCACGGTAGCGCTTGCTGCGCGAATTCCGTAGGAGGCGAGAGAAAGAGGGAGACCAGCGACAACTTCCTCTGGGCAATATGGGTTGACGCGGCGGGGACGTGGGCGCGGGTGGTCCGCGCTCACGTGTCTCAGAACGTGCGGCCGACTTATCGCGGCCGAGGATCGTGTCTAGGCCGGGAGAGGCGGCCGAGAGCTTAGTGTGCCGGCGACGCCGGCGTGTCAGTTTGCTCGTGGAAATCGGCGAGCGTCGGACCTTCCAATTGCCGTCGTGCGCCTCCAGCGATTAACCGAGCGATCATATACCGTAAAAGCGCCTACCCCCTTCCTTCCCTCCGTCTCTTTCACTCAACTACCCCCTTTTGTCTTAAAGAGCCGCGATTAAAAAATGTAGGGATGATGAGAGAGATGAATCACAAACTTTAGGCGAGTGCGTGTACGTGAGAAAGAAAGCGGCGATTTTGGAGAGCGTTTTTTTTTTCGAGAAAGAATCATACTTCGAGAGGAAGAGCGCAGAATGGAGAAAACATCCGTGGAGGACGCCAAGGTGTTGGATTCGGGATACTCCAACACTTGCAGCAACAGCCAGTCGCAACGCAGGTGAGCACAAGTTTCTCAAAATATGGAAATAATGATATTGCTGAATAAAGAAATATTCAAAAATTTAATTGTGTGTGTGTGTGAGATAGACAATTTAATAAATTTAACAAAGTTATTTTATTATCTGAATAAAATTATAAATTTAATTAGATTTATTTATTTATTAAATTTTTTTAAATTTTTTGAATAAGAATAATAATGGTGGTGAGAGTAGTAAGAATCTTAAAACATGGTAATAATGAATTTGTTGTGAAATATATCGCCTCATCCAGAGCTTCAAAACCTAGCTCTCCTAATTATTTAAGATAATTGTCTTTAACAATTCAATTATTGCGGTATATAATATTGATTGCAACAATTAGTGAATATGTTAGGAGGATATCATTTTATTACGGCTATTATAGCATTAATAATAAGTGATAAATAATATAAGAGAAATTATATAGACCAAATATTTAAATGTAAATTTATTTAAGTGCTACCAAAAACATGAAATCTTTCTCCAGCTCACAATTATTACATTTACATAATTACATTTAATTATACAAGCAATTTTTTTCTTATTTCCTCAAATTTCTTCAAATTTTTTATGAAATAAGTAATACTACAAAATGATTATTTTATCTATTTTTTTTACTTTTTAAAATTATTTTTGTATTTGGATAAAAATTATACAAAAGAATGAAAACATATATGTGGACTAATTTATTTATTTATTATATGAAAATATTTTTTGTACATACAGAGACGTGTTTATTTTCCGATGATGGTATTACGCGAGAGTATTACGCGGAGAAACAGGTAATAAAAATTGAAACCACGCATCATCGCGCAAAAATTCTTACGTGGATTATTTTGAAGACCATGAAATGTCGTTTGCATCGTTTATAAATTGTGTACTGTCAGATGTAATCATTTTTAAAGAAATATTTATGAAGATATTTATGATCCATTATGTCACACTTTTTATTTATATTTTATATTTATATTTCACTCAACTTTATATTACATATTATCTCTGTTCCGTTTTGTCTTCCTATCGAATGCTTACAAATAAATATTTTTGCTATGCTTTTTTAAGGTGATTTTTATGCGTTTGAAAAATGTGTATTTGCGAGATTACAGTCGAGTAAATAAAATCTTGTTACACAATAATGATAAAAAGTATAATAATCAGAAACACATACCAAACATTATATATAATACAAAATTTATATTTTATATATTTAGTATTTAATTTATATTTTTATTTTTTCGATGATTTTCTTGCGAAATTTTAACCAATTATAATTAATTGAATTATTATTACATTCCTGTAGAGAATTTTATTGCGATAATAATACATCAGAATAATTTCATGTGCACAAAGAAAAGTACGGGCACGTGTTTGATGGCGCAGTGAGGTTATTGATACGGCTCATTGTCTTTTATTTTTGTATACTGGTTTGTTCATCTCCCCTACGCTCGAAATAACGGATTCAAAATTAGCTCGATTAAATATACGCGGTACAGTGCGAATATAATTTAGCCTCGCGGCTTGTAACAATCACAATTATATCCCTTTAAACACAATAGCGATTTGTGTACTCGCCTCTCTTTTTCTTTTTTCTTTCTTCATCTTTTTTTGGATTATAAATAAATCCTTCCGTTCGATTTTACAAAATGCTGTCATTTTCCTCTTATTAACAAATCCCATTTCTTTATACACAAGAATTATTTTTTTATTGTTTTAATGATTGTAATCAAGTGTATCTTCTTGGAAAATAATTATTAGAGGAGAAGGTGGTAATATGACCATCCATTTATATTTTATTTAATAATTTTGTTTATATAATTATTTTAAATTGAAATTTAACAATTATATATATTAAAGTGTTATTCATTAGATTTTAGATTTAAAGTTATGCAATATTTACTATATATTACATATTACTTATAAAAATGTAGCAACACTGCGTAATAGCATGTTTTCAAAAAATTAACGCTTACGCACGAAGAGCGCATATACAATAGAAAAAATCTAATTCCTGTAATAAATTTTATTGCAAAGAAGAGAGAAAAAAGAACAGAAAATGCAATCGTCACACGTCTGTATTTTAAAGTGATTTGTCAGCGATGCGCTCAGTTCACAGTGATCACATTTATCATACATGCAGCCGGAGTGAAAAGATTTATGATATATCTTCTACCATTCAGTTTCTCTCTGGCATGTAAAATATAAAAACTTATTGAGTAAATTTATACATACATATTATACATGAATTCAATGTTTTCTTGTGTAAAAAAAAGAAATTAGGCTTTATGAGAGAAATATCGTGTAATTGTTGATTAAAGAGTTTTTTGTCTTTTTAAATTATTGCGCGAAGTTAATCGATTTACTGTACGCGATTTAGTGAAAGCAATTCAGTTGAAAATATGAAAAAATCCAAAAAAGCTTTTACAATATCAATTATTAAATATATTTTAAGAATTTTTAATTAAACAGATAATTGAGTTATTGTAGCTCTAACGCTTAAAAAAATATTGTTCTGACCAAAAAAAAAAAACAGTTTAGAGCTTAATAACACTTTTTCAATATAATTTTGAATCTTTTTCAAGAAAAATACACATATTTTTAAAATAGAAACATATTATATATTTATTTCTTTAAATAAAAGTTTTACACTATGTTAAATAATATCCTATGTTTGATTCGCTACATGGAAAAACTGCAGTTTTGCTAATGTTTTCATAGATTTAATTAGATACAGATCTGAAAATTTTATTAAACCAGAAAATAATTATGCATTAAGTATGCTCAAGTTTTTGCTAGAATGTCAAAACTTCGCAACTGTTGCTTACTTATTACATTTGATTATCTTTTATAATTATTTTGATAATCCGACAAAACTGTATTTTAGTATCAGCAAAATTTCTAGATAAGTTCTTAAGTTAATTTTTAGATAAATTTTTTCAGCTAAGATACAAAATAAAACCATTCTTTTCATGTAGAGTCCTATAACTCTTTGAGAAAGAGAGATAGCACCCATCTCAATACGTAACATATTTAATTACTTAATTAATTTACTTTTATCTCTTACTATGTGTTCTCTGAATTACCCCTACGATTCTTGGCATTGACATGCTTTTCTTACACGAAGGCGAGAGGCGAACGAATAGATCAACGCGCGCTAGAGAAAGAGACGGAAACTCGGTACACGGTACGGTTAAGGCTAACCGGTTTCTCAGTCTCTACGTATGTATGCATCTGTTTCTGTGTGTGCCGATTGCATTTCCACGTCCTTTGGTTAACGCGGCTAGATAGACATTGCGAAATCACCCCTCGCGAAAACAGGTCGAACGAAAAGGAGACGTATTGGCCAAGTCGCGATCTCTCGGCCGCGTAACTATTGCGAGCTAATGAAAATTGGAAAGTAAGCGAAACATTCCCTTCGAATTACGCTGAAAACTTTAAATTGCCCTTTCTCTCATTCGCGGGAGATATTTTCCAGTTCCGCTTAGAAAGTGACTCCGCAAATTTTGCGACATGCAACACTGAAGCGCGAAAGCTCGCGCGAAGGATCGGGTGGTCCATTATCTCTACTAAATAGAATCAATTGAGCGTATAGTTTTGCAAATTATCGTTATGAGTTTAAAGCATTGCAAGCGAGTTACATCGGGCTACTCTATAAATTTTATTTTTTCTTAAGAATTAGTTTTTAAAGAATTTATTATTTTATTATTTTTATTATTATTATAATATATTTTATTATTATTATTATTATTATATACTATTATTGTTATTTAATTTTTAAAGAATTTCGTAGAGAGAGAATAAAACATTACTAGAAAATTGGGCAAGTTAATTTTCATTTTTTTAGAACAACATTTTTACCTTACGAAATTTAGGGAGTACGTTTATTGTAAAAGAATATAAACATTTACGAGATATAATATAAGAAGAATTTATTAAAGTATCTAGTAAAAATTTAGCCAGCTATAAAACTGAAAATAATTTTGTTGTATCAAAATGATTACGTGAGACGCTCAGGCAACAGTGCAAAATATTTGGTATTTTAGATGCTTGAGCATCTTACATAATTAAATATTTTAATGCTCCAGCAGAAAAATTATTTTCAAATCTGTATCCCAAAATAGGAATTGCGCGTAATGGGCGCAACCCTTATAAAAATGTAATGCTGGCTAATATTAAATTGGCTAGTAATTATTATTTATTTTAAGTATTAAAAGTACTAATAGCAGTGCTTTTAATACTTAAGATAAGTATTAATTACTGGCCAATTCAATTATTGCTTGGTATTACATCTTTACAAGGGAAGTCCGGAGTAAGAATAAAAGTTTCATCGCGGATATCGTGGGCGTTATAAATCTATTTTGCACCGAGATGCAATGACGTATATACGCGCAAATCCCCGGACACGTGTTGGCATCATAAGCAAATCGGCTTCGCTGAATTATAATGTGTTGATATCGTAACGTGACATTTCGCTGGAATATCTCTTTGCTTGTAAACTAATTACAAATCTATCTACGCTTCTGTGAATATCCGTTATTAATTTGTTAGATAATATTTAGCGAAAATAGAACTCGTGTTCGTGCAGATTGATTCAATGGACGCGAAAAGAACTTTTCTGCTAAATTACAATTTACAATTTACTATTTAATAATTATGTCTGGTCACATTTTTGTGTTAAAATTTTATTTAAATTATTTTTTGTAACCCTATTTAAAATAATTTGTTTAAAGCGAGCTCTTCTTATCCCTCTTCAAATGTATTATGGAAATGATTTTGCTAAGGTATTTAAAATATTGCCTAATCTGAAAATAATTTTTTTGGACTCTCAAAATAATTATGTAAGGCGCTCAATCTGATTCCGAAAATCAGCTGAGATATTTTGCATTATTGAATGCTCCTATATAATTATTTTTGATAGTTTAACAATATTATTTTTAGATTTGTAATCAAATTTTTAGATACTTCAGTAAAATTATGTTCTTTCCGCGTACACTTGAAAAAGAAACAGGAAATCACTTTAACGAATCTAGGCAGAAACGAAAGAACTGTTACAAATTTAACTCCTTTCATACGATAGATTAATTTGCATAACAATCATTTCTTGTTCTAATCGGGAGCGCAATTTACTTTGGGAAATGAGAGGGTTACCGTTCTATTTTTTTGCGTTCCGGATAAGTGTAGGCGTAATCGGCGAACGAAATCGATAGACGTCGTTGTGGTGGTCGTTGTTATCGTGATCGTCGTCGTCGTCACCGTCGTCCTCACCGTAGTCACGAGGCCGCGAACGTGAAGCGGTGCCTTCTTATGCAATAATTTTTCCAACCGAACAAATGTGACCGGTCGGTCGATCGGCGACGGTCGGCGAATAATGAGGACAGTGAAAGGTCTGAGAGAGAAACAGAGAACGAGTAAAGCGAGAGAGAGAGATAGAGAGAGAGAGTCGCGCGTAAGGACCGAACGTCACGTTTGCCGAACATGTGATCGAGGGTTTTTTTCCCTGCTACGACCGGTTGGTCGCGAATTCGTGTCGCGTGACTGACTCGGTTTATATTACACCGTACGCCCGCTGTTCTATTTGTGTCTATTTGACCTAAAATATATTTTTTACATATATTTTAAGAACTTTTTTCTTGGCGTATTTGATGATTCCGTCTATTAAAAAATAAGATTTCTACAATTCTACAATTCCGTTTGTTCCGGACTCCTCTTGGGGTTGCCGGGGTGTTTTCAGCAAACCACCAAACCCCTTACGCAAATCTTTTTTCTCATATATACAAGTCATTTACATTAATACATTCTATAAAGTCTCTTCCCTCTTTCGGATCGCGTTTCCTTCCACTCCTCTCTCTATAAAATAACATTCTTCTCCCTCTTTCTTCTTTCTTTCTCCTCCTTTCTGTTAAAAAAGAAAATTTCTTTTTTATGAAAAATTTTTACTTTTTATTTTAGAGGGTTTTTTTTTTTGTATTGGCCTAAACGATATGACAGTATATGTGATATGATACTTAAACGATAGATAGACAGCAGAATTATTAATGCACGAGTCATAGTAATCAAAACGCACGAAAAAGAGTAACTGCGTCTATTCGCGAGACATTAATAAATATTCAAAGACATGTTAACTTTCACTTTATGATTATTTATTTTAATTAATTTAACTAATTTCTTTAACATTTTAATTTTTGCAAAATGGATATCTTTTGCACGCTCATACACTCGTGTTCAAAATCTTTGCTTTGCTCATTTTCTTGAACACATACACAGAAAAAAATTATATTAGAATTAAAATATTTAATAAGCTCTTATTTAACAAATACTGTTATTTATATATAAACATAAAATCTTAATATATAAAAATAAAATTTTAGAAAAGTTTAATAATCTTAAATCTTACCAAAATATTATATTTTTATTTCAATATTACAATAATTATGTAAACAACACAATATATGATTGTTTTAATAATGTGTTTTCCTTTATAATCTTATTTTAATATATTTACTTTTTAAAAAGAAAATATTCTTGAAATAAGAATGCTTTTTTTAATGTACTTTTCATATATTTTTTTTTACGTGTGCTTATCTATTTGCTCTTTTGTTCGTTCCTTCGTAATTCTTATATAACGCATAGTTTAGTAATATAATTCTTACAGATATTTCCACTTAATCGTTGATTTTATAATGTGAGTTTTACATCATAAATATACAAGTATTAAATTCTATTTAAAACAAAATCTATAGAATTGTTTGTAGAAGTCGCATCAATTTAGAATAGTAGCCTCGGATTGATTCATCAAGGCATTCATAACGTTATCATACATACATTCTTGGTGCCGATCAAATGATCGGTGTAAACTAGGCCGCTTTCCCGAGCGGTCGAGGCCGTTGCGAGATTACTGTGTCGCGATTTTGCAATCGTTTTGCACGTTGCATGCGCACGTTTCCCGCGATTGAGCGCAACGAGAAAAATCCCGATCAGGATTCTTGCTCGCCGATCGCGGATTTCGACTCTCACAAGAATACGTCGGGAAGACTTGCACGATTTGCATATTGCTGTGCGCGCAGTCGTTATTACTGAAGATATACATTTTGCATTACGCTTCGTCATCGCTTATTTTTGTTCTTAAAACTGATTTTGAACAAGAAGAAATTGTTTTTGAAAATTTGAAATTTATGGAGCCCGATTGGGTTTAAAAGAGCGAGTTAAATTTCAGGTCATTTTTTAAAATTTTGCGTTGCTTAATGTCTCTTGTTAAATATTTACTTATGTAAAGGAAGGAATTGGACAAGGAAAAATATATTCCCATGCATATACAAAATATTTCTTTATTTTAATAAACTTATTAAAAATAATTATTAAAAATATTAAATCTATTTGATAATTGATATTATTATTTTGTTATTTAGAGTAAGATTAATTAAAAAAACAACCTTTTAATTTAATATATAAATAATTTATAAATAATTTGTAAAATTAACATGTAATTTAATTTAATTTAATCTTGATGCAATTTTTCTGAGTTAGCTTTAAAAAATATTAACTTATTCAATCTTGTTGAAAAAAAAGTTTGATTTATCAGTTCATTTCTATAGTTGCTTAATTTTATAATGATCTACGTTAACGTATGCATCTAATACATAGATGACAAATTAAATTTTAGTAAATTTTAATACCAATATATTTTTTATTTTTAAATTGTTTAACAGCATTTTTTTTAATTAAATTAACAATATATTGAGTAAAAGCGACTTATAGAAATGATGAAAAATTACTCAAATTAAGTATAATTTAATATTATGTAACAGTTAACGTTATTTTCCATTTAACTGATATTCATCATTTATGCTTCTCATTATTGCTGCTTTCTGCTTATTGTTAGAATCAATTGACATGATGAGAATATCATTGGTAAAATCTGACCAAGATCTAATTCGATAACCATTATCAGTAGTTTGTTGAGTTTTGTGTCTGACATCCTACGTTCACCGAAAAGTAGCGCAGGCTAGAACACGGAAATGTTTATACACTGTTCGGTAGAAAGAACGATTTTGCTAAAATAACAAAAAGTTTAGCTGGATATAGATCTGAAAATAATTTTGTTGGATCCACAAAATAATTATGTAGATCTCAGCTAATTGTTACAATGTCAGAAGCTTTTTGCAGCACTTGCCATCGTGCTTGAGCGTTCACCATAATTATTTTCCTGAGCCAACAACATTTTTTTCAGATTTATATGTAATTATAATAAATTTTTAGACTTTGATAAATCTATTTTTTCCGTGCAACAGAATTAATTAAACAAGATAAAAAGTACACTTCACAGCAATACGTGGGTAACGCAATGAAAGTGGGAATTCAAGTCAACTTGTAATAATTTAATATTATTTGAGATAGAAGAAACTTTCTTCGAATGTTGTTGCTGTTTTTTTTTAGAACTATGTCAATTCTCGTTTTTTATGTGTTGCAGCAACGGCAGCTCGAATTCGAGGAACAGCATTCACTCCGAGAGCAGCGGTTATTACAGCAGACGTTCCTCGATCTTCGAATCTAGGTAACTTAGTTCATTAATCGATCGTCTATTAAAGCATTACAGGTGGCTTCTCAGATTTCACAGTCTTTTGTATCAGACAAGACAAATCGCGCAGTTTTCACAAGGCTGCAAAGATTCTTAAAATAGGAAGGAGATGCGAATTATATTTGGTTGCAATTAGACGTTGAAATTAATTAAAATTAATGCTGCTATTAATTTTATATACCTTACGGAATTGAACGGACAAAGTCCGTTGCAAACGTGACATCAAGCCGCTTAAATCGAGGCTATTTAGGGTGGTATCATCCCCGCACGCGGGGATTTACCGCTTTGAATGAACGGTCCCTCCTTCTGGTAGACTAGATTGACAGGCAGGCTGCAAACGTGACCGGACATCATTGTGAGATTCCTTTGAATTGCATGGCAAATTCAGTTGCAGAAGTCTTTAAAAATTTATTTACACAGATACAGATTTAAAATTGCCTATCAAAGTAATTACGTAGGACTCCGGCAAACAAGGCGACATCAAATAATGGTTCTAAAGTCGATAATAGAAAAACCTAATTTTGATTTACGTACATTTGATTATCTATTAATGCACATTAAGCAAATAAGTAAAAGATCAGGCTTTGTTCTCAGAAATTTAATCTATTTCAATGTAGAATGAGAAAAGTTAATATCGAATGAAAAACGTAATTTAGAGGCTGGTTTAATTGCAAAATTCCTTGAGCAGTGCATGGTGAGGAGTGGCAAGCGCGCGCGCGCATACACTGAGAAAAAATGTTAATTTGACTAAATTTTTCAACTAAATTAAATTTTGTCTATTCAAGCATTCATATATTTTAATTAATTATAATATATAAATACTTGAATTAAAATTTGTGCATTTAAGTTAAATGCATAAATTCTTGAACTGACGAATTTAAATTTATTGAACAATTTTGTCAAATCAACAATATTTTTTTCTCGGTGTAGCGGACATCTATCACCACTCGAGATAAAGTGCAACATTATTTTTATTATGATTATCTGAAAGCACAAGATTGAAGCTTTAATTAAATCCCTATTGTCACCTGCAACGTTGTTTTAAAAATGGCAAAAGTAAGTTTTTAATCTTAATTTTCTAAAAAATCTAACGTGATACAAAAATTTCGCTTCCAGATTCAGTTAAAAAAAATCTACGGAAAGTGACACATCTTATTCATGTTGCACGTTTAATGTTGATCTGTAATCATTGAAATGTAATTTGATGTCATCTTGTTTGCTGGAGCATTAGAATAGATTATCAGAATATCAAAATCATTTGCACATTACACATACTTAAGATTAAATTAATCTTAAATAATTACTTTGATAAATAAAAATTATTTTTATATCGTCTTTTTGATATTGATATATTGTAAAGAAGCTTTCTAGGATTGATATATATTTTTTGACAAATAATTTTGTTATTCAAAAGCGAAATAATTATTTGGAGATGTACGTATGTCTGATAATTAGACCTGTTAATTAAATCCACAATCTAAAAGAAAATCTATTTTTCAAATAGATTTACTGAAATTCTTTTTTAATAGAATTTTTTTATACGCGCGTCCTTCCCGTGATGGACTAGCTGGTCTTTAACATTGATTCTATTTAGAGATGACCTGTCGGAGATGCATAATTAAATAATTGCACTGAAAAAAGTCTAGTAATAAAATAATTCGAAATAGATAATAGGTCCTAAAGTTTTGAGGAAAATAATTTTAATAAAATGTTTGAGGTTAATTTAATAGATATAATTGAAATATACAATCAAAATATATAATCAAAATTAACTAAACGTTAATTTTATTTTTCTAATTATTATCATTATTACGTTTGGTAATATTTAGTAAACATTGGGCTACAATACGTTAAACGAAGTATATTTGATATAAATTTTTCCAATGTGACTTTCCAATCATGTACGCACGGCTGTGCTTTCAAGCATCACGTCACGTAACGCGTAACTGCGTTGCGTGCGTGATAAATGAGACGGTTAAAGTTGGTTACAGAGCAGGACCAAATGATGCTGATGCGACGTCGTAAAGACCGACGCACATGTTGCGCCACGTGCCGTGTAGGTATTCATCAGACACTTCTGCTATTGTTATATAATAGAAAGAGAGAGAAAGATGAGATGTAGCTATAATAAGCGAATATCGATCCTGAAACTGACGCCGAAATCAATCGGTGATTAAATTCCAGAGAAAACTTTTCAGAAATGTATATTATGTGAATCGTTACACAATTTGCTGAGAAATATTTAAAGTGGTATTTCGCGGAACAATTTTAAGGGACAGACTTAAGGATGTTTTACATCTCGAAATATTAGGAAAAACTTAAAAATTTTATGAATTGTTTTATTATGGTCATTGTAAGCCAAAGTTTTCCTTTTCTTTGCAGTGTCTGAACCAATTCAAGTATTCATAACCAACAATTTTTTGTTGGTTAAGAAAGAAAAGAATAAATCTAAAAAGAATTTTTATAAATTTCGATAACGGTTAGCTGTTTTTCTAATTAGAAATTTCTAAGAAAAGATTTTATATTAATTCTAAACGTATAATTAAAATGTTTAGTTTTAAAATAATTTTTAAACGTAACGTCAAGTCGTCTTGAAATTATATTAGTCTTCGTGTCATTATCATTGGTCAACAACATGACGAGATTATTGATAGCCACGAACATATTTAGTTGAAGTTAATAAATAATTAATCGTTAATCTTTGCAGTAAAAAACAAACTATTTTGAATCTGATTAAGTACTGTTTTTATTTATTGAAAGTGGTTACAAAGATTATTTATAAAAAAATCATGAATATATTTTTAAGTTTCTAGAATAATTGTTTGTAGCTTCTTTTGGAGAAAAATAAAATAGTATAATTTAATTATTTTTAAAATTTCTTGAATAGAAATTAATTGAACTCAAAGTATTTTTAGCCGTATAAAAAAGATTAAAATTGATATAATGTGATGTATTTCTAACAGCATTACTTTTAGAATTCTTTTATTTCAATTCGATAACAGTAGCTTGATCGATCGAATCTGAATTTTATTCAAGTGGATAAAAGCGTTTTATTGGAGCGGAAAGAAGTGCGAACTAAATGCGTTTCATAACGTGTTATATAAAACTTTGTAACAGTTACATACAATAAATGAATATGTGAATAAGACAATTCAATAGAGAAGCGCCCTAAAATAAATCTTAATGGTTGACGATATTTCTTGTGTGAATTTACATGTTCTAGTTTTTTAAACCAGGATTGTCTTACATTTTAAAATTACGTTTATTTATCTTATGTTTACACACTTTTTTATGTAAACAATATAAGCAATATAAATTATTATAAATTAGGTAATACAGAAAAAAGTAGCTAAAATTATTAATATTTGATTTTAGTGTCTAATTATACTTTATACATATAGTACTACTTATACTATATACATATGTACAGAGTGTACC
Source organism: Monomorium pharaonis (assembly GCF_013373865.1). Taxonomy (NCBI): domain Eukaryota; kingdom Metazoa; phylum Arthropoda; class Insecta; order Hymenoptera; family Formicidae; genus Monomorium; species Monomorium pharaonis. The sequence continues at coordinate 18,155,967 of NC_050476.1, read as the reverse complement.
GCAAGATATCTACTACCGCTCATAAGAAGGTATTCGAGAAGGAATTTAGATAAGTTATACTGTTTTACAATATTTGCAATAATAATCGAGATATTAATTTTTAAAATAAAAGCGCGACGAAAGAAGCGTTCGATCCGCTCGAGCTAGCACGGTTTACTACATCAAGTTTTGGTTGCAAAACGCGTCGGAGGGGAAGAAAAAGAAGGGCGCCATTGCCTATGTCGCGCTTATAAAGTAATCACTTATGAACTATTGCCAAAAATCGTAAAATGATAAAGGACTTTTTTACTCATAATCAGTTTAGTTTGTATTACATTTCTACCGCTTCGTCAAAAATTTTTAGCCTCTGTATATATATATATATATATATATATATATATATATATATTAAAATCTGCAAGAGGTAGATTTAAAAGAAAAAAATTTAAGCTTTAAAAGCTTTTGTTCTTATTATAAAGTTTCAGCAGTTTGAAAACAGCCTAATGTTTTAGTATTTGAAAAATGTTCTCTATTTTTTTTAAATAATATATATTAATATAAATTTACATAATTCTTGAAATAGGATTACATAATTAGATTATAATTAAATTTGACGCAACTACATCTTTGTCAGGTTTATTGCACAATCGTAACAATTGTAATTTATTAAATATTACATCAAAATAATATCAGATATCAGCTATATTGTATTAGAATAACTTATTTCTCGACGTGTTTAAAGTGTTTCTATTGTATTTGGTTATTTCGTATTGTCTGAAATGATTTGGTAATCACATTGTGTCTATAACATAAGAAAAGTCCAAGGACGATTACATGCACAAAAGTATAGCTTACAATTCTCGGAGTTATTATTTAACTTATTATTACTTATAATACTTATATAATTACTATAATACTATCGGTTAGATTTTTGAAGTCAGTAAGACAAATTATGAAAAGATAAGAATATTTTGAGAGCAAGAGCCTGTTCTCTATATTTCATTATCATTATATTTAATCATTATATTTGATTACATAATTATTAGCACTTGAAATGGTTTTGACCAAACTCTGATTAATTTACAATCAATTTGTAACACTTATATTTTTAAGCGGATAGAGTTATTAATTTTTTGTTGCTTAACACGCAGATAAAATAATTAAGGACAACAACTTATATTATAAGACTAAAAACTTTTTTTAGTTTTTTTTGCTCTAAGTAATTAATCCTGATAATTTAATTAATCACTGATTAAGTTAATTTAAGCTTGATCAAAATTATTTTTAATTATGTAATTATTTACTATTTATAAGAAAAGTGTACAAAACGTGCAATCAGGAAGACATCCGGTAATAGCTGCGGAGCGATTGATGAATAGGTGAACGTGAACTTTCTCTTACTTGTATAACGCGTGATAGTCACGTTTTACAGATTTGTTATATCAGTACTTCCTGGAAGAAAAGAGAAGAAAAAAAAAAGAGAAGAAAGTTGCCTATGTATTAGTAGATTAAAATTACGTAGCATGAAAGCAAAGCTATAACAAATTTTATTTTAAATGGTATCAACTCAATTTTACACAGAGTTTTATGTAAGGTATATAAATAAATAAATAAAATTGATAATAAAATTTTAATATATTATAGTTATACGGATTTAAATATGAGTTGATTATTAAACTTATTGTCTTTTAAATTTATACATATACATATATAATTAGAGAGAAGAAAGTTGTATTATTGTCGCCTATTTACACAATTCTTATATTTATACAATATTTATACAATATTAATACAATAACTTTGTCAATAATAATAATCAATCCCCCCAAAAAACCTTAAAAAGATAAAAAAGATATGCTAAGTGCATAAACACGTACTCTCAAAAATGATTTTCAGATTAATACAATTAGCCAAATATATTTATAAAAAAGACTTAAAGAAATTTACTAAACATCGATTTAAAAATTATATAAATAAAATTAAAAAATAATAAAATTAGCCAAGTATATTTTTAAAAAACTTAGAAAAACCTCATAAAAATTTATTTAAAAATTTGAAAAATAAAAATGTTATCAATGATAAATGCATTTTAACAAATGTTGATTTTTGTGTAGTATTATATTAACGTCACTGCATAACTGCGACCCACTGAACAAATGACAAGTGATAATAATGATTCCATAAGTATAAGTAATCACTATACTATAAATAAATACATATTTATTTGAATCAAGCATTCTTTTCTGTCAGTGATAGAATTTCTTAATAACGAAGATGCGAATGGCTATATCATTTTCTACTTATTAATGTGATGACGTTATCTCGAATGCTGCGATTGCAGCGCTGTCAGATAGTGTTGGTAATATTTTGTCAAGGTCTCCTAAGGATGCCAGAATTATGTTTGCACGCTCTTTCTCAACGGAATATTTTTCTTATAGCGTTAATTTTTATATATACGCGAGCTTTGCAAAAATTGTGTTTATTCTCTTAACGAAATCGACTCTCATTCGTTACATAGTATGGTTTTCACATAGATATCAGCTTACATTGCATGATTGATCTAAATTCAAAAATGTTGCTACTGCATGAAGAACTGATAGAAAAAACATGGATTTGCCAGTGTAAAGAATAATAATCGTTTTTTTTTCTTTATTCAAATTATATTTATATATTTCTACTGTATTTTCTATATTATACAATATTTATTATATTTATTATAAATAGTAATTTGGAATATTTTAGAGAATTCATATACAAGTTACAATAGATAATAATTTTCAGTTAGAAAAACATTTGTAGTGGCAAGTTTAAAACTAAGATTTTTTCTTAGATTTGGAGGTAGTGAGAAGGATTACGCTATGGCTCATGATTTTACGTGCATTACATGTGTAGCGATAAGGCGCTACCGCGACCGATCAGCAAGAAGGACAAGGAGCACAAGAAGAAGAAGTTGAAAACGGTGACGGTGCTTGACGCTGCCGAGGCGGAGGCTGATTCGAAGACAGTGAACGCGCTGCCGGAAGTCGCGTATAACGTCGCGCCGGCGAGCGCCGTACTTGACAAGAAACCAGGTTGGTCACGATTCACAGAAGCCGGGAACGAGTGCACGCGAATTGCCTACAGCTTTTCTTTCGTCGTACAGAGATAAACGCAATATGTATGGATCGGGAAAGTCACGAAGTCGTTCTTGGCCTGAGGGTGAATCGAGAGAAATTTCGATTTTTACTGAGAAATTTTCAATTTTCTGTTAAACATATCGATGTACAAACAAATATCGATCATTATTTCTTCAGGCTGCTGCTGGTCCGCGGGAAAAATGAGAGATAACAGACCTAACTGTTATAATTGTTGCAGATAAGAATTTTCTTTTAGAATTTACTTTTATGGAAATCATATGGAATAACATAGACTTTGAAGAATTTTATTATAATTTTAATAAAATTTAATCAAACTGTTTTATAATATAAAATTTTAGTAAAGTTTAATCAAATTATTTTATATTATAAAATTTATTAATGTATATAATTTTATTAAGATTTGAGTAAAATTATTAGTAAAATTTTCTATTATAAAATAGTTTAATTTAGAATAAAATTTTACTAAAATTTTGCTAAAAGTATAATAGAATTTATCAAAGTCCATATTGTCCATTGAGTACTATGATTTCGAAGTTAAATTTTTAAATAAAGTTCTTTATTTGGTTAAAGTTCTATTTCATGTGGATAGTAGTTATATGTAAATTCGCGAGTTTTTTCTTTTTCTGTTTGATTATATAGTGTGAAAACACTAGAGAAAACAAGAGAGAAATTTTGTAACGTAAAAAGATTGTTCGCAAAGAAACTATAAATATTAACGAAAAGCAAGCAGCGACAAGCTACGGCTTTTACCCGCGAATATCATTTACTGCCACTTGTTGAATTAAATTTACGTGGAATGTTCCGCGAGATCGATATCGTGTGCGTCACAAGCATTCTTTAGTTAATTTTTTGATAAGCTGATTTCGTGCACTCTTCCCGATCTTCTTCAGGTTTCTTCTTACTAGTTTTTATTTAAGGCTTCGAAACATCCCCCTTACGGTTATCCCTTAGTCCGACTATCATTTCACTGGAATATTGATTTATTTCGAACAGTTGGTTACCTTGAGATTTAGTAGAGATCCTTAAGCTGGGAGAGACCCTAGCCAAAATTTTTCTTAGAATTTTTTAGATAATTTTTGAAAATTTCTTATTTTAATAATTTCAAAATTTTTTGCATTTTTCTATAATCTTATAAAAAAGTATATTATTTTATCCTTTTAAAGAATTTAATAAATTTAAAATGTGTTTTTTTAAATACTAAAAAAGTAAAAATATAAATTTTTTTAAGTATTATAAGAGATGATATAATATGAATTTTTTAAACAAAATTCTAGATATTTAAACATTTCGCGAGCGCATGTGATACGCATGTATCATTATCACGTTGTGAGCAATCTCTCCCTTTTTCCTTCCTTTCGTCATCATCGTCACCAATCGGAGAAAATCGTTACACGTGCGGGCGAAGTTTATTTGAGTGGGGTGTAAAATTTCCATTCAACGTGACACCTACTTCGTTGCTCTTCGAAGTTATCGATCCTAACAAGTTTATAAACTGCCAAGCGTTATCTGTTGCTTTATTTATATTTCATCGCCTTTTCTTTTATTTTTTAAATATTTCGTTCACTTATATACTTAGATAGCATGGACATCTATTGGATGTTAATTGGACATTTGAGTTCGGACATCGGGACGTTTATTAAGTAATCAAGTAAGGGGTGAACAGTGAATGTCTTTTGGACGTCAATTTGCTACAACTTTGAATGTAACTGAATATCCAAGAAAGGACTTAAAATAAACATAACTTCCAGTGTTTTACTATTTGTAATTATTACTGAAATAGATATTCAAAAATAAATAAAAGAAAACTTTATAACCAATAAATCTAAAACGCAGAATTAATTTATATATTTGTTTATAGAATATATCTTGCCAAAAATTCTTGTATAAAATTTATAAATGTAGGCTTATATGAAATTAACTCATTGAAGTTACTATATATTTTTATGATCTCATAAGTTTTTATGTTTTAAATATTCCGTGAGATATTTTAAGATAATATAAGCTCTTGTGTTAAAATTCAATAAAAGTACATTATTTTATTTAAATTAAAATTAATATTATTATATGTATGCAATATTTTGCTTTAACTCATTAATGAATTCTATGTGTTCAGAAATTTCAGAAAATAGAAATAGTAGTAATATTAGAAAAGCTTTTAATCATTGTGATCAAGTCTTGAACAGTTATTGAACTTCGTATAGCGCGGTTATATCTTCAATATCCTATATTTTGTTTATGCTATGAGTTATCAATGTTCCAGTTAGCCATTTAACCGTAATAGACAATACGAGTGGTAGGCTCAATATGAAAACAGATCCAAGACTGGATGTTCTATGCCATAGAATCCAAACATTGGTCATTGATGAATGTTCGGAATGGGATGTATGTATGTATGTACATCCATTTCATGTCCATGGATGTACGGATGTAAAATAGATATCCTATGCTATCTGAGGTTGATATCGATTACGCGAATATAGAATGCAAGTATTGTTTAATATTGAATTTTTTTTAATAGCACTTCGAATAAAAAAAGAAGGTTAACTACGAGATTTTGTGGAAACGTTTAACAAGTTTTCTTGAAAAAAAAAAAAAAAAAATATGTTGTTAAGTTAAGGAGTTCACACGTGTTATTTTCCTCTTGGCAACGTGTTGACGTTATATAAACTATTGCAAAACTGATCAATAAGTAGCGAAGCCGCGAAAGGACACAGATTTAATCACGTTTAGAGCGCGGAACTTCTCTTACGCGGATATCTCGGATACTTTGTCCGTCAGAGCTACTTTCTTTCTGGGAATTCGATCTGCAATAATTCTTTTTACATCCGCTCATGACTCAGTTTAAATCTACGCAATTGAAGCAATTACTGTCCTCTCTGTTATGCCTCTATTCGTTACTAAAGAATACCGGTCGTATTTTTAGTGAGTTAATGCTAATCCTTGTGCGTTTATTAATTTGAGTTCTAGCAGGTGTTACGAAACCACTTTCGTCCTACGTTCATCTCTCGCGTGTTACTCTCTATATTTACGTAAGCGTTTACGTCATCGTTTATTTAACCCTCCTTTGCCACTATGTAGAATTAAATATAATGCTTTTAAAAATTTGCCTCTATTGATATCGTCTCATTTTTTAGTAAATAGCAGGATATACGATGCTGTAAAACGCATTAGAAAATATTAATCTTGAAAATAAGGAAGTTACATAACAATAGTAGTGCAACAAAAATTCATTACAGACATTTCCCTTACAGAAATGTAATAGTGGAAAAATATATAACCCTTATAGTTTATCAATTTAGTACTGATTATTATAATGTTATATAAAATGTTATATAATTATATAAAATTACTCGTTTAAAAAAAAACACTGCTTGTTAATGATTTTAATATTCAAAATAAGTAATTAATGAGCACTAAATTTTTGTAAGGGTTATATTTCTTTTTTGTTGTGTCAAAAAGTGTGAATTTAATCGATAAAAGCGTTGACGTTGTTCGTACGTATGCCGCGATTAGTTTTACTTTCACTTGGTTGTCATCGTATCCCCCATGATACACCCGCACGTTTCATGCGCTCGCGAAGAAATTGCAGTGAATGCCTTTCACGGAAAGCAACGTATGGTCGAAGGACTAATGGCATTGAACTTTCTAGTAACTTTCTGCCGTTACTCTGGTAGTCGTTCGTATAATACGAGTTTATGCGAAATACAAACTACGACGCGATTATTTGGACTAAGGGAGTACTGATCGCCCTTTTCTCACGCCTTTTTTACCTCCACTCACGTGGCAAATCTTGCTAGCGCGATTTAGCTATAAAACTCTTTTTTTACATTTGTGACTTTTTCTAATTAAATTATTAAATTTAGATTTAAATTATTACTTAATTTATTTATAATTTATTATGTTTTACTTTTACTTTAATAAAACTTTGACATATTATAAGCAAATATTTGTAAAAGAACTCTCTAAAAGACAATTAGTCTTATTTTTAATTTAGTTTACTTGAAATAACAATTCTTTTGTAATTATTACAAAATTGTTATTCATCTATATAGAAAAATTCAATAATTAAATTCAAATTTTATTATTTATTTATTTATTCGTAATTCACGTCTCGCGAATTAGAATGACTAGTTAAATATAAATTAAAAAGAAAAGTGTTACTATGCCACTTGGGCTCGATTCCTCATTATCCCTTTTGTCACCATCCGTTCTTACATCTGTCAGCATTTTGAATAGATGACTCGAATAGCAGCGCAAGTATAATAATGAAAATTTCTTTTGATGCTTTAATGCAAGAAGAGGTAACCACCGTAGAATTGGTGGACGCAACGGATCCCGGCGAGCACAACGGCGACACCGTTGCAGATCCGGAAGCAGGACTTGCTTCGCGGGTGGCCCCCCTGGACGATTCCACGTCTCAGGCCAACGTTAGTATACGTCGTTAATCGTAGGAAGTTATAAAAGGAAACACACGTATGTACACGCACATGTTTCAAGAGTGTATAATAAAAGAGAGAAAAAGAGCAGAGACTCTCAAGAATCGCACCGTGTGATCGTAGAAGCATGCCTGCTCGGGACCCGTCGGACGAGTGTCCCCGTAACTCTGTCGCTTTCTAGAACTCGTGTGTGACATCATAGTTGCGGATTGTGATTGTTATCCTCCGTGTGATGATCGGGATACACTGAGAAATATTCGGATTTTTTTTCTTTTTGATGTATTGTTTAAATTTTTTTTAAATCTTTGGGAACCTACTTTAAAAGTGACAATCAGTGAAAATATTGACCCGCAGTATTATAACTTGTAAATCAGTGAAATAAGTGCACTGCAATTTTTAATGATAATATAATATAATTTTGAATCGAATTTCACTAAAAAACAGTAAATACCCACTCTGATTATACACACAGTTATATATAACACTGCAAATCAGAATAATATACTAATTGTCATTTAGAGAGTTTTGGATAAAATGTTATACAACTTTTCTTCTTTTTCCATTTTTGATTTCCGTATATCTTCTCGATGAATATGACTTAGGTGACTTTCTCTCTCTCTCTCTTTCTCTCTCTCTCTCTCTGTCTGTCTTTGCATGGAGAAAGCTGGCTAATTGTAGGAGTACTCTGTGCAATTATTGGCGAAACATCTCGTGAGATTTATTGACTTGACTACATGACTCTTCTTTCTTCGTCACGAGAGAAAATATTTGAGAATAAAGGTCGACTAACGCTATGGTAGCTTATCTTAGAAATTTAACTTTTAACTAACAATAAATTGCAATTATCCGATCAGGCAACGTTAAGAATTGATGTTAAGATGTTAAGACTTTGTCGATTGCACGTGTAAAATTATGTTTACGTGGACATAATTATTATTTATATTTGTCAATGAATGCAAAACTTTCTTTATGATTAGACTTTTTCAAAAGCTTATACTTACATATTTTAAGATATAAAAATTAGAATATGTATTAAGAGAGCATTTTTACTTGTGCACGTGGCTGAATTTGATCTTTCTAACGGCGAAATCTCTCTCTCTCTCACACACACACACACACACACACACACACACACACGCGCGCGCGCACAAAACTGTTAATAACGATATTAACTGCTTGAGCGTGTTGATAATAAGTTACTTAAGTGCCAACTTTGCATTGAGAAAAAATAATTGCAATATTATTATTATTTAACTATAATTATAATATAATATTATTTAACTATAATTTGTAGTCTTTTTTTTAATTTTAATTATATGTTAATAGTTGTTTTATTGCAATTTGTAGCTATTGGTATGTAAACAGTAAGCAAATGTTAGAAAAAATACTTTTATTATAATTGTAATTGCACTTACTAAATAAAAAAATTTATCTTATTTTTATCACTTACATTTTACAATATTTGAAATTATAAATAATTTTTGTATAGTAAAATATTTTAATAATTGATAGGATGAACAACATACTTGAGATTATATATCACTAACATTATTATAGTAATAACTGTAAAACTGAAATTTTTAATTATAAATATTTTATACAATTTTCAAACAGTACTGGCCGAGTTCTTGAAAGCTTGTGTGCAAAATAATTGTATATAGAAAAATTTTTGCATGGCGTCGATGTAGCGTAGACGATAAGAAAGGAAGTAACGTGTAAATTAAAATAACCACGGATACCGTCAGTATTTCATTCTTTATTAATGTTTCTTTTACGACTAATTAACTCTTTAATACATTCCTCGTATGCGATGGAAATACTGGCAATTAAATTTGGTGTGAGAAATTTGATCTTAACTTGTTTGTGATAACGTAATAAAATTTCGTCTCTTTAAACGCCTACAAAGATTTTTATGAAATAATTAATAGTTCAAATTAATTTTTTGCTATTTTTTGCGATATTAATAATTTATCGCGTTACATTTGATTTTAACACAATATCTTTTTTTTTTATTAGGCGGAAAGTAAGAATCCAAGCATCACGTTATGATTTACGTTAAGATCATTAATGCCGATGCGTTATGTTAACCAGTTTTCCAATTTATTGATTGATCCGTAGGAAGGGTTTTGCGCTGTGATTTCGATGCACGATGGTCTCGTGCTGTACACAACCCCGTCAATATGCACGGCCCTTGGCTATCACAAAGACGCCTGGATCGGTCGATCATTTATTGATTATGTGCATCTGAAGGACAGGACCACCCTGGCCGATCAGATTACCAGCGGCGTCGCTTCGCCGCAAGAGGAACGATCAAAGGGTAAAAATTATATTATTTATATCTGACAAATTGCCCTAATGAAAATTTTTCTTCGAATCTTTTATAAAATTAAAAAAAATTTTAATTATATTTAATACATTTTTAGAATTTCTGCTTTTATAAGTTTTATGACTTTGGCTTTTATAACTTTTATAACATTTTAAAAACAGGAGGAATTAAATGCCCAAATAAAGTGGGGTAGCGGCCCCCTCACGAACAGTGATCAAGCCTATATCAAATAATAGTCTTCAATATATAATTAAATTTTATCATAATCACTTTCCTCTAACTAGTGTCTGAAAGAAGATACAGAGAATGTTTTATTTTACTTATCTCAAATATCTTGTTTATTAATAATTATAAATAATTGGATACTATTGCCAATGTAAAAATGAAATGAGGACAGTTGGATGCTGCGCACACAAATTGATAATAATATGGTTTTTGGGATATAATTATAAATGTCAAGTCGACAGTACAGTATCCGCAAGATCGCTGAGCGTCTTTTGCGAGTCTACTCTAAAGACTTTGATTGATTTTCACATTAATAATGACATTTATTGTCTAAATACGATTAAAATCTATATCTCGTTTTGGACATTTTGGAGAGAGATTTGCTGATAAGCAATTTTTATGTATTCAAGAAGTATAATTTTTTGGTATAGATTTCATTTATGTTCGTGCGACAGCCATTTTGGACATTCTTCTTTCTCAGATTTTTCATACAAAATAGGAATACTTCATAAATTCTGTATTTCTGATGTAATTTTAATAAAATCTGAAAAAAATGTTAAGTATTTTTTAGAAATTGTAGGATGTAAAATCTCAGAAAATGTCAAAATTTACATATAAAGAAACAAATTTCTTGAGAAAATTTTTCATTAGAGTGATAAAAAGATTTATTACAAGCCTTTCTAACTCTTCATTTCGTAATTTAGTTATTTTGTCTTAAAGCGAATATTTTCTCCTCTATTCTTAATTTAATTTTTACAATATTTTAATTTTTCAATAAACATTATTATTATTGCAAGGAAAATAACGTTTGTATTAAAATGTATAAAAATTTCAAAACTTTCTGTACATTTGAAAATAATTGCTCGACTATTAAAATAATTACACAGGACGCTCAAGCATAACAATAATGCTGCCAAAAGTTTTGATATTTTAGTAATTAACTTGCGCGTTTGATATAATTATTTTTAATGGTTCAACATAAATGTTTTCTGAACTGTAACTGAGAAAATTTTTATATACTTTCGTGAAATCGTTCTTTTCGTAGATTACACTTTTTTTTTACGATACTACCACACGTACATTTTTTTTGAGTGCACTAAATAAACGTCTACATTTTTTATTTTCGGGAATTTATTTACAAATTCTTCCATGGTTGTTCGAGCTCTGATTAGCATCAGGCAGGACAAGATCTCTCTTCTTTTTAGATGTCAACGGTAAAAGGGCGAGCCTGTTCTGCGGTCTGAGGAAGTATACTAAGTGCAACGTGTCGAATAGGTATCGCACGGACGCCAGGTCGAACCTGTACCTGCCATTCCACCTGACCCTGTCGTTCCGGGACTTCCGGGATCGGACGGCCGAGCAACAGCTCAACAACCGAGCTATGTTCCTCGTAGTTACTGCTCAACCCGTCCATTCCGCATACAAAGGTAGTATGGTCCAAGGTCTTCGACGAGGTCCGACTGGCGAGAGGACTCGATAAATTACGAACAGTTGGCTTTGATTGTCGCAAAAACAAAGCGGCGAATCGGCGCGATTTAGCGCGACAATTCACCAGGGCAGATCCTCGCGCGGCGAGATTGGCGGTGATCCGAGAAAGACTTTGTGGATCGCACCGTTAGCTCGAGAAAAATTTCCCGCAACGTTTTCCTTGCAAACTCCTTCTACTAAAACTAAATTATCAGCTTGCAAGTATAACAATACGCTATGTTCTCACGCGGCATGGACGAGCGCCTAAATCGAGGTCTAAATCGAAGTGAACGAGCACGAATTCCGTCGAAGTGACTTGTAGCATGTACCGTGAAACACGTGAAAAAGTCGCGGGGGATGGGAGAAAGGGGAATGTATTACGCAGTAGAATTCGATTTTCTAATCTTCCAACTGTTTACATTGTTTTGCTTCTCTAAGATACATTCGTTGTGTCTGTTATGCAAGAATACTTAATCTGCGACGATCGAGCCTTGTCGTTGGTCCGATCTCGTCGACGTTACTCACAGTGAGTCGGTGGTTTCCATGGAAAACGTCTGAAACGAAGGTAACTCACTTCCAATTTTTCAAAGCCGTTCCCGCACGGCGCGGCGCGGCCCGTGACGATATATACATATATATATTTTTCATATATACGTATCGTTCGCATCTTCCCCGTATTTGTCGCTGTGCCATTATTTTCGCCATTTTGGTTCGATCGGTTTCTCCCCCGTTTTTTTCGTTCAGTTTGGAGACCACTGTTACGAACGCTCGGTGTATCTCGCGGGCAACGCGTGCGTTTGTCAGAATCACGACACGACGGTGATTCGCTCGCTTTTTTGTCAACGCATGGAAAAAGCTTCCATTGCAACGATCATGGGCGTATCCAGGGTTGAGGTGTTCAACCCCCTCCCTCCGAAAGTTATTATTCATTTTTTATTTTTAATTATGGAATACGATTTTGCTTTTAATTATAAGTAAAGTTTTTCATATAACGTAAATTTAAATATTATTTTTCAAAAGAGCAATCCAAAAAATTGTTGTCGTATGTGTTAACAAAATTGATAACCCCTTCCTCCCACAAAAAATTCTGGATACGCCCATGTTGGCAATGATCATAACGCACATTTCTCTGCACGAGCTTCGCTATTGGGGATAATATTTCGCAGATTGCGTTATTCAAAGGGATTTAAGGAGATATTAAAGTGACGAAGTTATTGATATTACAAGTTTGAATTTTCTTTGAATTGATTGTACAGAAAAATATTTTTACACGTTTAAGAGAATGCTGAAAATAGTCCGTTTGGTCGATTAAGCAATAAATTTTGTAACAAGATTTTGCATGTATTTTGTTCATAAATTTGGATATTTTTTAAAAATCTGAATATCCATTTAAATTTAAAAGCGAGAATATCCCCTTAAGTTCCTTAAGAATAATTATTACTTGGAACTTTAATCTTAATTTTTAATTACGATTTTTGCTTGATTAATTCACTTTACGAAACTGTTCAACTAACTGTTGATATATCAAAATAATTTATTTTCATTTATTTATTCTATTTTATTACACACTACAAATGTTGAAGTTTTGAAGGAAACTTGTGTCTTATGAAAGTAGTTTAATAAAGAGAAAGTGTTGCAAAACAAAGTTCCAAAGTTTGCCTGTGATTATTATAACGAAAATTCGTTGCGGCATTGCTTACTTAGATAGCACATGTGAATGAATGGGAAATTGCAGAGATATCATTATAAAGAGTATCTGCAAAATATGAAAATAGATTTTTAAAGAATTTTTTATGAATTACCAACAATTAAATCAGGAATATTTTTTAATTCATTGTGATGAACTCTTTGTAGATATTTGAATTACAAATCCTAAGAATTTGAAAGATATTTTCTCAGTGTTTTATTGCGTACAATTATTGTAGCAGTTACATTGGCAATATTTAATGCATTCTGTTATCATGTATGTAATCACAATGTAATATATGTCAGGAAATAATATTAGGAAAAAGGAAAAGAATTCATTTGAGATTTAAGCGATATTAATTATTAGAAAATTATACAAAAATAGATTTTTAAAATTTTTACGTTTTTATGTAATTCTTTTTAGGCAATTTATTTAAATATTTAATAATTGACATTAAATATAATTCTTATTGTCGTCAGTGATAATTTTATTGATGAATAATCTTATTAATTCTTCTTGATTTAAATATTTTAATACAATTATTTCATTTCAAATAGAAAGAGAGAGAGAGAGAGAGAGAGAGAGAGAGAGAGAGAGAGAGAGAGAGAGAGAGAGAGAGAAATAATTTTGAAATACTTTCTTTCTTCCTAAGTTATTTTTCATGGATTTCTAAAATATATCAGTTTATATCGGTGTAATTTTAAATGAAGTTTTCAGGGATTATATACATGATGGATGTAACTTCTCATGTTCAAACATTCATTTATTACGTTCATTTATGATTTCCTGAGGAATATGAGTTTAAAAGAGAAGAACACGGTAATTATGCAGAATAGGGGCGATCTCACAGATTTCAATGACTTTGATATATGTTGTCAGGGTGATTATTCTGAACAACTTTTCTCTATACATCATGTTACTACCGCTCGACCTTAGTTTCCGAGTTATACACTTATATCATAAAGTCATTGTGTCAAACGAGTCATAAAACTTATGTGGTATAGAGAAACTGCTCCTTTCCTTGCACCCCCTCCCCGTAATTTTTCCTAACTCTACCCACCAATTTTATGTCGCTATTTGGTTAAGTGAAAACATTGGAAACGAATAGCCAAACCTATGTGGTACTGTACAAGCGTGGACGTCGTTTACTTTACGTAAAATGGGAAAATTGTTCAGAATAATCATTCTGACAACATATATTTAGGTCATTGAAATCGGTGAGGTCGCCCCGATTCTGCATAATTACCAAGAATACTTCAGTGATAGTTTACGAATTCACTATATATGCTATCTGGGTAGCCTATTTCCAGAACAGACCGGTACGGAGACAATTCTGAACGGTTTCGTTGGATTTCGTTTTAACCACGTTATCAATACTAATTAGCAACATGCGAACTCCTCCGTTCCGGCTTGTTAGCCTAACCATTGGGATAAGAATTTCATTCATTAGGATAGTGACGAAAGAGAGAGAGAGAGAGAGAGAGAGAGAGAGAGAGAGAGAGAGAGAGAGAGAGAGAAAGAGAGAGAGAAAGAGAAAGAGAATGACCTAAACTTTATCGTTATCTGCAGCGCCAGAAGAAACAATAATATCTTCGGTATTCACAACTCGCCACACCGTTACGTGCCACCTATCTTACGTCAGTCCCGACATAGTCAAATACCTTGGCTATCTCCCGCAAGATATGATTGGCCGTTCGCTGTTTGACTTCTACCATCCTGAGGATCTACCTTTCATCAAAGACATCTATGAGACCGTGAGCATGAGACTAACCATAAGAAAAGAGAAACAAAGAGAGAAGCTTGGGTACCGATTGCGTGAAAGATGAGAAGCATGCGAGAGAGCAAAAGGACCGTGGGGGAGAATGAGAGAGAATGAGAGAGAATGAATGAGCGTTGAGGTACTTCTCGTATGTGTAACGCAGCCGTAAAATTACTCAGTAATTTCTTACTAAATGTCGTTGAACAGATGCTCAAGCACGAAGGCTCCCCATTCAGGTCGAAGCCGTACAAGTTCGCCGTGCAGAACGGGGGCTACGTCGTTCTCGATACCGAGTGGTCGTCCTTTATCAATCCCTGGACGAAAAAACTAGAATTTGTCGTAGGTCAGCATCGTGTGCTCAAGGGGCCATTGGATCCGGACGTCTTCCGGGTGCCGCGCGATACCGATTGCGGTTACCTGGCCAGTATCAGCGAGGAAGTGCTGAAAGAGGCCAAGATCATCCAGGACGAGATACGGGCGCTTCTCGATGAGGTACGACAAAAGCGATTACACACGTCACAACACTATCCCCTCGTATACGATTCGCGATTCATTTGCTTGAGACTCCAAGCATTTCCCCTCCTCAACCCTTAAAAAATTGTATTTATCATTCTGAAAAACTAGGCGTGCAACTTTATATAGCACCGAAACTTTTCAGTGATATTTTAAAAGTATTTCAAATAAAAAGTGAGACATTTGAATTTCATAAAAGTTGCGAAATAGGTTTTGCAACATTTCTGAAACAATTCTGAAACAGTAAAATGCTAACAAATCTTGCACTCGAAACCTTGTAGAAAATTTACGAGATTACTACAAAAATCTTGTAAAATTAATAAAAAGTTACTGAAAAATTAAATCTTTTTAAAATATTGCTAATGTGTAATCCTGTAAATAGCGTAAATAATATAATATAATAAATTTTAATATTTTAAACATACATGTGTTTAAAATAAAAGAAATACATAATACCATATATATAAAACAATATTATTTTATTTAAATAACGTTCTTGTATTTGCATCTTACTACGTAAAATAAAAATTCGAATTTCTATTTGAATAACAGTCATTAATTTTTTTTAATTAAATTTTCTAATAAGAAAATAAAATTAAAGCATTATTATAAATATTTATTATTTAATGAATACATTACACTATCTAATAATATTAAATAATATGGTTATATTTGGTTATCGTCTTACATATCATCCAATTATACAAAATACTAGACATATGCGAATCAAGTATTTAGACAAAAGGGCCGTTGCTTTTGACAATTTTGAATATTCAAAGTTTCGAAAGAATAAAACTTAGATAAATTTAATTTGAAATTTTCCGGATTTATAATACATTACATGCTAACTCAAATGTAATAAAATATTTTTAATGATGTGGTAGTTTTTTTTTAATAGACAAAAAAATTCATTGTAAGAATTTTAGAACATGATTATACAAAAAAAAGTAAAACTTTATAAGTATAACAAATATAAAATAAGAATTATTATACAGGGAGTTTTATACTAATAAGTACACATTGAATACATATTGTAAAAATTACTATTGAAGGAACAGCACTTTGGTGCACTTCATTAAGAAGATATGGTGCAATTTTTTTCTGAAATTTTGTTCTAAATTCTGCAAAATTATAATATAATTCTACAAACTTATGAAATGTTGAAACAAATTTATAAAGACAATTGTCTATTGCGTACACAAATTTTGGAATAGTTTATAAAATATAAAAGTGGTAGAGAAATTTTGGAAATCGACAAACAACTAAGCACGAGAATTGGTACGCGCTGATACAAAATTGGTCTTGTCGTGGAAATGTATATGACATATTTAAATATAATTGATTAAAAATTCCCGAACTATTCGAATTTGAATCTTTCAGATTAAAAAACGAATTAAATTATTATAGATTTGATTCGGTTCGACTCAAATTCAAATTCGAATAATTTGCGTACTTCTACAAAATAATTATGTATAATTTATTAATCTGTTGTTCTGATATTATCACAAATCGTACTCAAGTGAAACAGCAACAATATTAAAATAACATAAAAATGAGTCGTGATTGATCAAAAAGTGACTTGTAACAACAATTTTAGAGCTATTTTGATGTCATGATAACTTCTCGTTCTGCTTGGGTATGTTTTTCAAATTTACTGCATGTGATAGATTTTAGGAACGTTTCTGTTGCAACATTTCATATGACAATTTGCAGAATCCTTTCAGAATTGTTGCATATGAAAGGATGAAACCATTTTGAAAGCTTTTCGCAACAGTCGGTGCTGTATGAAAATTTTGAGAAATTAAAGATTTTAAAATTAAATTTGTCTTTAATAGCGAAAGGACTCGCTAATACCGCCCTGCAAAGTCCAATAACACGGCAAAGGGGTAGTTAATCGTTCATGTACGTATGTGAGAAACGCAGGCGAGGTGTTTACCGTATTATATGTAATATGTAACTTATAGAGAAAACAAAACGAGAATCTCTCTCTCTCTCTCTCTCTCTCTCTCACCGCGAAACGGAGACAAGCCCGACTCACACGCCCAACTTGTTCTCTCTTTTTTTTTTTCTATCACACATGTGCGCAGAGCATCCAGCGAACGTCAGATATAACCGAGCACGACGTGTCAAAGCGATGTAAGGATCTAGCGTCCTTCATGGAAAGTCTGCTACAGGAGACGAAGGCGCCGGTGGTCGACAATGACGGACTGCTCGCGGCGGACGAACTCAGGAGCTTTTCGGTGACTATTAGCTACGTTTTAGTATCGCCGAAACACTGTCACGCTAGTTACTTATTATACATTACGACACTCTCCGCTCTGGTATGCTAATGTTTATATAACTATATCATACTTACCTGTATGTGTGTATATATACAATAATAACCAGTAGTCGCCTGACGGTTTACCTCGCAACCAGCTGGAAGATGGTAACCATCTAATATCTAACCTCTCGCCGTCGGGGCACGACACGCTTCCTCCTAGTTTCTATGTTTTTCTCGTTATTACTAATACATTTTTAAAACAGTATTCTCCAAGGGTCAAATAGAAGGTAAAGTAGCGAGAAAGGTGACGGTGAGGATAATATAAGTTGCAAGAGGTAGTAAATGATGCGAGGAATTGAAGGCGGTGTAATTTCGCTCCGTACTTCAAATTTCGGCGTCGTTAGGGGCGCGCAAAAAGAAAGAATGCAAAAATCGACTGTCTCCCTCGCTGTCTCTCTACGATATGGAAAAACTAAATCCCTCGCGCGATTCTACCCGGCTTTAATCGATAGGAACGATCGGGACTGGGATGTCTGGGTGTAGACTTGCGAGGGTCGCAGGCGATTTAATGGGGTGGTCCCTCGGATCTTTCACAAGTTCTTAGCGCATATCCTCTAACTGAAACTGATCTCTCCGCCTTAGCTGGCTGGCGCCACTCACCCCCATCGCTCTCATAAAAAAAAAAAAAAAACCCCACTACTACTGACCACGGTAGCGGCGGTTAAGTCGCGTATTGATCTACAGTGGCAACTCATTCTAAGTCATTACAATATACTTGTGAAGGGATCACGCAATCCCTTGTTGCAGGAGCACGACAGCGTGATGCTCGGTGAGATCTCGCCCCATCACGAGTACGACAGCAAGTCCTCAACGGAGACGCTACCGAGCTACAACCAGCTCAACTATAAGGAGAACATCGAGCGCTTCTTCAAGAGCAAACCGCCGATCGCGACTATGTACGGCAGCGACGAAGAGAACGTCAATTCCAGCAACGACGAGGGCGGTAAGCGCTTTTCTTCGCTTTTCTTTTTCTTACGCATATATCTATATGAATAAAAACTCGTCATATATTTTATATACTTTATATAACGTAGAGTTTATTCTTTTTAAAAGACATTTTTCTTAATTGAAGGCGAAATTCGCGAATTTATTTTAAGAAAAGCAATAAATGGATACAAAGTTCTTTGATTTACTATTAGACGGAGAGAATTTTCTTTTAAAATTTATCCTCAAGATCTGATAATTGTAAGATAATATGTGGACTTGAAAAATTGAGTTTTGTCGCGATTTTGTAATTTTTAGGGAAGCAATTTGTTATTTTCTAGTCTAGTTTTCCTTAGGATATACCTTATATAGGCTAAACATTAAAAAAACGTTATTATAAAATAGTAATGATATTAATAACGTCAGTTTTTTTTATACAAAAATGAAAATTTTACTCTCTAAATTTCTTAGAGTGAAAATACTGCTACTAAAATTTTTCCAGTGATTTTCCATTCAATAAGAGTTAGAATTCACTCCAATAGAGTGAATTTTTAACTTTTATTAGAGTGGAAAATCACTCAAAAAATAACTCTTATTGGAATAAAAAATTCAATTTATTAGAGTGAATTTGAACTCTTATGGAGTAAAAAATCACTCGAAAAATTATATTAACAGTATTTTCACTCTAAGAAATTTGGAGAATATATTTGTGTTTTTAGCATTGTGCAACAACATTTTTCTATGATCTATTGTGAATTCTCAGGAGCAAATGTCCTAGAGGAAATTAGATCAGAAAATAGTGCAGCATTTTCCTAAAAATCACAAAGTCGTGGTAAAAGACGTATGAAATTTTCAGGTCTATCTTTAATGACATAAAACTATACTTTTAATTGAGTTTTTTTTTATTACAAAATAATTTTTTACACCACAGACGTACTAAATTTGTGACATTACAGGCAAACTATGATACATTGACAACGCAATTTTTGTGCTATATCGTAATTATTTCTTATTATATTCTGATGCTATCTTATGACATACTTGTGAAATCTTCAAAATACGAAATAATGACTATAGCAACTATAATAACTATTATACATATATTATAAAAGAATTTTTTTTTCTTTATAACAGGCAAAAATCGGCCTTGTACTATATTTATTTTACGACTATCAAGGAAAAAGGAATTTATCATATTTTAAAAGTAATTTATTAAAATTATCATATGTGTTATTTTATCTAAATTTATTTTTATTTGCAAATGGCATAGACGCACAAATTGAATTTTTAACGTGTAATTTCTCGTTTCTGACAAATTTAATATGGCTACAGCGAGGGGGCTAGAAGCCTTAAATATAATAGTTAAGTAACATCTAAACGCGGAGAACTGCGTTTATTTATTCTCTTTGCTGAAATAAATTCGCAACATTTGCCTTTAATTTAACTACGCAAACCACCTGTCTTCCCTTTATATTTATTTCATGTCAATTTTAAGAAATTTGAACCCTTTTTTCTTCCCAGGAGGAAGTTTTCTTAATTAAAAATGTATTTTATGGAAACAAACTTCTATCTTCAGCACGAAAGTATATGTCGCCGATGAACGGCAGCGGGGCGAGCGGCACCGGTAGCGCGGAGAATCTGAGCAGCGGTTCCAACAATCAAACGAGCTCGGCGAGCCGAGGCGACGTGTCCAACACCGCCAGCAACAGCAATACCACCGCGACGGAGAGCTTCAAGCCGCCCACGCTAACGGAGTCGCTGTTGAATCGCCACATCGAGGACATGGAGAAGCTGATGATACAGAAGCATCGGGAGCTGCGCTCCAGCATCAAGAACAGCGACAAGCTTAAGGATTCGCGTATCAAGACGGAAAAGGTTAACGGTGGTGCGGATCAGAGCGCCCGTGCCAATCAGGGCCACGGGGTCAAGAGGAGCGGCAGTCATAGCCGGGAGGGTGATAACTGTAAGGTGTGTTTTTTAATTTTTTTCCCCAGAAAATTAATTTCATTATTTTGAATCGCGTTGAATGATGTTATTGCAATTATGATATCAACGGTTAGACAGTTTTATCTTTAAGTAAAGAATTTTGGTCTTAGAGAGGCGGATTTTAAGTCTAAAGGGTTAAGGCCACCCCTGAGGCCTTAAAATGATACTCAAGTTCGGGAATTTTTTATGGGCAAATGAATTGCTTTATTAAAAAAAAACAAATATAAACCATTTTATTATACACTCAGGGGTGACGTTACTCCTTAAGAGACACGACAGTATCCATTTTTTTTTTTGAGATTAGATCTCAATAACCTGCTGAACCGCTCGAGTTCTAGCTAGTTTCAATTTTAAGCCTGGTTTGATTTATATAAGAAAATTTTCGTCATTTTTTTCTTTACGTATTCAGAAATGTAAATTTTTAATTTAAGATACGTTGTCGTTGTCTAGTTCATATAATAATTCATACTAGTCAACATTTATCATTGTTTTTTATACTTGTGACCTTTTCTTTATAGATAATATGCACCGACGTAATAAGTTAAAATGAGGAAAAATGTACTTGTTTTTATTTTTAATTTAAAAAGTAATTAATTAAATCTTAAAATGTGCATATCTTGAGAATGCAATTTGGAGATACAAACTTGAGATAAGTACTAGTACCGTCGGAAGACCTCAGAAAATAAATACACAAAAAAATATCTAAAATTATTTAAAACTGGTACCTTTTGAACCTTTTTTAAAATAATTTAAATAAATATTATATTATTATATAGACACCAAGATCCGCCTCGACCAAAAAATGATGTTTTTCTTTGCTTAAATATGTTAATTATGTTGTTGATTTTAATCTCACTTATTTTATATTTCTTGTAAACATTTTTTTAGTTTAAATGCTAAAGAGCGTGTAAAAATATTACAAATAAATATATAAATGCAAAAGCAAAAGTACATAAAATGTATGCATGTTAAGTGTTAAGAAAATAAGTAAAATCTGTCAATTATTTAAATGAAAAAATAATCATGGAAATAGGTATCAAAGCACGATAAAATCTCGAGGACAAGCACAGCAGGTCCGGCGAATCTTACAACCACCGTTACCAACATGAGTTTCGATCAGACGACTGTGGTACAACCACAAGCAAACATCAATCTTTGGCCACCGTTATCAGTCACTGTACCCTCCGCCGCACCTACTCAATCTTGTGTTTCGCCTCACAAGTAAGAGCACTAAAATATTAATGACGAAGACTAGAATATATTAACTTTGAAATATTATATATAAACACCTTTTTAAAGAATAGCGACGTTGAATTTTAGAGTTTTTAGTTGTATATCGAATATTACATAAAGCTCTTAAGAATTGTATGTAATAATGAGAAAGATGGATGACGGAAATTACAATTTAGACTAAGAGAAAAGTGTGTCAAGTGTGTTAAAGAAATTTTAACTATAATATTCTACAATAAAATATGATTAGGAGCTTTATTTATATAATTATTATTATAATATTAATAATAATTCTATGTTTTTAGTAATAATAAGTAATAGTTTTTTAAAGGAGTATATATCTTAAAATATATATGTGGACAGTAAAATTAAAATAAGTATATAATGTAATAAATGCAATTACAATTATAATGAATATAACGATGATTTGTACATACATACATTGGAAGCCATTGAAATCGAAAATTGATATTAATTTGACAGTTCATTTTAATTTTTTTTGAACCAAATAAATTGTAGAGCAATTGAAGAGTATAAATTTATTGATACTGAGTTCTTTCTCTCTCTCACAGCACCTTTTCCGAATAATTTTATTTTTTATTACATGTGTTTAATAAAGCCAATAGCTGTAGACGCGGAATTTTAGTTGTTTACTTTTTAACAGTTATTTACTTCTAAATTAATACGTTTCGTAATTATTTATTTACATAGCTATAAATTAATTAAAAGAAAGAAACAATTTTAAGGCAAATTAATTAATTAAAGAATATAATATTTATTTTATTTATTGATCTCTTATCTTTGTACATTATAATTATTATTATGAGTTTAAAGAAAATTTTTAATTTATTGTAAATATAATTACTTTTAAAACTTTTTTATTTGTATATTAATAATAACCAATAATTACAATTTGTATGGTTAAAACAATTGTAAATATAATTGGCATCAAAAGTGATTTGGAATTGCAATAAACTATAACTGAAATGCAATCATGTTTTCTCTCAGCCTATAAATCACGTATTTAAAAATCACGTATTAAAAAATGTTCTAGCACCAACTTGGAGGCCGTATCTAGATTCTCCTTATTCCCGTCAATGATACCGGTTTACTATGTGCCGGTACCGTCATCCAATGAATCTGCGACAACAATGTCATCGTCGCAGGAGAAGTTGAGTCTACCGCAATCATCAACGCAAGCGACACAACAGAATCCTTACAGTAAGTATTCGATAGTAAATCTGAATAAAAAAGTAAACGCGAGTTCTTGTTGTTGATTACACAGTTCGACTTAACATTCCCCCTTTTTTTTGAACATCAGAATGAGACTGTACATTTTTTAATCGTTATTTAAATACTGAATATAAATTTTGTTTTCAAATTTTTCTATCACGTTACGATTTTGAGAAATTTGCAACTAAAGCTGCAAAAAGGAACTATTTTCATGTATTTTGTCACATTATAATTATATGTATATGTGCTGAAGAAGCGCTCAGAAGTATATTAGAAATTTTCAGCTCTCAAAACGAATTTTTTGTGTCGGTTAATATTATGTATGTGCGATATGTATGTGAAAATCCTTGCATATAATTTTTTTCAGCTATTTCTATTTAGTTTATTTTTTGAAGTTAAATTTAAAACAATTTAATTTTTCTTGGTTGTTAATTCCACCATTTTTAATTTGCTAATTATATCATTAAATTTGTATTTACGACAGATTTCTTGTACATAAATTTTTGCAAAAATTCGGACATTTTTAAATTTAATCCCCAAACTATTAATTATGTGAACATCCATGGCGGTGATATTAAATATATACAACAATAATAAGTTAATTATTTGAATATAGCTTATAGTTTGATAAATGTTTTAAACATAAAGATAAAGATAAGATTGCTTATTTGCAGCAAATCTTAATGCTGAGTATAATTTTCTTGTAAATTATTATTACTACTAATATTTCTAACTTATATAAACTGCGTGCCAAACACTTGTTAGTCTTGATCGGATATAAAGAAACAAATCTTCTATGGAGAGTTATAAAAAAATTTTAGTGTTTGCTCCAGTATCCTATGTCGCGACGGCGATGGCCGGGATGATCTATCCAGCGGTGATCGGCACGCCTCCGCCGCGCGCTATGATGTATCGACCCTTTCTGATACCCGAGCAAGCACCGGCGGTGACGACGCGCGAAAACCAACAGTCCAATGAGAAGTTTCTGGATCACAAACGACCGGCCAGTCAGGCGACCAGCATCAAGGCCGAACCGGGGAGCATAATGGCCATGTCTGAGAAGGTAAAGTGCCCGGAAAAAAATCTTTACATCAAAATAGATCAAAGTAGATTAGAATCATTAGATATGATCATATCTGCATTTTGTCTACATCTAATTGGATCTAGTCATATCTAATTAGATCTATTTGGATCTGGACAGATATAACTAAATACAGATATGATTATATCTGATAACTGAGATCGAATTTGATCTAAAAAGATCTGTTTTTTATTTACACTTTCTGGATATTGTATTAATTTTTGTGATACACTTGTATATATAATATTTTTTATTAGTATTAAAATTACAAATTTGACATTTTATATAAACTATATAAAATTTTAAATATATTAATAATATAACATATTATTAATGTATTAGAAACACTTCAAATAATTAAATTTCATCAAAAACAAAAATTATTTATTTTAAATGATAAACATAACAAGTTTTAAGAGCTAATTATTTCCAAGTAACCCTTTTTTTATTTCCGAGTCTTTTGTTTTTCAAGGAATTGATTCTTCAATTCATCAATCCTTTGTGTCATAGTACGCCTAATCACAGATTCTGACGGAATCAACCAATTTTTTGATTTTCCGTATTCCACAGAAAATTAAAAAAAAAGAATAAAATGATTATCATATTACAGTAAATAAAAAATTATAACTATATATACATTGAATTGTAATAATTTTGTTTTTCATAAATTACTTTGTATAGCCGTTATTGCTGTGAGATCTAAGCAAGAATATTGCTCGTTTTGTTTTTTTTCCCCTGAGCTCGAGAAGATTGACCCGTCATGGTACAGTCAATAAGTTTCTCAACTTTGAAAACTCCCTCCATCAGGCGGCGAAATAAAGGCGTCACTTGCCTTGCTACACTGCCTTAAAGCACTGTCGAAAATTCTTTTGCGGCAATAAATGTTATACTTTAGATGTACCATCTAAAAAATATTTATTCTTATAATATGTATGGATTAAAAACTATTTGAAAAAAATTAAAATTAATGATGATAAATCATAATTACCTCATCATCAAAATATTGCCCATATAACTGCTTATTTTTTAGCATCGACATTTAAAGATAAACGTTTTCTTTTTTATCTTTAAATTTCTTTAACTTTTTTTTGTTTTCCATTACCATTTGAGTCATTGCAATTGTTAGATTTATCATTTGAATAAACAGAGTCACAACTATCACTAGAATAGCTTTGTTTTTCTTTTTTCTGCCTTTTATCTGAAACAGAAATGTCACTATCTAAATTTATATAAATATAAAATTTAACATATAATATATTATTGTTTAATAAATTAAAAATGATATGTGTATACAATATAATTAATTTTTTTGCTTATCTAAAATTTTTACAATTCCCTCATCAGTGTTTCTGGATTTAATTTTATCTTGAATGAGTTTGTCTGCTTTTGGCGAATTGATATTTCAGAAAATAATTGATTGAATTGAATTTTCTTACCATGAAGATTTGTCGATCTATTATATTTATTTTTATATGTATAATTATATAATTTTCTTTATTCAAATTAAGATATATGTTTTTAAGGGAAGTAATAGCTCGACGACGATGAATATCGTCCTTCATGAAAATAAATGTTTTTATTTAAAAGAATTTATTTTTACAACTACAATTTTTATTTTTAATAATTATAACATTAATATAATGATTTATATATAATATTAATTATAATAACTATAACTTTATTTTACATTATTAAATACCTTTTTCTTGGCAGAAGATAGTGAGCTGCTCTATACATCTGTTGAGTCAGAAGAGTCAGTAGATGAAAGATCAATCTTTCACATTAGTTTCTCACTTTTCTTAATTAATTTAGAAATTTTTCTTTGTGAGACAGCACTTTCTATTACTTTCTTTTTATTCTTTATACCTTTACCTTTATCTTTATTTTACAAATATAAAATATAAATATCTTTATTCTACAAATATAAAATACAAATAAGGTTTACTACACGTAAAATAATTATATGTATATTTTTTGTACATTTTGGGGATAAAATATTTTTACATATAAATAATTGAAAACACATTGTGATTTATTTTACTTTTCTTTAATGAATATCTTATTTTGTTTGGCGAGTAGCTTCGTGTTTCTTTTCTTTGCCTTTTCTCTTTTATTTTGTCTTCTTCTGGAATTTTATTTGTTTTATCAATCACTTGCAATTCTTTCAATTTTTTCTTCAAATCAGTTTTATTCTCTAAAAATTGTGTATATAATAATTATAAAGTAAAAATATCTATATTCATATATGTATATTGCATACTTAATACAGATTATATATATATGTATATATACTGTCTCATTTCATGTCAAGTCATGTTCTACCTATCCACTAATATATACATATATATATTTGGTACATTTAATTTTATCGAAAATATCTATTATTTTATTCTTCTACATTATTTAAAAACGTAAATTTGCGTGTGCTTTTGATGACTTGCCTCTGCTACTTTCAAAGTTTTTAAATGTGTGAATGGATCGACGAGACCGACGCGGATTTTTCGGGTGAACGTTTCCATTTCTTTCATTTAACTTAAATGTTGAAACTCTACTTGCATTGTTTTTGACACGGGGACATCGTGTTATCTTTTCCCTGCTCGTTTGCCTGCGTCTGCCTTCGTATGACGACAATGTTCTCCACGCTTCAGAAACTAGTGAAGCCGATCGGAAGGATCGACTGTCCAACATTCTAAATATAATGTCAGAAATTTCCTTCGGCAACATTCCGATGATGTCTAATTTTTTTTCTGTTACAAAAACATTAAAGTATGCAATCATTCTTTTAAATGCCTCCATTGCTTACGATGTGCTCCGTGAGTTTGCTAAAAACAAAGTGGCACTCTCGGCAGTTCTGACGTATATTTATAGCCTATCCCCCCCCTCCTATCCGCGCTTGAGCGCCCTCTACCTCTAGCGATCGCAGATTGCGGCCCCGATCGCATAGGGAGGGGATGAAGACTAAGGGCAAGGACCAATCATATTAAAGAATAAGTGAGTGTTCAGTATATGATTGGTTCTTGCTGCTGCGATCGCTGCCTCTACCATCTTCTCAATATCCAATAGCAAAAAGGTGCCTTTTCACGCTGACGCTTGACGCTCATCTTGAGCGCCATGATATAACTATATGTTATACTATGATCAAGCGTTAGCGTGAAAAGGCACCTTTACGCGAGCACGCGACTTACGAACACCCGAGATCATCGAATTTTAGAAAATTTTAGAGGAAAAGCGTGGCAAATTGAACTCACATGATTAATTCTTTTCTGAAACTTCCTAATTTCCCAATTAACTTATTGCACCAGTGTATGAAGAAATATGCGCCAATCTATAAAAATAGATGTTTATTCTTTGGCTGGCATTCATAGTTTGATTTTTTGTTAAGCTTGTATCAAACTTGATATTGGGATTGAATTGAAATATTGGGATTGAATTGGGATTGAATTGTCAGGAAGTATCTTAGCAAAAAATAAAAAACATAATATTGAGCTGGTAAATAAGTTTTAATACAAATAAATTACAAATATTACAAATAAATATTTTACTACAAAAACTTGGCGCTGCTAAACCGAATAATTCGTTTTAATACAAAATCGCTTTCAGATGCACATTCAGATGCACGCACAAAAGAAAAAGAAAGAGAGCTGGCAAATTATTCGGTTTAGCGCCGCTAAATTTTTGTAGTAAAATATTTATTTGTATTAAAATATTTATTTCTAATATTTGTAATTTATTTTTATTAAAATACTAATTTGCTAGCTTAATGTTATGTTCTTTATTTCTTGCTAATATGCTTTCACATCAGATAATTTTTTATAGCCTATTGCATACAAACTGTCTTTCGTAGAAAGGATAAATAAAAAGAAAAGTTTCTTTTTACAACAAAAGTGTTTTCTACACCAGTGAAATTCTGATGAATTTAATTAATTAATGTCTTTGGTAGTTCTAATTTTTTAGTAAAATATTATTGTTTACCTGATTGTGGCAGGTTTTGTCACCCGGCGAGCTGTTCTCGTCATGCGTGAGCAACGACGGTGGATGCTCAAGCGTGGTGGATCTCCTGATACCGGTGATGAAGGAGCATCGCCGGCCGACCGACTACAACAACGACGAGTCGAGCACATCCAGCTTCTACAGTAGCTTCCTGTACAAAAGCAGCGACAGCAGCTGCAATCCGGATCAGAAGACGTGCGAAGTCTCCTCCGAGGTAGAGAATCAAACGGCGCAATGCTCGAAAGATGTTCAAGGGATGTCTCGATCATTCGTAGGTTACTTACGCTTCTCTTAGAGATCATCCTTTTAGCGTTTAAATAAATAAAATAATGTAAATTTTGACTGTATGAGTGTAATAAATGTGCAGGAACACACCAAGTGCCATCAGGGAATGCGAAGGAGGGATCCACCTTGGTTGGAGGGCGTCCAACTGACACCGGAGTTGATCTACGAATATCAGATGCATCCGAAGACTCTGAACGAGGTGCTGAAGGCCGATCTGGATACCATGAAGAACCTTAATCAGCCGTTACTGGTAAATAATCAACTGGGACAGCTCTACTTGGATCTGGAGGTAGAAGGTTTAGGCACCGAACTTATTCTTGAAGAAGGGATTACGTCGAGCGGAAGCGACAGCGGAAGTAGCAACGGCAGTTGGACTGAATCGCAGGTAGGTGGAACGCTTAAGTGACCATTGCATATATTATATGAAAAGAACAATTTTATCAGAGTATCTAAAAATTTAGCTAGATATCATTTGGCAAATAGTTTTATATTGTCCAAAATAATTATTTTTAGATTTGTATTTTAGTAAAATTATTCTTCGTGTAAAATTCATTAGAATATTTTGTGTTGTGTAACGTGATTCAATCTATACTTATAGCGTAAACAGAGAAGAAGAACGGTGAAGTACGGCAAACTAGTGATGATCCACGAGGAGAATGCACCTCTACCGCCTCCGTCGCCGTCTCAGACTGTATCTTGCCAGCGTTCATAAAAGTTTTCGATTCGCCACGAATTATCTCGAAAGACATTCAAAGTTACCGTTTGCTTCGTCATGATCGCATTTCTTTCCAATTGAAAGGATTCAGAGAGTTAAGGCAGTATTCCTTGAATCGAGTAAACCTTTCTTACTGAAAGAAAGAAGATTATTATAAACGCATTGTATTAATAAACAACGAATGAAAAGCACTCGGTGAGAAATACGTGACTTTATCGACATTTTAATAACATAATACCAGGCTCTTATGTCTTTCTTGAAAGGATTAATTTTTATTTAAGCTAGGACAATTCATTAAGGTAGATCACACACGTGTAATAAATGTGTATTGAGAAATTAATTAAGTCGTGAGACAGACCAACCAAAGTACAAAGCTCGAATAGACTTTTCAAGTTGCCTTAGCTAAGCTACGAGTTTGAATGAATTTCCTAAAATTTTTAGCGCAAAGTAAAAGCATAATTATATATTTATGAGATTTGCATATACTTGAGATATTTGCATCTACATTATATATATATATATATGAATGTGTTTTTCAGAGCTATCGGATGTTTTTTCATAAATGCAAATTACCGCTAGAAATTTCATGATTAAGGTTCTTTAGAAACCTTGTCAAGAATTGGTAATTGAGATATTAACTATTAGAAATGTGTGTGTGATGACGTTTTCTCCGCGTCAAAAAAGTTATCCGCGTAATAAAAAAGGAGTTTATTGCGAACTGTACATATATACAATTTTCAGTACTGTTTGTGTAATTTTGTATACATTTTTGTGTCATAAATTAAAATAACTATGCATATAAATTGACCGAAAGATTTCTATGATCGATTTTGCATTAATTAAGTGAATAGTATGCATGAGTAGAGAATTGGAAGATGACACTTTTGATACGCTCTTTGCGCAATAATACATTTTCTATTGCTATCTATTTTTTTGATGTTCTATTTTTCATGTTTATATGTAAGAATCCTTTTTATAAATATATATATAATATATAAAATATGTATATTTTATATAAATTTATATATTTAATAAATATGGAAAGATATGTTAATGATGACACGATATGGACGAATGGAACGATATTTAATAAAAATATAAAAAAATTATTTCGTGCATATCTGTGAAATTAATTGTGTAATGAGTACTAAGTTTAATTAAATTTCTTTTTGTACACGATTATATTTTTTGCTAAATGTGGTTCTTTTTGTACATGGACGGTGAAGACAAACATGAATATATCGAATATCTCAAAAAGATATATATTAACAGTAAGATTTTCTTCTTATATTACTTTGTATGTTTTTTTAATTCTATACAATTCTCAGTATTAATTGTGTTACATTTGCGATATACTTAATGTAAAAAGAAAAGGAAGAAATAACTCTTCATAAATCTATTGGAAAATAATCGATTGTAATTACATAAATTATTTACTTCATATTAATATTAACTTCATATCAACACAATCAGCGAGTATTTATTTATTGCTGTAAAATTGCGTTCTTTAACAACCCAGTAAGTACACGTCATTTTGACATCAGAATTGGGTCAGTTTGAACCAAAAGTGACGTTATGTAATGACATAAAAATGACACGAAATATTGACGGATTAATGTCACAGACCAATGACAATATTTTAAGACGTTAAAAAGACGTGACTTTATGATTATTTTAGTAACGTTCCAAATAGATTACATAACAAAATCTATTAATAACGTTTTAATGATGTTTATGACATCAATATTATTTAGATGTCGTAAAATGTCATTCTGCTACACATATGAAACTCGAGCATGTATAATCGAATCTTTCTCTATAACGTAAATTTATGAAAAGTGAAAAATATTTTTTAACGAATATTGAATTTAGGTATTAAAGTTAATAAAAATTTTTATTTTTTTAAACACAAAACAAATTCAGCATTAAAGCCTTGGAGTAAAGAATTTTGAATATTAAAGTTATATACAAATTATACACAAAATTGTTTCATTGGAAACTCAGTCTTTATTTTTAGTCTGCAAAAATAAAATACTTATATATACATATAATTTATAAACATATATAATTTATTATTTAAGATTTATTATATTTATTATATTCCAAATGTAGGAAAATAATATTATGCAAATTTGATTTGAAAAGTAATATATAAAGTTCAAACTTATAAATGAAAATAAAAGTATTTAACATACTATATACTTTTTGGACTATACTAGAACACTACATTGCGCTTTAGCTTTTTTATACTAAACATTGTACTTTTTTATTTTCTGTATTTATATTGATTTTATTTACACTAAATTTATTTCTCTAATGTTGTACCTCACTCTATACATTTTATCTGTGTATTTGAGTAGTAATAATTTTTACAATACAATATTCCAAATATTATATTCTATTCTTTTTAAAACGTTTCTGCTCTTGTTTTTTTAAAATATTTATTCTTATTTTTAAGATATGTACTTTTCTTTACTCTTTTCCTTTTTTTTTATATTGTAATTTTTTTTACTTAATTTTTCTAATGTTTTTCATTACTCTTAATTTGTAGTTTCTCTTTATTACATTTTTAAAATGTCTAATTTTGATTCGATTGATATTCCATCTGTCGCTTCTTGCTCTTATGTTGGTTCGACGCGTTGTTCTTCTCCGATACCTTTTTCTCGTCAAAATTCTCCAAGTATTTGTAATTAATTTTTCTTTAATAAATATCTTTTTTTTTCTTTTTCTTACATTTTTAGTTTTCTCTTTTTTAATTTCAATTTTATTTGTCTAGCTCAATTGGATTCTTCGGTTAATTCCTCTGTAAATCCTTTGGAATTGTTATCACCAAATGAATTATTTGATTTCTTGCAAAATTTCGATTCTGCAGTATAAGTTTTTTTTTCTTTAACGATTTTATAATTTTTTCTTCCTTTTTATTTATTTTTTTTTGTTTAATTCTATCTTTTTTCCTGTTTTTATTCTTTCAATATGATTTATCTAATATAAACTTGTTCTTTCGTTTATATTATTCTTTTCTATTTTATAGAAAAGAAAAACTCAATTTTTAGTCAGTATTAAAATGGAATTTACAATTTTTATTTAAAATATGTGCTCAAATATTATTGATTACGTCTCGTAGTATCAATAATATTTGAGCTCATATTTTAATTGATTTATCTTTAATACAGTGAAATTGTCGGATACGTTGATGGTTTAGAGTCTCCCCGATTTATTGGGGATAAAAAACAATTTAAATTTTTTAAATTTTACCTTAATAATGATAAAGGTAAACATATCCAAGTAGTGGTTTGGAATGATGATATTAATCTAATTAAAAATGAGATCTTTTTGAATAATGTAAGTTTACTGTTTCATTAAATTTCTGTACATTTTAAAAGAAAATTATAATTTTTTAATATTTACTTTATGCTTTTAATATATATATATATATATTTATTTACTTTTTTATTTTTCCTAAATCCTTTTTTCCTTAATTTCTTTAATTTTTAAACAATTAATTTTATTTATTATCAAATAACCTTGTTATACTCCTTTACAATTGAATTTTCTAGATTATCCATTTAGATGGTGTTTAAGCTAGGCTTCCTAAAAATTCTAAATATAATAATGGGAATGTGCCTTTTGAATTATTAATACGGCACAATACTTTAATTTAATCAAACAACACTAATTCAATCAAATTCGTCAACACGATATTTGACTGCAGATCTTGTATTAACAGTGACTTAAAAATTATGACATTACACGTTTTTTCAATTTAAGGCATCACAAATATGATGTTTAAAATTAGGCATTATTTGATCATGAAACGTCATTGGATCAACTATGATCAGTTTTCGACGTCAAAATGATGTGTGCTCTCTCATGGAAATATTTTATTGAAAATCTTTTAATTGGCCCATTTTATTAAAATTTATTAAATTTATTTTATGATTATTGAACAAAAAAATAAATGTTATAAATTTTAATAAAATTTAAATTAATAAATTTTAATGGAAAGGGGTCAATTAAAAAAAAAAATTTAGTAAAATATTTTAGTAATATATTTAGAGTTTGCACATGGGAAAAGTTCATTATCTATATATATATATATTTTGTTATTTATAAGAAATATTTGGCTCAAAAGTTGCTAATAAATTACGCGAGAATGTGCATTTTATTCGAGATACGTACAATTACAAACTGTTGCTTGTAACTTTTAGTTAGATTATGATTAAGTAAATACACACACACACACACACACACACACAAAATCTACCACCAATTACACATTCGCGTGTATTACACAATATCTGCGATGCACGCTATAGTGATTTGTATATTTAGCGTTTTTATATCTCTAGAAGATATTTTGGATTAAATTACATATAGAGCGATATAATAAGGTAATACCTGTTTCGTTTGTCTATATTTTCTATGTCAGTTTGTTCGGGCAATTAATGTTTTTGGATAGATATAGTAGGATGCTATATTATATTATTCGCGCCTGATAACGCTCCATTTACTGGAATTTCGTAGATCTATATTTGAAATATTGTGAAGTATTGAAAATCCCGTCCAAGAAATTTCTAAGACTATTAGAAAAAGAAGATAAACGAGTTAAAAAAAACAATATATCTTAATATGATATGTAATTTTACTGTATTTTCTGTTAAACTTGATTTCATATTCTGATGAATTTTTTTTATACAATTATAATACTGGGCAGTATTAAATTGGCTAATAATTAAATACTTTTAATATTTAAAATAAATAATAATTACTGGCCAATACTGCCAAGTATTACATTTTTACAAGGATTTGTAAACGACTTAAGTTTGATTAAAATATAAATTTATCCCTGATAAACAAGTTCTGAATAAATAAAGTTTAAAGCGTGGCGCGAGGTAAAACAATAACGTGTACGGTGAGTCGATTTTGTAATTAGTTAAATTTAAACTTGTGTATACAAGTCACGTGTTTGAAAATAACACGTTCACGCGAAAATCGATTGACTTCGCTGATCACATAATCGGAGGCACGGAGTTATGTAATTGCAGTCCAGGTCCGTGTCGTTTGACAAACGAATCTATTTCAGGAAATTGTGGACCAGTAAATTTAGCGCAGATTTAATTTTAACGCCATTCATACGATCCATGCGATTGGTGATGTATACATACGTACATTTGAGAAAAAAAGATATTTTGTGTACTACGTATTTGCACGTGTCGCGACAAAAAGTGATTGACACGCGGATGTAACTATTGTACATCTCTCTCGCGATCAAAGGCGATATTTTATACATACACCAGCGATTAAGCGCGACTCTGTTTTCATGAAACATTCGCGAGATCTAGTCTGGATTATATACGACTGTATTACTTTTGCAAATGGTTTTTCATTCAGAAATTGTTTTGCATAGCGATCTGTATCTTAATAAAGGTCTTTCTAAATGTAGGATGTCGATACAGGACTTTAATAATTTTTCTGCCTTTAATTAAATATCACCAGCTTAAAATTATTAATGCTTTATTTTCCGCATTAATAATTGATTGTGAATTATGTAAATTTACAGCTGAATTGCACATTTATAATTAGTCTATTTCTTGAAAAATTCTTTGCGGAATAATTCTTAAATGATTAATTATTAAAAAATGTCTAAATGATTAAATGGTATATTAATTATTAATGATGGAGTGAATCTAGACGTTTTTTTTTAAATTCAATGCAATTGTCTCATTCGCGTATATAGTTAAAAGATCCTCTGGCATTAGTTCAAGAAATGTTGTGATCTCACTAAGGAGTAATAATTTTGGAGGTCAATTAATCAAGTGCAATTTTTTTCTTTTTTTAGAATAATGTAAATGTTAATGGAAATAATCGTAGAATATAAGATGTCTGTGATTTGACCAGCTTTGATTACCATACAGAAACAGGATCTTTTCTCTTCTTAAATAAATGATAGAACGTTAAATTAAAAAAAGAATTATTATAAGACAACAAGCGAGAAATTTAGAGAAATATCTTTTCACCATTTGTACAAGCCGAAAGTGGTCCTTTTCTCATTAATTCACATTTAAGGCACAGACCACACTTTAACGCACAAGAAACAAAAAATATTGTGTGCAACATGTACGCCTCGCCTTCGGCTCGTATGTCCACTTCCATTTTGATATAATAAAGATATTTTGTTCTTATTAAACTTGAGTATTAAACTTAATCCTTTCTTAAATCATTACATACATTTAATTATCGGAAAGCCTAATGTTAATTTAATCCTTTCTTTTCTTCTTAGCTTAAATTGTTGCTATCGCTACGTGCGATATCACATGTTTTGCTTTGCCTGTTCGTGCAGAAGTCATAATAATGTTCTTTCTTCTTTGAAATCACAAAGTCATGAAGGAGGGAGAAATGATATAAAGTTAAAGTGTGTGTTTTTTAAATTTATTATTGCTTCTTCCTTCTGAATTTCTTAAGAAAGAAAATAAGATGAAGAATTACGTCTGTGCGATTTCATTGCTGATTTCCGGGCTGGCATACTTTGCTACGCAAGTAGCAACGCAAGGTACATTGCACATTTTTCATATGTTAATTCGACAATTAGGAAATTGTAGCTAAAGGAAAAGTATCGTTATTGCAAAATTGTAAATATTTGTAAAATACTTCAGCGAATTTTCAAACAATACAATTTTTTAAATTTAATTTTCTTGAAAGATTATTGCTACGTAAATAGAAACTGTCGTCTACATTATATACAATTTTTCAATGATAGAGTTTTGGACAGATTTTCAAAACATAACAAGTGTGATAATTTTATATGGTTACGTAGTTAATAATAATGCGGGAATTAAAGAAAGCTTTTAAATTATATAATTTTTTAATTATTATTATCAGGTTTTACTAATCTATATTAAATGTTGCATTTAGATATTGAGTTGCCACCAGGAATGTGGTCTTCAAGGCGTGGCTGCGAATGGCAAGGTTCATATATTAATGAAGGCACATACAAGATAGAGGAGTGTAGTCAGTTAACTTGTGACAGTAGCGGTAAAGCAACTATGCAAATGTAAGTGAAAGTGTTATTATACAATAATTATCATACTTATACACGGGGCAATCAGTAATAAATCAAATTAATAATATATCTATTATTTTCTCTGTAAAATTTGAATATGGTTATCTAAATTAAGTCTGGTTTATGTTTTTTTTTTTTATAATTTTCTTTGTTATTTATAAAATTTTTGAAGATATTAGAAAATTAACAAAATAAAGATAAAGTTTTTTTTACTATTAATAGTGGTTTTGGTTTAATCTTATACATATATGGTAAAAAAACTGGTTATTATACAGCGTTACTTTAATAATTGATAATTCCACTTATCGCTTTAATTAACTAACCACAAAACATATATGATATATAACAATAATAAGTGTTTAGTCGTCTAAAATTAATAAATTAATAAAGTAAAATGTGTAATACTTAAATTAAGCAAAGAAAAACGGATTCTTTTCTTGTGTTAAAACAATTTGCAAAATTTTTTAATTTAAAAACACTTGTATAAAAAAGATTACAAAAAATTATAAAAATAGTTTTATTTGATTTTTTTATTGTGTATCTCACAATCAGAGAAAATCAATAAATCCTCAATTTAAGACAAACATATTTGTTAACACACACACACACACACACACACACATACATACACACGCGCGCGCGTTTGTACAAGATTCTTTTGTTGTAAATTTTCTATCAAAAATTTTTTCATAAATCTATCTATACTTTTTTTTCATTTTTAGATGTCCTGTAGCGGACTGTCCAGATGGTCATTACTTACATTCTTATAGTTGGCCTGTTTATGAGAAGCCATTTCCAGATTGCTGTCCAAAATTTGTTTGCAGAAAAAAACCTCCTGGCTTAGTTGGAAAATAATCTGTTTGTTGTAACACCATCATTATCACTTATTGTTTGTTTTTCTTGTCGTCCAAGATGTATTAATTAAACTGTACTGTTAGATTATTTTTAAATTTATCTACGAAATTTTGTCTTATAACTAATGTTTTACATGATTAAAATAATAAGATCTTTTTAAGAACTTGGAATCTGCTTTGTAGACTAGTTAGCATTTTTTTATAAAATTTAATGTACAATTTAATGTACAATTAATGTTTTGAAAAGAACTCGAAATTGTGAGTTAAATTATTTGCGATTACATTTGTATTTTGCGTTATAGCATTAAATAAGCGCCTTTTTCAACTGAATAAAGTTATTGAATTTGAGATAAGTAAAAACACATAGTAAATAAAGACAAATTTTATTCGATTATACTTGGATTTTCGTGTGATTTTACATACTTTTTCAAGCTCATTGCATCGTGTGCCAAATAAATTTTCTTTGAAACAGAATTATAAAATGAACAAAAGTATATCTTTCCACTAAAAAATTGTAATTTTATTATAATTTTATTGCGAAAAAGATAATACCTCAACGAAGAATTGAAACATTTAACTTTTCATGTCTTACAGCGAGTGATGTGGTGATACTTTTTCAACATTACTTTAATCTTGAATGACTCATAATTGAAATTAGTGTTTGCTGATATCTAACTCAAATTATGTAGATGATTATTTAGAGGGAGGAATTAACATTCTTATATATATCTACGTAGATGATAAAGCACATCCATTTTTATCCTGGATTAAAAAATGTCATCTTAAAAAATGTTTAAGATATTTTTGTTATAAAATCTAACAGTAAATTTGTTGCACATCTTTGTCCTGTGTGCAATAAGTATAATTTTTTCTAACTCTAACCCAACCAATTTTATGTCGCTATTTGGATAATGGGGATAGTGTGTTCTTTTGTTAATAACTTTTTAACGAACAGTGACTGCCGATTAAGTTATAAAGAAAAGTTACTCAGGGTCATGTCTTTGACAACATATATCTAGGTCATCAAGGCGCGGTGTCCCTTAATCT
Source organism: Monomorium pharaonis (assembly GCF_013373865.1). Taxonomy (NCBI): domain Eukaryota; kingdom Metazoa; phylum Arthropoda; class Insecta; order Hymenoptera; family Formicidae; genus Monomorium; species Monomorium pharaonis. The sequence continues at coordinate 18,117,710 of NC_050476.1, read as the reverse complement.
AAATAATTACCGAAAGTTTCATAGTAAGGTTATGTAAAAATTTTATTTAAAAAAATAAAGATATTTTATACATTAAAAACTGTATGCAAAAATCTACTTTTTAATAGTAGCAGAGGGATGATGTGTATGTGTGTATGTGTGTGTGTGTGTGTGTGTGTGTGTGTATGAAGATTTCTTTTATAATATTATTAGAATATGTTATTTTTTTTGTATACACAACCAATCAATAGTATAGTATCGAGACACTGTTCTATTTAGAATCGAAATTGAAAAAGTTGAATTCAAACAAAGTAAGTACATAAATATAATATATAATATACATTGCTAATATTTTCATCAACACTAGTACAGCGCCTTTTTAGTATAGAACAACAAATATGTGTAAAAATCGTTTATGTGGCGATTATATTTTAATCAAATAAATGACGGGTTAGTCAAAATTAGATTCGCCAAAGCAACGAAGCGTCAGTCACTTCTGCGAGAATTATTATAAGCGTGTTGCGAGATGACACCCCTTCGAGTGCTGAAATGATTGTTAAATGGGCTAAAAAATCGTGTTAGAATGTTTTTTGCCAAAATTCACACCACCTATTAGAGAATAAGAACTGTGCAAGAATGTTAAAGCGCTGAAATCGGCGTCTTCACAAAAAAGTGATATAAAAGAAATCACTTTTGACGCACATATAGCAAAAAATTTATTTTAACAACATATTAATTTTTTTAAATGTAAAATAATTACATTATTTGATATCAAAAATGCATTTTTTATTTTAAAATAAATCTTTTCTAAATGTTTTTTAAACATTATACGAGTATTTCTTCAATTGAATAAGTCACTTTTTAAACAAAAAAAAAAAGAAAACTTAACTTATTAGTTTTAACGTTTTTAAAAATATGTTTAAAATATTTTTTAATGCTTTAAAAAATATTAAAAAAAATTTTTTTAATTGGATACTGAATTGAAGCTTAGTCGTAACACTGTGTTTAATCTTCAGTGCACGTAATACTAATTTGATCCTTTTTTTTCTTCTTATCTTAAATTATTGTTATCACTTTAGTGTGATGTTGCACGTTTTACTCTATGTTCGTGCAGAAATTAAGATTTTTTCTCAACGCTATAAAAAAGGGAGAAACGATATGTGAAAGTTACAATTTTTTAAATTTATTATCGCCTTCTCTTCTTGACGTTTTAAGCAAAAAAGTGAGAAAAGTTATGTCTGTGCGATCTCATTGCTGATATGCGGACTGGCTTACTTTGCTACGCAAGGTACGTTGCACATATTAAGTATATTAATTCACCAATTAGGAAATTGTCACTCAACGAAAAATATCGTTACTGTAAAACAATGCAATTTTGTCATTTGTATTTTCTCTAAAGACTTATGCGCACAGAAATTTGTTGTATACACTACATGTAATTTCAATATTTTAATGATAATTTAAATTCTTTGACAAATTTGCAAATTTATTAATTATAATAATTTCAAAATTTATGTGACTACGTACATGGTAACTGATAATAGTACGTGAATTAATGAAGATTTTATTAGTTAGATTGATTGTCATTCTAATTATAGCTACTAACGTTAACAATGTGTATATATTTTATACTGTTTTTTTAATTTAAACAAGTTATAATTAAAAAATCTTAATTAAAAGGAAGTTAAAATGCTCGTCAAACTTGATTGAAATCGATAATAATGTTGACCCATTTGTGCACGTTATTAACAACAAAATTTTGTATGTATTTCTTTTATAGATTTGGAAATTCTTTTCCAGAATTAAGGTACACGTATATATTAATATCAGTTTATGAATTGGATTTTATTCCAAAAATTTTAGACTGCTGTTTTTATCGTTCTTATCTGGATTCTCAATTATAAAAAGTTAAAGCTAATCTTTTTTTCTATACTTTTAAACTTAATTTGAATTGCACGATATTGTTCGTGTATGTTATCCCTAATCAAATACGGTTTTATGTTCTACATATACATATATCATAGATTTTGTACATTAAGGGGATCTTAAAGTCGTTTGTTTTACTGAAATTTTTTAAATAAACTAATTTTTAATCGGCTTTATAGAATTGTAAAAGTCTTTTACAGAATTAAAATACACACAAAAATGTAGAAGAAAAATTAATATTCTGTGATAAGATTTTATTTTAACAAATATTATACTTTTGACAGAGAAAGTGAGCTAATTAGTACAAATGATTCTTGTTTATCCTAAATTTTCGGATTTTTTATTATGTAACAATCGTGTTACGTGTACGATAGACTTTTAATTCATCTGATTTAATTGTCATTAAGGTGGTTTATTTTCGATTATTGTAAATTCTGTCGGTAAATTTAAGCAAATATTAACTAAATAACTTTTCGAATGGAGATATAGTTGCATCTTTAAAATAGAGTATACTTTAGAGCCATGTGTTTTATTACGATGACAGACTTTGAAGATGGAATGACCGTAAAAGCAGGCGTGTACCCAGTGCTGCTATAATCGTGTGCCTTCTGTAGACTCTGAATGAGAAAGACAAGTCAGTTGGAGTGTTTGCGCAGTACTTCTACGATATCTTCAGTGTTCCGGGATCTGTATTGGAAGTATAATCATACAAGCATCGGTTCACCTACGGCCGCGTGGTTTAAGCATTAAACCTTCTCAAACATGAGCGTCCAGCGATGTGCCAAATTTACGGGTCCGTGCTTACTTGCGTGCGTGAAGACACAATTTGTGATCGTGAATTTCGAGGTGCGCGAAACAGGACGACTCGTGAATTCTCGTTGCAATTAAAACTGCTGTGTTGCACGACCACTCCATAGATTTTCTCTACTTTTCTCGCATATCATACAGGTGTTCTAATACCTGAACAAGATTCACATGTTTACTGCATGGTAATATTTACAATTGAATCAAATATGCTGTGCAGAGTATTAAAAATGCAAAGAAGCATGAGCTTACATACTTGTGTAGATTAGCTGATTGCACTTTGTAGTAACCACGATATGCTTTTATAGCTGTCAAGAGAGTAAAATTAATATATAAGCTATTTTTTATATCAAAATTGAATAATCTTAATTTATGTACAGAATTTAAATTATTGGTAGATTTAAAGTTTCGTCTCCAAATGTAGGATAAAAAAAAACAATGACGCAAAACGCAAACATGGGTAAAAATAAGAAGAAAATTAATTTATAGTCGGAAGAAAGGACAACCAAAACTGCGCTTGGAATAGCAGAAAGGCTAACTCTGGGTCAGCTTTGATCGCAATGACCACACATACTTTTAAGAAATTTGGTCAGAAATAATATATTTGAATTTGTGTTTTATATCAAGCCAATTAAATTTACATATGCATAATAAATGGGAGGAGGAAGATTCTTTAAGTTACTTACTCTCAAACATTTCCCGCATGGTGTATGCCTAATTAGTCTAGGAAAAGACTCCCTTATCGTCACTGGATGCTGCGTTGCTCTTGTGCGTCTCAACGTATACGTTCTAGGAGTAACAATCGGTTCAAGCCTCGGATGGTGCGGGGTTCTTAATTGTTCTGTTTCTTTTGCTATCTCGGGAAAAATATAATGCTTTTATGCTAATTGTTTAGATTAAATGTAACACACGTCAATCATGACGCGACTTACCGTCTGTTTCATTCACGACATCAATATACTCTTCCTCTGCGGCATCGACTGAAGAACAGAAGTGATTAAACGTTTAAATTATTATCTTGTATTTACATAAGATTATTTTTAACAGAAATTTATTTATTATTATATTATTTGGAAGCAAAATTTTGTATATTTTGATATATTTTAGATTGTTATATCTATACAACGCGCTATTATTATAATTATATATTATATATAAATGTTATATTTACAATCGATTCGTCGTGGAAGAATGGCCACTCCAGATGCGATAAGTGGTCTACGTGGTGAAGCTGTTCTTAAACGAGGGATTGGACGAGGATAATCTCGTTGTACAGAAGCTGTTGGAGTCGCGATATGTTCCTGAGGAAGGTCTTCAGGATGTCGCGTTGATGTACGCCAATCGTCTGGAGATAATCTAGTTGAAGTTCAAACAATTTTTTATTGTATGTAACACATATAATTTTTGAATATAAGCAATGATTGCATTTCCCATATTCTCTAACAATGTTTAAAAAATTATCACACATTGACAAATGTATATGTTGAAAAATAATAAAGTTATATATTTAATTGCCACAACGTAACTACAATAAAATATATGTAGGTTACATACCTTTGAATGTCGGAAAGTGCACTATAATATTCTTCATGATTACCATTATTATTAAAATTTGAATTGCAAGTACACATAGTTTTTGATTTTACAGAAGAAATATTTATTTTATAATTTTGAAAATATTGTGCCGAAAAGATGTGTTTCAATTTTCAATATGATTTCAAAATTGTAGCCTTACATGGCGTCGGTCGATCAAGGAGATCGATCACTATCGATTACTTCCCTCATCATCCTTCACAGTACAGAATAATTTATATGCATCTTTATAAGTTTAAATTTGATTAAACTTGCGTTTTGATATTATTAATGCATACTAAAATGAAATTAGACAAATTTCAGAAATTGCTATTGCATTTTATAATTATATAGAAAAAATTAAAAAAATTAAATAAAAATGCAGTTTAAGGCGTCTTGCGTAAAAGATGTTCGGTCGATCTTACTATATGCATATTTGGCGCGAGACACTATCGATCTTCTCAATTTAAGAAAAGAATTTAAATAATTTATAAATAATATCACAGCTAACGTAAATATATAAGCGCGACAAAAAAAGTGAGTAAAAGTATCTTTTTACCTCGAAGAATTTTATCTTCGTCAGTACATTTGTTTATCTGAATCTTGTCAAGTCGCACGCATCTACTTTATTCTCTTTTACTTGGTCAATCACCGTGCGTTCCTATCTGAGTTATTGCTATCGCTACGTGCGATATCGCATACTATGCTTTGCACCTGTTCGTGCAAAAGTCAAAATGTTTCCTTCTTTTAAATCGTAACGTCATGAAGGAGGGAGAAATGAAATAAAAGACATGGTTTTTTAATTTATTGTAGCTTCTTTTTCCTGGTGACTTCTTAAGCAAGAAAGTAGAATGAAGGGTTACGTCTTTGTGATTTCATTGCTGATGTGCGGGCTGGCTTACTCTGCTACGCAAATAGGAGGTACGTTGTATATGTTAAGTATGCTAATTCGTCAATTAAAAAGTTGTTGCGAGAAAAGAAATCGTTACAGCAAAACTATAAATATGTGGAGAATATATACTTCAGCAAATTTACATACATTGTAACGATTTTCGTCGTTTGTACTTTCTAAAATATCATTGTTTTGTAAACAGCACTGTCGTATAAATTGTATGTGATCTCGATGTAAATTCTTTGATAGATTTGCAAATTAAACAGCTATAATAATTTCGAAGCTCTTGCAGCCGCATACAGCTGATAATAAAGCGGGCATTAATAAAAACTCTTGAATCATATTTTTGAATACTTTTCGGATCCCAGCAAACACAGAACATTGCAGCAACATTGCGGCAATGTTGTAATATTGTTGTGATGTTGCTACAATGTTATAATATTGTCACAATGTTGCTGTTACGTTCTGTGTTTGCTGGGATTTTATTTATACAGATATTGCATTTAGGTTACGAGGAAGTAGGATCCTGTCAATGGCGAGGCGCAATTTATGACGTAGGCACACACACAATAGGCCAATGCACCCAATTAGTTTGTGGGTATTATGGTGAAGTAACAGTAAATCAGTAAGTCCAAGTTTTAATATAATTATGTATCATACACATGTAAGATATACACGAGAAAATCAGTAAGAAATCAAACTATTAATGTGTAACTATTAGTATATCTATAAAAATTTGAATATATTTATCTAATATAAGTCTGACTTCCGTACCTTTAAGAATAATTTTGTCGAGCATTTATTCAGCGATATCACTGTCATACCTTAAGGATTTCCCGGAAATCTTTATTTATTTCAAATCTTATTCGTATATTAGACATTTTTATGATTTAGCTTGTTCTCAACCGTCCCTTGTGCTTTATTTCCATAATCAATTATTATATAGTGTCCTCAACACTCTAAGGAGGATTAATACATACAGCGTAGCCACAATGGAACATGAATAGCCACAAGATTTCTATTGTGATTTTAATGCTAAATTTTTTTATTGCAATTCTCTTTAGTAATTTAATTTTTTTTTTCAGATGCCCTCCAATATTACCTTGTCCAGCAGGTTATATCGTGTATAGTAATTGGCCTAATTCTGAAAAACCATTTCCGGAGTGTTGTGTAAAAATCCTTTGTTCGGAAAGACATAATACCAGCAATTAATACGTTATCTGTAATGCCATCACCGTCGTTGTTTTTTCTTGGTATTGATCATTATCTTTTTCTATGTGTGACGATAATGGTAATGGTTGATCGTTGATTTTATAACTCAAAAAATATTAATTAAAGTTGTATTGCTCTGTTAAATTATTTTTAAATTAAATTATGATATTCTGTCTCATACGTGACCATGGTAATTTTAAACGATAAAAAGACATTTTCTATTTAGAAACTACTCTGTAAACTAGTCAGTATTTTTGTAGAAAATTTAATGTACAATTATAAAGAGAACTTAAAAGTGTGAGTCGAATGTTCATGATTTGTATTCTGTATTATAAATATTATAATGCTCAAGCGTCTTTTAAATTTAATTGAATAAAGTTATTAATCTTGTACATAAAAAATTATTTGTTCTTTATAATTTTTTATATATATTTTAATATAATGCAGTTAGTTCTTTAAGTAAAATTATTATAGATTATTGTTGATAAATTTAATATAAAGGAAACCTACCTGTAGAGAACCATTATATAATTTTATAAATTTTATTGTTAATTTATTGAGTAACGAGTGATCCTAAATTCTAGTATAATACTTGCTTTAGCATTCCCTAAAAATTACAAATCGTTAATTTTTGAGTAATAATATCGGTAACGTATTGATTTTATAAAGTAACGTTCCAAATGTAATATACAACGTTCATTTAGATTAGATTCATGTAATGAAATATTCTTTATCTGGAATTGTTATTGTAAATAAACGTCGTTTTTCCTAAATTTATCAATATTTTATTTTTCCATTTTCCTAATATTTATCAAGAAAAATCAATGTTTAAAATCTACACGTAAAACGTCTTATTATATCTCGATTTGATGTATTATTTGTAATTCAAATGTACTGGATGTTTCCGCAACCTAACAGATCAGTACGTCGGCATATCTGCCGATTGATAGGCTCAAGTTTCACCGAACTCGCGCTGTAAAATCAGAATGCAAACCCTGATGGAAATATTTTATTGAAATGTATTTGAAAATCTCTCAATTAACTCTGTTTTAGTACGCGCGATCACTATTTCATAAAAGTATAATAACGCGTTACTTGGAAACTAAAGCTTTTCTTTGTGTTAAATTTATCTATAGCAGTAATTCAACTTACATAGCTTTCTGATACATGCAAATAAATTAAATTAAAATAAATAAGTTAAAAAAGTGCATATAAGAACTGGGAGTAGATTTTTGTGTGAAAATTGAATAAATAATTATATTCAATTAAATAGTTGATAAAGGCGTTTAATTAATGTTGTAACGTGGAGTACAAATGTAACCGTAAATGTTTCGACTTACAATTTGGAGTTTTCTTTAATACAATGTCATTATACATTAAATATTCTAAAAGAATACTGAATAATTTTCAGAATTCCAAATTCTTGAAAACCTTATAGTTTAAAATACAAAATTGTTATCGGTTATGAGACAAAATTTCATAGTTGTACGAAAGCATCATGTAAGGAAACATGATGTGCTTTTGCGCATATTTTGCATTGTAGCTAATTAGAGCTTAATCTTTTATGCGTCCATTTTTTGGTGCCAATTCATGTAAAATAAATATTATTATACTTCAGTACGCATACTACATCAATAAAACTTAGTTTCACATGTAATATCTCTCTTCTCGTACATTTTTATGCTTTATTTTATTTTCTTTAAGTCTTTTACCCTATACATTATTATTATAGCTTTAGATTTTTAAGATGTTTTAAATTATCTGGTAATATTGGGGTACAAATGACTTTTCCACAGCAGATTGGAAATGGTTTGTTAGGATCAGACCAATGAGAATCTATCTCATATCCTTCCGGACAGGATGCTGGTGGAGGGCATCTGAGAAAAGAAAATATAATTAGATTGATGAAAAGAGAAAAAATATACATTTGAATTGAAATCATGATATAAATCTTGTAGTTCCATTAAGACGTATGTATGCGTTATGTGTATTAAGTCTTAGAGTGCCGACGTCTGTCAACATTTTATGTACAAGTGCTAATGTTCAGTTTATATAAATATTTATAAAAAATTAAGAAATAGAATTTTTCTTTTAATTTTGTGTCAAACATTATTATAAATAATTATTTGTTATATAGAAACTATTATTTAACCTTTATAAATCAATCTTTTTTGACACTGAAAACATTATTTAGCATATGTATAGTACAAAATAAAAAAAATAATACTACAAAATATTTAGAGATTTTGTTATAAAATTCTTTCTTAAAATATATATTATTTATTTAAAAGTTTGCCCTAAACCACTAATTTTAAGAGTTTGTTAACAGATACCTATGTGTATGTCATAATTTGAGAAATTATGTATTTTTTTTAATTATAAGACACGCAATGAAAATCTAATAAAACTAATTTTGCATTTTTTAAGTCTTCTTATATTAATGTTTTTAAATTAAAAAATTTTTCAAATTTGACTTTAATATAAAAAAAAAATCCGTTTTTTCTTTGCTTAAATTAAGCACATTTTACTTCATTGACTTATAATTTTAGATGACTAATTATGTAACATATTATTGTTATACGTGATTAATTAATTAAAGTGAACGGGATGATTAATTATTAAAGGACATTGCATAATAATTTATTTTTCTAAAATTAAGTATTAAAAACTATCACTTAAATTTTTTCATCTTAATTTTATTAATTAAATTTTCCGAAATACCAAAACTCAGTTGTATCTATATAGTTGCATTAAGTAGTAAAGATATTTTATAAATAAAATAATATACTGCTTTTACATACCCACACATGGGTTCTTCAAAATAAAACCGAACTAGGCCTGCATAAAAATCTGAATATTTGTTAAAACGTTCTTGTTTTAATATTATTTATTATATTTTTAGTATTATTTGAATGCTAAATCGCGAAGTTAATTTAGATGTATACTCAAACTTTTATGGACATATTAAAAATTAGACATTGTATTAATACTTTGACTTACGCATTTAAAACTATTTCACCATCATACTGACAAGTTAGTTGGATGCACTTGTCCATATCGTATACGCCTGCGCTATAAAGCATGTTTTTATATGCGCACATTCCTTTGTAACCTAAATGCAAATATATATCTATGTAAGTAAAATTTAAATATATCCAAAGAATATTGTTCAAGAGCTTTCATTAAATTTTGCATTATTTTTAATTATACGTGACCACATAAAATCATAATTGTTTAATTTGAATATCTGTTAAAGGAGTTATATCGAGATTGCATATAATCTAACAAGCACAAACTAAAAATTGTACAATTTCTTACGTAGCAACAGTCTTTTGAGAAAATTAAACAACGAAAATTGCATATACCGTTTTAAAATTTTATTAGTAGAATTCTATGGTAAACAAACTTGTACAAGAATTATGTCACATAAAAATTTACGAAGTTATTTGAATAAAAAGCAATGATGGTTTATTCCTGCTTCTGTTCTCTAAAAATATTTTTCTTTCAGCGACAATTTCTTAATTGGTGGATTAATATATCTAACATGTTCAACGTACCTTGTATTTCCCTAGCATGGCAAGCCAGCCAGCACATCAGCAATGAGATCGCAAAGACGTAAACCTTCATTTTACTTTATTGCTGAATAAAAGCAGAAAAGAGAATCGATAATAAATTAAGACACCCCCGTGTCTTTTATTCTGCTTCTCCCTCCTTTATAGCAATACGATTAAAAAAAAAAACATTTTGACTTCTACATGAACAGGCATAAAGCAAAGCATGTGATATCACACGTAGAGATAGCAATAACTTAAGATAAAAAGAAAAAAGGATGATTAAATTAATATTAGGCCCATAATTAAACAGTGTACTATGATTAGAGAAAAGATCAAGTTTAATACCTAAATTTAATAACAGAACAGAAAAAGTCTTTATGATATCAAAAAGACATTAAAGTAATTATTGTATTTATGACTTGTGAGTAAAATGATTATTAAAAATCATTTTTCACACGATCCATTCCGATCGACGTCATTATCATAATCTGTTTTTGGTGCCATGCATTTATTGTATGCAGGCGGTCAAAGCTAGAACCAACCGAAGCCAAAATTCTGTAAATTGTACTCGGACATGTTATTATAAATGCGATAAAATTATAGTTTTATTTTTATTATATTTAAAGGAAGATTATCAATACTATAGTAATTTATTTCTACATAATAAAGAATAATAACATCTGAGAAATTGGACTGTAAACTGATGTAGTATTAAGCAAAATTTATATACGATATAATAAACGAGCTAATTATAAATTGACGAAGTAAAGTATATTTCTGTGTATTAAACAACAAAGTTTATGAAATGGAGAAAAAGACAAATGGAGAAAAAGAAATGGAGAAAAGAACAAAATTTATAGCAAATCTCCCATATCTCAGTAAATAAAATATTTGATAATCAAAGATAATTGTACAATTTTAAAAAATTGGTATGTATCTGCATATTTATCTATTAGAGGAGAGAAGATCGTTATGAACCAGTTGTGATATTATAAAATTCACGATATCTTGTAAACTCTCTTTGTGTTGAATTATAGTAATAACAAAATTTAAATTTTTTTTTAATTTTTGAGAATTAATAACAATTAATTATTTTTATTTATAAAAAATACCGAGACTCTTTATTGAGACTCGATAAACATTAAGCAAATGGAGAAATAAAAAATATCGATAAATTTAAGAAAAACCACATTTATTTATAATAACGTTATCGATTAAAAAACATCTTATTATACAAATCTTATTGTTAGTTTCTAAATGGATGTTGAATGCAGAGTTGAATGCAGCAGTCGTTATTTGAAAAGTAATGTGTGATTGTTATCATTGTTTAGAAAGTAACAATTCGTCATTTCTTTGCAATGTTATATTAAAATACTAAGATTTAGAATTACATCATACATATATTAAAGAGGCTTTTCTTTATATTAAATTTATCCACAGCAATAATTCAATTTACAACTCTGAGAATTGAATTAAACTAAAATAAATATATAAATTAAAAGGTACGTATAAAAGTAGATTTTTATGTGCAAATTGAATAAATAACTTTACTCAGTTAAACAGTTGATAAAGGTCTTTGATTACTGTTATAACGTACGTATAAATATAACCGTAAATATTTCGACTTACAATTTCGAGTTTTCTTTAATACAATCATTATATGCATTAAATCTTTTACAAAAATATTAAATATCTTTTAGAATTCAAATTTTTAGAAACTTTATAGTTTAGAATATAAAATTATTACAGTTGGTTATGAGACGAAACTTTGTAATTGTATTTAAAAGTAATCCAAAAGGTCAGATTTTACAAACTTTATTATGTAATTTATCTCTCTTAGATGATAAATTGGAAACCTTAGATCAACGGATATCTTATAATTATTACAGATAGAAAAACGTAATGATTGAAATCAAGGAAATGTAACATAATGGTAATGACGTTAAAAGTAACAAGTTACTTTCCAAAGGAAATAAAAGCGGTACAAGTGGATTTTGCACAACATTCCGGAAATGTTTTATCAAAATCAGGCGGACGATATGCATAAATGTAACCTTCCATCCGACAGGTGTTTGCGTTTAAAGCTGGAACGCATCTAAAGAAAAATAAAATTAGATTATTAAAACAAAATTTGTCAGAACATTTAAATAGTAATTTAAATTATAATATTAAAATGACAATAGAAATCTAGTAGTTGTTCAAACTTTATTATAACTTAAGATGTATGTGTTAATTATTTAGAATTTTAGAATATTCTAAGTCAGGAGAGATAAAAAGAGAAACTTAATAATGCAAAACAAAAGATTTTTTAGATTTTTTTTATTGTAAATTTATTTCTTGATATATTATTCTTGATATATAATTATTTATTTAAAAAATTATTAACTTGTGGTGAAATGTATTATAACATTTAGCAATTGTTAAAAAATTGCTAAATGTTATAATACTTGCTAAATGTTATATGTGTAAATAAATGCGTGCATAATTATAATTTAGAAAGAGAATTATTTTAATATAATTATTTTTGAATATATTTTAATGAATAATTTTGTAATTATCATACAATATAAAAAAAAACATTATAATATAAAATTGTACAATTATTATTCAAACAAGTATTCTTAAATAAAAATTTTGCAAAGAAATTTAAAGTAGCATGCATAAAGCATAATACAAGCTATTTCCATATTATTATTTACAAATATTTGAATAATTAAATAAATTAATTTATAAATTATAACCACAAAATTTTGTCGTAATAAAAGATGTTTTCAGCTTTTGCCAAATGTTTCAATTATTGTGAATGTTTCTTATCTGGATTCAAAACAAAGATTTTTAGAAAGCCTATGACGCACGGCAGATGATATTGTTAAATAAACGACAGAGGAAACTACTTTTAAAGGAATGGAAACCAGATTTAAATAAGACAAATATTCCAATTTAATTATAGGCTATATAGTTTGTTTTTTTTACTAATTATCTTATGTACATCTTATATGATATATTGATATATAATAATACTTAACTTACTCTTCTATAGTTACGTAACCGAGCCTATTACAGGTTAACCTTCTGCATTTAGATATTGTGTAAGTACCTTCGTCGTAACCAATGCTTTCATATTGGCAGTGAAATGGTCTTGCACCTAAATGCATATCTATGTGAGTAATATACGAAATATACACACACAAAATTTTATTCAAAAGTCTTGATTAATTTACGTGCTATTATTGTTATATGGATTTTGAAATTATCACAATTGTTAAATTTGTAAAATTGTTAAAGAATCTATCCTTGAAATATCGAAATTACATATAGCGTATAAGACAAGTTTCTATTCACATGATAAAAGTCCGCACAGCAGCAATGAGATCACACAGATGTAAGCTTTCATTTTACTTTCTTGCTTAAGAAATCACCAAAAAAAAAGAGACGATAATAAATTAAAAAATCGTGACTTATATCTTGTTTCTCCCTTCTTTGCGGTATCACTATCAAAAAAGAAAATCGTGATTTCTGCACAGATATAAACAAAACGTGCGATCGCATTAAAACGATAGCAATAATTTAAGATAAGAAGAAAAAAGGGGATCAAGTTTTACTCAATAAAAAAAATGTTTTAAAGAATATTTTAATTTATAAAACAATTGATAGTTTAGTCGGGACAAGCGTTCAAAGTTATAGGGTCTGTTCGATTCCATGTGACCGTTATAATGTTCTACTGAAGTGTGACATTTAGATAAGAATCACCTCAAAAAGTTTTTTACTGATATAGACAAATTTCTTGATATCACAACCACAAAATGTATCGCTAATTTTTGTGTCTGCTAGAATTTTGGCTGTCACGTATAGAATTTGAAAATTCTGCTTTTATCAACTAGATTGATTAGGTGCAATACATATCACAGTATTTGTTAATTATTTATCTATCCTAGCTAAATTTTACACACATATAATTTTTGTTGAAGTTGCAAGATTATTTTTTTGAGTGATTAATTAAATTTCTTGGGGAGGCTCTAAGTAAAGTATAAGATATCGCACGTATAGCGAGAAATAGAAACATTTAAGATAAGAAAAAAAATTAGATCAAATTAACAATAGGCTTTCAATATAATTATACACAGTACATGTTATATTATTAAAGAAAAGATTAAGTTTAATACTCAAGCTAAATAAGTAGAACAGAAAGTTTTCATGATATCAAAATGGTATCAAAATTAACAATAGTAAAATTTTTGAAGGTTACTCAAAGCGTATAACCTTTTAAGATATATGTAAATTAAAATTATAAGAAATGTTTATTAATTTGAATAAGAATTAATATTTTTTAATTTTATATATTTCAAATATATAAAATTATAGACGAGATCGTCGATTAGAGTACTTAAAGTCGATCAATACTTTCATCTGTATAACATATTTACACCAAGGTCTTTGAAGCTCCTCTAATGTAAATATAATAAATATTGGCAATAATATCATGTGCAATGGAGCTTGTGCGCAAAAGTTTGTGCAAACGTATGTCAGCTCTTAATTTTTTATTTGTACGCAAAAGAACTTATATTGATTTGTACACTGAGAAAGAATATTGTAAATTTGTCTAAATTTTTCAACTAAATTAAATTTGGTCTATTCAAGTATTTATATATTTTAATTAATTATGTAAATACTTAAATTGAAAATAGTCTATTTAAATTAGTGTATTAAATGGATAAATTCTTGAACTAACAAAATTTTAATTTAGTTAGCAAATTTTGTCAAATTAACAATATCTTTTTCTAAGTGTAAGCAAAAAATACGCAAAATATTTTTTGATAAAGATCTGTTGACGATCAATGCTGTTGGCAATTAATTTGTAGGCAATTAGAGCCCTCCCTACAATAATATCTGTAACAATTTAATCTAAAATTCTGAGAATTAAAATCAGAAATATATATATTTAATATTGCCTCAAAATAAATATATATATTTCCGATTTTATGTCATTCAATCCGGTAATAAAAATTTTTACTAGGTATTTGAGAATTGAATTACGTTAAAATAAATAAATGTAAAGAATTGTCAGAGTAAATAATAGTTTTCCGTTTGCAAGCTCAACGATTTCAGTTAAAGTGAAATAATTGAAAAAGATGTTTTATTAATGCTATAGTGTAGAATAAAAATATAATCACAAACGTTTTGATTCACAGTTTCGAGTTCTTCTTTAGAACAATAATTGTACATTAAAGTTTCTAGAAAAGTGCTAACTTACAGAACAGTTTCTAAGTTTTTGAAAACGTCTTATCCTTTGAAATGTAATATTAGTTAGTTAGTTAAGAGACAAAGTTTCGTAGTTTAATTTAAAAATTATCTAACGGTATACAAGTATAATTAATACATTTCGGACGATAAAATTAACAGTCAGTCATTACTGTTATAGATAGAAATAAATAATGATTAATACTGAGAAAAAATAATAATAAGTGATGATAATGGCGTTACAAGTAACGCATTATTTTCCAACCCAGGTACGATGTTTTTCTATACAAGTAAATCTTGCACAGCAATTTGGAAATGGTTGGTTATAATCAGGCCATTTATAACCACCAAAGTTATAACCAGACGGACAGACTACTAGAGGGCATCTAAAAAAGAAAAAATATAGTTAGAATACTGAAATATAGAGTATTAAAAAAAGATTTGGTGAAAATTAGTATTAAAATCACGACAAAAATCTTGTAGTTTCATTATAATGTACGTCTGTATTATGCATATTAAGTGCGTGCGTGCGTGTGTGTGTGTGTGTGTGTGTGTGTGTGTGTGTGTGTTTGTGAGTAGGAAATTCCCATTTTCTTTGCTTAACCTTAAGCATATTTTCCTATATTTATTTATGATATAATAATGATGATTAACCACTTATTAATGTTAGGCACACGTGATTAATTCATTAAAGCGAGTGGGAGAACTGATTGATTGAGAGTAACATTGTATAATGGCCAGTTTATCCGATTATATATAAAATTAGACATCAAATATTATTATTAATTGTAAAAGAATCTTTGATAAATGCTAGAGAAAATTATTTTTAAGAAAGTAAAAGCTAGATTTAAATTAGATAAACATATTCAAATTTTTAAAGACATATTAGTATTAGTTAAACATATCATTGTATGTATATCTTGTGTATGTATACATAATTATTGTATAATAACACTTTGACTTACTCTTTTATAATGACTTCACCGTCATTATAACAAGTTAACTCAGCACAGTTTCCTACTTTGTGTATGCCTTCACCATAAAGCTTGCCGTTCCATTCACAGGGCAGCAAAGGCAATCCTGGCGGCATCTCAATATCTAAATATGCAACAATGTGCAACATTTATGTAAGTAAAATTTAAAATAAGGTATTTAAAGAATTATGTGATTTAAAAGCTTTTATTAATTCTCGCGTTATTATTAATTATACGTGACTATATAAAATTATTAAAAATTGTTTAATTTGGAGATCTGTCAAAGGATCTATCGCTGAATATAATATATAAAGTAAACGTCCCAGTGACCGGACATGTATCTATATCCGGACACTTACACCAAATTTATTATTATTAATCTCAAATACTATAATATTACAATTTAATTGTAATCTTTAAATATTCAAGATTATAATTAAAGTTTATTATTATTAAAAAAAGAACATTTAAGATTAATAAATTAATAATAAAATTCACCAGCTTATAAAATGCATATATATAAGTAGAGAACAGTCAAAGACAAGCATTAAAACGATTGATAGATTTAATTCATTAAGGATTTAATTTTAATTCAACACCGCTTGTTGATGAGAAAAAATTTAAGATTAATATTAAGTTTTTGTGCGGAAGTGTCCGGATAGAGGTACATGTCCGGTCACTGAGACGTTTACCTTACGACAGTTTCTGTTTACGTAGCAATAATCATTTTGAGAAAATCAAATAACGAAAATTGCTTATAAATTTGTTAAAGTATTTTACACGTATTTATAATTTTGCAATATTGATATTTTTCCTTCAGCGACAATTTTGTAATTAACGAATTAATACTTAATACGTATGTGCAACGTACCTTGTGTTGCTACTTGAGTAGCAAAGTAAGTCAATCCGCACATCAGCAATGAGATAGCACAAACGTAAGTCTTCATCTTACTTTCTCAGTTAAGAAACCCAGGAGAAAGAAACGATAATAAATTTGAAAAATCTTCACTTTTATATACTTTTTCTCCTTCTTGACGCTAAGATTTCAAAAAAAGAAAGAACATTTTGATTTCTGCACGAACAGGCACGAAGTAGAACATGCGATATCGCACGTAGCGATAGCAACAATTCAAGATACAAAGAAGAAAGAGCAAATTAATATTAGGCTCTTTGATAATTAAACAATGTGTTACGATTAATGAAGGGATTAAGTTTGATACTCAAGTTTAATAAACCTGACAAGAGGTTTTTACGATATCAAAATGGCATCAAAATGATTGTAAAATGATTATTAAATGCCATTTTCAATAAGACACGATTTATTTGAATGTCATTTTCACATTATTATAATTTATTTTTCTCAGAATGTGTCTAAACATTGCATGCAGATTAAAGCTAGAAGCAGCCGAAACCATAATTCATGCAATTGTACTTGAACATATATTACTCTCTAACGTACAATCAGTGAAAACGTACAATATCGTATTTTTTCTCAAAGTGACAATTTAGAAAAGTTATATCTGTAGAAGATGAGATCTAACCACGTCTAGTTGTAACACTTGTAATACTCCGTGTTTAATTTTTTTGGTACACCTAATACTAATTTAATTTCCCCTTTTCTTATCTTAAATTATTGTTATTGTTTTAGTTTTTTTATTTTAATATCGCACGTTTTACTTTAAATTGTTCGTGCAGATATCAAAATGTTCTTTTTTAAGAGATTGTAACG
This sequence comes from Monomorium pharaonis, assembly GCF_013373865.1. Lineage (NCBI taxonomy): Eukaryota > Metazoa > Arthropoda > Insecta > Hymenoptera > Formicidae > Monomorium > Monomorium pharaonis. The sequence continues at coordinate 18,099,830 of NC_050476.1, read as the reverse complement.
CCTTGAGGATAAAAGAAGCGTTATATTAAAGTCACGTTTAATCAGTTTTTTAAATTTATTACTTTCTTTTTGCTGAGGTAATTTTTTAAACAAAAGAGATAAAAAATAACATCTATGCAATTTCATTATTGGTGTGCGGACTGACTTACTTTCCTACGCAAGTATATAGAAACACAAAGTACGTTGCACATATTAAGTATATTAAGTATATTAATTGGCCAATAGGAGATTGTTGCTGAAGATAACATATTGTTACTGCAAAATTATAAGTATGTGTAGAATATTTCTGTAAATTTACAAACAATGCAATTTTTGTTGTTTGTATATTTTTTCAAAAGACTTGTGTGCACAGAAACTTATCATATTACACATTAGATGCAGGTTCAACGTTTATAATGGATTATTCGACAAATTTAACTATTATAATTATTTCAAAAGCCATGGAATTAAATATAACTGATAAGAGCGGAAATTAATAAAAACTTTCAAATAATATTTTTAAATATTTTTGAATATTATTCACATAGATGTGTATTTAAGTACGAGAACATTACCGTTACTATGAAGGAATTAATTACAGGGTTGGAAAAGTTACTTTATAAAAATAACTAGTTAGAGTTACAGTTTTTTCTGTATTTTTATGGTATAGAAATTACTATGGTAAATAGTAAGCGCGGACCAAATTTTATCCGTGAAGAAATTCTGGTCTCCGAACAGTTCAGATTTGAATCCTTTAGACTATTTCGTGTGGAGCGTTATTAAACGAGTGACTAACAAGTCGAGACATCTCAACGTAATATCTTTCCAGCTATTGAGACAGCGTTCGCAAATATGGATAAGGGCGCATTGCAGAGAGCGTACCAGTGCTTTTGACCAAGTATCGAAGGAGTTATCGATGCTAAAGAGGGTTATATAGAATAATTTTATTCTAAAAGGATATCACTATTAATGTGTAGAATATTTTTCTGTGATTCTTACACTTTGATAAATAAAATTTTGTTCAAACAAATTGTTTATTTTGTCTGGATTTTGATGGCGGATGTCATATATATATTATATAGATCTATATACATTATATAGATGTTATACATATATTATGTATAACTATCTAAGACAAAATATTTATTACCGGTTTGAGTGATTTTTAAAATTAGAAATATATATATTTAATATCGCCTATACGAATCAAACATTAGATGTTCGCGAGTATAATTAATGACTTAAAACAATTATCAGCATATACTACGCGCTGACAAATTCGTCTTAAAACACAGTTTTTTAAATATAATTCTGAGTGTATAATTTTTGGAAAGCCTATTGTTAATTTAATCCTTCTTTTTCTTATCTTAAATTGTTTCTATCGCTACGTGCGATATCGCATACTTTGCTTAGTGCCCGTTCGTGCAGAAGTCAAAATGTGCTTTTCTTTTTTTTTGAAATTGTCATGATGGAGGGAGAAACGATATAAAAGTAAACGTTTTTTAAAAATTTATTTTCTCTTTTGAATTTTTTAAGGAAGAAAGTAAGGATGAAGGGTTACGTCTATGCGATCTCATTGCTGATGTGCGGGTTGGGTTACTTTGCTGCACAAGTAGCAACACGAGGTACGTACATGTTAATTATATTAATTTAACAATTAGAAAATTGTTGCTAAGGGAAACATATTGTTACTATAAAATTGTAAATATGTGAAAAATACTTCAGCAAATTTGTAAACGATGCAATTTTCATTGTTTGATTTTTTAAAAAAACTATTACTACGTAAACAGAAACTGTCGTATATGTATACTATATGCAATCTCGATATTTCAATGATAGATCCTTTGACAGATGTCTAAATTAAACAATTGTGATAATTTTATATGGTTACATACACTTAATAATAATTAATAATAACAGGAATTAATGAAAGCTTTGAAATCATATGATCCTTTAAATACCTTTGGATTTTATTTACATAAATTTTGCATTTAGTTATTGAGCTACCACCAGAAATGCGGCCTTTAAAGCGTACCTGCAAATGGGAAAATTTGTATATTGCAGAAGGCACACACCATATGGGAGGGGGGGTGTGTCGTCAATTAATTTGTGATAGTACCGGTAAAGTAATTATGAAAACGTAAGTCAAAGTGTCATTATACAATAATTATGTATCATATATACACATAATATATACGGGCAATTAATAAGCAATCAAACTAATGAACTTCTTATATATATATATATATATTCTAAATAATTAGTAAGCATAGCACAGACATACGTCATAATAGAATGTACAAATATAAGATTTTTATCGTGATTTCACTACTTATGTAAATTTTTTATCGAATTTCTTTTTAGTAATTTAACAATATTTCTTTTTTATTTTTTAGATGCCCTGAAGCAAACTGTCCGGATGGTGAATACTTGTATTCTTATACTTTTCCTGATTATACCAAACGATTTCCAGATTGTTGTGCACAATTCGTTTGTAGAAAAAGAGGACCGGTAAATCTAGCCAGGCTTGATGACCTTGCCATTGACGTATTTTATCGTGGTTACATTCCTGACGATGAGTAATCTTCAATAGATTTAGTCGTCTTTTGTGCTTCGTCAAAATGTTATAACAAAAAAGTTTCAAAAGAATGATGTATATTTTCAACAAAAAACTACTTTACAAGTCATATTTGAACAGGTAAATATTTACCTTTACGAAATCCCCGTCAATAATCTTGACCTTGACATATGTCAAGATAATAAATAAATTATTTACAATAAATATTTGCCAGATTGGTCATTACCCAAGAGTTTTATTATCATTTTTTGATTGCTGGCAACTGAACAATATTCCATTTGGATAAATTATTTATAGTTTTATTGATATTAAATAAATAAAACTGCAGTGTTATTATGATTTCATAACAATCAATATGCAAATATAACTTTACTTGCGAATGTCAAGAAGATGGTCTAGTTTATTTTTATCCTCACGCTTGATTTAGTTTTATCTGTAGATTTTAACACATAAATTTAAAAAAATTAATCAATAAAATATAAAATATTATTATCAAATTAATTAAAAACGTAATTTTAAACGTATGTTTTATTTGTCTTTTCTTAAAAAAAAAATAATAAGCATAATCATGTACTATGTGTGTTATTTTATGAGCAATTAAAATCACTCCTGTTGTAAAACAATTTACAAATTAATAAATAAATAATATCGTAAAAATTACATAATATATGTAACTTTGTTTCCTGATCAAATAAACTTTAATTTATTTAATAACATTTTGTTTATATAAATTTTTTAACAAGTTATAATTTTTACAGTGGTTTATTTTTATTTGATTTTTTAAATGGTTTACTTTTATCGATAAGCATTGTTCGCGTATTTATCTTAAGAATGTAGTTCCTCTTGTTTTTCTTTTTGATTAGATATAAGTTTTATTATATTTTCGAAGTAATGTATGATTAGATAATTTAAAACCTAGAGAATCCATTTCTCTAATATTATCATGAAAGCTTGACCAAAGTAAGTGATGTCATTCTAGGAGTTTTTCCGAGAAAAACGCGTCATTTTAACTTTATAAATAGAGAAACACTAGGACTGCAATGGCAGTTCCCTCAGATTCTTGTAAGCGTAACATTCGTTAAGTTGTAAAATTTATTGAAAAAGAAAGATAAATTCTATTTTTTTTAATCAGTCAAAATCCCGAATGTTACTCATATTAACTTTGTAAAAAAACAAACCAAGAGGATTAGATGAATCTACACGCAGGATAAAAAATGTAAGAATTAAAACACATACTCTTATGTTTAAAATGTAATAACAATAATAACAACAACAACAATAATAATCGTAGTTTAGGTAAAAACTTACAAGAAAAGTTTTAAATTCAATAATTTAAAAAATTCAAAAAAATTGTGTAGAACAGTTTATTCTTAACATAAAACTATTTTTTGTTTGTACTAAATTAAGATGAAATCATTCCTTTTCTTTGCGGTGTAACTGTCCAGCGATAAAACATATAGAAAAAGATATAAAAAAGTTTAAACAAAAGTTGCTTCTTTCTTTTTTGTGTTTACAAAGTTGTATAAAGAGTATTAAAAAACGTTTTTTACGTTAGCTCCATCAACCTTTAAAATTATGCAGCTTAATAGACATTAAAAAATGCAACTTTTAAACCTAATTCTCTTGTTAATTATTCATACATTTTATTGGAATTTTAAATACATATTTAACTAAATTTTCTTTTAATTATGATACACCGTTTTTAATTAATGTTGGCAGACCTGATGTTGATTTAATCCTTTTTTTTCTTCTTGTCCTCTTGCTATCGTCACGTGTGATATTATACATTTTTCTTTATATGCAGAAGTTGAAATGTTCTAAAAATCGCGGTTATATGAAGGAGGGAGAAACAATACATAAAATCATATTTAATTAATTTTTGTTTCTTTTTCTTGATGACTCCTTAAGCAAAAGAGTGAGATGAAGAGTTACGTCTGCGCGATCTTGCTGCTCATGTGCGAGCTAACTCAATTTGTTACCCGTGTACAAGGTACGTTGCAAATATAAAATACCTTTAATTCACTGCTGATATTATAACTGAAAAAAATGTCGTTATATTTAAATATAATTGCAAATATAACTGCAAAATTATAAATATATGTAGAACAGTTTAATAAATTTACTAAAAATGCAAAATTAACCATTGGTACCCTTTTCGAAAAACTTTTATTATATTATATGATCAAACCGTAGCACGTATTAATATGCAATCTTGACACTTCAATAATTTTTTGATAGATTTGCAAATTAGACAATTATGATTATTTCGATACCAATGGTCACGTATTACTAATATTAATGCCAAAGCTAATAAAAACTTTTAGATTTATTTTTTAAAAGTACTTTTAAATTTATTATATAAATACTTATAGAGATGTACATTTTTAGGTAACTGCATGTGGGAAAACAAATCTTTTTCGCAGGGTACACACACAATACATCCATGTAGGCAATTAATTTGTAATGAAAATGGTGTTGTAACTGTGATTCCGTAAGTCAAAGTTTTACATGACTTTATATCAAATATATAGAAATATATTGTCTTATAAAATATTTTTGTTATTCAGTTTGATTATAAGTAAAGTTAAAAGTATAAAATTTCACATATCTTAAAAAACTTTTTTTATAAAATAAAAAAAAATAACTTTAGTTAAATGATAGTCTTTCATCCCTAATCTTTTAATAAGAGAAATTGATTGTTGCGCATGACAATCTTCTGATACTCTGATTCTCACTTTAATTAATTAATTACTGGATATATGCGATAATAATAAAATTATGTGATTGGTCATATAAATTATAAATAAAATAAATATGCTTAATAATAATAAAATTATTAATAAAAAAATATACTTAAAATCAAACAAGAAAACAATCGATTTTTTAATGTGATGCTGAAGCTTCTTAATTTGTCAAACTTATAAATAAACTTTGTACATAAATTTGTTACAAAGAAAAATCTATTTATAGAAATTTTAAAATTAATTTCATGTAATAATGTAACAATGTAATAATTTAATTACTTATCTCACAATAAAAAATAATATATGGTTTTTTATATATGATGTACTTGTTTATACATTCATAAATTTAACAGTTTTAAGTAAATTTTTAATTATAATAAATAAAATTTATCACAAGAAAAAATGCTGTAATAAAAAATCTCGTATTATTTCACAATTATAAGTTTATTTTTCTTGTTTTCCTGAGTACCTAGTAGATTTCAAATAATTAACAGCACTTTGTACATTATATTGGGTCTGCATAAATGTAAAATTATGCCACAATTTTAATACTAATGTTAATTTTTTATTAAATATTTTTTTTGTAATCTAATTTTATTCGGTCTTTTTCCAGTTGTCTTCCACAAATCTGTGGTGAATCACATGAATTCATTGCCTATACAGGCGTGGATGAGAACCAGGAATACCCAGCTTGTTGTGCACAACCAATATGTAAGAGTCGTGATCCAAACTCAGAGTATCCTCGTAGAATAGGATATTATCCATTTAATGTAAATGTTTGAGTGTTACTTCAATATTTCTGAAATGGTGCAGTGTTGTTGCAATATTGCTGAAATATTGCGTTTTATTATGTTCTGTGCTATATGGACAAAATTTACATAAGAGGATATTCTTTATCTAGAAATAATATTAATACAGTTAATAGAAATAAAATAAGTACAGTTTTTCTAAATTCATTCTTTAATATTCAATATTCTTCTTCCTTACTCCATGTTTTAAAAAATTGACAAAAAACAAAAATGTTTAATGTTTTTAATTATAGTTATAAATCGGAAATTAATAAAAAAGTCCGATATAATTAATTTATTATATTTATAATATCATGTGCATATATATATATATATATATATATATATATATATATATAATATATTATAAGTACAACTCTAACAATATTTACAAAACATTGATGAATTTTATTTTTCTGTTATGCAGACAAATATTTTTTATATTTATTAATGTTAACCTAATATTATTATAGTATAATAATATTACAGTATTATAGCATTTTAAGAAAATTTTAATTTAAGTTTAAATTAATTTTTAATAAATATAACATTATGGAAATATAAAAATACACATTGAATACAAGAAAAATGACATAATTACGCATAAGTTTGCTAAAATATTAAAATAATATTTTATTAACTTTCCGACAAACATTATAATAAAAATTTATATTGTAAGATTAATGTCAATATTATATAGTAACATATGTCAGAAATTGTAATCTACTTATAATCTTACTGCAATGTTTTGTAAACACTGTTTTAATATGTGACATCCAGCTAGAAGTTTTTATGTTGATACAAACATTAAATAAATATTTTCTTTAAATTATTATTTCAAATAAATAATCAATGTAAAATAATGTAAAGTAACGTAAAATAAATATTTAATAAGCGTTTAATAAATATTAATTTTGTAAATAAAGTGTTTAATGTATAATTAATAAAAATTAAATATTACAGAAAACATTAAAAAAGAATTGTTGGCTAATTGGAATTTCGTCAATCAAGTTTTATTACAAGTATAATACAATATTGCTTCTTATATAAAATTTTAGAAAATTTTACGATTTTCCAATTTTAGAAAATAAAACATAATTATTGCATTTTTAAGTACATATCCAATTTTATTTTTCTAGTCTTAATATCGTGTTTCATTAATGTCACCACCCGTAGAAAAAAATTATGCAAAAATTATTGCACAAAAAATTGCATATTTTTGTGCATGAATTTATGCAATTTTTAGATTTTTGTACAAAGTTTTCGCTTTTAGAATTTTTTTGCAGAATATTTTGCAGGATTTTATGTAATTTTTCTGAAGACAAAAAACGTCAGAAAACATTACATAAAATTCTGCAAAATATTCTGCAGGAAAATTCTAAAGGCGAAAACTTTGTACAAAAATCTATAAAAACTGCAGAAATTTATACACAAAGGTATGCAATTTTTTGTGCAGTAACTTTTGCATAATTTTTTCCTACGGGCAGGACTAATGCTGATATAATTTTTCTTTCTCTTATCTTCTTGGCTGTCGTCACGTGTGATATCGCACATTTTGCTTTGTGCTTATTCGTGCAGAAATCGAAATATTCTAAAAATTTTTACGCCAGGAGGGAGTAATGATACATAAAAGTCATGTTAAATCCGTCTATAGTCAATTTATTCTTCTTCCTGGTGATTCTTTAAGCAAAAAAGTGAGATGAAGAATTATGCATATTCAATTTTCCTGATGTGTGGACTGACTTATTTTGCTATCCAAGTACAAGGTACGTTGCAAAGTATTTAAATACAAGATTATCTAGTATATTCATCGATTAGGAATCCTAATTTATAATATTGTTGGTCGAAAAAAGATATCATTATGTTAGTTTTGCGGCTTTTTTTTATCAAAAGCTCAAAATTTTGAAATATGATATTATACAGTATCATTTAGGTAATGGAAGTCATTTTCAAATTTATATTTGTTTTAAGTTTTATTTTCAGTTTTTGTTTAAAAGATAAGATTTTAATCGAAAAACAAAATATATACAGGTATGTAGAGAACAATTTAACAAATTTATAAACAATGTGATTGCAGTTATCTTCAAAAAGACTCTTGTTATATGATTAGAAACTTTTGCGCATTATATGCAATTATGATAATTTAGTCATAGATCATATTTGCAAACAGATGATTATGCTAATTCCAAATTAATGGCAAGGCGTATAGTTAATAATAGCGTAGAATTAAATACAAGCTTTAGGATATTCTTCAGATTTTTTAAACTTTTACTCATAAAGATATGAATTTAGGTGACTGCCAATTCGGATCCGAGGTTTTAAAAGTTGGTGTAAAAACAATTCCTCCATGCAGTGGGATAGTTTGTGAACCTACTGGTGAAATTTATACAGTTAAGTAAGTTAAAGTATTATTTAATTATATATTACAAAATATCCATTATGCATATAATACGTGATGACAAAAATTGTAGAATAGTTAAATATTTCGAAAATAAAATTATCAAAAAAAAGTTTTAGACAAAGATTGTATGATTTAAAGGAATACAAATAACGTGCTAAAAATAACTTTTAAAAACTCAATTTTTTAAGATCATATAGAGACTATTTTTAAAAATAGATTTAATATTATCTTCTTATAAATAATATAATGTTGAAAAATCAATAATTTACGATATTCTGTACTTTATTTTAGCCTATTTTGATTTAAAGTATTAAATGTCTATTTTTGTGTATATAATAATAAGAAAAATTAATTAACGGTAACACATCGCTACTTTATAAGAAAAAATAATGCAATTTGTAATATATAACTATGTATTTCTTTTAAAATTTTTATTTATATTAATTTTTTGACAATTCTATCTTAATATATACTTTTATATGAAGAATAATCAAAGAAATCACATGCAAACATAAGACATACAAAAGGTCATACAATTCTATTTAAAAAATGGTGATAGCCATATAAATTAAAAAAAAAAGTTTTTTTCATAAATTAATTTTATTATTATTTATTCCTCTTTTTAGATCACAATTTATGTTTTAAACATTTTTTTCGATATTTTTTGAATAATGCTTTATTTGTGAGATATTTAACCGTTTTTTTTTAATAGATGAAAAATTTTGAGGCAAGTATGATGGTGTAGCAAATGGCGAATTAGTCTGAAGGTCTGGAAGGTTCCAGAAAAATTTTACGTTTGTTTTTTTCTTTAATGGAGTGATAGGTTATCAAGAGTATTCTGTGCTTAGAAATCTTTCTATCTTTATGGTTCGGTACCGATGTTAAATTGTAATCTCTTTTATCTTGTACAACCTACGTGCGCACTATGGAGTGGTGTAAAAAGAAAGCCCAGGTTCGATTTGGATCATAGCATCAGGGAAGAAAAGAAAAGAAGAATTTAGATAAAGCAAAACTGAGAGTGAACTTTTAAGATAAAATTCGACGCTGACAAGTAATAAAGTTTCGAGTTTTTTCTTGCTATGATACTTGCTAAAACCTTGTCGTGACATCATGAAAATGCAGAACCTTGGATATAAAAGTTATTAGAAAATGTTTTTAAATTTAACATTTATAAAAATGTCTTAAAATCTAAAATGGAACAATGTAATAGCTCACACATTCTTTCCTCTAACTGGAGAATACTCAAGCCGGAAATAGGATTAAAAAACCATAACAAACCATAAAAATACACGAAAAAATTTTATAGTAAAAATTACTACGTATGATAGTAACTACGAACCATAGGAAGAAATTTCAGAGAAATATATCATAAATAGTGAATACTATGGTAATTTGATAAAAAACATAGTAAAAATTTTCATAATTACTTTTTTGGACTGGGCTTATTATTTGCCACAATAATTTTGACTAGAAAATTTTCTCTGTGTAGAAAATCCGCGTAGCTTGATACATTTTGTAATTAGAAAAATTGTTTATTAATTATTAAATAATTATTTAATAAAAATAAATTATTTTTGTTTCTAACATAATTTGTAAATTTGTAAGCAGTCACAAAAAAAGTAATGTATACTCATAGAAATTTATAAAAGCTAGAAAACACCGTAAAGCTACCGATTTTCAACTTTTAAATAAAAAAATATAAATCGTAAGAAAGAATTTTACTAAAAAATTTTGTATTATTCTACATTTTCAAGTTTTCCTTTTCTTTCTCACTCGCTTAATATGTTCCATATATATTCTAATACATTCTAAATGAACAGCACTCCCTATGTCGTAACGAGACCAGCATAATTACAAGATTATTGTAATTTCAATGCTAATGTATAGACTTACTGTCAAAACACTTTCTCACAATCTAATTTGACTTTGTTTCTTTCTAGATGTGCGCAACCAAAGCGGCATGTGTGTAGAGCAGATGAAGAACCTTTGGGTCATTTATATGAGGATCCTACCAAACCATATCCACATTGCTGTCCAGCAACTATTTGTGTACCTCGTAGAGACATCTACGGATATTAAAAGGGAAGAATTAGATTACGCGTAACAGAATATTCTGTACTTGGAAGTGTTGTTATAAATAAATGTTGTTTTTTATAATTTCAAAGTAATCTGATTCTCTATTTGCCTAATGTTTATTGAGACTAAATAAAAAGTTATGTTATCTATTGGGAATAAAATTAATTGTAATTAATATTTTAAATTTTTATTTTTTTTGTTTTAAAAAAACGCAATAATAATTGATTGAGGGTTATTTAACAGAATTGTACTTTTGGACGACCTGTATTTTTGGGAAAATTATCTGTAAAATAATTCGTAAATAATTATTAATAATTTTTAATAAGTACATGATGTCGTTAATTAATAGACGGGAATTATTGAAAATCAACGAAAAATTGACTAATAGATGATAGCTGCATTATTGCATTCTTTTACAATCTTGTCTATAAATTTATTTAATAAAATAGAATAAAACTAGAAATAGAATTATAATCTGTCCAAATTATAAATATCCAATAGTAGATTTATTCTATACTGTTGCGCAAGGAGTATTTTTATTTTTATTCTCTAGACATCTTTCAATTATTCACGACATCACACGTCAGCTAGAAGATCCAGAGGAATTTTCCTCTTTCATCTGCGAAATATGAGTTTACCTGACATTAAAGGTAATACAGATAATTTAAAATTCTTTCTCTACAGTTTTTAATCACTATTTTGATGTTAACACATCTTTAAATGTCCTGCAATGTCCTCTTCTAAAAAAAATGTAAAAGATTTGTTGCGAAAAAGTGTTACCTCAACTGAAAATTTTTTATGAGTAACTAGATCTTATAAGTGTTAATATATATATATATATATATATGAGTGTTAATTTATTATCGTAATATTACTATGCTAGTTCAATTTAAGAGCACTTATTACTACTGTTTCTCTTTTAAATATTTTAAATATAGAGACGTTTAGATATAAAAGGAGGTTGTAAAAAAAGAAGAAATTGAAAGCATAAATATTATGTGTCATGTTAAAGTTATGTAAGATTCCAGCAAATTAATAGATATAAAGAAAGAATGAGGAGATTAATTAGCTAATAGGTTAAAATCTAAATAAATGTATGTAATTAAATAATAATATAAACTAAATGTCTTTTTTACAGAAAAAAAATGAATTTAGAGAAAATAAACTTTTTTTGTTTTGTCTTAAATAAGTCAAATTTTACTTATTTTTAACAAATTTTAATAATTTTGTACATAACATTACATTATATTAAAAAGAAATACTTTTAGATAAAATGTACCTTTATGTATTAAATTTTTTATGTACTTATTACAAATATTAGTTTAAATCTACAAAAATAAAAAAATTAATTAAAGATAACCGTAATGTTTAAGAATAAAATAAGCCTTAAGAGATTTTGTTCTTGTGATTAATAATTATTTTAAATTGATTTAGAAAATAGGGGTTTAATTTTTTCTTAATATATTAGTTATTTTTAATTTGTAATTTTATTTTTGATTTGGACTTTAAAAGCATTTTATTCTCACTTAGTTTATATAAATATCTCCAAAAAATAGTTTCTAAAAAATATAATTTAGAAAATAAAATAAATAAACCTTAATCAGTTCAGGTATTTTAGTAACACGCCTTGATTAATTAATGTCAGCATTGTCAGCAAACTTAACGTTGATTTAAATCTTCTTTCTTTCTTTCTTGTTGCTGTTATCACGTGCGATATCGCACGTTCGCTTTGTGTCTTTTTCGTGCAGAAGCCGAAGTGTTTTTCTAGAGATCGTGAAAGCATAAAGGAGAGAGAGACGATGTATAAAAGTTGATTTAAAAAGTGAACTATTAACTTATCTATTGCTTTTTTTGGTGACTCTTTAAAGAAGAAAATAAAATGAAAGATTACATCTGCGTGGTCTTGTTGCTAGTATGCGGAGTAACTTATTTTCCTACGCAAGTACAAGGTACGTAGCAAGTGTTATAAATTACGTTAATTTGCTGACTAGAAAATTATTAAAAAAAAAGATATAATGTTGTATCCGGTTATCGCAAAATTAAAAAATGTACAAAAGAGTTTAGCAAATTTACAAACAACGCGATATTGTCATTAGGATTTTCTCAAAAAACTTTTGCTATTTTTGTATACAGAGATTATCGTACACTCTGTATGCAATTTCTATTCAATGACGGGATCTTTAGCAGATTTACAAACTAGATAATTATAATTAATGGCTATGTATAGCTTTTTTAATAATAGTGTAGACATAAATATAAATTTCCGGATATTCATTAAATATTTTTTTATTTTACTCATATAGATATATGTATTTAGGTGGCTGTGAATATTCGTCAATATTTGGATTCCAAATCTTTGACGTAGGTATACATACGGTTCACCCATGCGCGCAAGTAACATGTTATGAGAATGGTACAATAATTACAAAAAAGTAAGTCAAATTGTTATATAATTATAAATTATATACAATATATCTATTATATATATGTGCGTAAAATTTAAATTATAATCAGAATTAATATCCAACTTTATTTTCAATCTGTCATTACGTATTTGTCGAATTATTCTGTGTAATTTACTTTTTATTTTTTAAGACATTTAACAAAAATTGAAAAAAGTATCAAAGTATCCTTACATTTTCTTATATTTATACAAGATATATGTATGGATATACATATATATATATATATATATATATATTGTCTTATTTATAATATATCTCCGCAATTTTAAGCGCAACTACGAAACTAGATGTAAGATTTTATGTGTCTCGAATAATTCTACTTAAATATTTAAAAAATAAAATTATATACGCATTGTTAAATGAATGTTTAAAGTTTAGTCTTGTACAAAAAGACAACTAATTCCAATCCTCTCTTTAATGCAATTTAATTAATTTTCGCAGAACATGCGATAACAATAATATGACCTCCAATTATTTATCTAAATTATAAATAATTAATGAAATAAAATATATGTAATATTAAAAGCAAACAGCACTGGGTTATTTTTGTCAAATTAATACTTAATTTGCTAATACAAATTTTGAATTTGTATATAACTATAAAAAAATTATTCATAAAGAAATTCATAAACATTAGTCTTGTGACTTTTATTCTGAGCTTCAGAATTAAACAAATTATATGATTTCTCTGGACACTATTGTTAACACATCTGTGAAGCTAATGATTTTAAAGTAAACTTTTAAGTAAATATAGATTGCAAGAAAGATTTTGTAATAGAAATCTCATATTATTTTTATATTTCTAAGTTTTTCCTTCTTTTTTCTTGATTATTATAAATAATTAACAGCATTCCTTATGTTATAATTCCAGCATAATTATAAAGTTTTATCGTAATTTTAATACTAATGTAAATTTACTATCAAATCGCTTTTCGTAAATTAATTTGACTTTATTTCTTTCCAGATGTCGTGAATTAAGCAATCATTGTACACCAGATGAACAACTTGTTAGTTACACATTTGATGATAACTTCAAAGACTATCCAGCTTGCTGTCCAAGAGCTATTTGTATGCCTCGTTTAGATTAACTATTTTCAATATCCACAAAAAATAACACTGCAAATCTAAGTGTTTTATTTCATTACACTTAAAATATTTAAATCCTTATTACTTTTTGACCCTTTAGAAACGTGTTAAATATAAAAACACATAAAACACTTTTTTTAATAACATTTTATCCCAATCAGCAATAAAATGTTTAAAAAATGTTTTTAAAATATTTTAAAATGTTTTGAAAAACACTTTTAAAAACGTTTTTAAAAACGTTAAAAATAATGGGATAAGCGCCCTTTTTTGGTTAAAAAAATATTTATTTTAACATTAAAATTAATGTTTTTTAAATGTTATAAAGACGTTTTTTAAAGATTTAAAGAAACTAACTTTAAAATTAAGATTTTTATAATGTTATTAAAAATTTATAATATAAATACTTTTACTTTTATTTATATATTTATTATAATTATATATACATTTAAATAAATGTTCTTTATTTTTTTTATCAGAAAGATTTTCCTTATATTATAATAAAATTACTAGTATGAGCAAATAAATTAAAAATGCGAACAAAATAATTAAAAATTTTCTTTCTATACACAATAAATTTGTATACTTCTTATATTTAATATTTTAATAAAATTGCAACAAATTTTTCCGTCCCACTTTGCAGACTGCGGACTGTCGGATACCTATTTATATAATATCCGGTGTGGTTAAAAAATTTGATGCAAGCATATAATGGCTGCATTCTAAAATTCACTGTTTGTACTGAAAATGTATAGTATACATAATGTGAACTATAGATTTTCAGTGCTTGCAATGTAATTTGGTATACAGCCAAAATACAACCACAGCATCTGCATGCAACATTTCACACAACCATTCACAATACAATTTTATACATAAATTTACGTAATATAACATACACGCGCGTATATAAATATATAATGCATTAGAACACGTATTCACTCACATAACAATTCGCTAAATTTTACATACACGCACACAACTTATATAAATAAAAAAATATTATTTACATCACTTTTCAGATGTGATATGTTCCGCTCTTGCTAAGACTTCACATCTTTTCCTCCAATATTATGTCAATCTGAAGGCATGCCTTGCTTCTTACACGGAAAGCATGACTTCTTTAGAATTAATGATTTATTAGAGTAGAGAAGAATCCTGCCTATCTTATGATACAAACACTCATACTTTACAAACAACATACAAAACATACAAAAATATTCGCAACACTAAAATTCTTCTCAGATGCGATATGTCCCGCTCTTGCTAAGACTTCGCATCTTTTCCTCCGATATTATGTCAATCTGAAGGCATGCCTTGCTTCTTACACGGAAAGCATGACTTCTTCAGAATTAATGTTTTATCAGAGTAGAGAAGAATCCTATCTCATGATATAAACTAAACACTCACACTTTTACAAAAAATTATTACTTCATAACATAACACACATACATACAAATTCTGTACATAAATTATATATACACACGCAATACACGCACAATACACAATCAATCTATACATATACAACAATTTTATACATAAATTGTATTTATCTGTATATAATATACACGCACGTATATCCACAAACACACATATTACACCAAAAATATCATTAACACATTTTTTTAACCGAACATCTATAATGTGTTTTATTTTAATGTCAATTTAATGTATTTAATGTTTTAAATGTTTAGGTGCATTATTAGAATTTGCTTTATATCTTTAATTTACATAAAATAATAAAATCAAACTAAAACTAATTATGTAAAATTATAGTTATTCGATTATTTTACAAAAATGTTAAGTAAATCTTTAACATTATATATATACATATAAAACTATTGTTTGATACTATGGTCATTTTTTCTCTTAAAGTCAGGAAAGATGGCCAACATATATGTAATAATATTTTGATCCTCCTTTTCTATCCTCCTTCTTCCTCCTTTCTAAAAAAGAGCATGGCATCGATACTCGCATCTCTCGAAGTATTGTTATTGCTTTTCCGCGATGCCGATTGGTTCTCTCGTTGCTCTTACTTCATGTTGCGAGAGTAATCATTGCGATTAAATTTTGACAGCTGTCAAATTTGTATAAATGGTTATCTATATCGGAAGAGACGGGGAGAGACGGGGAGAGACGGGAGAGACTAGGAGAGATGGGGAGAAACGGGGAGAAACCGGGAGAGACGGGGAGAGACCGGGAGAGACGGGGAGAGACCGGGAGAGACGGGGAGAGAGGGAGAGGACGGGAGAGACCGGGAGAGACGGGGAGAGACGGGAGAGGACGGGAGAGACCGGGAGAGACCGAGAGAGACCGGGAGAAACGGGGAGAGACCGGGAGAGACGGAGAGAGAGAGAGAAAGAGGGGGGAGGGGGCAAGAGAGAAGTGCGTGCATCCGTGCGTGTGTACACTGTGGAGTATTTTACTCAAACAAAAGATTTTCGAAAGTTAGTTTTCTCTATTGATTATTTTTTTATTTGGTTATTTTTTTAATTTATTAATTTCTATATGTGCATGCATACGTCACAATATTATTTTATAATTAGCAATAATAGTTAATTAATTAATGTATATAAAGTTCTAAAAAATGTTGATCTTATTTTATATAGAAAGATACATGTAATGTCAAAGTATTTAATAATTTATTAATAATTGTAACTTTTTTTGTACATTGTGAAGTATCTTACTCAAACAAAAGATTTTCGAAAATTAGTTTTCTGTATTGATTTTTGCAAAAGATGTTGATCTCATTTTATATGGAAAGGTACACATATAATGTCAAAGTATTTAATAATTTATTAACAATTGTAATTTGTTTTTTAAACTATGTCGTCAATCTCTAATGCTAATTAAAGAAAAAAAAAACAAGAAAAAGAAGAAGAGTCAGAGCTGACAACATTTCGTTACATTTCAGTGTCAATATCATATTACTTTAACGATTACAAGATTGTTTCAGATAAGTTTTACTAAATGTTTTTATTACCTCTTCTATAAAAAAATTGATATTTTGTGTTGTATTTATCTATGTGAAATGTCTCGAGAACAAGGAGAACTATCGGCGCAGTCGGCGTTTAGTGTATGCGTCGGAGATCTTGCCGCACAAGTCCGATCTGGTCGACTGCACTGGTCGACTGCATGCTGCAGCAGATCGCGCACACGGAGATGAACATATTAAAGTTAAGAGGATGCTAAACTGCCCATCAAACTTGATTGAGATCGATAATGCAGAGTCATTATTTATCCTTGTTCATGAAAAAATTTGCTTTAAAATACAAGTTATATAGCTTATACTTACAAATAAATGGTGTCTCGCAGTTTGGAATAGAAGGAATAAGACTATATTTGTCAAATTACGTTTACAAGCCGCAAAAAAACATATTTATGTGATCAAAAATTTTATTCATTTAAGCGCTTTTATTTTAAAAATATCTTCTTTGTACGGCTTGTAATCGTAATTTGACGATTATAATCTTATTCCTCAATCTATTCCGAACCCGGGAACACCATTCATTTGTACGTATAAACTACATAACTTGTATTTTGAAGCAAATATTTTTATGAACAAATAAACTTTAAAAATTTTTTTGCATTTTTGGTCTTTATCTAATCGTCCCTGGGTTCATTTGTGTACGTACTTTAAAAATGTAAAAGGATTATCAATTCTGTAAATTCAATTCGAAATTAAGTGATTAAACAGAATGTCGGTAAAACACACGGCTTTAGAGGACAGATGAAGCTACAGTCGTATCTGTTAAAGCATGTTTTTAATCTCTGTATCTGAAAAAACGGTTACACATCCAAGTGTCAATCATCGCCGACGTTGCTTGATTTCGAAGATTGCTTGTCGATAAAATAATTAAATAACAAATATTAACGTGATTCGAAACGTATCCATAGATCTTTGGGAAGGACGACTATACCCGAATCCTTATCCTCGAGGCTCGATGGCTGACCCTCAACGAAAAAAAAGTTGAAGTTTTGTAGCAAAAGAACCAATGTCCCGAATATGTTATATCTAGAATAAGTTTCACCTGGACATAATCGATGACCTAGATAAAAGTACAGAAAGAAAATTATTCTTATTGTCATTATTAAAACTAATGTAATAATACTTTATACATACAAAGTTCAGTAAAATTTGTTAATCTTTATTAGATTATGTACATCGACTTACCGAAACTAAAAGGAAGTGAAAAATCTTTGGCTAATTGCCCATCCTCCTTCAGAAATCTTTCCGGTCTAAAAACTTCAGGATCGCCCCACAAGTCAGGATCATGATGCATCGCTGCCAAATTAACGAAAATTGGAGTGTTTTCAGCTATCTCGTAGCCGCCTAAAGTGGTTTTTTTTGTACATCTACGAACTATGCTAAGAGGTAGGATTGTTTCAATTCTTAACGTTTCTCGTATTACTGCCTCCAAGTAAGACAAACTAAAATAAAATAAGAATACTTTATATAATTATTTTTATATTTATTCTGTGTTAAACGTAATAAAATTAAAATTAAATTTATGCTAACATGTGAAAATAACAGTAACATTTCTAACGTTAAAAGAGAAACTAATATTAACTTCTTATATAAGGATAAAATAAACTAAATCGATTTTTGTAGCATCATGCAACATATTATAATACATTTTTTTCTTTTCATTCATAAATTAAGCATACATTTTAAATATTTTTATTAACTACATATTTGAAATAGTTTTTGTTCTTAATTTTAAAAAGCTTTAATAAATTAAAATATAATTTTTTTTCTTACCGAAATTAAAAATAATAAAGTACGTAATAAATAATATGAATTATTAAAAAACATATTTTCTTCATAATCAATATAAAAATTTTTTTAATAAAATTGAGGATACATAATAATTTGAGATATGTATAACTTTTTACACACATATATTTTTAAAATATATCTATTATACATTTTCATTTATATATTCTTTTTAACATTTAACAAAGTTATATCCCCATTTTTAACTGTAACTGACAGATTATCTTACTTTTCTGTCTTTTTTATGTGAATTATCTTTCTTTCTTATTTCATCACGAGAAAAATCTCTTATATTTTGGACATCTTTTTTACATCATTAGAAGATAACAAATTACAACCATAGATATTTTCGCGATCACATACCAATGCATTGAAGAGGACTCGAATTGTGAACCGAAACGTTTGCGTACTCGTTGTACATATTTTTGTTTGCGTTCGCGTTTGACATCAACCTAAATAAATTACTTGCACATTTGTATTCAGTGCTGGCTCTTGTTGGTAATTTTCTACTTTAACGTATATTTTTTTTATAAACTGCAGAATTTAATTTGCGGTATTATATATTTACTTAATATTCACGTTATCATTCTTGTTCTTTATTTGTTATTTATTGATGTAATTAAAAAATAATTATCATTTCACAAATTGTATATATAACTACTTACTTTTTTCTATCTTCCCATGTAGCCAATCGTCCGATTCCAATAACATTATCTATCTCATTTTTTACTTTTTCCATTATTCTGGGATGATGCATTAAATATTTCAGAATATGGGTAATAACGCCTGGTATCCCACTAAAAGCGGGCAACATGAAATCAACTAATAGAATGATTAATTGTTCTTCTGTGAAATTATCCGACTTGTCGTCTTCGTTTAATTTCTTTAGGTATCTGTCGGTGAATCCGCGTTCATCATTCTCGCTCATAAAATTTTTTTGACGTATCAGATATTTCTAACAAAATACAAACATATTTTTAATGCTCTATTATTTTATTTGATATTCATAATCTATATTCATTAATTCCATTGAAACTTAAAGTAATAAAATTAAAAAAAAATTTAAAAACACATGTAATAAATATTTAAAAAATTATTTATAATAAATATAAAATTTATTGAAAAGGAGATTTGGCTTATACAACTGCATTTTCCCAGCTTGATATAAAAAATTAAATTTAAATTTTATAAAAGTAAATAAGTTATTATGTTATTTAAACCTAAAATTTTAAGAAAATATTTTTTAAGCACAGTATATGTATACGTAGTAGTTTATTTGACAATATTAAAATTTTATGCGTAAACTTCTCGATAATATAATGGTTTGTCTTATAGCATACCTTGACAAGATTATTTAACGTATTGCTTGCCTTTATATGGTTTTTGTAGCCGAACATATTACCGAAGTGTTTTAAGAACGGATGCTGCAAAATGGCACCACCGGTTGTATCATTTGACTTTGCGAACAAAACAGCCGCACGACAGAGACGTCGAGGTATATCGTGTTCGCTTCTATCAAATCTATGACCGAACATAACGTTCCATATATTGTTACCCGTCGACGCGTATAGAATATCCGGGAAGAGCGCTAAATTACCCTTCAATATTTGCTAAAATAATGAAATTCTTTCTTTGTCCGATTTTCTATTTTTCTTCACTAAAAGATCATTATGCTTTACAATAGTCATACTTTCTCTTCATCATAAATAGGTCCGTTTTTCATTATATCGAGGAGTAAAGACATCTCATCCATGATTTCGCTTTCAAGCTTCTCCTGGCGTCGACCAAATCCAAAGTCGCGCATATGACGGAGGGCAAATCTTCTCTGTTCATGCCATTTCGGACCGTCGACAAAAAAAATACCTATGTATAATTTTATAATGTATTTATTTGCTATTCTGTCATAAAAGAATATTTAAATTATCACGTAAATGCTTACGATTTCAAAAAGAAATATAAGTCACTCTACGTAAGAGAATTACATACTGTAATATGCAAAAAAAATGTATAAATAATTGTATTTTTTTCCCCGCATTTTATTACCTAATTCTTTTCCGAAAGCTCTATCTTTCATAAAATCCACATTCGTAACTCGCCCATCAAATTCATCTCGACCGAGTACTTGTTTTATGCTTTCATAATCGTTCACTATTACTACAAAGAAGCTACCCATATAGCAGCTGATAATCTTCGAGTTCAATTTCTTGACATAATAGTCGAAGGTCAGATGTGGAAATTTATAGTTTCCCCATAACAATAGCCAGTAGGATCCTCCTATCGGAACTCTTATAATACCTATCTCGGATAAATTTTAAAAATGGAAACAATAATTATAATAACACAATTTATTTGAAATAACTTAAATAAAATTTTATCAATGTCACAAAAATATTTATTAAAAAATATAGTATGTGGATATATATTCTGCATAAAATGTCGGATTAAAAAGATTTGAAAAATATTAACATTTTGCAAAAAGCAGAATTCAGAAGATATTAGATCAGATTTAATTAAATATCTTCTAAATTCTGTTTTTTGACGATTCAATTCATTTCAAATATTAATTCTTGCATTTAAAAGTATTCACTTGACTCTAAACATTCTTTGCATTCAATCGCAGTAAGAGGCATTTAAATAAATGCGAACCCTCGCATTAAAAAAGATTCACTTCTTCTGCTAATTGTTATCGGATTCACAATCAGAGACATACAAGATTTCATGGTTCTCAATATCACACTGAAAAGTATTGATCACGATCCAATCCGAGATTTTTGCAAAGCAGAATTCACCATAAAGTTTCGTGAATACGAAACACTATTTTTGAATAGCAGGGTATATATTCCTACTAAAAAAAATTACGTCACAAAATTACATAACAAAATTACGTAACAAATCACGTAATTAATGACGACCAAACACGTAACAAAATGTTTTAAATTGGCATCTAATTTTAAAAAATCATGCGATTTAAAAAATTGCATGATTTTAAAGAAAGTTATGTAATTTTAAAGATGTACATTATTTGAAAAATTATGTTATTTCGAAAAGTCACATGTTTTAAGAATTATGAATTTGTCCACAAAAAAATAGTAAAAAATTTAAGTTATTTACTATTTTTTTATGGACAAAATCATAATTCCCCAAACATTATGTAACTTTTCGAAATGCCATAATTTTTCAAATAACATACTTTTTTAAAATTACATAATTTTCATTAAAATCATGTAATTCTTCAAATCACATGATTTTTAAAAATCTGGTAATAATTTGAAGTATTTTGTTTCATGTTTGGTCGGCATTAATTAAGTGATTTGTTACGTAATTTCGTTATGTAATTTTTTCAGTAGAGATATATACATATTATATATTATATATAAACATATATATATATATATATACATATATACATATATATGTATGTGTATATGCACAGAGAGAAAAATTTCTTTAGATTTAAAAAATTTTCTTAAATCCAAAGAAATCTATGCATTGGAACAGTTCAAACAAATCAATGTTTAAGCCAAAAAATGCAATTGTTTGACTTTTCAAATAACATATTTTTACTTTAAACAATTTTATTATATTATTCAAACAACGTTATTGTTTCACTCAAAGTAATGTATTACTTCACCAATGTATTACTTCATTATTAGAGCACATGTTTCTCTTTTAAGGAGACAGAAGCTCGTGACCGAATTATTCGGTCCGAATACATGATTATGACCTAGTTTACACCGAGCACTTGGTACGCGTATCAAATAGTAAATAACTAGTGAATGTGTTTAATCATTGACTGATCAGCTTAAATTCACTACTTGATACGCGTACCAAGTGCTCGGTGTAAACTAGGTCTATCACTACACGCAGAAAAAGGATTCGTTACCGAAGCTAAAATTTTTAGCCATGACAGATGTGTCTTTAAGACACAATAATAAGTACCACATAGTATCCCGAGAGCTTACTACGATAGCTCGTTAGCATAGGTTGATCCGTTTTCAGTCATCGTGGGTGGTCTGCTTATGTAGCCTTTGGAGTATAAATTGCATTACGAAAAAGGTGCCGCGTGCGTCATCACCTAGTGACGGTCCGCGAACTACATCCCAACTTTATAATGGTTATTCCAAACAATAAATTAATTAAGTAGCAACACTCTTATTTTAATCAAACATATTTTTTATTATTTTTATTTAAAGTTATTCAAAGAAATGTTTTATTTCATGGAGTAATATTTAGTATAATCAAAGAAATTGTTTCATCGAAACATATTGCTTCAAACAATTGTGTTATTTCTGTCAAACAATATAGTTTAATGTAACCAAATGTACAAAAGTTGTATTCAACCTAATAATGTTTGAGTTAAAGAAATTTTGTTTTAGTGGAACAAATGTAATCCAAACAAATCAAAATAATAAATGTAAAGAAATCTTTCTCTCAGTGATATATGTGCAATGAATAAACATACAATATAATATATAAAAACTTTTTATAATTTGAATCAGAGAAAGAATATTCGATGTAATAATAATAGCAGTGTAATATGATTTAATATCGCAAACTGGAAGGAAACGAAATTAAAAACAAATTTAACAATTTATATTAATCTTATTTGACTTACCTGGAGGTGTATTAGGCGGTTTA
Source organism: Monomorium pharaonis (assembly GCF_013373865.1). Classification (NCBI taxonomy): domain Eukaryota; kingdom Metazoa; phylum Arthropoda; class Insecta; order Hymenoptera; family Formicidae; genus Monomorium; species Monomorium pharaonis. The sequence continues at coordinate 18,076,301 of NC_050476.1, read as the reverse complement.
TCATAAGCAAATCTGTATAGTTTATATATTAAAAGAAGTGTAAATATTATGATCAAGAGCGGCGACATGATTTGAACGGAACAAAGTTACTAAATGATTGGTTTCATGGGTCTGTATAACTTTTTAAGTCGTTAGGCAATAACGGCAGGCAGAAAAGATAAGATTTGACTGATGGATATAACATGCCCTCAGTTTAACATTCTTCCCCCGGTGATAACAGTTACTGTGCTAATAACAATAAACAATAATGGGTAAAGTAAAATTTCTAAAATAATTTTTTTTAGAATTAGAATCAAAATAAAATGTAATTAGAACTAATATTTGCATAAAGCGTTACTTTTGACTTTTGATCTTATTTACGTAAAACAATAAATGGTTACACTTTTGAAAAACAGATCTATCTAATCTAACAGTCTGAAAATATAGATAGTATAAGAATTTAATGTAGAAGATAAACATTTAACACTTTCAGCACACTGAATTCATATAATTACCATTTTGTAAAAAAACTGCAAAATTTTGACTGCAGAATTTTTTAAATGGTTTATAACTTAGTACCCATACAATGAATTAATACATATTATATAGATAGTTTTTTCAAACAGTCAAATCCCGAGCACGGAATTGGTTTTGTTTCTTTTGTTTAAATGAGTTGCAATTAGAATTCATCTATTTATTTAGACATGCATTCCAAGCATTGTTCGGTTTAAGACTGAAAGTATTACGAAAAAATAAATAGTATCAGTTATTACATTAATGAAATAAATCCCTAATAAGTAGCTTCTAAAAACAAGTCTGATTAATTTAAAAATAAGAGACCATAAAAAATAAATATTTAAAAAATCAAACTTATTATGCGCCAGAAAATAAATTAGTAATTAGTTTTTAAAAAGCAGATCCAATTAATTTAAAGTATAAATTGAAATTAAAACAGTAATAATTTACTCTTTCATAAAAATAGGTAACGATAACAAGACTTTAAAAGAACTCAATCTTGAAATATACATATGTACAAAACTATAGCAGGATACATATTCGAGTACATACGCTGCTAAATTTACACTTGGCAAGAAATATTACAACATTGATCGGATCAAAGTGCGTCTCACTGTAGATATATCGCGTGTTTGAATGAATAATCTAAAATTGGAATTACAAACTGTTGATTAGATTTATCGTGAGTAAATATTTTGTCTCAATTTTTACGATTAGAAATATTCGATATTCAAGAATATACTTTATAACAAAGAATCACTAATAATATATGATAAGAGATACGTGATAAGAGATAATTTTCTCAATTCAAAAAGTATGTATAGGAATGCCTATTTGTCTAATTACAATGATCATATAAAAAAACCTTACTTTTAACTATAATCACATGTCTAAAAAATCGTAGAAGTACTATAGATATTTTGTAGAAATATCCTCATTTTTGTTTCTTAGGTAACACATTCATATAAAAGTAATATCACACATGATCACTATTTCTGATACATGGCACATTAGGCTTTGTGAACATAGCACCCAACTTGAAGCGATTTTTTTTCTTAATTTTTTAAAAAGATTTTCGTATATAGTTGAATGTAGTAACATTTATTTTCTTTGTAGTAGCACAGAAAAAAAATATCGGGGTTTAACAAAATGTCACCCCCCGACTTTGAAATAAATCAATTTTAACGATTTTTTCTTATAGAAAATTGTTGATAGTAGTAGATTGTAGTACAATTATTTCCGTTTGTAATTAAACCGTTTGCGCGGTACAATTATTTAAATAAAATATTAATGGCAAATTTTTTAATTTTAAAGACACCTCAGATTTGCTTGCGAAACTTGATTCTGAATCGTTTGTAGTTATTTGTAGTGATTTCGCTTTTGTTTGTAGTTGAACCGTTCGCGCGGTATAATTATTTAAATAATTTATTGAGGGCGAATTTCTTAATTTTAAAAATCTCTTAAATCCGCTTACGGGTCTCGATTCTGAATCGTTTGTAGCTGTTTATAGTGATTTTACTTTCGTTTGTAGTTGAACCGTTCGCGAGATATAATTCGTTATTACTAAATTGTTTAAATAATTGCGTAAACCGTTTAATTACAAACGAAAGCAAAATCATTACAAACGACTATAAACAATTTATAATCGAGTCCCGCAAGCGAACTTGAAGTATCTTTAAAATTAAAAAATTCGCCATTAATAAATTGTTTAAATAGTTATACCACGCAAACGGTTCAAATACAGACAAAAGCAAAATCACTACAAAGAGCTACATACGATTATAAATTGAGTCCCTCAATTAATTACAAACAATATTTATTTTTAATGCCCAATTTTGCCATTTGTACATTCCAAGATTCATGTTTTCGTATAATATGTTTAAAAATGTAAAAGATAAAAGAAACAAAAAAATAAAAAATTAAGAAACTTAATATTAGATTAAAGATCATTGTTACGTATTGAACTTTTGATTCTTTTAATTATTAATTTAATCGTTATATAATTAATATTTTCCAGAAGAAAAGAAGCTTAATAAAATTAAATTTGTATAAAATTGTATACGCGATTCTATCTTTCTAATTTTATGATTTATCAAGATAAGCCCGTATAAAAAAAAACTATTAATTTTATGCAAATAATAATACTCATCCCATGGTTTCTCTGTCGAAACTCGTGCCTTTCCCGTGTAGACTTGCATCTCCTCTTCCTCTCGTTGCACAGGATACTCGCGAATAACATGTACTACAATTGCGCGTGCAACTAATTAGACTAAACTATAAAACTCATGCGACTTCGAGTTCTCGATCAAATTGTATCATGGGAGTTATGAGAAAAGCCCTTTTAGTCCATTTATTTGAACGGCACTCGCAAAGAAAACGCGCGACGCCAGAGTTGCCACTAGTGTTCGACCGAAAGTTCGGTTTCGGCTGGTTTCGGCCCAAAACACGATTTTCGGCTACATTTCGGTTTCGGCCAAAAAATGGCCGAAAACGAACCTTTGCTGCCGAAACTTTATCCGGCACATCTCACGATCTCGGCTTGCTTGCTCGGTCGGTCATGTACTGCGCAAAGCGCTCTTAAGAAATTACAAAATATTTATATTTTATTAATTACATTTTAACTCTTGTGCAAATTAAAATAGAAATTAAAAAATATTAATTTTGTTTAAAAAAATTTATATTGCTTTATGTTTACATAGAGTTTAATATGTTTTTGTTTCATTTTTCAAAGAAAAATATTTTATTTGTATTTGTTTGTAATTGTATTTAATTTATGTAAAAGTTTTAATTCTATTAATAAATAATTAATATGTTTTATTAATAATATGTATTTTGTTTCGTAATTTAATTATATTAATTATGTATAACTTAATTTAAAAAAAGTTTCGGTTTCAGTTTCGGTTTCGGCCGAAACTGATTTGAAAACCGAAATTCAGTTTCGGTTTCGGTTTCGGTGGCAAAACTTAGTTTCGGTCGGACTCTAGTAGTGTCACAGAATGCAAACTTTGACCTCTCATATCTCGAAGATAAAGAGTGGACTCAATTTAAAACTTCTAAGGGATTAATATCTTATATATAACTATTGTTTAGCATTAAATTCAAATCGGAATTAAAGAGTGGTGAAAGAGGCGAATTTTGGTTTGTTTTTAGCCTCGCTCTTTTAATTCACTCAATTAACAGAAAAAAAACAAATACCGAGCATATATTAGTCTATCACTGTGAAACAAAAGGATATGGATACTTGAAGCAAGTTTCATTATCAAAATATTTGACGTGTAATATGCATAGGTATTATAGACATGGCCATAGATATTATAGAAATAAGTAAACGCCAAATAATCTATTTTACATTTTATATATTGTTTGATAAGTGAACTTTATTGTTTTCTTTATTTCATAGAGCTTTGTTGCTTTATATTTTAGTTATCTTAATTATCATAATAAGCGAAATTAGTTAATACAATTAAATATTTGTAACAATGATCAATTATATATCGAAGCAGATATTTCGAGATTCTTGTAAAAGATTATATTAACAAAATATCATTAATAATTAGAAGATTGCGCTGCGTGCGAATAAGCTATTAAATTTTAAATTATTTAATAGTTTACTAAATTCTCGCCACAAATATTCTTTTTGTATTTCAAGTTATCGTTGTATATTCACAGCAGTACTCGAGAATGTTTTGAAAATACGTAGTTCTTCCTTGAATATGTATGATAACACAGTTTTAAAGGAATGATTATGTAAAAAATGTGTAAAAACAATCTTTGAGACAAATGACGTTAAAAAAAATTGTTGTGCCCCTTATCTCAGAGAGACACGGTATTTTGGGGTCGCCGTCGTCACTCCTCGGGTCAGGTTCCGTGAGAGATTAAGCCGTTTACAGAATAACACTTTACTATATTTTCTTACGCTGACTTACAGTAATTCGTACAAATAATATGTTGAGCGACATACGTTCGTTGCTGTACGCTATTCGATTGAGCCCACTCGTTATCTTTTCATCGGTGTTTATATTCACCGATTTTTGGCGTATAACCGGGGAGGATACTTCCGCGATCATTTCGGTCAGTGCACTTGCTTAGCCAATAATCGCTAGCTATGCAGATTCCACCCCAAAGTCAGGAGATTTTGGGTGTTGTTTATTAAGCAACCGAGTGCACTGACCGGTGCGACGCCCGATATGTAAACCGGGCGATGCTCACGCGCGAGGTGTCACTTGACACCTTTTATCGCTTGCCACATTTCTTATGTGCACCACACAACAAAATTATTTTTAGTAATTGAGGTCCGGGAGCGATCCGCTTATCTGACAGGGAAAAATCTTTATATCGAAGTAGATCAAATTTTATCAAAAGAATCAAATATAGAATACTCCAGGATTTTAAATTTGTCGCTTGTCGTAAATGCTCGACTGCACGTGTTTTCGCTGTTACTACTCGCGATCTTCTGCCCATTATCTCGCGCGCTTCGCAGTCTATCGATGGACGACAAGACAAAAATTTCAAGATCTTGTCTTGTCTTGTCCTGATTTTTCAAGACAAGAACATCAATTCTTGTACTTGATAATGTTAAGACAAAATAAGATTTACTACTTCAAGATCAAGAAAAATCAATCAAGATTTTTGATTTTTGACAAGAGATTATAATTGTACATTTTATGTGTGTGTGTGTGTATAATTAAAATACATAAAATTTTATAAAATTTGCTTAAAATTGTCAATGACATGTAAAAATTCTTTATTAAAAGATATTATACACCTTTATACATTAGAATGAATTTTTTTCATTTAAACTGCATGTAAACCAGAATTAAAAACATAGCAGACTTCTGGCAGAATACACGTACTTACTCTAGGAATGTACTTAGAAAGGATTAAGATGAAGTTATTAAGCATGAACTACTTATCGTGAGCATTACCCGCGGAATGCACTTATAGAGGAATGGAGATATATTTCTAATGTATATATTTTTTCTATTAGCTTTTGTTTTTAAGAAATACTTTACATTGTTTTCCTCTAAACGTATGGAATTTTCCTTTTTCTTTAGTAAACATGATACGTCATTTTGGCCTTATAAATAAGACACCCTGCGACTGCAGCAACAGTTCTCTTAAAGTACTCTTACAGTTCTCTCTAAGCTCTTCGAAGATCCGAATCACGTAGTTCTAAGTAAATAATTGTAAAACTTATTAAATAAAGTTGGTTTTTTTTATATGAAGAAAATCGACAATTCTTACATCGGTTACAGGTTACACAAACGCGTCTAACGCGGGTGAAGTCGTCGTGTCCTGTTGTACGCGTACACAGAATTAGTGCGCATCGATGTTGGGAAGGTGATTCGGTGTCTCGCAGTAAAGTAAAATATGCTACGTACTATTAAAAAATAAAAATTAACGTGTGAAATATAGTGCACGTTCATTTCATATTAAACTTATTTCCATTCATAGTACATTCTATTTAGTTACTTTTAGCAAGTCTAATTCTTTAATTTGATTCCTCTTTTTCATTCTTTTTTAATGCTGTTGTCACGTGTGATATCGCACGTTTGCTTTGTGTCTTTTTCGTGCTGAAGCTGAGATCTCTTTTTAGAGATAACAAAAGCATAAAGAAGAGAGAGACGATGTATAAAAGTCGAATTAAAAAGTGGATTTTTAATTTATTATTATTTCTTCTTTTTGGTGATTCTCTAAGGAAGAAAGTAAAATGAAGAATTACTTCTGCGCGATCTTGTTGATGTGCGGAGTGGCACACTTTGCTACACAAGTACAAGGTACGTTTGCAAATATTAAATAAACTAAAACATGAATTCGTTGATTAGAAAATTAACATTGAAGGAAAGATATCACTACGTCTGAGTTAACAAAATTATAAATATAGAATAATTTAATAAATTTATAAACGATATTGCCATTAATATTCTTTGGAAAGATTCTTACTACTATAAGTAGAGACAATCGCATATTATATATGCAACCTCGATAATTTGAAATTTTTTTTGACAAATTTCTAAACCAGGCAACTGTGATTATTCTACAACTAATATACATTATTTATGTTGTATGTACATAAGTTATGTAAATAGTTAATCAA